>NW_028317807.1:7190000-7808125 GCF_062004578.1 Staurois parvus
CATCATTGGTGTCAGTGGGAGGAATAGTGCCCCATCATTGGTGTCAGTGGGAGGAATAATGCCCCATCATTGGTGTCAGTGGGAGGAATAGTGCCCCATCATTGGTGTCAGTGGGAGGAATAGTGCCCCATCATTGGTATCAGTGGGAGGAATGGTGCCCCATCATTGGTGTCAGTGGGAGGAATAGTGCCCCATCATTGGTGTCAGTGGGAAGTATCATGCCCCATCATTAGTGTCAGTGAGAGAAATAGTGCCCCATCTTTGGTATCAGTGGGAAGAAACGTGCCCCATCATTGGTGTCAGTGGGAAGAAATGTGCCCCATCATTGGTGTCAGTGGGAAGAATCGTGCCCCATCATTGGTGTCAGTGGGAGGAATCGTGCCCCATCATTGGTGTCAGTGGGAGGAATAGTGCCCCATCATTGGTGTCAGTGGGAGGAATAGTGCCCCATCATTGGTGTCAGTGGGAGGAATAGTGCCCCATCATTGGTGTCAGTGGGAGGAATAGTGCCCCATCATTGGTGTCAGTGGGAGGAATGGTGCCCCATCATTGGTGTCAGTGGGAGGAATGGTGCCCCATCATTGGTATCAGTGGGACGAATGGTGCCCCATCATTGGTGTCAGTGGGAGGAATAGTGCCCCATCATTGGTGTCAGTGGGAGGAATAGTGCCCCATCATTGGTATCGGTGGGAGGAATAGTGCCCCATCATTGGTGTCAGTGGGAGGAATAGTGCCCCATCATTGGTGTCAGTGGGAGGAATAGTGCCCCATCATTGGTGTCAGTGGGAGGAATAGTGCCCCATCATTGGTGTCAGTGGGAGGAATAGTGCCCCATCATTGGTGTCAGTGGGAGGAATAGTGCCCCATCATTGGTGTCAATGGGAGGAATAGTGCCCCATCATTGGTATCAGTGGGAAGAATCGTGCCCCATCATTAGTGGGAGGAATAGTGCCCCATCTTTGGTGGCAGTGGGAAGAAACATGCCCCATCATTAGTGTCAGTGGGAGGAATAGTGCCCCATCATTGGTGTCAGTGGGAAGTATCATGCCCCATCATTAGTGTCAGTGAGAGAAATAGTGCCCCATCTTTGGTGTCAGTGGGAAGAAACGTGCCCCATCATTGGTGTCAGTGGGAAGAAACGTGCCCCATCATTGGTGTCAGTGGGAAGAAATGTGCCCCATCATTGGTGTCAGTGGGAGGAATCGTGCTCCATCATTGGTGTCAGTGGGAGGAATAGTGCCCCATCATTGGTGTCAGTGGGAGGAATAGTGCCCCATCATTGGTGTCAGTGGGAGGAATAGTGCCCCATCATTGGTGTCAGTGGGAGGAATGGTGCCCCATCATTGGTGTCAGTGGGAGGAATGGTGCCCCATCATTGGTATCAGTGGGACGAATGGTGCCCCATCATTGGTATCAGTGGGAGGAATAGTGCCCCATCATTGGTGTCAGTGGGAGGAATAGTGCCCCATCATTGGTGTCAGTGGGAGGAATAGTGCCCCATCATTGGTATCAGTGGGAGGAATAGTGCCCCATCATTGGTATCAGTGGGAGGAATAGTGCCCCATCATTGGTGTCAGTGGGAAGAATAGTGCCCCATCATTGGTGTCAGTGGGAGGAATAGTGCCCCATCATTGGTGTCAGTGGGAGGAATAGTGCCCCATCATTGGTATCAGTGGGAAGAATCGTGCCCCATCATTAGTGTCAGTGGGAGGAATAGTGCCCCATCTTTGGTGGCAGTGGGAAGAAACATGCCCCATCATTGGTGTCAGTGGGAAGAATCGTACCCCATCATTGGTGTCAGTGGGAAGAATCGTACCCCATCATTGGTGTCAGTGGGAAGAAACGTACCCCATCATTGGTGTCAGTGGGAAGAAACGTGCCCCATCATTGGTGTCAGTGGGAGGAATAGTGCCCCACCATTGGTGTCAGTGGGAGGAATAGTGCCCCATTATTAGTGTCAGTGGGGGGAGGAATAGTGCCCCATCATTAGTGTCAGTGGGGGGAGGAATAGTGCCCCATCGTTGGTGTCAGTGTGGGGGGGGGGGAATAGTGCCCCATCATTGGTGTCTGTGGGGGAAGGGGATAGTGTCCCAACATTGGTGTCAGTGGGAGGAATAGTGTCCCAACATTGGTGTCAGTGGGAGGAATAGTGTCCCATCATTGGTGTCAGTGGGAGGAATAGTGCCCCATCTTTGGTGTCAGTGGGGGAAGGAATAGTGCCCCATTGTTGGTGTCAGTGGGGGGTGGAACAGTGCCCCATCGTTGGTGTCAATGGGGGGTGGAATAGTGCCCCATCGTTGGTGTCAGTGGGGGGGGGAATAGTGCCCCATCGTTGGTGTTAGTGGGGGGAGGAATAGTGCCCCATCGTTGGTGTCAGTGGGGGAGAGGAATAGTGCCCCATCATTGCTGTCAGTGGGAGGAATAATGCCCCATCATTAGTATCAGTGACACCAATGATGGGGCACTATTCCTCCCACTGACACCAATGACACTTAACTTGCTGACCCCTGTTCCAGCATGGTGCTGCTGCAGCCAGCATACCTGGTTGCAGCAGCACCATCAGCACGACACACTTACCTGTCAGCTGTCCTTCACTCTGGCCTCTCCCTCACTCAATGTTCGCGGGGCCGCTCGGCTCCGCCTCCTCGCAGGTGATTGGCCGCCTGTGTGCCTTTCCTGAGCTACAGTTCTGGCGCCCAATCACTGGTGAGGAGGCGGAGCCGAGCGGCAGGAGTGAGGGAGTGGCCGGAGTGAATGAAAGAGCAGCGCTTCCTGGACTGGATCGTCGTGGGACTGGGACCGGGGCCAGGTAAAGTATAGCAACCCCCTGCACACCCCTGTAATTAGTGTTCCTTCCTCGCGGAAAATACACCCCTGCCGGCAGGCCGGATAACTGGCCTCGGCGGGCCGCAGTTTGAGGACCCCTGTCCTAATATGTCACCTGTCTTAAAGCGGAGTTCCACCCAAAAGGGGAAGTTCCACTTTAATGCTTTATCCACCACTCCCCATTAAGGATTGGCACCTTTGCCAATTGGAATGGGTACCCGCTCCCACTTCCGCTGTGACACGTGACAGGTCCCAGAAGACTAAGGGGCCAGTCACAAAGTGCAGCGCTTCTCGCTCATACGCAGCGGGCACCCAGCTGTGAAGCTGCAAGCTGTCACAGCCGGGTGCCCACACTAAAGATGCCGGAGCCAGGGAGAGAAGATGGCCAATGAAACCGGTGGTGAGGACACTGCTGGACCGAGGGACAGGTAAGTGGCTGTATTTTAACCTCTTGGCGCTGGCTGAACGCATATGTGCGGCCTCCCGGCATCTGGACCTAGACACTCCCAGGTATCTTTGATCCGTGCCATTTGGGTGATTTCTGTTCTTATTCTGATTTAAAAAAGGAGCCAAACAGCTATGTGACAATGAATGACTTCATACGATCACTATCCTCAAATAAAAGTCAGTTTTTTGGCATGCTCAGTCATATTTTCAATATACACACTTTGCTATTTTTTCTAGGGTATGCAAACCTTTAAGTGTGTGTGTGTGTGTGTGTGTGTGTGTGTGTGTGTGTGTGTGTGTGTGTGTGTGTGTGTGTGTGTGTGTGTGTGTGTGTGTGTGTGTTTACATTTCTTTTAATCTTTGCCTGAGTATAGATCTATGTTTGTCCCAAGCATGTTTGAATTCACTTACAGTTCTTATGATTATGGGCTGCAATGTCAATGTGAAAGGGAAATATCAAGACAAGACAGCTTTTATTTGTCCAGTGGGGTTTTTCTAGTTTGCGCAAATACCCGAGGGGATTACTGGTGCACTTGCAATCTTCCAGCATTTAATGGATCAGCCACTGAGAGATTTTTGGCCCCTCTCAGAAAATTGTCTACTTAGATGACAAAATTGTTTCTGGTTCTACCCTGGAGGAGCATGTTTAGAGACCATTTAAAGTGTTTGTTTGAGGAGAGAAGGCCTGACGCTCTCTGGAATAATACAAAGCATGTTTACATATGAAAAGGCTATGTACTAAGTAACTAACCTGTATTTTTTCAAATCTAGAAACCTGGGTGGACTCATGAAAGTTCCACCAATCAATACCTTCATGTCTCGATGTCTTGTCTGGTAAGCTTAATTTAAATGGATATATATTGTATATATTCCTGTCCTTTTTATGCCACATGACATTGGGTAAAAATACCTGGAGAGCTGCTTTAAATATGAAGACTGGAGATTCTTTTTTGTACGTGTGTGCATTTGTGGGCTTTTAAGAGGCTTGCTTGTAATCACTTTATTTGTACTGTATGTAATGTGTTCATTGTTTTACGGCTGTGTATGAGATTGTATAATCTCCTTAAAGATGGCCATAGATGGATTGAATCTTGGCTGGTTCATCAGGTACCAGCTGAAATTTGATTGTACAGTCACTAGCAGTAATCATTGTGTTCTGCCAGCAGAATACAATAACGCTATGGGAGAGATTCCACCATCAACACTGACTGTATTGATGGGGTAATCAAGCAATTGGAGTGGAAGGAAAGAAAATTGTATATTCTATTGCCTGCCTTAAATCCACCATCTACTTGTAGTACAGGGGCCTCCCTTAGTAGATACAAATTGAAAGCATTGTTTAGGTTTGTCTTCATATTATATAGTAGGAGCCATTTATTTCTGTTGCTGTCAGTCAAATCCAGTAAGGAGGAAGCTGGGGGCAGGGCCAAACCTCACTGTCTGTGTCAGTAGACTTACTGCCCAGGTCATGGCAGACAATTGTCCACCACACATAACATCATATTTTGGTGGATAGTGTGGTGGGCATTCTGGCACTAACTGACACTGATGTTGCTAGTGACTCTAATACCTTTGGCTGCAACCTGCTGACAAACTCATGCTGTGTCCAATCACAGCACAGGTTAGCAGGGGGCACTCCTACGCACGTGTGAAAACCAGGATGTTCACAGCAACATACAGGTACATCGCGTTACCTGGCTGTGCCGCCCGCTAGCAGAAAATGTACTGTTAGCTGGTGGCAAATGGCCAATACACCAAAACTCAATATAGTGCCCTTTTTTTTTTGTAAAATATAAAAGATGATATTACGTCAAGTAAATAGATGCCTACAAAATGTGTACAACCATGGAATGGCAACAAACTACTATACCTAAAAATCTTCACAGGCGATGGTTTTAAATCCTTTACACGTTATCAGTTTAGAGTTACACAGGAGGTATAATGCTAGAATTATTGCTCTCATAACGTTCGTGGCAATACCTCACAAATGTGATGTGAACATCATTTGCATATGCCTGCAGAACCTACATATGCGTTCACCTTTGCGCGTGAGCATACATTTTTATTTATACTGTATTTATGTATACTTTTTTGTTAAGTAGAGGCAAATATTACAGGTTTACAATAGATTCAAAACGTATTCAAACAAGTGTATCAACACTCATACAACCCAAATAGCATGGGCAAAATGCAATATAATGCCAAAAAAAAAAAAACACAAGGGGAGAAAGTATGATGATCAACAATTGTCACAAGGCATAGAGAGCAACTACAATGTAAAAACTTTACGTTCTACAAAAGCCCCCAGACTACAGTGAGATATCAACAGATGTATATAAAATTATTATGCATCATGTGGGATATCAAACATCTTAGGCCAGTTCAGCTGAGGATAATATATTTGGGTGAACGTGTAAGACGGTTAAACCATCCATCAATAAAGCATATAAAAAATAGCAGAGGAGGTAAAAGGAAGAAAAAAATAACAAATAAGTAAATAAATGAATAAAAGGGGAAGTGGGGGGGTTGTTGGGGAGAAAGAGAGGTAGAGGGAGCGCATAAAGGGGGACCATGGGAGGAGCCGAAGAATGTTGTGGGCCGTCAGATCTTATCGGAGATAAAGGACTCAAAGTCAGACAAGTGTCTAAAATGAGACCATACTGTCCACATAAGTTTGAACCAGTCAGAGTTATCTTCTTCCCATGTGATTATCTGTTCCATGTACTCAATCTTGTCAACTTCACAAGTCCTTCCGCCAGAGATGGAGCTTCAATCTGGCACCACCGTCTGGCTATCACAGAACGATCCGCTGTGATCAAATGCTTAAATAAGTTCTTTTTAATTATTCTTTTTTTACTATATTATTTATTTTATTTTAATTTTTTTTACATGGTCTCTTTTTTTGATCACTTATATTGCTCTCACAAAGGATGAACAACATCTGTCATGATATCTGGGGCTGTGACATGTACTCTTTACTGAGACATCTGGGGTCTATTAGACCCCAGATCTTTTCTTTGCCCATAAAAGCTTTCACAAGGGGGCTTGTTTAACTAACACTGAAACCAGAAGTAATAAAATCCTCGTAGCTTCCAGTTTTATAGACCATAGAGATGATTGGGGAACGGAAGAGCCTAGAAATGTGGCAGGAGGGGGGGGGAAACCCCTTCTGCCACATGCAAAAGCAATCCAGTCGCTCTAAAGCCACTCACTCACTTTTACATGATTCAGCATTGCGGGCTGAAGAAAAGACACCAGGGTGATGACTGCAGCTGCAGCCATGTCCCAGGTATAACCACCTCAACCCGAGAACATGCGGCTTTGTCCTTTTGCGGGTGGAAGTGATTATGTTTCAGTTAGGTGTTTGTTGGTGATAGACATTTGAGGTTATCGTAACATAATGCTTTGTGGCTTTATGAGAATGTTAAATGCCCACTTTATGTGAAAAAATACCAGTTTCACATCTGAGAAATTGTAGCCGAACCACCCCTATAGGAGCCATGGATAGGATGAGTCCCCTGTTCTCTGCCTTGGCTTTTTCACGAATCCCAGCCCCTCTCGCACACCAGGCTGAGTGCACAAATACCCAAACACAGTAAATTATTGAAAGGGATACTTGATACCCAATAGCAGTGCTGTATCAAGAGACAGGTACCAAACCAATTACCAGAGATAAACTTAACATATCATCACCTAATGAGGTTGTTAATGAGATGAGCACAAAATAAAAACAACAATGGAGGTGAAGCAGTTCAGCATGCAAAGTGACAAACAGTAAGGTTTAGGCATCCAGACCAACATGAACACCAGAAACACCAGCTGAAGTGCAGCAGTAAACAGTAGTGCAACTTGATCTATCAAAGTAAGGAAGTATACTGCTAGAGTACATTAATGGTGGTTATGCCTGGCCTAAACCAACTAGGTGTACAGTGTTTCCTTCACCACATTGCTGTAGCATAGTACCTGGCTACACAATATTCAGAGTTTCTGAAGATTACATTTGTACCACACAAATTCTTTAGGCATGACAAAACTTTATTTGGGACCATGATGGTATTATTTATCTCCACACCAGAATAAAGCAAATTAAGCAGCTAAAGTAAGGTAACTAATGGTTCAGATATTGCACATACAGCAAATTGTAGAAGACCTTTACAGTGCTCGGCATAAATGAGTACACCCGTTTTGAAAAGTAAAATTTTATTCTATATCTCAGTGAACACAAAAGAAGTTTCCAAAATTTTGACAAAACTTGAGTTTTATAGAACATTTGTTTAGCTCATTACATGAAAGTAAGGTAATAATATAACTTGCATTACAAAATCTTCAATTGTACTCAAATTAGTTGATGCAAAAATGAATACTCCCCACAACAAAAACTACATCTAGTATTTTGTATGACCTCCATGAGTTGTAAGGACAGCACCTTCTAGACATGGAATGAACAAGTTGGCGACATATTGCTCTATCTATCTTTTTCCATTCTTCAAGAACAACCTCTTTTAGAGCCTAGATGCTTGATTGAGAGTGACTGTCAACGTGTCTCTTCAGAATTCCCCATAGGTGTTCGATTGGGTTCAGATCATGAGACATACTTGGCCACTTAATCACTTTCACCCTGTTCTTCAGAAATGCAACAGTGGCCTTAGAAGTGAGTTTTGGATCATTGTCATGTTGGAAAAGTGCACGACGACCAAGGGCACAGAGTGATGGTAGCATGTTCTCTTTCAATATAGAGCAGTAAATCTGTGAATTCATGATACCATCAATGAAATGCAGCTCCCCGACTCCATCAGCACTCATGCAGCCCCACAGAAGGACACCACCATGTTTCACTGTAGGCACCATGAATTGTTCTTTGTACTCCTCACCTTTGTGACGCCATACAGTTTTGAAGCCATCAGTTCCAAAAATATTTATCTTGGTCTCATCACTCCTGAGTACAGAGCCCCAGTAGTCTTCTTCTTTTTCAGCATGGGCCCTGGCAAATTCTAGGCGTGCTTTTTTGTGCATGGACTTCAGGAGAGGCTTCCTTCATGGATGACACCCATGCACGCTATTCCTCTACAGTGGACGCCATATTGTGTCATGGGCAACAATCACCCCAGTTTGGTTTTCTACTTCTTTAGCTAACTGCTGTGAACTTGCATGGCGATTTTTTTTTTTTTTTTTTTTTTCATCTCATCAGAAGATGCTCCTCTCGAGGTGTTAACTTCCGTATACGGAGTGGACATCTCTGTGAGGATGGTTGCAATTCCATCTTTGTTACGTTTTTGTGTCACTTTTGCTACAGTATTCTGACTGATAAGTAAATCTTTGCTCATCTTCTTGTAGCCTTCACCTTTTTTTGTGTAAAGAAATTATTTTCTTTCTCAAGCCTTGTGATATTTCTCTTTTATGTGGTGCCAATGCTGACAGTATGAAATGGGAAGGGGTTTTCTTTGTTAAGTAACGCCCTTTTATAACCAACTGTCTGCTAGACACCTGCTTAATGAATAATTAGATTCACCTGTAGTTAAATTCTTGTTAATTAGGATTTTGTTGTCTAAAATTTAGCTTTGCTCCTAATGCAGGCCATAGATGGGTCGAAAATCGGCCGATTTTTCGGCCGAAAATAAAATCGGCCGATTTTCGGATCGTTAGTGGGCGATTTGGTCGGCCGTTTTTCGGTATTTTGGCCGTTTTTTTTTTTCGGTAAAGTTGGAAAAAAATCGTCCGATTTTGCCGATCGGCCGATTTTCGCGGCAATTAGTGGGCAAATCGGCCGATTTTTTACCGATAAAAAATCTGCGCATGAGCAGTGACCTGCAAGAGGAAGACAAAAAGAAGAAGAGGAAGACGATGAAGAAGAGGATGAAGAAGAAGAAGAGGAAGAAGAAGAGGATGAGGATGAAGAAGAAGAAGAGGATGAGGATGAAGAAGAAGAAGAGGATGAGGATGAAGAAGAAGAAGAGGATGAGGATGAAGAAGAAGAAGAGGATGAGGATGAAGAAGAAGAGGATGAGGATGATGAAGAAGAGGATGAGGATGATGAAGAAGAAGAGGATGAGGATGAAGAAGAAGAGGAGGATGAGGATGAAGAAGAAGAAGAGGATGATGATGAAGAAGAGGATGAGGATGATGATGAAGAAGAAGAATAGGATGAGGATGCAGAAGAAGAAGAGGATGAGGATGAAGAAGAAGAAGAGGATGAAGAAGAAGAAGAGGATGAAGAAGAAGAAGAGGATGAGGATGAAGAAGAGGATGAGGATGAAGAAGAGGATGAGTATGAAGAGGAAGAAGAGGATGAGGAAGAAGAAGAGGATGAGGATGAAGAAGAAGAAGAAGAGGATGAGGATGAAGAAGAAGAAGATGAGGATGAAGAAGAAGAAGAAGAAGAAGAAGTAGTAGGATGAAAATAAGAAGAATTCCAGTCCAGCAAAAAGTGTCTCTGCAGAGAGCTCCGCTATTTCTGACAGTTCTCTGACAGTTCCTTGACATTTACAGCGGTTGAAACATTGTATCTATTTGTTTCCGAATAAAAACATCTGTATCCTAAATGGAAACAAATAGATACATTGTTGCAACTTCTATAAATGTCAAGGAACTGTCAGAGAACTGTCAAAGAAATAGCAGAGCTCTCTGCAGGGACACTTTTTGCCGGCTCTAGACGGGTAGAAAATCGGCCGATTTTTTTTTTACCATTGATGGTAACGTCGGCCACTTGAACAACCGATTTTTCGTTTTTTAAAAGAAAAATCTGCAGTTTTTCTCCCCATCTATGGCCTGCATTAGACTTTCTTTGGGGTGTATTCATTTTTGCAACATGGTCTTGAATGAATTTGTTAATAAGAATACTTTTTTGTGTGTGCAAATTAACAAATCTTGTTTGCAATCAATGGTCCACATTTGTGGGACTATTTTGTAGTATAGTGTCCCATAGAAAATGTTGATTCTGAAAGGAAAGTAAAGGTTTTCTGACAAATCTGTTGGGGTGTACTCATTTATACTGAGCACTGTATGTCCAGGTTGCATGTAGGAGGTACATTTGTGGCATATACAGTATATGTAGCCAGATGCGGGGCTTCGGCAACATGGAGAAGGAGACAAGGCCCTCTGTTGCTCTACTTTCTACCACTTGCTGATATTATGCTGCGTTATCCCCTCCAACAAGCAGGGGGAGAGCAAAGCCAAGGAAGACCATAGACTTCTATTAAGGGAGCTGCGAATCATGGGAGTTGTAGTTCAGGACAACAGCCATGCAGTGGGGCCAGTGAACTCTTTACACAACAGTTTCCAAAAAGCACTGAGGAGCAGGGGGAGGAGCAAGATAGCTTTTACTGATCTGCACAGTAAAACTTAACCTTCATGCACAAGAGACTTGGAGAGTGCACATATGTAGCCAGGGACAGTGTCTGCCAGGCTAGAAGAGATCTGTCAGGAGGCCCAGGAGGAGAGAGAAAGAGATGCTTTTGTTGCACAATACAGACCACTATGATTGAGCTGTGCCATTGCCACAGAGGGTCTGGAGAGATCTCTCACCCTCAACTTCCCACAGGAAGTGTTCAGAGGCTCCTCTGAGAGAATGAGGGTGACAGCAGGGTGCCCCATTTCCACTGCAATCATTAACCTGAATCACAGGCACTGGTGAGAGGGCTCATCGCCCAATATATGCCCTGTTAGCAGGACCTGAGTTATTTGCGGAAGGATGTTAGGCATACCACATTGCATCTGTGCCTGACCTACTCTGCAGTTATATCCACCCCCCCTCTTTTGGACACTGCTTCTATGCCTTATCTGCTGCATCTTTACCATCCTACACTGCATGCTGGTTCATTGAGACTGCCGACAAGTGCACCAATGCTTCTTAAAGGGCCCCAATGATAGCCAACAGAAGAACCACTTAAAGGACTGCATCTCCCACTGAATCACCCTACACATCCCTCTTTTCCTTTTCCAATAATTATATTTTCCCATGGACAGTGCATACCAGTCAATCTAGGCCTAGCGTAACCACCATTACTGCACTCTGGCAATATAGCCATCCATTTGGTAGTTTAAGTTTTGTTACTGTCTACTGCTGCACCTATGGTGGCATTGCTACTGTTTATGCTGATGTGCAAGCCAAGAGTTACTACTTACCACTCAACATTCATACGCTAAAGGTGTTACCACCATTGTTAATCCAATCCTATGTTTGCTCTGTTAACACCTTTGCTTAGTAACAATATACTAAGTTGCTTTACTGATGTGCTTTATACCTAGTCCTTTGACAAAATGTAATTGTTAATTGCCAAGTACTGCTTCTAGTGAGCTTCTGTGTCATAGCATGTCCATACACTCAACCCAGTGTTTCTGAGGAGCTGAGGTTCTTGAAGAGGTCGAGACAAAGATTAAGTTCTTCCAGCAGCTCCAATGGGGGCAGCACTGCATATAGTTTGTTTTGTTACTGCCTAGCCGCATGCTGGGATGCATGTCCTCACTGTGTGCAGCCATGTGATGGGGGAGCATGTTCACTCTATAACCCATTCTTGCCCAGCATATATGAAATAATCCCTTGAGCGCCCTTGCCTTTCCTGGCCTAGCCTAACCAGTACCAATGGTAACTCATTTATACCTTCCTCATGCCTTACAGCAGTAGACCCCAATAGCAGGTCACACAACACCTGTTTCCTTTCCAGAAAACAATTCCAAAGAAGAGCCAAAACACTGGCAGCTTTTAACTCTTTTACTGAAAAGCAGTTGACTTATATTCTTCTAGTCATTTCAGTCATGATGGAACATTCCTTAGTTACAAACAGAAAACAGCAGAGATGAGAGCTGAGTCGACGAACAGCCCTATACCTTTGGAGGGTTTAGCCAGAGTCCTACATCAAATACCAAAGAGATGTTCCATTAATCCTGCATCTCTCCTTCCTTGTTTCCCCCCCTAAGGAGAAGCTCACAGAACCTAGAGCCTCAAAGATTACATTTTGGCTTGTCTTGGTCCTGCTTCTCATGACCAACTACCTATATAGACTCCTGCCAGACTATACATACAGAGCCCTGTTACCCAAGATGCCCATATTGGCAGGGACAGGGCTGGCACTATCTTTGGTGCATCCCTCTCACCAATCTGGGGACCTCTAGCAGCTACCCAGGAGCCTACATTGCTTCCTCTCACTATAAGGGTTCTTGACCTTAAGACCCCTTTAAGACGTGGAAGACCTGTGAGAGGATTCACTTGCTCAGCGGGGGAACTCTCCGCTGATCCCTGCTTAGCAAGTGGATAACAGGCCTGTGTGCGCTCCGCTGCTGTAGAGCGGACACAGACACAGCACCTCTGTTTTCTATGGGGCGGTCGGATGGAAACGGACCGCCTGTCCATTTCCACTCTACTGTCATCCAATCTGATCCACCAGACGGATGGGAAACGGATCCCCATCCATCTATTTTTAGCGTACAAGATCAGATCGGATGCTGGCCGGTGTTCTCTGACATCCGCAACTCCATAGAGAGCTATGTATGGTCTGATCGGGTCTGTCTGAAAAACTGACAGGCGGACCTGATCAGACCGTGTCAGGGCTCCCAGGTATGACCAGAGGTGTGTGACTGAAGCAGGGAAACGCAGACCTCAGATATGTTATAAACAATATAATTTATTAACACTAACAGTACAAACATAAACGCAGTGAAATACTAAAACATAATACGGTGCAAACAAACCAAACCACCCACAGATAACAGTACATACAAGCAAGCGTCGTCAGGCAGGCCGGGTCAATATCAATAAGGCAGGTAGGTACAGGGGGAGCAAGCGGAGATTGGTCGGGGTCACAAGCCAGGGATCAGAACAGGTAGCAAGCAGCGTGGTACAGAGGGTAAGACAGAGGGTTGGTCAGGAGCGAGCCGGGATCAGAGCAGGAGAAGTCAGCAGCGGTTCAGAAACAGGATGCAGGACAGAAACAGGATGCAGGACAGAAACAGGATGCAGGGCCCAGGACAAACACAACACCAAGGCAGAGTCTGCAAGTCTGGCCATCCCTTAAATACCCCAGTATCATCAGTTCCAGGTGTTAGCTGGCTGAAAGGTTGAGTCTCTGATTGCTGGGAGCACCCGCTGGCCAGCCCTGGTACTGCAGATCAAAAGGCAGGTGAGTCCCACCATTGCTGGCCAGTCCATTCCTAACAGACCGTCAGTGAGAAAGGGCCTAACTATGACGACACCTAAAAATGAAAGCAAAGCAATGGATACACTATACTAAACTAAATACACTATACAGAGGGGCAAAAAAGTATTTAGTCAGCCACCAATTGTGCAAGTTCTCCCACTTAAAAAGATGAGAGAGGCCTGTAATTGGCATCATAGGTAGACCTCACCTATGAGAGACAAAATGAGAAAAAAAATCCAGACAATCACATTGGCTGATTTGGAAAGAATTTATTTGCAAATTATGGTGGAAAATAAGTATTTGGTCAATATCAAAAGTTCATCTCAATACTTTGTTATATATCCTTTGTTGGCAATGACAGAGGTCAAACGTTTCCTGTAAGTCTTCACAAGGTTGGCACACACTGGTGCTGGTATGTTGGCCCATTCCTCCATGCAGATCTCCTCTAGAGCAGTGATGTTTTGGGGCTGTCGCTGGGCAACACGGACTTTCAACTCCCTCCAAAGGTTTTCTATGGGGTTGAGATCTGGAGACTGGCTAGGCCACTCCAGGACCTTGAAATGCTTCTTACGAAGCCACTCCTTCGTTGCTTGGGCAGTATGATTGGGATCATTGTCATGTTGGAAGACCCAGCCACGTTTCATCTTCAATGCCCTTGCATGGAAGGAAGTTTGCACTCAAAATCTCAGGATACATGACCCCATTCATTCTGTCCTGTACATGGATCAGTCGTCCTGGTCCCTTTGCGGAGAAACAGCCCCAAAGCATGATGTTGCCACCCCCATGCTTCACAGTAGGTATGGTGTTCTTTGGATGCAACTCAGCATTCTCTCTCCTCCAAACACGACGAGTTGTGTTTCTACCAAACAGTTCTCTTTTGGTTTTATCTGACCATATGACCTTCTCCCAATCCTCTTCTGGATCATCCAAATGCTCTCTAGAAACCTTCTGACGGGCCCGGACATGTACTGGCTTAAGCAGAGGGACACGTCTGGCACTGCAGGATCTGAGTCCCTGGCGACGTAGTGTGTTACTGATGGTAGCCTTTGTTACGTTGGTCCCAGCTCTCTGCAGGTCATTCTCTAGGTCCCCCCGTGTGGTCCTGGGATTTTTGCTCACCGTTCTTGTGATCATTTTGACCCCACGGGGTGAGATCTTGCATGGAGCCCCAGATCGAGGGAGATTATCAGTGGTCTTGTATGTCTTCCATTTTCTAATTATTGCTCCCACAGTTGATTTGTTCACACCAAGCTGCTTGCCTATTGCAGATTCAGTCTTCCCAGCCTGGTGCAGGTCTACAATTTTGTTTCTGGTGTCCTTCGACAGCTCTTTGGTCTTCACCATAGTGGAGTTTGCAGTGTGACTGTTTGAGGTTGTAGACAGGTGTCTTTTATACTGATAACAAGTTCAAACAGGTGCCATTGATACAGGTAATGAGTGCAGGACAGAGGAGCCTCTTAAAGAAGAAGGTACAGGTCTGTGAGAGCCAGAAATCTTGCTTGTTTGTAGGTGACCAAATATTTATTTTCCACCATAATTTGCAAATAAATTCTTTCCAAATCAGCCAATGTGATTGTCTGGATTTTTTTTCTCATTTTGTCTCTCATAGTTGAGGTCTACCTATGATGCCAATTACAGACCCCTCTCATCTTTTTTAAGTGGGAGAACTTGCACAATTGGTGGCTGACTAAATACTTTTTTGCCCCACTGTATTGCCAGAAGTATTGGGACACTCCTCCAAATCATTGGATTCAGGTGTTCCAATCACCTCCATGGCCACAGGTGTATAAAATGAAGCAGCACCTAGGCATGCAGACTGCTTCTACAAACATTTGTTAAAGAATGGGTCGCTCTCAGGAGCTCAGCGAATTCAAGCGTGGTACTGTGAAGTCCATTCATGAAATTTCCTTGCTACTAAATTTTCCACGGTCAACTGTTTGTGGTATTATAACAAAGTGGAAGCAACTGGGAATAACAGCAACTCAGCCACGAAGTGGTAGGCCTTGTAAAATGACAGAGCAGGGTCAGCGCATGCAGTGTGCAGAAGTCGCCAACTGTCTGCAGAGTCAATAGCTAAATTAGCACAACAGTGCATAGAGAGCTTCATGGAATGGGTTTCCATGGCCGAGCAGCTGCATCCAAGCCTTACATCGCCAAGTGCAATGCAAAGCGTTGGATGCAGTGGTGTAAAGCACGCCGCCACTGGACTCTAAAGCAGTGGAGACGTATTCTCTAGAGTGATTAATCACGCTTCTCTGGCTGGCAATCTGATGGATGTGTCTGGGTTTGGTGGTTTCCAGGAGAACTGTACTTGCCTGACTGCATTGTGCCAAGTGTAAATTTTGGTGGAGGGGGGATTATGGTGTGGGGTTGTTTTTCAGGGGTTGGGCTTGGCCCCTTAGTTCCAGTGAAGGGAACTCTTAACTCCCAACTTTGTGAGAACAGTTTGGGGATGTCCCCTTCCTGTTCCAACATGGCTGTGCACCAGTGCACAAAGCAAGGTCCATATAGACATGGATGAGCAAGTTTGGGGTGGAGGAACTTGCCTGGCCTGCATAGAGTCCTGACCTCAACCCGATAGAACACCTTTGGAATCAATTAGAGCGGAGATTGCGAGCCAGGCCTTCTCATCCAACATCAGTGCCTGACCTCACAAATGAGCTTGTAGAAGAATGGTCAAACATTCCCATGGACACACTACTAAACCTTGTGGACAGCCTTCCCAGAAGAGTTGAAGCTGTTAAATCTGCAAAGGGTGGGCCAACTCAGTGTTGAACCCTACGGACTAAGATTGTGATGCAATTAAAGTTCATGGGAGTGTAAAATCAGGCTTCCCAATACTTTTGGCAATATAGTGTATATTGTTATACACTTCTGATCTGACATCAGCGCCTGACCTCACAATTGCACTTCTAGAAGAATGGTCAAACATTCCCATGGACACTCTCCTAAACCTTGTGGACAGCCTTCCCAGAAGAGTTGAAGCTGTTAAATTTGCAAAGGGTGGACCAACTCGGTATTGAACCCTACGGACTAAGAATGCAATGCCATTAAAATTCATGGACGTGTAAAATCAGGCGTCCCAATACTTTTGGCAATATAGTGTATATTGTTATATATACTGTTGCAGCCAAAAAATAATCATCTGTAGATGTCAAAGTAATTTTGGCGAATGAGCCATGAGCATTCAGAAATAGATAAATCCTCCGCTATATGCAAGAAAGTAGATTCAGTGTCTACCACAGCCCTCATCTACATGTCAGCCTATAGTTTAGTAGGTTGATGCTGGAGAGGGAAAGATTCCCTACAGGCAATGATATAAAATGTCAGTTTCCTGAGGAGGCATGTTTCAGTGAATGCCAAGATTTGCCATAATAGTTAATTGTTTCTAAGGCCCTGATTCCTAATTTCCAGTCTGCCAATTTAGAGGGGTTGAGGACCTGCACCCTGTGTATTACTCTTCAAGCCACTGTAGACGTCAGTATAGTTTTCTATTGGGCTGACACCTAATATTAGGCATAAGTTCTGGAATGCCTTTTTAAGGGGTATATTATATGATCCAGGCTCCAGCCAGCTCAATATCCATTAAGGTGAAGTGAAGAAAATGTGTTACTATTTTGCTCCTGCAAGAACATTTAGGGGCCCATCTATAAAGCAATGGTATGGTCTTACATTAGCCAAACCCCTGCCAAAAGAAAAAAAACTTGTATATTTTAAAAGCATAACAATTTGTTTTACATATAGACAGATTAAACAATGTAACAATAATATAATGTAACAATACTATGCTCAAATGCCAAACTTTAAGGCTCCATGCACACTAGCTTTTTTTAAGCTCAAAAAACGCTGGCTAAAAATTGCTGGTAATAGCTGTTTTTAGTAGAGTTCAAAAGCATTTAGAAAAGTTAGCATTTTATTAGCATTTTTACAGTCAATGTCGGAATAAAAAACCTAGAACAAAGATGTTAGGAGTGCTTTAGTAGTGTTTAAGAGCATTTAATGTTTTTTCTGCTGGAAAAACGCTCCAATTAACTCTACCAAAACATTTGTTTTCTGCTCCTAGATGCTGAAGCTGAAAAACATGCTACTAGCCTAAAGCAGGCTTCAAAAGGTGGGGGCGAGTAGCGCCGGGACTAGCGGTATGTGTGAGGGGTGGGGGTTTTGACAAGCAGCGATCTCCTGTATGGCTTTCATTGAAACAGCTGAAAGCCACAGGAGGGAGAGGAGGAGAAGAGGCTTCCAGCTGCTTCACTGAAAGCCATACAGGAGATCGCTGCTTGTCACCGCTGCACACCAGATCATACCTGACCGTTCTGTTTTTCTCTCTCCCCCCCCCCCCCCCCCCCGTGTGCTCCTCAGTGTCCAGTCTCCTATTGATGTGGTGGATAGGGGGAGGGGCTGAGCACTGAGGAGCACACAGAAGAAAGGGGGCCAGGAAAGAAACGGAACGATCAGGTATGATCTTTTCCTTCCACCCACCCCTTCCTTCCTTCTTTCCTTCCTTCCACCCTCCCTCCCTTCCACCCTTTTCTCCCTCTCTGCCTCCCTTCCTTCCACCCCTCTATCACTTCTTTCCACCCCTTTCTCCCTTTCTTCCACCCCTCCCTCCCTTTCTTCCTTCCACCCCTGCCTTGCTTCCATTTCCTTTCTTCCTTCCTTCCCTCTGCATAAAACATTTAACAGTGCCATTTCATGAGATAATTTATGGGGGCGTGTTTAGGGGTGGGGCAGGGTAGGGGTTGGATGGGGCAACTGGTGGCGAGTAACTCTCAAGTCCTGGCTAGTAGCTTAGGACTTGAAATTTTGAGCCCTGGCCTAAAGTAGTGTGCATGCTCACATAGGATAACACTATTTAGCTTCTAGGAGCAGACAAAAATGCTAATAACAGCTTCTGGGAGCCTAACAAAATGCTAATGTGCGTGGAGCCTGAAAGTGCTATGTAAATGATCTTCTTTAACAGTTCACAGACATGTTTTTACTACAGGACTGCTCCTGCCTGAGACGGACACCTGTAAAATCTTTAAGCCAGAGTAAAGAATCGACTTCCAGCATCTATCCACACTGGGTAATGAAATGTCTTTTGTTTTTCATTATATATTGCAGGGTTTATGGTCTAAAAGTAAAGTCAATCTAACTGGTTACCTTTGGCTGTTAATGGAAACAATTAGTATAGTTAAGTAATAGCTGATGCTAAAGCTAAATGTGCATGCTACATATGTAGAAGCTAATAGCTGTATGGTTTCTGAAATACTCTGTTCTTTCTTTCAGGCAGGCGAGCTGCCTCAGTGCTGGATTGCTCCTGTTGTGGGAGGGCATGACGTTCCAGTATGCTCCCTTGAAGCCTCCAGCTATGAGCTCCAGGAGGAACTCGGTACTCTTGTTCTCATATTTACTCTTCCAGATAATGTAGCATAACTTAGTTTTAAACAGATCCTGTTATGTTGCCCATTCAGGCCAAAGTAACAATTTCTCTTGACATCTCACAGCCGTAATAAGTTAAACTCAATGATTCCAACTTCTTCGCCACCTCTTTATCTATGAGTGCCACTGTTCTGTTGCAGTAATGGAGTGGGGCTTCTAGGTACAAGAATACATGTTTAGTTTCTCATGTGACGTTGCTCGGGCACGAGTGTCTAGTTGCCAGACCTGAACATGGTGACGTAGGTGGGGCAGTAATGTCATCCACTTGGGTGAGCTGAAACACCATTGAACAACAGAGTTTACCAAGGGTAAATTCCTGCAGCTCGGAGGTGGCATCAGTCGTTGTACCTTGCTGGGGGAGGTGAGCCATCAGGAGGCACTGTCACTTTCTCCTGAAAAGGCAAAGTGACAGGGTCTCTTGAAGCCTCCATTTTAGCAAAAGATCTGTAGTGCTTTTTTTTACACTTCTTCACATTTTATTGTTTCCATCTTTAGGCTTCCTTCAAACTGGTGCTGTCAAACCTACATTCATGTGCATTTAGATGGCATTCCTAAAACACATATAAATGCATGTGATGATTTTTCAGTTGTGCCCTTCACATGAGTATTTTCCCTTAATTTAGGTGTGAGTCAGTTTAGCTGCGTTTGTAGTATATATAGAATTATGTGCCTCCAGGATGTAAGTAGAAACTCTAAATGCAGCTAAACCTACTTTAAAGTAGTGATCTGGGAGGCATAACATTTGTTTACCTTTACCAGACCACTTTTCCTGCCTTTTGAAAAGTTAAATGCAGGAGTGCCATTGGGAATGCTTTTGCAAAACAACTGAAAGTTGTTCATTAACGGTTAATGTGCTACTGTTAAAAGAACTGCATTTTCTAGTTGTCCTCTGATAGGATTTGAAAAGATACTGCTTGCTAAAATTTACATGCTGAGAACATGATCTACTCACACACTTTCAGCTTTGTATTTAGCATGTTATACATATTTTTGTTGTTAAAATTAGTTTTGAACATATTCATTTGGATCTTACAGGGAAAGGTTTCAACAATTTAACTACAATCTACCTCGCTCAACATACTCCTACGGGAACATCTGTCACAGTACGACTCACAGATTTGGATGACTGTTCTGATGAACACATCAAATTCTTACAGGTAACAGAAGGATATTTTACATTCCCCATCATTAAAGAGAACACGTCACAGCTGGCTATCTGCTAAAAATCTAAAACTGAACTTTAAGCACAAAAACTTTCACCTAAATATATTTCACGTTATCCTTAAAGAATATAAATCTACTGTGTGTGTGCACCAAGTGCCTTTGAAAACACAATTATTACCTTGCAAACGTAACAGTGATATCATCACTTTGCCTGTGCAGAGAACAAAACTGTGAGCAGGACCTAGCAGGTTCTCAAAATAAATACAAGAGGGGGCAAAGTCAGGACCGGTCACTCTGCACAAGGAGAGAGAAGAACAGTGACTGATCTTTATTACAGGAAGCTCCTATGCAGGTTTTACACTGAATTACTGCACAAATCTGGAAGTAATGCATTCTTTTGCTTATCCTGGAGTTAGTGATTGTAAACCCTCACCTTACAAAACAACTTATTTCGTTTAACCAGTTGTCGCCCGGCCTATAGCCAGATGGCAGCCGTGCGAACAACTCGTCCCTCCGGCGTCCTTTCAGGCACACGCAGTGCTCCTGCCTGCAGGGCCGCTCTGTGGCACGATCTGTCAATGGCTGTGTACCTCGGACACGGCCGATGACAGATCTGTGTACTGGCCCCGTTGCCAGTACCATGTGACCTGCTGTGACCAATCACAGCAGGTCACATGACAGTTGTATACAATGGATGGTCTCCTTTCAAGTGTGTCTAGCTGTGAATGGTCACAGCAATCACATGCACAAGGTGGGCCAATCACAGCCCATCTGTGTCATGTGATCAGCCATAGCCAAATCACAGCTAAGCACAAAAAAAAAAAAGAATCAATGTCATTCAGGTAAATGCTTGCTTATAGCAAAGTAATTCTTTGCTATAAGCAAATTGTGTAAAAAAAAAATAAAAAATAAATAAATAATCACTTCCCCAAAGTAGTATAATATTACTATGGTAACATTATATTACTTTGGACATAGTGAAATATGAAAGAAAAAATCTTAAAAAAAATTAAAAAAATTATCAATTTTTTTTTTCGTACTGTGACCATTCAGTGTCCCTGATCACCACCATACCAGTTATATGATGACACTGTACTGCACTGGTGACAGTATGTAAAAAACAATTCAGAAAATATTTTTTTTAATTTTTTCATTTTCCGAAAAATTATGACAAAAAAATTACAACTTCAAAAAACTCGCCATGCCTATTATGAAGTACGTCGGACTGTCTACTTTGCAAAAAGGGGTCATATGGGGGATATCTGTACTATTCTGACATTCTTGGACCTCAAGAAATTAGATTGGCTGTCAGTACTTCAGGATTGATCAGTTTTCAGATATATACCATAGTTTGTGAACTGTATAACTTTCCTACAAACTAAATAATACATCCTAATTTGGGTTATTTTCACCAAAGACATGTAGCAGAATACATCTTGGCCTAAATTTATGATGAACAATTATTTATTTGTAAACTTTTCTAAGAGAAACAAAGAAAAACGTGTTTTTGTTTTTTTCAAAATTTTCGGTCTTTTTTTGTTAATTTAGCAAAAAATAAAAACCCCAGTGTTCATTAAATACCACCAAAAGAAAGCTCTAGTTGGTTGAAGAAAATGATAAAATTTTAGTTTGGGTACAGTGTTGTATGACAGCGCAATTGTCATTCAAACATGAGAGCGCTGAAACCTGAAAAATGGCCTGGGCAGGAAAGGGATAAAAGTGCCCTGTATGGAAGTGGTTATAATAGAAATGAAAAGCAAAACATTTGTATATTGATATAAAAATAAATAAAAATGCCTTTTTTTTTTCTCTTTTTTTTATAATTGATCAAATTCTGTCTGTTCCTAGCTGCATATATGCTGGGGGAGGAGAAACAACAGTACAATGAACTTCCCAGTTAAAGGTTGTGCAGGGGGGGTGTAGCAGGACAAGTCTGATCATTTGAGGAGAGCAGGCTGGGTTCTAAGCATAGCTAAATAACTGACCATGGTGTGTTCTCTAGCTTAGTGTGGTCAGTTTTTAATAAGAAAGCAGAGGGACTGGTGGGAACACCATGGATTTCACACAAAATAAGCAATACAAAGAGAACAGGATACTTTTTCATACCAGTACATGGCATAGCAGGGAAATATCAGGAATATGAAATGTTGGTTTACATATTCTTTAAGCTTTTATATTCCATCTCAAAAACAACCCGCCCATGAAACTTTTTTTTGTTTGCACTAACATCCACATTTTCAACTTCCACTAATCTGCTCTTTGTCCTTTTAAATTCATTTGGCTTGTATCGGGAGAGTAGCAGTCCTGATGTTGAAACAGGCCCTTAGACTTAACCGGTTGCCACCCGGCCACGGTACATTTACTGCGGAAGGATAGCATGAGCAGGCTGGATGACGTACATGTACAGTACACCATCCAGCCTGTTTCAGGTTAGGGGTGCACAGCGTGCTATTCCTGTGATGGACACAGCAGATCACAATTCCCGATAAACCAGGTACTGGATATCATGTGATCGCTATAATTGGTCATAACAATCACATGATAACAATGTAAACAAACTGTCATGAATGGCTTTCCATTCATAAACAGCTTGCTTGCGGTTGTGATCTGTGATTGGCCCACAACAAACACATGGTACCTAGCTACTTGTACAATGTGATTGGCTGCAGCCAGTCACAGATCATAACCATAAGCAAGCTGTACATGAATGTTCACCCATTCATGACAGCTAAAACTATTTTTTATACAGTGATCATCACTGTATACACAATACAGTGTATATATGCAGTGTAAACGAATTAAAACAAAATCCCTGATCACCCCCCCAAGAGTAGTACAGTGTCACTATGGTGACACTAAACTACTCTGATGAAATTATGTTAACAAAAATAGTAATAAAAGTTTAAAAAATTGATGCTGTACTACACAGTATGTAAAAAAAATTGTGACAAAAAAAAATAAAACTTCAAAAAAGTCACCATGCATCTTATCAATACCTCGGCCTGTCTACTTTCCAAAGGAAGGGTCATTTGGGATGTGCTTGTACTGTCATGGCATTTTCGGGCCTCAAGAAATGAGACCGGCTCTCAGTACATCACAACTGATCAATTTTAAAATACAGTATATATACTCTAGTTTAGGGGTCAGCAACCCGTAGATCGCGATCAGGTGACTGGTAGATCGTAGTCCGAGCTTGCTGACCAGCCATCCCAGAGCATCAGAGTGCAATGCAGAGGGACTACTTGTAAAGTTGGAGCTGTAGTAGGGAGCAAGAGCCACATAAGCCCAATGCCTCCTCTGTAGTGCTGGCTCCTGTCCCATGTGGAGTGATACCAGCTGCACTCCATCTCTTATGCAGGTAAACTGCAGCACATCAGTATGAAAGCAGCCTTATATGGGGCTCAGAACAGTAAGGGTTCTTTTAAATTTGCAATTTGGAGGGTGATAAAATCCCATGGTTAAGGCGTGGTTTTACCACCCCCACCACAACCACACCCCCATTAGCTGCAGTGACCAGGGGTGTACACATGTCGCAGCCGCAGTAGTTGTTATATGCATTGTCATGGTTCTTGGGTGTAGCACCTGCCAAGCATGACCCATTCACATGACCCAGTGAATGAGGCCGCTCTGCAAGTGTCCTGCAATTTTGTGCAGTGCAAAAAACAAGGGGTTAAAGCAGGCAAAGTTGTGTTGCTTTTTCACCACCTGCTAACCCATTGAACCCTGCAGAAGCATGCAGTTGTGAGTGCGCTTGCAGAAGGCCCCATTTACTTGAAAGGGTCATGATTGCCAGGCAATAGCACCCACCAAAAGCAACAGAGGGTTTAATTCCTGCGGCAGCATGTGTACACCTTTGGCTGCTGCCTCAGCAGCTAAGGGGGGTAGAGATTGGGGGTTGTAAAATTGTGACTCAACTGCAAGGTTTTACCACCCCCAGCTTTATGTGTGAACAATTCCTAAGGGTGGTGCTGCCGAATGCAACTAAGGGCTCATTCACAAGTGCAGCAGGTACTGGTGCTTCTCTGAAAAGCGATCCGAGTGTGTTTGACAGGTGGCAAGGAGACGATAGGCTGCTTCCTCACCACTTGATTTGAACTCACGATTGCCATGCAATGCATACGATTGCAACATGGTAGTATGGCAATTAGAGGCTTAAATCCAGTCAGAGGAGGTGACACCGGGCAACACTGTGCCTGGTGATCTTTAACTTCTCCCATGTTGTTTAGGTAGAACTCCACCTTATTTAAGGTTGCCTACCCCTGCTCTAGTTTGTAGACTGTATAACTTTCACACAAACTAAATAATATGCTCTGATTTGGGTTATTTTTACCAAAGAAATATAGTAGACTACATTTTGGCCTAAATTTTATGAAGAAAGATTATTTATTTGCAAATTTTATAACAGTAACTAATAAAAATGTTTTTTTTTCCAAAATGTTTTGTATTTTTTTTCCTTTATATATCAAAAAAAGAAAAAAACCCAGTGGTGATTAAATACCACCAAGAGAAAGCTCTATTTGTGTTAAAAGAAATGATCTAAATGTAATTTGGGTACAGCGTTGCATTACCGAGCAATTGCCAGTTAAAGTAGCGTAGTGCTCAATAGCAAAAAATGCCCCAGTCATGAAGGGGGTAAAACCTTCTGGAGGTCAAGCGGTTAATTTGGCCTCTAGCTTCTGACTCCCAGGACCTACTGTAATCCTCAGAAAAAGTTAGGGTAACCAAGGAAACAAATAGAATTTTTTTATAGGTAGCCTACACCTATATAATGTATTTAATAATGTATCAGACTCCATGGGGGAGATTTACTAAAACTGGTGCACTCAGAATCTGTTGCAGATGTGCATGGTAGCCAATCAGCTTCTAACTTCAGATTGTTCAATTAAGCTTTGGCAATAAAACCTGAAGCTGATTGGTGTCTATAAAGAGTTGCATCAGATTTTGCACTCTAACTTTAGTAAATCAACCCCATGTGTTAGGCAACTGTTAGACAGCCTAAGTAAAGCTAAACAATATGGATAAATATACATATTTTATATGCAAAATTATATTCTTGGATTAACACAATTCAAGCAAAATTATAGACAAAACTTTTTTTTTTTCATTTTCAATGGAGCAAGAGAAGGTTACAGCACGTCAGTTTTTTTGCCATCTGCGTTCCACTGGGGAGATTTACCTTGACTTCCTATCCCATAGTCAAAACAGGAAGTGAGAGGAAATCCCTGCAAATTAGGGAATCTATTGGAGCCCCCCAGGTCACCAGAACTAGTGTCCCCATTGGAAGATTTCCCCTTGATTACTTCTCTAGGGACAACCCAAAATTTTGTATTTTCTTTTACTTTCACTTTTGGTGATCAAAGTAAACAGGAAAAATAAAGAGTGTGAATCTTCCTAAGGGGGCTACAGACAGCATTGAAAACCTGACAAGTGTTCTAATCCATCTCCAATCTATCCAAAACAAAAAAAAAAGTTTTGCCTTTAGTTATACTTTAAGACTATAACGAAGAATGGATATCATGCTCCGACCTCCAATGAACACTGCAGTGGTTACTCCACACTGTGCCTGAATTTTAGGGGTCATACATAAAACTCAATCCATGGAGAGGAATCTACAGTGTCCTATGAAGTGCTGTTAGCATGCTGCAGTGAATATTGTGATAATAGGTGAGCCTAGTCTTGTGACTTTGGCAGGTTGTTTCAATTAAATTTGAATTCCATTGAAAACTATGTTTTTATGGATATAGGGTGATTAGGGCACTTTTTGTGTGATGATGTTACCAATATAAGATCCAACCTCTATGCCTTCCCATTTCTGTTCTTGCTGCTGTGTTTGTAGGGTTTTTTTCACATGTGTGTTGGTCATGAACAGTGACAAAGTGCTCATTAACACTTGTATAACATTTATCACTGGTGTAGCTCCAGGGGTCACAATTGCAACCCTTCCATGTTCCAGGGGGCCCAGGTGGCCTCCCTGTCACAATAAGCTTTACTCAGGGATCACTATAATGGGCATTAGTCCTGCCATTTAAGAGCCATTGTCATTCTCTCAGAGCCATCAGCGGGAGGCAGGACGACTCTGGATGAAGGGCAGGGGCTGCCCGAGTTAACAAGCAGGTGATTGGTTGTTAGGATGCATGGCAGTCCTAGCAATCAATCACCACCATGTAGCTCATGCCCTCTGTCCAGACCTGCTGTGCCTCCCACCCTCCGCACTGTCTGTGTAAGATAAGACCGGAGCAGGGTGTGAAGAGGGGGCGATGGGAGAGCTGAGGACAGGACAATAATGAAGAGGGGGGCTTTGGACAATAATGGGGTCACTGAGGACATTAATGAAGGGGGCTGACAGTAACAAGGTCACTGAGGCATAAATGGAGGTGGGGCTGGGGACATTAATGGGGTTCCCGAGGACATTAATGGGGTCACTGAGGACAGTAATGGAGGGGTGGGGTTGAGGACATTAATGGGGTTACTGAGGACAGTAACAGGAGAAGCTGAGGACATTAATGGGGGGCTGAGGACATTAATGGGGGACTGAGGACATTAATGGGGGGCTGAGGACATTAATGAGAGGGGCTATGGGGTATCCTGGTGCGACAGGACTGCCCACAGAAGGGGGGATGTCCCCTTCCGATGCTTGTAAAAGCAATCCTGTGGCTAGTTAGCCGCTCGGATTTCTTTTACAAGAGAGTCGACCGTCTGCTCTAAACCCTGCTGCTTGCCCACAGCATGGCCAAATGTAAAGAAAAACCTTTTGCCCAACACCCAAAATTGCATGTCCCAGGCATCAGGCTATAGGAATTGTACATCCCTTGGAGCAGGATGTGTATTTCGGCGATCACATTGGTTGAATAGGAGAAGAAGGCCGGCAGGGATTGTAGCATTACACATCCCACCCACACAAGAAGTGGCAGTTGTAATAATCTCCATCTTGAGTTTTCTTCCTTAAACCCTTCAAAGCACTGGAAATTACAGAGGGGGAGGTAGAGGGGCAAGATGTAATTTTCATTTCTAGATTTACCAATGTGCCAGCCTGCCACAACAGGTAGGATCTGTTACAGTAGCTTGCCTGCGCTGCTTTGCTTGTGGAGATCATATCTGTATTATACATTACAGCCCCCATATCTGTATTATACATTACAGCCCCCATATCTGTATTATACTTTACTGCCCCCTATACTGTACCCTCCTGACCCCCCCTGTACTGTGCCCTCCTACATCCCCTGTATTGTGTCCTGCCCCCCTGTACTATGCCCTCCTTGTACTGTGCTCTCCTGCCCCCCTGTACAAAGTCTACCTAACCCCCCCCCCCCCGTACTGTGTCCTCCTGCCTGTCCTGTACTGTGTCTTCCTGCCCCTCTGTGCTGTGTCCTACTGCACTTCTGTCCTCCCATTGTGTGTCCATTTGCCACCCCCCATACTTTGCCCTTCAACCCCCCCTTCCCTACTTTGCCCTGCTGTGTACCCCTGTCCTGTTGGTCCCTGTCCTCTGACCTCTGTTGACTACCTTTCATCTTACTGACCTCTGTACACTGTCCTACATACTGCTGAACCCTGTAAACTGCCCTACATTCTACCGACCTCTGTTCACTGCCCTACATTCTACTGACATCTGTACACTGCCCTACATCCTACTGACCTCTGTACACTGCCCTACATCCTACTGACCTCTGTACACTGCCCTACATCCTACTGACCTCTGTACATTGCCCTACATCCTACTGACCTCTGTACACTGCCCTACATACTACTGACCTCTGTACACTGCCCTACATCCTACTGACCTCTGTACACTGTCCTAAATACTACTTACCTTTGTACACCAATCTACAAAATACTGACCTCTGTACACTGCCCTACATCCTACTGACTTCTGTACACTGCCCTACATCCTACTGACCTCTGTACACTGCCCTACGTCCTAACGACCTCTGTACGCTGCCCTACATACTACTGACCTCTGTACACTGCCCTACATCCTACTGACCTCTGTACACTGCCCTACATCCTACTGACCTCTGTACACTGCCCTACATCCTACTGACCTCTGTACACTGCCCTACATCCTACCGACCTCTGTACACTGCCCTACATCCTACTGACCTCTGTACACTGCCCTACATCCTACCGACCTCTGTACACTGCCCTACATCCTACCGACCTCTGTACACTGCCCTACATCCTACCGACCTCTGTACACTGCCCTACATCCTACTGACCTCTACACACTGCCCTACATCCTATCGACCTCTGTACACTGCCCTACATCCTACTGACCTCTGTACACTGCCCTACATACTGCTGACCTCTGTACACTGCCCTACATTCTACCGACCTCTGTACACTGCCCTACATCCTACCGACCTCTGTACACTGCCCTACATCCTACTGATCTCTGTACACTGCCCTACATTCTACTGACCTCTGTACTCTGCCCTACACAATACTGACCTTTGTACACCAATCTACAAAATACTGACCTCTGTACACTGCCCTACATCCTACTGACCTCTGTACACTGCCCTACATCCTACCGACCTCTGTACACTGCCCTACATCCTACCGACCTCTGTACACTGCCCTACATCCTACCGACCTCTGTACACTGCCCTACATCCTACCGACCTCTGTACACTGCCCTACATCCTACCGACCTCTGTACACTGCCCTACATCCTACCGACCTCTGTACACTGCCCTACATCCTACCGACCTCTGTACACTGCCCTACATCCTACTGATCTCTGTACACTGCCCTACATCCTACTGATTTCTGTACACTGCCCTACATTCTACTGACCTCTGTACTCTGCCCTACACAATACTGACCTTTGTACACCGAATTTACAAACTACTGACCTCTGTACACTGCCCTACATTCTACTGACCTCTGTACACTGCCCTACATCCTACCGACCTCTGTACACTGTCCTACGTCCTACTGACCTCTGTACACTACCCTACATCCTACTGACCTCTGTACACTGCCCTACATACTACTGACCTTTGTACACCAATCTACAAAATACTGACCTCTGTACACTGCCCTACATCCTACTGACCTCTGTACACTGCCCTACATCCTACCGACCTCTGTACACTGCCCTACATCCTACCGACCTCTGTACACTGCCCTACCTACTACTGACCTTTGTACACCAATCTACAAAATACTGACCTCTGTACACTGCTTTACATATTACTGACCACTGTGCATTGGACCTACATCCTACTGACCTCTGTACACTGTCCTACATCCTACTGACCTCTGTACACTACCCTACATCCTACTGACCTCTGTACACTGCCCTACATTCTACTGACCTCTGTACACTGCCCTACATCCTACTGACCTCTGTACACTGTCCTACATCCTACTGACCTCTGTACACTGCCCTACATCCTACTGACCTCTGTACACTGCCCTACATCCTACTGACCACTGTACACTGCCCTACATCCTACTGACCTCTGTACACTGCCCTACATACTGCTGACCTCTGTACACTGCCCTACATCCTACTGACCACTGTACACTGCCCTACATTCTACCGACCTCTGTACATTGCCCTACATCCTACTGACCTCTGTACACTGTCCTACATCCTACTGACCTCTGTACACTGCCCTACATCCTACTGACCTCTGTACACTGCCCTACATCCTACTGACCTCTGTACACTGCCCTACATACTGCTGACCTCTGTACACTGCCCTACATACTGCTGACCTCTGTACACTGCCCTACATCCTACCGACCTCTGTACACTGCCCTACATTCTATCGACCTCTGTACATTGCCCTACATCCTACTGACCTCTGTACACTGCCCTACATTCTACTGACCTCTGTACATTGCCCTACATCCTACTGACCTCTGTACACTGCCCTACATCCTACTGACCTCTGTACACTGTCCTACTTACTACTTACCTTTGTACACCAATCTACAAAATACTGACCTCTGTACACTGCCCTACATCCTACTGACCTCTGTACACTGCCCTACATCCTACTGACCTCTGTACACTGCCCTACGTCCTACCGACCTATGTACGCTGCCCTACATACTACTGACCTCTGTACACTGCCCTACATCCTACTGACCTCTGTACACTGCCCTACATCCTACTGACCTCTGTACACTGCCCTACATCCTACTGACCTCTGTACAATGCCCTACATCCTACTGACCTCTTTACACTGCCCTACATCCTACCGACCTCTGTACACTGCCCTACATCCTACTGACCTCTGTACACTGCCCTACATCCTACTGACCTCTGTACACAGCCCTACATCCTTCCGACCTCTGTACACTGCCCTACATCCTACTGATCTCTGTACACTGCCCTACATTCTACTGACCTCTGTACTTTGCCCTACACAATACTGACCTTTGTACACCAATCTACAAAATACTGACCTCTGTACACTGCTCTACATCCTACCGACCTCTGTACACTGCCCTACATCCTACCGACCTCTGTACACTGCCCTACATCCTACCGACCTCTGTACACTGCCCTACATCCTACCCACCTCTGTACACTGCCCTACATCCTACTGACCTCTACACACTGCCCTACATCCTATCGACCTCTGTACACTGCCCTACATCCTACTGATCTCTGTACACTGCCCTACATTCTACTGACCTCTGTACTCTGCCCTACACAATACTGACCTTTGTACACCGAATGTACAAACTACTGACCTCTGTACACTGCCCTACATCCTACTGACCTCTGTATACTGCCCTACATCCTACTGACCTCTGTACACTGTCCTACATCCTACTGACCTCTGTACACTGTCCTACATCCTACTGACCTCTGTACACTACCCTACATCCTACTGACCTCTGTACACTGCCCTACATTCTACTGATCTCTGTACACTGCCTTACATACTACTGACCTTTGTACACCAATCTACAAAATACTGACCTCTGTACACTGCCCTACATCCTACTGACCTCTGTACACTGCCCTACATACTACTGACCTTTGTACACCAATCTACAAAATACTGACCTCTGTACACTGCCCTACATCCTACTGACCTCTGTACACTGCCCTACATCCTACCGACCTCTGTACACTGCCCTACATCCTACCGACCTCTGTACACTGCCCTACCTACTACTGACCTTTGTACACCAATCTACAAAATACTGACCTCTGTACACTGCTTTACATATTACTGACCACTGTGCATTGGACCTACATCCTACTGACCTCTGTACACTGTCCTACATCCTACTGACCTCTGTACACTACCCTACATCCTACTGACCTCTGTACACTGCCCTACATTCTACTGACCTCTGTACACTGCCCTACATCCTACTGACCTCTGTACACTGTCCTACATCCTACTGACCTCTGTACACTGCCCTACATCCTACTGACCTCTGTACACTGCCCTACATCCTACTGACCACTGTACACTGCCCTACATCCTACTGACCTCTGTACACTGCCCTACATACTGCTGACCTCTGTACACTGCCCTACATCCTACTGACCACTGTACACTGCCCTACATTCTACCGACCTCTGTACATTGCCCTACATCCTACTGACCTCTGTACACTGTCCTACATCCTACTGACCTCTGTACACTGCCCTACATCCTACTGACCTCTGTACACTGCCCTACATCCTACTGACCTCTGTACACAGCCCTACATACTGCTGACCTCTGTACACTGCCCTACATACTGCTGACCTCTGTACACTGCCCTACATCCTACCGACCTCTGTACACTGCCCTACATTCTATCGACCTCTGTACATTGCCCTACATCCTACTGACCTCTGTACACTGCCCTACATTCTACTGACCTCTGTACATTGCCCTACATCCTACTGACCTCTGTACACTGCCCTACATACTACTGACCTCTGTACACTGCCCTACATCCTACTGACCTCTGTACACTGTCCTACTTACTACTTACCTTTGTACACCAATCTACAAAATACTGACCTCTGTACACTGCCCTACATCCTACTGACCTCTGTACACTGCCCTACATCCTACTGACCTCTGTACACTGCCCTACGTCCTACCGACCTATGTACGCTGCCCTACATACTACTGACCTCTGTACGCTGCCCTACATACTACTGACCTCTGTACACTGCCCTACATCCTACTGACCTCTGTACACTGCCCTACATCCTACTGACCTCTGTACACTGCCCTACATCCTACTGACCTCTGTACAATGCCCTACATCCTACTGACCTCTTTACACTGCCCTACATCCTACCGACCTCTGTACACTGCCCTACATCCTACTGACCTCTGTACACTGCCCTACATCCTACTGACCTCTGTACACAGCCCTACATCCTTCCGACCTCTGTACACTGCCCTACATCCTACTGATCTCTGTACACTGCCCTACATTCTACTGACCTCTGTACTTTGCCCTACACAATACTGACCTTTGTACACCAATCTACAAAATACTGACCTCTGTACACTGCCCTACATCCTACCGACCTCTGTACACTGCCCTACATCCTACCGACCTCTGTACACTGCCCTACATCCTACCCACCTCTGTACACTGCCCTACATCCTACTGACCTCTACACACTGCCCTACATCCTATCGACCTCTGTACACTGCCCTACATCCTACTGATCTCTGTACACTGCCCTACATTCTACTGACCTCTGTACTCTGCCCTACACAATACTGACCTTTGTACACCGAATGTACAAACTACTGACCTCTGTACACTGCCCTACATCCTACTGACCTCTGTATACTGCCCTACATCCTACTGACCTCTGTACACTGTCCTACATCCTACTGACCTCTGTACACTGTCCTACATCCTACTGACCTCTGTACACTACCCTACATCCTACTGACCTCTGTACACTGCCCTACATTCTACTGATCTCTGTACACTGCCTTACATACTACTGACCTTTGTACACCAATCTACAAAATACTGACCTCTGTACACTGCCCTACATCCTACTGACCTCTGTACACTGTCCTACATCCTACTGACCTCTGTACACTGCCCTACATCCTACTGACCTCTGTACACTGCCCTACATCCTACTGACCACTGTACACTGCCCTACATCCTACTGACCTCTGTACACTGCCCTACATACTGCTGACCTCTGTACACTGCCCTACATACTGCTGACCTCTGTACACTGCCCTACATCCTACCGACCTCTGTACACTGCCCTACATTCTACCGACCTCTGTACATTGCCCTACATCCTACTGACCTCTGTACACTGCCCTACATTCTACTGACCTCTGTACATTGCCCTACATCCTACTGACCTCTGTACACTGCCCTACATACTACTGACCTCTGTACACTGCCCTACATCCTACTGACCTCTGTACACTGTCCTACTTACTACTTACCTTTGTACACCAATCTACAAAATACTGACCTCTGTACACTGCCCTACATCCTACTGACCTCTGTACACTGCCCTACGTCCTACCGACCTATGTACGCTGCCCTACATACTACTGACCTCTGTACACTGCCCTACATCCTACTGACCTCTGTACACTGCCCTACATCCTACTGACCTCTGTACACTGCCCTACATCCTACTGACCTCTGTACAATGCCCTACATCCTACTGACCTCTGTACACTGCCCTACATCCTACTGACCTCTGTACACTGCCCTACATCCTACTGACCTCTGTACAATGCCCTACATCCTACTGACCTCTTTACACTGCCCTACATCCTACCGACCTCTGTACACTGCCCTACATCCTACTGACCTCTGTACACTGCCCTACATCCTACTGACCTCTGTACACAGCCCTACATCCTTCCGACCTCTGTACACTGCCCTACATCCTACTGATCTCTGTACACTGCCCTACATTCTACTGACCTCTGTACTTTGCCCTACACAATACTGACCTTTGTACACCAATCTACAAAATACTGACCTCTGTACACTGCCCTACATCCTACCGACCTCTGTACACTGCCCTACATCCTACCGACCTCTGTACACTGCCCTACATCCTACCGACCTCTGTACACTGCCCTACATCCTACCGACCTCTGTACACTGCCCTACATCCTACCCACCTCTGTACACTGCCCTACATCCTACTGACCTCTACACACTGCCCTACATCCTATCGACCTCTGTACACTGCCCTACATCCTACTGATCTCTGTACACTGCCCTACATTCTACTGACCTCTGTACTCTGCCCTACACAATACTGACCTTTGTACACCGAATGTACAAACTACTGACCTCTGTACACTGCCCTACATCCTACTGACCTCTGTATACTGCCCTACATCCTACTGACCTCTGTACACTGTCCTACATCCTACTGACCTCTGTACACTGTCCTACATCCTACAGACCTCTGTACACTACCCTACATCCTACTGACCTCTGTACACTGCCCTACATTCTACTGATCTCTGTACACTGCCTTACATACTACTGACCTTTGTACACCAATCTACAAAATACTGACCTCTGTACACTGCCCTACATCCTACTGACCTCTGTACACTGTCCTACATCCTACTGACCTCTGTACACTGCCCTACATCCTACTGACCTCTGTACACTGCCCTACATCCTACTGACCACTGTACACTGCCCTACATCCTACTGACCTCTGTACACTGCCCTACATACTGCTGACCTCTGTACACTGCCCTACATACTGCTGACCTCTGTACACTGCCCTACATCCTACCGACCTCTGTACACTGCCCTACATTCTACCGACCTCTGTACATTGCCCTACATCCTACTGACTTCTGTACACTGCCCTACATTCTACTGACCTCTGTACATTGCCCTACATCCTACTGACCTCTGTACACTGCCCTACATACTACTGACCTCTGTACACTGCCCTACATCCTACTGACCTCTGTACACTGTCCTACTTACTACTTACCTTTGTACACCAATCTACAAAATACTGACCTCTGTACACTGCCCTACATCCTACTGACCTCTGTACACTGCCCTACGTCCTACCGACCTATGTACGCTGCCCTACATACTACTGACCTCTGTACACTGCCCTACATCCTACTGACCTCTGTACACTGCCCTACATCCTACTGACCTCTGTACAATGCCCTACATCCTACTGACCTCTGTACACTGCCCTACATCCTACCGACCTCTGTACACTGCCCTACATCCTACTGACCTCTGTACACTGCCCTACATCCTACTGACCTCTGTACACAGCCCTACATCCTTCCGACCTCTGTACACTGCCCTACATCCTACTGATCTCTGTACACTGCCCTACATTCTACTGACCTCTGTACTTTGCCCTACACAATACTGACCTTTGTACACCAATCTACAAAATACTGACCTCTGTACACTGCCCTACATCCTACCGACCTCTGTACACTGCCCTACATCCTACCGACCTCTACACACTGCCCTACATCCTATCGACCTCTGTACACTGCCCTACATCCTACTGATCTCTGTACACTGCCCTACATTCTACTGACCTCTGTACTCTGCCCTACACAATACTGACCTTTGTACACCGAATGTACAAACTACTGACCTCTGTACACTGCCCTACATCCTACTGACCTCTGTATACTGCCCTACATCCTACTGACCTCTGTACACTGTCCTACATCCTACTGACCTCTGTACACTGTCCTACATCCTACTGACCTCTGTACACTACCCTACATCCTACTGACCTCTGTACACTGCCCTACATTCTACTGATCTCTGTACACTGCCTTACATACTACTGACCTTTGTACACCAATCTACAAAATACTGACCTCTGTACACTGCCCTACATCCTACTGACCTCTGTACACTGCCCTACATCCTGCTGACCTCTGTACACTGCCCTACATTTTACTGACCTCTGTACACTGCCCTACATCCTACCGACCTCTGTACACTGCCCTACATCCTACCGACCTCTGTACACTGCCCTACATCCTACTGATCTCTGTACACTACCCTACATACTACTGACCTTTGTACACCAATCTACAAAATACTGACCTCTGTACACAGCCTTACATATTACTGACCACTGTGCATTGGACCTACCTACTACTGATCTTTGTACACTGACTTACCTACCACATTGTCATATCGTGAGGAAAGTACTGCCGAGAACCGGCAATTGTCAGCGAAGGGATTGGCACTGATCATCAGGGCACTGATCATCAGTGCCCATCAGTGCTGCCCACCCTTGCCTATCAGTGCCACCCACCTGTGCTCTGCAGTGCCACCCACCTGTGCCCAACAGTGCCACCCAGCAGTGCCGCTAGTCAGTGCCCTGCAGTGCCATCAGTCGGTGCTGCCCAGCAGTGCCGCCTATCACTGCAACATCATCAGTGCCACCTATCAATGCCGCCTATCAGTGCCCATCAGTGCTGCCTATTCCTGCCACCTCATCAGTGCCCACCAGTGCTGCCTATCAGTGCAGCCTCATCAACACACATCAGTGAAGGAAAAAAATTACCTGTTTGCAAAGTTTTATAATAGAAAGAAAGAAAAACCTTTTTTTTTTTGCTCTTTTTTTTATTTTGTTTTGTTTTTAGCGCACACAAACAACAAAAACTCTATTTATGTGAAAGCAATGATAAAAATGTCATATGGGTACAATGTTGCATGACCGTCATTCAAAGTGCGACAGCACTGAAAGCTGAAAATTGGCCTGAGCAGGAAGGGGGTAGAAGTGCTCGGTAGGCAGGTAGTTAACCGCTTTCCTGTCGCCCTATAATAAAACTACTGCTACAGGGCAGCAGGGCTGTGCAAAATTCCATATATATGCGTGATTTGCATTTCTGAGTAGGGATGTCAATCACTGGCACCCAGCTATCGTCAGGGAAAGCTGACAGGGGAGATACCTGTGTGTAAACAACACTGGTCTCCTGCCAGCAAGGACGTGCTGCTTTGTATTTCTCTGCACAACAGAGAAATACAAAGCAACATGTCTCCCTAGTAAAACACACAGCACATAATGTAAAACAGCTCACAGTGAACCCTTTCATTGCCCCAGATGTTAACCCCTTCTTGCCCAGTGTCATTAGTACACTGTCAGTGCTTTTTATTAGAACCGATCACTGTATTAGCATCATTGGGATGTCAGTGGCAGTTAGTCAGTTCCCACTTAGTGTCAGAATGCCTGCTGCAGTCCCGCTATAAGTCACTGATTGCAGCTATTACTAGTATAATAAAAATAAAAATTCCAGTATATATACTGCCATTTTAAAATGCTATAACTTTCACATAAACCAATTAATTTACAAGTATTAGGATTTTTTTTAGCAAGGACATGTAGCAGAATACATTTTTGCCTAAATTTATGATGAAATTTGATTTTTAAAAATATTTACTGGGTATGTTTTATAGCAATAAGTCAAAAATATTTTTTTTTAACTTGTCAGTTTTTTTTTTGTTTATAGCACAGAAAATAAAAACCTCAGAGGTGATCAAATACCACTGAATGAAAGCTCTGTTTGTGGGGACAAAAAGACAATAATTTCATTTATTTACAGCTTTGCATGACTGCGCAATTGTCAGTTAAAGTAACGCAGCATCATATCGCAAAAAATGGCCTGGTCAGGAAGGGGGGTAAATCCTCTGGAGGGCAAGTGGTTAAAATCCAGTAATACACTGTATGTAAGATTTACTGCTTCTCAGGGGCTCTGGGCTTTAGCAAAATGACAACCTCCAGCAAGATGAAACAGTAACAATGCTAGAGGCAATTTAGAGCACACACTCATTTTTGTAGTATCATGAATAATGTGGAATGTATACTCCTTGCAGAAGAATACAATTTTTTATGAAGCTGATAAGGGTAAAGTTCTACTTTATGATGCGGTTACAGAGCATTGCCATTGAAATCATTGTAGGCGGCTGACAAGGGTCGATGCCCCATTTGCTGCTTCATTTGTAACACAACATTACTCTACTGCTCCTGTGTGAACAGCACTGTCTGCTGCCATTGTAATATTTATAGCAGGTATTGAAGGGCGGATGTGAGGCTTTAAGAATTCTGAATAAATGCCACATAAGCACAGGGTATTGACATACATGTGAACAAGCCCTTTAGGCTGTTAGAAGGGCTCCAGTTAAAAGCAGAGTGTGGACATATAATGTAACAGGTAGTTGCTGCATTCACTTATAGTCCTTAGACAAGAAAAGAAGACAACAAATCTTCACATTACGCAGATACTGGGAACTATTATTTCACACAGCAGGTCCACTCATCAATCTGCATCTTATTGGAACTGAATACTTATAGAGGAGTGCTGCTTATATTTCTTGAATCATAGAATTTTACATACAGTAGTCTACTTTGTTTGTAATAATGTACTTAAATGAAGTATAACTTATATTCCTTCAGAATGAAGTGGCTATGTCTTCATTTTTTCGGCATCCTAACATTTTGCTTTCCTGGAAGATGTTTACTGTGGGGACCTGGCTTTGGGTTATTAACCCTTTCATGGCATATGGTGAGTGATTACTGGATTCCTTCATAACATTGCAGTATGATTCTTTATATATATATATATACTTTATATAACTTTCCAGTTATGAGTACTGTGTAAGGGTAGATTTAAAGTGGTTATGAAGGTAATTAAAAAAAAAAAGTAATAAACATGGCTATACTTACCTGCTCTGTGCCATGGAATTGCACAGGGCAGCCCCGAACTTCCTCTTCTCGGGTCCCCCAGTGGCGCTCCTGGCTCTTCCTTTCTGTCGATAGGAAGCTGCTTCCCATGGGGGCACCTGTTCGTGCTCACTCCTTTGCCCCACCCCCCACTACATCGTCCCTGGCTTTGATTGGCAGTAGCGGGAGCCAATGGCTTACAGTGCCCCAGCAAAGCCAGTGAGACCTGGAAGTGAGAGGAAAGAAGAGCAGTAGACATGCACAGCGCTGGATTGCATAAGGGCTCAGGTAAGTAAAAGAGGGGTGAAGGAGGACACTGATGCCGAAACATTTTTTACCTTTTGCATTAAGGTAAAAAATGGTTAGGCTTTATAACCACTTTAACAGTAGAATTTTTTGCCCGGTATGGCTTTAAGCCTTGTTCACACCTATGGCTTAAAAAAATTGCCAGTGCTCTTAGCAGAAAAAAAAACACAAATTTTGAACGTTTAATGTTTTTTATCTGCCACATACTTTTTTTTTCTGTCTCTAAATGCTGAGCTTACAAAATGCCTACTAATGTGCATAGAATCCCAGGATAACATTAGTTGCTTCAGCTCAGTCCTGCTAAACTCCTTTAGAAGCAGTGTTTTTTTAAGGCAGTTTGCATGGAGCCTAAACTTGTGTTACTTTGCATCCCATTGTGTTCAGTGAGTCTGGGTAAAATACTGTATATGCATTTTCCTGTGGTGCATCATAGAAAAAAGTTTAGCTTCATTCTTTTATCCATTGATATGCATCAAGGGGCCCATTGGAGTCAGTTGGGAGCACATGAAAACACAAGATCCATGTGTTTTCATACGCTGCAAATGTATGGGAGATCTGAGATCTGCCCTTGGCTTATCTACATTTGAAAAATGGCAGGCTCTTCTCACATCTCTCTAGATCAATGGTCACTAAATGGCGGACCGAGGGACAGTCCCGTCCGGACTGCAGGCACACCACCGCTGGGAGCCCTCCCTTAGGCCCAGGCCCAGACTGGCCATAGAGTACATCGGGCATTTGCCGGGTGGGCGGGGCTGCTGGGCTTAAGATGACCGGGCCGCACAGCGGGAGGTAAGCGGTGACTGCAGTCTGGACAGGGCTAATACAGACTGTGGCCGCCGTTCACCTCCCGCTGTGCGGCTATGCCTAGAGCAGGGCTGCCAGGAGGAGGAGCAGCAGTGACGGCTCCAAATGACAAGCAGGAAGCGCCGCTGACACAGAGACAGCCACTGCACTGAAAGGAGAATGGTGGCCTCTCTTCTTCACCCGCCGGCACACTGTGACAGCTGTGTAGCGATGGTCGATTGGGCTGTCTCTTTGCTGGACGGGCTGTCTCTTTGCTGGACGGGCTGTCTCTTTGCTGGTCGGGCTGTCTCTTTGCTGGAGGGGCTGTCTCTTTGCTGAAGGGGCTCTCTTTTTGCTGGAGGGGCTGTCTCTTTGCTGGAGGGGCTGTCTCGTTGCTGGAGGGGCTGTGTCGTTGCTGGATGGGCTGTCTCTTTGCTGGACTGGGCTGACTCTTTGCCCAGTTGGGTCCAGCAAAGAGACATCCCAATCCAGCAAAGAGACAGCCCAGTCCAAGAAGGGACATCCCCATGCAGCAAAGAAACATCCTTGTCCTGCAAAGAGACATCCCGTCTTTGCTATATATTTTCTGTGTTGTGTTAGGGGTGCTGTGTTGTGTTAGGGGTGCTGTGTTGTGTTAGGGGTGCTGTGTTGTGTTAGGGGCGCTGTGTTGTGTTAGGGGCGCTGTGTTGTGTTAGGGGCGCTGTGTTGTGTTAGGGGTGCTGTGTTGTGTTAAAGGGCGCTGTGTTGTGTTAAGGGGTGCTGTGTTGTGTTAGAAGATGCTGTGTTTAAGGAGCGCTGTGATGTAAAGGGGGGGAAGTGATTTGAAGGGAAAAGAGGACACTGTGGGACTTCTTTAAAGAGGGTACTGTGATGTAGCAGGGACTACAGTGTGCAAGGTACGATAAAGATCATAATGTACCGGAGGACTGTGATGTATTATATTGCTAACGAGATTCGGACCTCTGCTGGAAGGAACTTTTGCTGACCGGACATCTGTAAATTTTAATTCAAGACCCCTGCTCTAGATGCTTGGCAAAATGAAAATGCATGACAATGTACATTGCAAAACACATCAAATAAAACATGAAGGTAGAAGTGCATATGTGTGAAGCCAGCCTTCTGGTTTACAACTCTGTGTATTGAATTTAATAATGTATACAAATGCATTGTAATAACATGTATTATTGTTATTAAAGCATATTTCAAAGTCCAATCAGCATTCAACATGAACAATGTGTTTTTTTACAATACCAATACAGGTCTCTATAGATATGTCTTGAAAGGTGTGTGTAAGTACATGAGTTTCACAATGTTTTGAGAAGGAATTTATACTTCTTTAATGGAGTTTTCTCTTCATTCTCTTGAATCTGTATTTTGTATAATGTAATTTAAGTTAAAAAGTTCAAGAGGCAAACCGGCCCACTCTTAAGGAACTTTTAAACGACGCAAAACTGAAATCAGGGTTGCTATTTGGCAAATTGTGACAATAGTTCTTTGGAGGGTTGTTCTTGCTGTGTTAAATGGACAGTCCTGGAAACTCAGCTATAAATATCTCACCAGTATGACTCCTTGTGAAGTATTAAAGTCTGAGTGAAGTGAACCACTGGTATTCACCAAAAGTAGACTGATTTGTTTTTACACCTTTCCTGTATAGGGTCTGCTAGCAGCCTCATGAAGAGCTATTATCCTGAAGGAATGAATGAAGCTTTAATAGGAAACATTTTGTATGAAACACTACAAGGATTACATTATTTGCACCAAAATGGATATATTCACAGGTAGGAGGAAAAAGCATTCCTATATTATATTATTTATAATATATCTGTTTCAGAGTATCTTTGTAAAAGTTTCTGGGCAAACATTTCAGATATTATATCAGATTAGGTTTTTTTAGGGCTGGTTCACATCATAGAAACGCAGTCCGGATGCGTTCCTACATGCGTTATTAATGCGTTCTGATGTGTTTTTTTCCCCTCTTTTTTTCCTCCTCTTAAACAGGATCATGCGCATTTTGGTGCATTTAGGTGCTACATGGTCTACTTTTTGTTGTTCTGTACTGGAACTAACAGTACTGGTGTGAACTAACCCATTGGAACCCATATAACCTACTGTCCATGTGTTTTTGATGTACTGGACTGCATCTGGTGTGAACCAGCCTAAGACCTAATCTACTAATAATCATCCTACATTTGTGGCTAAAAAAACTTCTGCTGCTGATTGGCACCTTACTGTCACAAAAGTCATATTGAATGGCTAGAGTGGTAGATCTAGCCATAGTATAACCAGAAATGAAAATATTTGCATTTGTTATATGTTTTCAAATTCTGTTAAAGATCTGTCATCTCACGCTGGCCTTCAGCTACAAAATGTTAAAGTGTTAGATTAAACATGCTGATCACCACGCTCCTGGCTTTACTGCCTTATTAGTGTCAGGTCTGGAACATGTATGCAACTAGTGATGCCTGAAAAGTCTGAGCTCCCATCCTGCTTATTACAGGTTGTTGTTGCTCAGTAGTAAAGTCAGCATCAAAATGACAGCCCTGGAGCTTGCATCCTTAAAAACAAGCCAGTAATGGGAACTCCCCTATTCTCATTTTCTTCCAAAGGATGAGATGAGCAGGGCACAGCAGACTGGTGAAGTTTTGCAATATAGATATTATTGTATATCAGGGTTCCCTTGAATTGGACCTTTTAGGGAGATTTCCTTGCTTCTACCTGCTCTCTTTCCCAAGAGCACTCCCCAGCGGCTGGACAGAGCAGTGCAAAAACGAAGGAAAAGTGAGTATTTTCCAGTACTAGACTATGCAGAGCAGTACAGCATGCAAAGCTCAGTTTATTCCGCTGAAGGAAAATATACAATGTCTTTCCTATAGGCTATAGATGCTATGACTTGTTCATAATGCTAAACTGTGGTCTCTGAAAGGTTACTTACACCTGCTCATTTTCCAATAAAGTGTGGGATCCCTAACCCCTGGTTCGCATATATGAGCCGTGCAGGCCGCGTGACACGCAAGGAAGAAGTCCCTGCACTTCTTCTGAAAATGCAGCCCGCAGCCCACACGGGAACCTCAGTTCCCAGTACAGTTGTGTTTTCCAGTGTGGGTGGCGTGCCATTAGAACTAATGGCACCCGCCCGCGGGTCCGCATTCCTCTATACGGGTGGTGCGGGTGCACGGATTTTTGCACCACCCGCACATATGTGAACCTAGCTTAAAGCTGCATACAATGGGTCGAGATTTAATAAACCTGAGCACTCAGAATCTGATACAGCTGTGTATGGTAGCCAATCAGCTTCTACTTTCAGCTTGTTCAATTAAGCTTTGACCATGCTGTCCTCTTCTGCTTGAGCACGGCAGCCCATTCATTTGAATGGGCTGCTGTGCCCACGTTTCTGCACAAAAAAGGTGCATGCACCTTTCTGAAAACTCGGCTACATGGAAACTGCATGGTCTTTTTGACCATGTGGTTCCTGCGTCCGCAATTGCACTGCAAACCAAAATGTGTGGAGGTGCCATCTAGAATGAATGGCAGCCCTGTGCGTCTCCTAAGAGCAGTGCGATTTGGCTGCATGTGGTTGCGGGTGCGGGAACCAATGTGGTTCCCACACATTCAGCCAGACTGCACAGTGTGAACCGAGCCTAAAACCTGGAAGCTCATTGGTTTCTAAGCAGAGCTGCACGGGATTTTGCACGCTACACTTTCAATAAATTTCCCCCAACGCCTCATGCTGCCACTAGAATGTTAGCTCTGTAAAGCTGCATACAAGGCTTCCTTCTTTCACTAGACTATGAATGGTCTAAGTTACAAAGGAGGTCTCATTCGCCTCCTGTATTTGGACTGTATAGGCTACATACTAGGCTATCTCCTCCCACTAGACTGTGGGCAATGTAGAGGACACTACATTTCCTTCTCACCCTAGATTACAGACTTCCCTACCCTCAAGAATGAGGGCTCTGTAGATTTTATATTATGTTTTAAAATAATACTTTTTTGGGTTTTACCAGTGGTAGTACAGATCTGATGCTGCAGAACACTTTTGTGATCTAGTCACCCTTGTCACACAATAGAGCCAGGTCTGAAACCTCTCTCCAGATTACTCTGCTCTTAAGCAACATGGCTTCATGAAGGACCTATCCTTGCGTATGATTAGGCAAAGAAAGTGGTCATCACTCTTTGTCCTCTGTTCAGCTCAAGTCCCCAGTTTTTCAGTGACCTGCACAGGGGCGGACTGCCCGAGAGCCCGGGGTCAGTAGGGGGCCCCATGATATGCCCCTGGTACCTTTTTATAGGTTTTTTTGGGTGTGCTTTGAGTGTGGGCAAGGACACAGGGGCCCCATGATCCTCTATTGCCGGGGGCCCCATGAGTTGTCAGTCCTCCTCTGGACCTGCATGCTATTCATACATCTGATTTGCTTACAATGCATTCCCCTTCCTATCCCAGTCATCTAGATCCTGTTGTAAAGGGGATAACTATATTCGTATATTAAGATGTTCGGGTATGCTAATTTAAAAACAAATGGTATAACTTTTTAACAGATATGTATTTGGATTTAGGACCGGTTTACAGCATGGCCGCATCTGAATCGCACAGGAGTGTGCTGTGTGTTCCTGTGCAATTCACATGCAGTCCTGTGCAGTTCCATTTCAGCCCATTCATTTTAAATGGGTGAAATCGCACTGCAAATAAAGTAGTGCATGCACTACTTTTAAAACGCTCTGCAACCGGATTGCATAGTACAAAAGTAGCATGTGAGCTGGTGCGGGCAAACACACTGCATTTACGACCTGTGTTTTTGCAGTGTCATTAACTTTTTATTGACACCTGCAGCAGATTGCAAATGTAGTGCATTTTGCATGCAGTTTGCATTGCACAGGAATGCACGGTGCGCTCCTGTGCGATTCAGTTCGAGCATGGTGTGAACCGGCCCTTAGTGATTTTTATATTCGGAGTATCTGTTTGAAACTTGTGTTTCCAAATTAGGTTAGTTCATTAGTGCTAGCTGAAATTGCCTTTTGCTTCAATTTAAAAGGACTGTTTTAAAATGCTTCAAAAATAATTTGCATTCATTTGTGTTTTAGGAGCGTGAAAGGCAGCCATATCCTGATCTCAGATGAAGGTTTTGTTTCTCTTTCTGGGCTTGGTCATCTCTACAGTATGGTCCGAAGTGGTGAAAGAGCTAAGGTGGCATATGATTTTCCTAATTTTAGCACTGCAATGCTGCCTTGGTTAAGTCCTGAGCTATTAAGGCAGGTCAGTTTTTCCTGACACTAGTCATATGCTTTAAACCTACCATGTGCTAAATGTAAGAGAAGGAAACTCAATTTTGACTTTTATTAGATCCTCTTATTTAATATCCTTGTATTAATGTTTTAGGCTGACATGGTTGTTATCTTGAAATACATAAAACGTAAGACAATAGAGCTTGTTCACTTTGCAAAGAATGGCCAATCGCGTGCAAGGGAAATTTAAAAAAACAGATTTTTGCTTGCACATGATTGGATAATTGAAGGCAGTAGAACTCTACTTTATTCACTAAGCAAAGTAAACTTTCAAGATGAAAAAATGCAAAGTGAACATGTTCTTCTCCATTAGTAAATCAACCCACTGTACAGAATGGAGAAGCAGTTCAGTTTAAAAGACACTATCTTAAAAATCATGGGTGTGACAAATCCCACAGGGTAAGGAACCCAAATAAGAACTCACAAACTAACAGAGTCCCTCCCAAGGACTACAGTCACTGTGCTCTGTGTGGGGATCTGCCACTTGCTGTCTAGATTGCCGTCAATGAGCTTGTGCTTCAAGCTTACATCTTACATTGTTACATAGTTTTTCTGGCTGGAAAAAGACACAGGTCCATCTAGTTCAACTATAAAAGGGAAGAAAAAAAAATTATAATCCTATACCCACAGTTGATCCAGAGGAAGGCAAAAAAAAAACCCACCAGCAAAGCATGATCCAATTATTTAGTTCTTGCTCAGGGAGCGACACTTTGAGGGCTCTACAGTAGATGTATGTTCATTAACTTCCAACCCAAAACCAAAGCAAAACTGTCTAATAATTTGAAGATATCTGAGAGCACTATACGTGGAGCCAGCTGACCTTTTTAGATGTTTTCTAAAACCCTGCAGAGGACCTAGGATTGGGACCCCTCTTGGCATTGAGAGCAACCTTGGCCATCTGGCATGGAGACAGGTTGTTCTCTACCTGCGCTCATGGAAGGTTGCTTGTTTCTACCCAACAGGGTCACCCTCAACCTCAGAAGACTCCTGTCTTTTATGTTGCTAACCTGACCTTAAATCTTAGGGTCATTCTAGGTGGGATGAGAGGGTGACACTCACTGTGTTCAGGTTCCAAACTAACTGAGGAAAATCTGTCATCCCAGCCTTAAGCAGCCCATAGATGAGTAATTTTTTTTTAATTCAGCCAGCGGGTTGAATGAAAAAAACTAACTTGATGCCTCCTTCCACACACTCATTGTAGATGGGGGAATACTGCTTGCTAAACTATTGTATTTTAACAGCAGAGAGACTTCCCCGCTGTCAGAATACACTGATCAGCTATAGCTAGCAGGCCTAATCGAGCAAGAAAAATCCAACAGGGTGGTTTTACAGAAGTCAGTTGGTAGATCAACCTCTGTGCAACCTCCTTTCCCATACATGGATCAAAATTCTTCTAGTCTCTGCTGAACCAGCCAAATTTTCATCCATGTAAGGCCAGCTTAAGAGAAAACAGTGGAAATTTGACTTGGCAACGTAAGCCTTGCAGTGCCATAAACGGCTGGGAAATCGTTGGGGAAATATAGAAGGAACTATGCAGAAAACTTCCTCACCAGGCTGTAATGTTACCAAACCCACTAAGATCCTGGGAAGGTGAAGGAGTGAAGTAGAAGATAAACAATGGTGGCTGTGGCACAAGATCTGACTAAGGACACTTTCAGGATTTAACATATCCGGCATGAATTTACCAAACGGGAGAGATTTCTAGAATTAAACATATCCAGCATTAATTTACCTGCAGCTGCAGAGCTGAAGAAAACACTTTCACTCTCCTGAGGATACTAGGTAAATACTGAGGCATGATGGTTGTGGGTGGGGTTATCCTATGCTGGCCAATGGTATTTTATGCTACCATTTTGTTCTCAGCCGATCAGCTGGCAGAAAAAAAAAGAGACCCAATAAGGTAAAACAGTTAAAAGGTCAATCATTACCTATGGCCAGTTAAATCTAGCTTTCCTAATGGCACAGCAGCAAAACCAGTGGTCTAGTAATCAGTACTTATACAAACTTGGCATGTCTTTTCACTACATCAAAGTAACTGACAGCACTGCATATGTAGAAGCAGAAAAGGGAAACTTACTATTATGTTATGGAAATGGAGCTTTTGTATTTATGTATACATACTATGTCTGCTATGACATGCTAAAGAGAAAATCGTAGAGATGTAAACATTTATATTATGCACATGTAGTAGTCAGATGCTTTGGGACACATAGATGGTAAGTATCTGTCCTTAACAGAAATGGTTCTGGTTTTTACTTAAAGCTGAACTCAAGGGAAACGTACTTTATGTGGACTTTTTTACCAACAAATAGATTGATGTTTCTGTCTCTCCAGTCCGGAGTTTTGCACAGCTCTGCCACATGGCACAATCCAGTCTGGCTGGGTAGGGGGTCATATTTTTCTCTACTGCAGTTAATTACCACATACTGTATAGGTCTTGTCCTTCCCCCACCATGTGACCAGTAAAGAGCTTCTCATTCTGCTGCTTTTCCTATCAACATGCTCCTTCTACTGCAGCACACCCAACTGACTCCTTGTGCTGCTTCTCCCTCTTCTAGTTTAAGTTCTGCTGTCCAGAGAACTGCAAAAGGCTGAAACCTTTTAAATTAAGTTAAATTCAGATACCCGCACTGTTTACATTAAATAAAAACTCATGTATTGCTGAATACAGACGCATAATTTGTGTCTTTATATGCATCTGCCTGGAGTTCAGCATTAAACTGCATTACATTTATATTATGTAAATCGTTTCAGAGCTTAACAGCCTTCTCCTGGTATAGTATTTCTAGCCAGAACGTTTTTATTTGTTTTGGATAGAGTGGGGAATGGTTAACCCCTGCTAGTTTCCTTTTTTGATGTCTGTGTTCCATTGCAGATCTTTCCCTTATTTCCTTTTTCAGAGACACATCAGGATATCACTTCAAACTAATGGTTGACACAGTTAACACCAGAACAGGTGTCCCCATTGGGGGGTTTGCTTAACCTTCTTTTGCAGTGATCACTGAGAAATTGTAAATTGTGAGTATCCGATCAGCTTCTGTTTCAGTGGCCAGGACAATTGGGCAGCATTCACACTTGAGCGTTTTGTAGCTTGAAGCTCGAAGATCCAAAAAAGCTCAAACTTAAAAAATCAATTTAATGCCCAGGATATTGTAAAATGAAGGTGACAGTCTATGCAAATATATGGTGCGGAATCACAATAAAATCCAGTAGTGGTGCTCCAAAAAGTGTGGTAAAATTACGCACTCACCAGATGCGTAATGTAAATACGCATAATAGAAATCAGTAATGGTCTCCTTTATGGATCTGGTCTGGGACAAGGATAATCCTCCCTCTAGGTGGATGGTGTTGTCAGTGGGTGGAAGAAGCCGGCCTTTTAGTTACACAAAGCCACAGGTTTTCATTGTGAACCATTACAACCTTCTAGCCGCCAGCATCAGGCTGGCTGCTAGAAGGTTGTAATGGTTCACAATGAAAACTTGTGGCTTTGTGTAACTAAAAGGCCGGCTTCTTCCACCCACTGACAACACCATCCACCTAGAGGGAGGATTATCCTTGTCCCAGACCAGATCCATAAAGGAGACCATTACTGATTTCTATTATGCGTATTTACATTACGCATCTGGTGAGTGCGTAATTTTACCACACTATTTGGAGCACCACTACTGGATTTTATTGTGATTCCGCACCATCTATTTGCATAGACTGTCACCTTCATTTTACAATATCCTGGGCACTGAATTTAATTTTATTGATAATTTTTATTGGACAGACAATCATTATACTTTTGATGATTTTAGCTCTGCACTTTTTTATTTTATGTTTCTGACAAGGTTTTATATTGGTTGCCTTGAGTGCTTTAGCTGCTGACTAGAGAGCGCTCACTTTATTATTGCATTTTACTGTGAAAAAAATCAGTTGTTCTCTATAGTGCCTGTTCACACCTGATCGTGCAAACAGGCTCCATAGAGAATAATTGATTTTATAAGTTTGTGCGTTTTTGGAGCTTCAAGCTACAAAACGCTCAAGTATGAATGCAGCCTTAGAGAGGGTGAATCTCCCCAGTGGGGATAGGTGTTTAGAACCTGTAGTCTAGAAATTAGAATGCAAGTTTAGAATTATTTCCCTGCAAGTGATCATAACACATCCATCACATGTTACACCTATTTTACATTTTGTAGTATAGGAATAGAAAAGCTGTGCAATAGTTTTGCTGACAGACCTCACAGATGCTGGCATGTTGTGAATAACATCTTATTTTATTAAATAGGACCTTTATGGGTACAATGTGAAGTCAGACATCTACAGTGTTGGAATCACTGCTTGTGAATTAGCTACTGGGCGTGTTCCATTCATGGACATGCACCGCACTCAGGTAACTCTTTATCGTCTCTCTTATCCACATTTATGTTATTTTTTTCATCAGATTGGTAACCGATAAAATTATTAGTGGAACTACATTTTGCCCTACCTTTATCTTATGTTGACGTTATAAAATATTTTTATTCTTATATTATTTCTCTAAAAGACCCGCAAGTGACACACACACTTGCACATACAGTTTTTATACCCTACCTTTTTATATTGCTTCATTTCTTAAACAAGTAAACGATCTCCAGCAGCATACAAACCTTTTTTGCCACTTTAAGGCCTCATTCACATAAGCGTACCATAATTTACATGTTTGCCCAGAGAGATTCACAAGTGTTCTGGCTGCATTGACACAGCTGCTGCTCCGGATTTGACAGCCATGTGGATGCGGGTTAATGGCCCTGAACACACACTGTCTGCATTCAGGACTGCACCCCCACTTGTACAGCTGTCAAAAAAAGAATATAGAGTAAAGTAGGCTTGTTGTTGTAGCACTTAGGAGCCACAGCTGCAGCATAACTTTGCCCATTGAAATTTATTACAGAAAATAACATGCGCAGCTATCCGTATGTAACATGCTGACACTCACGTTTGCACATGTATATGTGTGTTTCAAAACCGACAGTTGTACATTTTGCACAGATACTGCATGTCCTGTGTATACAATTTCTACCTAGCAATAAATGCATCATACAACACTGGAGATCATAAATACTTTTTTCAGCATTGACTGGAATGGTGGAAGGCATATGCAATAGTGATGAATTTTTAAGCAACCCGCAGTAAAAGTAACCAGCATTAACTTACTGTGCTAACCCCTTGCAGGGGAAAAAGGTTGTGTGAGGACTGGACCTGCTTGATACTGAGATATGCTGAGTTACAATGGTTGCCAGAGAAGTCCTGTCCAGTAGTAGCTCATGAATCCAAATAGGATACTTACAGTATGCTATAGTAGAATCTTTATAACAAGGATTATTACTGAGCTGGTCTCAAATGTCTGGACTTCCCAGTAGCCAAAGGGCTGCAACATTAAACAAGCACATTACAAAGGCTTACAGTTGTGCTCAAAATTTGCATACCCTTGGCTTGGAGAATTGGCAATATACAGTATGTATCAGGGTGGACTGACCATTTGGAAACTTGGGCACTGCCCGAGGGCCCGGGATCAGTAGGGGGCCCCATGAGATGCCCCTGGTACCTTTTTCAAAGGCTTTTTTGAGTTTGGGCAAGGACACAGGGGCCCCATGATCCCCTATTGCCCGGGGACCCCATGAGTTGTCCGTCCGCCCCTGGTATGTATCATTTTTAAAGAAAACATGAGCAGGCAAAACACATTTCTTTGATTTCCTATGGGTTTCATATTCAACTGTAGGTCATAACAGAATGGCACAATCAAAACAGAACATAGCAACAAGTAAACAAATGAAATGACCCCTGTTCAAATTCTGCATACCCTTAGTTCTTAATACTGTGTATTGCCCCTTTTAGCATCAATGACAGCGTGCAGTCTTTTGTATTAGTTGTCAATGAGGTCCCAAATTCTTGGAGGTGGTGTAGTTGCTTATTGGTCTTGGCAAAATGCCTCCAGGTCATGCAAAGTCTTTGGTCGTCTTGCATGAACTGCACATTTGAGATCTTCTTAGAGTGGCTTGATGAAATTAAAGTCAGGAAACTGTGATGGCCACTCAAGAAACACCTTTTTCTGCTATAACCACTGGAGGGTCCACTTAGCCTTATGTTTAGGGTCATTGTCATGCTGGAAAGTCCAAGAGTGTCCCATGTGCTGCTTTCTTGCAGAAGAATGCAAATTGTCTGCCAGTATTTTCTGATAATATGCTGGATTCATCTTGCCATCAGTTTTCACAAGATTCCCCATGCTTTTAGAACTCATACACCCCCAAAACATCAGTGATCCACCACCATGTTTCACAGTGAGAATGGTATTCTTGTTATAGGCCTTGTTGACACCTCTCCAAACATAGCGCTTATAATTGTAACCATAAAGCTTTATTTTGTTCTTGTCATTCCAGATTACAGGGTGCTAGAAGCTGTAAGGAGTGTCATGGTGTTGTCAGGCATATTGTAACCAGGCTTTTTTGTGGTGTTGGTGCAGTAAAGGCTTCTTTCTGGCAACTTGACCATACAGCTCTATTTGTTCAAGTGTTGTCGTTTTGTGCTTCTTGAAACAACCACACCATCTTTTTCCAGAACAACCTGTATTTCTGAGGTTACCTGTGGGTGTTTCTTCGTATCCCAAACAATTCTTTGGGCAGTTGTGGCTGCAATATTTCTTGGTCTACCTGACCTTGGCTTGGTATCAGGAGATCCCTAATTTTTCAACTTCTTAATAGGTGATTGAACAGTACTGACTGCCATATTCAAGGCCTTGGAGATCTTTTTATTACCTTGTTACGCATGTTTTTTGACAGTTCTTTTTTGCTTCCCATGGCTTAGTATCTAGCCTGCTCAGTGCATCCACATGAGAGCTAAAAAACTCATTGACTATTTATACATCGACACTAATCGCAATTTAAAAAAACCACAGGTGTGGCAAATTAACGTTTAATTGCCATTTTAGCCTGTGTGTGTCACCTTGTGTGTCTGTACCAAGACCAAACATTCCAGGGTATGTAAACTTCTCATTAGGGCATTTGGTTGATTTCTGTTATCATTATGATTTAAAAAGGAGCCAAACAACTATGTGATAATAAATGGCTTCATATGATCACTATCCTTAAAAACTGTTTTTTGTCATGATCAGTCATATTTTCAATATCAATGCCAATCTGTCACAGTTTCTGCATGGGTATGCAAACTTATGAGCACAACTGTATTAGGGGAGAAAATTTTAATGTATATCAAAACTTGAACACAAAAATAATAAATTGCATTAACCAGTCCTTAGATGTGGTGGATGCATGCATTTACCCTTTTTTTCAAGTTTTTTTCTTTATGTTCACCTGGTGATTCTGCCAGTAACAATCTTCCAGTCCTAGGATGTCAACACTCATTCACCTATCTTTATCTGGAGAAACAACAAAGCACTACAGAACTCCATCCTTTCCCATTGTTCATAATATTGATGAGTGTGGTTCTTCTCACAAGATTTCTGTCTGGATCAAAAGGATTTTTTTAACGTAATAAACAGATATAAATACATACTTTCAATTCTACAGGAAAATGTCACCGGACCACACACAAGGTCAGCAGACTGCAAAGTTAATATAGTAAAAGATGATGGGAATTCAGCTCAGTTCTCCAACCATAGAGGACACTTCTCTAATGCATTTCACCAATATGGGGCTTAATCATAGAGGCTCACATAGAAAAATAAACAAAGAAACCACAGACACCTCTATGATTAAGCACCATATTGGCAAAATGCATTAGAGGGATTCTTCTATGAGTGGAAAACCAAGCTGAATAAAATTCTTAGCTTTACAGTCTACTGATCCTGTGTGCGGCCGGGTGCCATTTTCCTGTAGTCTAAGCTGAGCCTAACCAGCCTTACATCCCTACCAGCACCAGCATAAAGTGTTACCAGCCACAGGACTCACCTTCTGGAGCATTAGAGTTGTATTGTATTTTAGTTTAGCCCACACTAAAATGCTTTCATTGATATATTTAACAAATCAAAAAGTACCAAAGATTAGAAGCTTTTTGTTAGTGCATACACTTTTACTTTCTTAGATACTGTACCTTGTTTAAAATGGTTGTTCTGGAAGTATTTTATACAACTTAAAATGTTTTACTCTTTTTGCAAGATGCTGCTACAAAAGCTGAAAGGTCCACCTGAGAATCCTCTTTATGGTACTTTTCCTGGTGAACAGTCCCCCATGAAGATCTCCCGGTCTGGAGTAGATTCAGGAATAGGAGAAAGTGTAGTTGCTGCAAGCATGACTCAGACGATGACTAGTGAAAGGCTGAGGACTCCATCCCCAAGAACATTTTCACCTGCCTTGCAGAACTTAGTGGAGATTTGCCTGCAACAGGATCCTGAGAAAAGGTACAGTATATGATTTTAGGTTGCTTATAATACCTAATGTTGTAATGTTAACAGTACATGTCCTAACTTATCTGACATTGTTCTGATTATTGGCAATCTATAATATAATGGTTTTGAAAGTTTAATTCATTCAGTTTAGCTTAGCCACATTTTTAAAATCTTTAACTTTAACCATTAGCCGCCCGGCCAATAGCCGTTTGGCGGCTTGAAAAGCGCTGCAGCTTTCCGGGTCCACGCCATTTGGCGTGCTCCCGCACATGCGCCGTTTGCGCTATTGCAGAGCGGCGCAGCAGCGGGATCTGTCACCGCCCGTGCACCTCGGACACGGCCGATGACAGATCCGAGTACCGGCTCCCGTTGCCGGTACCATGTGACCTGCCGCGACCAATCACAGCAGGTCACATGACAGTTGTATACAATGGATGGCTTCATTCATGATGCCATCCATTGTATACTAGTGCCTAGCTGTGAATGGTCACAGCTAATCACATGCACATGTCATGTGATTAGCTGTGACCAAATCACAGCTAAGCACAAAAAAAAAAAAAAAAAAAAAAAAGGTGAATGAATCGATTTCATTCAGCTAAATGCTTGCTTATAGCAAAGTAATTCTTTGCTATAAGCAAATTGTGTAAAAAAAAAAAAAAAAAAAAAATACTGATCACTTCCCCAAAGTAGTACAATGTTACTATGGTAACATTGTACTATTTTGGTCATAGTAAAATATGAAAAAAAATCTTAAAAAAAATAAAAAAAAAATGTAATAAAAAATTAAATATAATAAAAAAATAAAAAAAAATTAAAAAAAAATATAATTTTTTTTTTTTTTCATACTGTCACCAGTCAGTGTCCCTGTTCACCGCCATGCCAGTTATATGATGACGCTGTACTGCACTGGTGACAGTATGTAAAAAAAAAAATAGTGAAAATAATATTTTTCATTTTTTCATTTTCGGAAAAATTATGACAAAAAAATACAACTTCAAAAAACTCGCCATGCCTCTTATGAAGTACGTCCGACTGTCTACTCAGCAAAAAGGGGTCATTTGGGGATATCTGTACTATTCTGACATTCTTGGACCTCAAGAAATTAGATTGGCTGTCAGTACTTCAGGATTGATCAATATTCAGATCTATACCATAGTTTGTGAACTCTATAACTTTCCTACAAACTAAATAATACATCCTAATTTGGGTTATTTTCACCAAAGACATGTAGCAGAATACATCTCGGCCTAAATTTATGAAGAACAATTATTTATTTGTAAACTTTTATAACAGAAACAAAGAAAAATGTGGTTTTTTTTCAAAATTTTTGGTCTTTTTTTGTTAATTTAGCAAAAAATAAAAACCCCAGCGGTGATTAAATACCACCAAAAGAAAGCTCTAGTTGTGTGAAGAAAATGATAAAATTTTAGTTTGGGTACAATGTTGTATGACCGCGCAATTGTCATTCAAAGTGTGAGAGCGCTGAAACCTGAAAAATGGCCTGGGCAGGAAGGTGTAAAATTGCACGGTATTGAAACGGTTAAGGGATATGGCATGCAGAGCTAGAGGGAATAGGTCAATATTTGGCCTATTAAAGTGATTGTAAAATATATAGACACAGCGCCAATAAATTATATAAAAAGCTGCAAACCTAACCAAAGAAAAGGTAAGTGACAAAAAATATATAAAGGAGTGCGCTAAATACCAAATCACATGAAAATGCAGATAAATACATAAATAAAATATATTTATAAATGTCCATAATTCATATATCCAAACACCAATATAAGTGATTAAAAAATCTCTTAAACAAGAAAAAACACTGTGTAGCAAAATCCACCACCGAATGAAATGGGTAAACTCACCAGAGTTATTTGCTGATCAAATTATAAATCAGCAAAAATAGCAATTGCTCTGGGAACGATGATCTGTTGGAGTATCCAGGAGCAATAGACTGCAATCAGCCAAATCAGCACACATGGAACAGCCTTAACTGCAAGTGGTCATCATGCCTTCATAACTTTGGAAATGCTCCGGGAATCAAAGAAGAGTATCATGGTGCAGTATATTAAAACAAAGATAATTTATATTTTAGCCTTAAATATGCACTCACAAGAAAGGTGTCCAACCGACACCAGCAATATCAGCAATATCAGTCTCAAAAAGCTAAAGCAGGGATGAGCCTCGCTCACCGCGATCACAGCCGACAGTCTCGAGGAGCGTCCTGATGTCCCATCCACTAAGCACACCCTACGTGTTTCGTCACCAGACGTCTTCAAGGGGCGGCATGACGAAACGTGTAGGATAGGGCTTATATATGAATTACGGACATTTATAAATATATTTTTTATTTTATGTATTTATCTGCATTTTCATGTGATTTGGTATTTAGCGCATTCCTTTATATATTTTTTGTCTATTAAAGTGATTGTAAAGTATAACATATTTTGTTTTAATGAATCTCTTCCCGACCGCCCTATAGCAGAACTACTGCTACAGGGCAGCAGGGCTGCGCAAAATCATGTGTGTGTATAGATATGTGATTTTGTATTTCCAGGTAGGGGGCATGCACGCACCTCCATTGGCGCCTACAGCTGTTGATCACCAGGTCCTGGTCAGAGATTCCCCACTGGCACCCAGCGACCGCTGAGGAACACTGACAGGAGAGAGGTCTGTATGTAAACAATACAGATCTCTCCCCTGTCAGCACCAGCACCCTGCTTTGTCTTACTCTGCATAGCAGAGCAATACAATGCAGCATGCTTACATAGTAAAACACTCACATACAAAACAGTAAAACAGCACACAGTTAACCCTTTGATTGCCCCAGATGTTAACTACTTCCTGCCCAGTGTCATTAGTAAAGTGTCAGTGCTTTTTATTAGCACTGATCACTGTATTAGTGTCACTGGGGATATCAGGAGCAGTTGGTTCCCCCCAGTGTCAGAATGCCCACCACAGTCCCACAGTCCCATTATAAGTTGCTGATCGCCGCCATTACTAGTATAAAGAGAAAAAAAATTCCAGTATATATACCGCCATTTGTAGATGCTATAACGTTTACGCAAACCAATTAATTTGCATGTATTGGGATTTGTGTTAGCAAAGACACGTAGCAGAATACATTTTGGCCTAAATTTATGATGAAATTTCATTTTTTTTTATTTTTTACTGGATATGTTTTATAGCAAAAAGTCAAAAATATTGCTTTGTTTTTTTTTCAAAATTTTATTTATTTATTTTTTTTATTTTTCATAGTGCAACAAATAAAAAACGCACAGCCGATCAAATACCACCGAAATAAAGCTCCATTTGTGGGAAAAAAAGGACATAAATTTCATTTGGGTGCAGTGTTGCATGACCGTGCAATTGTCACTTAAAATAACACAGCGCTGTATCGCAAGAAATTGCCTGGTCAGGAAGGGGGTTAAATCCTCTGGAGGGCAAGTGGTTAAAATAATAAACATTATAATTACCTGCTCTGAGCAATGGCATTGCACAGAGCAGCCCCGAGCCTTCCTTTCTGCGGTCTCCCACCGGCGCTCTCCACTCCTCCTCTTCTGAATCTGCCCCCATAGCAAGCCACTTGCTATGGGGGCAGATATGCGGGCTCGCTCCTGAGCGAGGCTGTGTACATCCATAGCCCCTTCCCCTGCTCTCTAACAGGATTTGACTGCCATTAACAGGAGCCAATGGCTCCCATTGCTATCCATGCAGCCAGAGGGGAGGGGCAAAGACAAGCGCCATTGTAGACGGGCAAAGCAATGGATCAAGATAGGACTTAGGCAGGTATTTATGGAGGCGAGGGAGCAATACAATTACTGGGACATTTTTTACCTTAATGCGAAGAATGCAGTCGATGTAAACTCTTACATATACCCAGTGAAGTGACTAGCCTCAGGTGATACACAGCGATAAAACAAATACTCCATCAGTTGTACCTGTCTATCTGCAGTCTTTTCTTTACATCTGTTCAAAGTCCAGAATTTTAAAAGCTTGTATGAGAGGTTTTCTTTAGGTCTTAACATAATGAAAGCCTTTTAAAAAAGTTTCACATTACCATTGATAACAAAGTCTGAAAATGAAAAGGAAAGTTATGGGCACATTTTCCTACTGATTGGCTCTGGGGTCCCAGATTCAGCTTCCAGTAGGTGAAGTATCCTCATGTAATTAGTACAATCTGTCCAGATTTACAAGGGTTTTATTCTAGGATGTCCAGTTTTCCACAAATCCAGAAACATGCTGGTAGATTACCTGGCTTCTGACAAGATGGTTATAGGGCATGTATGACTTTGGTAGTAATGCTTGATGCACAACCTTATGTGAATGGTTCTGTGTTCCCCAAAAAGAGCAAGTTAGAGGAGAACTATTGCTATCAGGATGTCTCTGGGGCAGGGAAAGGATTCCTGTGCCATTCAGAAAATATCCATATTATATAAATACATTCAATAATAAAAATATAACCAAATCAATTTGTAATTTTTTCCTTTCTTTATTATCCAGACCATCAGCTGGCATGTTGCTGTCTCATCCATTTTTTAAACAGGTAAGAATGCTGATAATTGTTAGTATGCATTGAAATCACAGCCATGTTTTCAATTATTTGTGTCTTGCTAGAATTCACTTCTGGTGGGATGAGGGCAAAGTTATGGTTTGATCCTGGTATGCTTGACCAATTGCTCTTTTTTCACATGCGCAATAAAATGCATATAATGGACTTGAATATTCATTATCCACTTGAAGGCCAGTCCTTTTCTGGCACTTTTTGTTTACATGTAACATGTATTTTATTGCTAGAACATTTCTTAGAACCCCAAACATTTTATATATTTCGTAAAGCAGAGACCCTAGAGAATAAATTGGTGGGTGTTGCAATTTTTTATGTCACGTGGTATTTGCAAAGTGTATTTTCAAACACAACGTTTTTGGAAAAAATACACTTTTTTTAATATTAATGCAAAAAAACACAATACATAACCCAATTTTTGGTAAAATATAAAAGATGATGTTACACCGCGTAAATAGATACCAAACATGTCATTCTTTAAAATTGTGCACGCCCATGCAACAGCGGCATATGGCGATAAACTTTACTATCCATAGGCAACACTTTAAAAGCCTTTGCAGGTTACCACTTTAGATTTACAGAGGAGGTCTGGTGCTAGAATTAGTGCCGGCCTACATCTGGGTAAACTGGAAGGGATGTAAGGTCATAACTTGCAGTTTCCTATATCATAGAGCCAAATGGAGCAGGTTCCACTCTTTCTCAGCTGGCAGAAGCGCTGGCTGATTGATCGGGTGTCCCAGTAGGATGGGACAAGCCCTTTAAAGCTGTGGAAGATGATGGGAGAGGAAGGATATCCCCTCCCGCTGTTTGTAATAGCAGTACAGTGGCTAGTTAGCCACTTGGATCGCCTTTACAAGAGAGCTGACCGTCTGCTCTAAAAAATGGTACTGGAATGATGCCTGAAGCTGCAGACATCATCCTGGCACAACCACTTAATGCCAAATTACGTACATGTACGTGATTTGGCATCAAGTGGTTATAGACCCTTCAAATTATACATTCCTGAATGCAGAGGGCCTGTACAACTGAAATACAGTAAATCATATACTTATATAGCATCATCAATTTACGCAGTGCTTTACATATATATTGTACATTCACATCAGTCCCTAACCCTCAAGGGGTGTACAATCTAAGGTCCCTAACTCACATTCATGCATACACATACTAGGGCCAATTTAGACAGGAGCTAATTCACCTACCAGCACGTATTTGGAGTGTGGGAGGAAACCTACACAGGCACAGGGAGAACATGCAAACTCCAGGCAGGTGGTACCGTGGTTGGGATTCGAACCAACGACCCTTGTTCTGCTAGGCGGAAGTGCTAACCATTTAGCCACTGTACTTGTATAGCGCTGTCAATTTACGCAGAGCTTTACATATATTTTGTACATTTACATCAGTCCCTAACCCTCAAGGCATGTACAAAGGTCCCTAACTCACATCCATACATACACATACTACGACCAATTTAGAAAGGATCCAATTAACCTACCAGCATGTCTTTAGAGTGTGGGAGGAAACCGGAGTATCCCATGTTACTTGAGCAGATGTTGAATAAATCAAGTTCTTATGTTAGCCTTCAAATCTATCCCATCTAGTTCACCCTTGGATCTTAGTGTACATGGTGCCTCAATGTCTGTCCATGTTGATAATAAATCTGCCCTTATAATTCAGCTGTAACATGCCAGAGGCTCTACTGCCAACTGAAGTGTGATATTTTTTTAGTAGAATAGGAGGAGGCAGAGTTTAGTGTTGGAGGGGCTGAGGATTAAGCTTGACTTGGGCTGAAGTCAGGGTAGAGCCTTGGGCCTAGGATCCAAGGGGCTGCACAGGGACACAGGAAATATTTAATGCAGGCATTGCAAGGTGCAATTTTGTTATATTATACAATTTACAGGTTTACCAACAGAACAGAACTGTGGTCTAACAACAATATAAAACACATTTCATTTGTGAAGGTGGAGTAACTGGTAATATGTAACTTAACTAGACCCTAAGAGTAATTTATTGCCTCTGCTTACCCTGCATTGGGGTCTATGAGAGTCATATCGTGCCTACCACCATCATTATATCACAATGACTGACACATGAAAGCTTCCTATAGGCAGTGCATTTTTTGTTTCTGAGTCAGACCAACTATGACAAGCTTTTTTTTAGTCATCTATGCATACAAGACTTTTGGAGGCACTTCCACCCCATGAACATTTATTTTGCTCAGTGGCGTATTATCCATGGGTGCAGGGTGTTCACTGTGTTCCAACACAAACGGCACCCATACATGATACTCAGCTGGTAGGGGTTAAGTATCCCGCATTGTGTCCTCTCTACTGGTCCCGCCCCTCCTGTGTCGGACCCATCCAGCCCCTTCCCCTTAGCTCAGTCGGAGTCTCTTCCCGAGCTGTTTTCCTCCCCTCTTTGGGCGGCTGTCGGGTGAATCTGTTCTGCTTGGTGCCAAGGTGTCCTGCCCTGAGCCAAGCTCCTCCTGCCTCTGACAACTCTCCCAGCTTGGCAGAACTTCTTTTAAGGGGGAGGGTGGGTCTGCTGAGTGTTGTAGTGTTGGGCAGTGATTGGCAGCTGTGGAGTTCCCAAACCCTAAATACCCCTACTCCCCCCCCCCCCTTTATTCCTGCATTTCCCATTCATCGCTCCACATTAGAATATGGAGGAAGAGCAGTGCTTGTGAAGTCTCCACCACTACATCCAGTACTGAGGACTGTAAATAAGTGGGTGCCCCCTCCCCCCCCCCACCATTTCCCAAAAACCCCCTTCATTGAGTCCTAATCTGCTGTTTACACAACTCCTTCACCCCCTCCCCGCCCTAAACAAAGACCCCCTCCCCGCCCTAAACAATAACCCACTTCACTCCCCTAAACAATAAGCTCCCTCCCCACCCTAACCCCCCACCTCCCTACCCTAACCAATACCCCCTCCCTGCCTCTCCACCCTAAACAATACCCCCCTCCCTGCTTCCCCACCCTAAACAATAATCCCCCTCTCCACCCTAAACAATACCCCCCTCCCCACTCTAAACCAGCCTTTCTCAACCAGGGTGCCTTGGTGTTTCTGCAGGGGTGCCTTGGCAAAATGTCTAAAAATTGCCCAAAATTTGTATACAAGCCAGCAGGTGGATCAAGCCTACCTTTTAGTTACACACAGCCACAGGTTTTCATTGTGCACCAAAACTACCTTCTAACTGCCGGCGTCCAGACAACCAATGATATCATCAGTTGACAGTTGACTTGTCTACTGTTCTGTACCATTTTGTCCTGTTGTTGTCAACCCAGCCTGCCTATGCTATTGTCATTCCTACCAGCTCACGCTGTTGGCGGCGGCCATTACCGCAGCCGGGGTGTCTCGGGGTCCGCGACCTGGTTCCTGGCTACTGTTTTGTCCCGTTGTTGTCGACCCGGCCTGCCTGACTACGCTATTGTCATTCCTACCAGCTCACGCCATTGGCGGCCATTACTGCAGCTGGGGTGTCTCGTTGGCCGCGACCGGGTTCCTGGCTGCGTCAAGTCCATCCCCACCATCAGGGGCCCTGGTGAAGGGCAGCCTGGGACTTAGACTCCGCGCCCTGAGGGACTTCGGTCTGTTGGTGGGTGGTTGTCGTCAGTCAGTGCGTTACCCTGCCACTAGGCCTACCTGTCCGTTCCACAGCCCTGCCCTGACACTATAGGATTAACCCGTTTATTGCCACCAACGCCAGGGTTACAGTGGAGCAGAACTGCTTGCAGCAGGCCAACTCTGTGATCCTTACAGTGGCAGAGTTTTCGAAGGGTGTAAGCTCATGGTTGCTTCACCAACCATGAAGTTGCTCACAAGTGGTGCCTAACATCTTGCCATTTTTGTGAATGGACCTGAATGTGGATGTGACCTCCTCCCATGTGCTTGTATCTATCAACCAATCACTATGACCAAACACTGTCACATGACACAGGGGGTTGACAAGTGGTGGGAGATTGCTGTAACAGAGTATCCGGAGAGGGGTTTCTATGTAGTTACAAACAAGTTGCATGTAACTAACTACTTCTAACTATATACCATACCTTGAATGAAAACCCTTCCAGACATCATCATACATGTTTCCCTTTCCAATTTAGCAATTTGCAAAATGATAAAAAACAGAAATGAGGGTGTGTGTGAGTCCAGGACCTCAAAAACTTTCCTTAAGTATATGCTGTATTTATTATGCAGGTAAGAGAGCAGACACATGGCTCTGCACTGTCACTATTGCCCTCTCTGGCACAGGAACGGAAACACAGCTCATCTAAGCCATTTCTGCAAAGCTGGAAAAAATCCTACAGTAAAGCTACAGAGGAAAATAAAGAATGGACATTTCACTAATTATGGGTTATCCTCCCTCTTCCTCCTCGCATATCAAGAAGCCAAGTTGTCAAAGGGTTCAGTTTTTGACCTTTTCTGTATACGGTCATGTGAAAACGTAAGTAAACCCCAGGGACGTTGTTGACTTTATCAATATATTTGAACAAGTAAACCATTAGATCTTCAACTAAACAGTGCCTACATATGAAGAGGATATACTCAAACACAGTGGTCTCCAAACTCCAGCTCGGGGGCCACATGTGGCCATTTGGTTATCTTTATCCAGCCCTTGGAGCACCATTCTTTACTGATAAAAAGGCACTATTCCTCCCACTTGTATCAGAAATAGGGCATACTTTCTGCCACTGACACCAACAAAAGGTCATTATTCTTCCCCACTGACACTAATAATGGGGCAATATTCTTTCCACTGACACCAAGGATGGGGCACTATTCCTTCCACTGACACCATTGATGGGACCCTTTTACTCCCATTGACACCAATGGTGGGGCAGTATTCCTTCTATTGACACCAACAATAAGGCATTGTTCCTTCTACTGACACCAAATGATGGGGCAGTATTCCTCCCACTGATATCAATGATGGGGCACTATTCCTGTCACTGATACCAATGATGGGGCAGTATTCCTCCCACTGATACCAATGATGGGACACTATTCCTCCCACTGACACCAAGGATGGGGCACTATTCCTCCCACTGATACCAATGATGGGGTACTATTCCTCCCACTGACACCAACATTGGGGCACTATAACTCCCTTTAATACTAAATAAGGGGCATTCGTTACTCCCAAGACAAGACAAGGCCAAGACATTTTCTACTCCAACTGGCCACAGTCCGGCCCCCTAAAGTCTGGGGGGGTTGGAAAATGGCTTTTTGCTTAGGAAGTTTGGAGACCACTGCTCTGAAAAAAACAATTTTTCCTTATGTTTTTATTAAACATTTATTCAACAAATAATTTCAATAGATGTAATGTGGAAAAATCTAGTACACCCCTGACCTTAGAAGTTGGTATTGCCCCTTTAACAGATATGACTTCTTGCAGGTGTTTTACTGCCCACCAGTCACTAACATCAACCCCTTCTCTATGCAAAATGTCTTCAATCTCAAGATGCTTGTGGGTTTCCTTTCATTACCTGCCTGTTTCAAATCCTCTCACAACATTTCAATGTTATTCCAAAAGGGATTTGACAAGGCCAGTCTATGATCCTCTGTTTCTCCTTTCTGAGCCATTTCCTGGTGGATTGTGTTGAAATATCAATTACTGATTCTGTTTTGAGGGAGATGGTCTTGTATTCTCACCAACTAAACTTTGATATGATGCAGAATTCATAGTTGTTATGACTGCAAGATGTCCAGGCTCTGTACCGGCAAAGCTGTTGTAAGGTGTTTCTCCTTAAATGCCATCTTTAGTTTTCACCAAACATGTCTACTGTTACCGTGGCCAGAAAAGTCTATCCTTGATTCATCAGTTCATAGCACATTGTTCCAGAAAGCCTGGTCTATGCAAATATTTTCAATGGCAAACTGTGGTCTTGCTTTAATATACTATTTAGACAGCAAAGGATTTTTCCTGGCACATCTCCCTTGCAGGTTAAAGTGGTGCAATTGCTTTCTGATTGTAGATGCATGCACTTTGACACCAACTGCCCCAGGAGTGACCCACAGATCTCAAGAGGAAATGTTGGGGTTCTTGGAGGCCTTTATAAGCTGTCAACTCTCGAGATAAATATGCAGTCTTGGAGAAATTAATATTCGTTAGAAATCTGCACCATTTTTAGATTATTATTCTTACAATGGAATGTTGATTGATTTTAAATTTTTGGTGATATTTTCAAACCATTGCCAGACTAATTTACAACCTTCTTTCTGAGGACCTTGGAAATTGGTTTTGATATTGGCATGATGACAGCACACCCATCAATAGAGAAGACCAAATCCTAGAAATCTGAGTTTTAAATATAACAGTTTTCCTACTGCATGCTTCCTAAAGAGGTTCTGTATGTAGGGGTGTACTTATTTTTCTATATGACAAGTTTGCATTATTGGTAATTTAGATTGAGAATTTATACACCATGTCAATTTTATATGTAATTTGTTCAAGTACCGGTATTTCATATTTACCTGTAGGTGCCATTTGAATGGAGATCTAATGTTTGCCTGTTCAGATATGTTGGAAAAATCAAAAATCTCCCATGGAGTTTTCTTATTACTTATTTTTTGTATGCGTGTGATTTCTGTTTTTATGCTTCGTAAGAGCATAATGTGAATTTGCAAACATTGCACTTGTCAACTGCAAGCAGTGAGCTAGTGTATGCTCATAATCACTACTTTTCATTTATGTTTTTCTATCATTATGGTTAAGCTTTTTTCGTGAAACGTGTTTTTGCAGATAGCCTTTTTGATAAATGAATTGAGGTAATGGCTGTAAGTATTATTTCCTAATGTATGAACATTTAGTTATTTTTATATTGCAGATGATGACTTTTATAGCACTGTGTAATGCTAAACTATATGGAAAGCCCAATGTTTATTGTCAGGTGTTTTTATTGAACTGTACATAGTGAAGCCTGCCAACAACTGGAATAATGGTCAGTTATCCAAAACCACAAATTCTATACTTACATTTACACTCTGCCCCTCTCTTTCCTATTTTGTGTGTTAAAGTATTTGTGTCTCCTCCACCTCCCTCCAGACCAGTTGTTTGCCTGCACACTGTGCTTGCTATGTTGGCTCTCTGCTCTCTCTCATCTTTCATTCATCTGTCACTGCTGCCTTTCTCCTCTCCTGTCTCACTGTGAGAGGGCTGTGCTTTCCACTGACAATTAAAGTGTATCTAAATGCCAAAACAAAATGTAATATATTGCAGCCTACTGGTCCTTGGATAGGTAGTGGCTGCTTTAGTTTTTTTTTCAGGCTTTTTTTCACTTTGTTTGCTTTTCATCTGGTAATTCTCCCAGTAACGCATTCCCAGTCCTAGGGTGACACTAGACAGGGCCCTGTAGTCCTCCGAACGATGGAAATTGAGAACAGCGCAGCACAGGAAGAGAACATGGAAAGTTATAACAAGATTTCTTGCAGGATCTACAGGTATTTTTACACTTTTCAAACAAATATAACAGAACACTTTTAGTGGTATATGTAACCTCTTGCCCTCCAGAGGATTTACCCCCCTTCCTGACCAGGCCATTTTTTGTGTTACGGCTCTCCATTACTTTAACTGACAATTGCGCAGTCATACAACACTGCACCCAAATCAAATTTACGTTCTTTTTTTTCCCCATGAATTGAGATTTCTTTCGGTGGTATTTGATCGCCTGTGCGTTTTTTTTTATTTTTTGCGCTATAAAAAAAAAAAAAAGACAATTTTGAGAAAAAAACAATTTTTTTTAGTTTTTGCTATTAAACATGTCCAGTAAAAAAATTTTAAAAATCAAATTTCATCATAAATTTAGCCAAAAATGTATTCTGCTACATGTCTTTGATAAAAAAGAATCCCAATACATGTAAATTAATTGGTTTGCGTGAACGTTATAGCATTTACAAATGCGGTATATACTGTATACTGGGATTTTGTTGTTTTTTTCATTTTTACTAGTAATGGCGGTGATCAGCGACTTATAGTGGGACTGTGGGACTGCAGCGGACATTCTGACACTGGGGGGAACGGACTTGTTGTCACTGACGTCCCCAGTGACACCAATACAGTGATCAATGCTAAAAAAAAAAAGCACTGAAACTGTACTAATGGCACTGGGCAGGAAGGGGTTAACATGAGGGGAGATCAAAGGGTTAACTGTGTGCTGGGAGTGTTTTACTAGGGGGCGGGATGTGTGTGATTCACTGTAATCACACTGCTGTGGATGGCTGTGCTATGCACAGCCATCCACAGCAGTGTGCCCGAGCTGACAGGGAAGAGGACTTTTCAGTAAACAAAACAGTCGTCCTCCCCATCGGAGAGGCACGGAAATCACAGGGCGCCAGTGAGTAATTACCAGCTGGTGCCCGGTAATTTACAGCCGCGGCCGCAAAATATACATATGTGATTTTGCACACCAGTGCTGCAATGTAGCAGTATTTCTGCTGTAGGGAGGTCGGCAAGCAGTTAACAAACTAAAATGGAGCAAAATATAAGCAGTTCATTGTTAGGGTTTATTTATATTTCAGGGTTGATTTACTAAAGGCAAATAGATTGTTCACCTTACAAGTGAAGTTTCACTTTGCATGGGAAAGTTCCCCAGAGCTTAGTAAATGAGGTGAAGCTCTGCTGATTTCCATCATCCAATCATGTGCAAACAATTCCTTTTTTTAATGTACTTTGCATGTGGTTGGTTATTCTTTGCAAAGTGAAATGTCACTGAGGTCTGGGCAAAATTCCTATGCAAAGTGCATCTTTCTTTACAGAGTGAACACCATATTTAACTTTAGTAAATAATCTTACCTTAACATTCACTGACATCAACTCCTGCTGAGGCCTCTTGTCACTGGTGAGCACTTGCATTCAGGGCAGTTTGTGCATCAGTATGTAATAGCAAGAATATGCATGGCACTCACAGCACTGCTCGAGGGAAAGGCAGATTAATCTTTCAGAGACCTTGCCTCATAAGACTGTGTCCTACAGCTCCCATTACGTTCATGTAAGCACATCTCGGTGCTCGCTTGTCACGGTTGAGTAACATAGATACTTCACAGAAAGGTTAGAAAGGGCACACCTAGCATGGAGTTCTCTTAATGCTTTACTGATGAAGTTCCACAAAAAATAAAATCCATCTGGCCACCAACAACCATTTCTCATGCAGAACATGTACTTATTTAAGGTATCCACATTCTGCTTAAGAAACAGTTGTTGGTGACCTGGTGTTGCATCAACAAACAGTTACGAGAACTACATACCATGAGGGACCTTGCCAACCTTTCTGTGAAGCACATCAGGCTTGCCATGTGCCATAGTTCTGTTATTTACACATTCATCTTATACGTTCTAGACTTCTGATCAATCTTGAACTGAATTCATCTTTCTGAGAACTGTGCACACACCATCATTCATTTATCAGCCCTGTGATTTTTACCCTCCACATCATTTCTTTTTGCTACAGTGACACCTTCTGTCTCCATGTGCATCTCAAATACTGTACATGCTGCAAGCTTTTCATTTTAGTTGGCACTGGGAGTTTCTACAGGCAATGAAGAGGCTCTTGCTACATATGGGCAACTTAGCACAGCTTGTTAAGGCAGTCATAGACCTTTCATGGTGGTAAGATGTTCCAGTCCTCTCTTTCTTGGGTGTTGTGTGACCATTCATTTGAAGCTAATGGAGAGAGGCATGGGAAGTGCACTGCAGACATCCCTATACCGACTTAGCAGATTTTTTTACCTGTCTGATCGCCATTCCCCTCACAAGCCTCAGGCAGTAGTATCTGCTGATGTCCTGCGAACATTTTTGTGAGACTGTCATCTAATATTTATGGACACCTTTAGGGGTCATTTACATTTGTGGTTGAGCATACAGTTGAGCTGTGTTTTTTTTGCACCCCCCTACCCAAAAGCTGCAAAAGCAGCGGACGGGAGTATTTACATGCATTGGTCATGATACTTTGCTTAGCACCCATGGCAAAAACTACTATCTCTCCTGTTGCATTCGGCAGGCAGTAAGCCCACCGAACATGACCCATTCAAGTGAATGGGAAAGTGCTACAAATGTCCCACAGTTGTGTGCAATGTACCTGGTTATGGTGCATTAGTACACAATTAGGGGATTAAAAAAACTGACCACTGACCAACCTAAAATCTGCAATATACACTACAATAATATAAATTGAATAAGGTTGTATTGCTATATTTACTGTCTAGTATCTGTTAATATTATATACAGTATATTGTTTTTAAAGTGAATGTATGCTTTGGCTATGTAGGGAATGAAGATAGGTTCAGGTTGATGCCACTCTCCCCAACTGCATACTCATGCCTTCTTTTTGCTCCCCTGCCACTGTTCAGCCACTGGGAATGAGGAGGGGGGCTTACACAGGGCTAAGGACGTCCTCATTGCCTCATGTGGCATTGCTGAGTACCTACATGGCCAGTCACTAAGTACCAGTCCTGCAAAGTGGGACAAAGGGGAGCGAGTCACATGCCCCCCCACTGGAATTACCAAATATTTGTATTTGCCTTCAGTAGCTGAATAGAGTGACAGGAGAGCATAAGGAGGGGCGAATATGTGCAGCTCTAGAGGGTGGCCATTAATTCAACAGTATTGTCTTTAGACGTTAATTACCATTTCTGGTTATGAAAATAGTATTATTGCATACATAGTAAGCAAATATAATACTGACTGTATAAAAAGAGTAGGGTGACATAAAGTAATGTCTTTGTGTATGGGTTTTGATTAGTCTTTGGAACTTTGGATGATTAAATCACCCTGCATGCTGTACATTTTATGCCGCGTGAAATATAGTTCAACCAAGAAAATAGTGATCCATTGCAGTCAGAAGTGAAATTTAATAGAGCTGTTTGGTCCAACTTATTTGTTTGATCCCTTATGCTTTTTTTTTACAAGATTTTTGTTTGTGTTCCAAACCTATCAAATCCGCATGCCTTTTAACTGTCCAATACTCAAGGACCGTGCCACCTTTCACTATCAAGTAAGAGTCTGATGATGTTGGCTGACTTCCTTTCTTAAAGTATATCTAAAGCCAAAGCCTTTTTCCTATTTGTTCATTGGGGGAAACCGCTGTGATTTATAAAATCACCAACTGGGCATAGTGCCACCTTCAGGAGTACTTTGGGCTTTGGGCACCGGTAAGGACCACCCCGTGGACTGTCCTTTGTATTTTAGCTGCACCTATTATCCTACTCCTGCAGGTTGACTATGCAAACCTAGGCCTACCTTTTCAGCCCATAAGCATTTTTTTTTGTTTACAAGGAAATTCAAACAAGGGAACTAAGGCCATAGAACAAGGCCATAGACGGTTCGTTTATCGGCTGATTTTTCGTCCAAAAAATGAAACATCGTTCGTTCTGTAAACCGATGTTGCCACCAATGATTGCGAAAATCAGCCGTTTTTCACAAATTTTCCAGCATGACCAATGAACGAAATGAGGAGGAACCACGAAAATCGGTCGATGCCATTGCCCCACTAACAGTGCGTAAATCGGCCGATTATTCGTTTGGACGTAAAATTGGCCGATAAACTAACCGTCTATAGCCTGCATTAGTCCCCTAAGCCCTCTACCTCCACAAAGGGCAGTGGCCCTTGGCAGTTCAAACCTACCATGTGTGAGGAGAAGCCTTCTTCCTCGACATGAAGTTTTGCCCCTACACCTGTCTAGTTCAAGGTGGGGAAACATCATCTAGTGTTAATGGACTACTGGCTAAGCCTAGGTTCACACTTGCGGGCTGGTTGTGGGAGTGGGAACCACACCTGTTCCTGCAGCCGAATTGCGCTGCTCTTGCGAGACACTCTGGGCTGCCATTCATTTTGAATGGCATCACAACACGTTTATGGGTGCAGGAATTAAAAAGACCATGCGGTTTCCCTGCGGCTGTGTTTCTAAAGCGGTGCAAGTACCTTTTTCCTGCAGGAATTGCAGCACAGCAGCCCATTTAAATGAACAGGCTGCCATGCCTGAGCAATCGCAGGCCACATGGCCCGCAATAGTGTGAACTGGGCCTTAGTGCAGAGTCTGGAACTGGAGTCCATCCTGTCATCACTCTTTGAGATTTAAAATTCATCTGAATTTCCTCAGAGCCCAAAGTTCTTGCTGGTCTGTTATTTCACTTGGAAAAGGGAGGCAGCTCCATGGATATTGACACAATATCCAATTGGTAATCCAAAGCAGAGCTGTGTCCTCCAACAAACACACAGAAAAGGATTTTCTTAGTTTTGGTTGAGTATGGGAGGATTAGAACTCTTCTCTGGTGTATATTGCTGTCTGTGCCCCCTCTGGGAAGAATCGCCCCCTCTGTTTATCCTGGTGACCATTGTCAGCAGAATTGAAAGTGATGATATCCAAAGTTTTACGTCCAAACAGGAATAGAGCAGAATATACCATTGAGACATCATTTTCAGTGACCGCTTTCTAAATGATACATTTCTCTCATTTGGAGACATTCTTTTGCCCCCCTCCCCATCATTTTCCTGACACCTCTCTTGATCCAGTGCTGTCCCCACCGGCATCCCCTCTCTCTCTTCTTCCTGGATTCACAGGCCCCACTGAGAGCAGCTGGAGGTCATAGGCTCCTGTGCTGTCAGTCAAATCCTGCGAGGAGGGAGCAGGGGCATGGTCTTTGGATGCTCACATCCTAGTTCAAGAGTGTGCCCCCCTAGCACTTGGAAGAGACGAGAGGAGAGCGCTGGCGGGGGACTGCAGAGGAGGCAATATTGTTGCACGGCGCAGGTAAGTACAGTATATCCTGTTTTTTATTTTAACTAAAAAATTGACTTTAAGATCACTTTAAGGGAAATCTCCCTAATTAGATACCAATATACTGGCTTATAATATACTTTTACTGTTGGGAGTTCTTGGTGTTAGAGTCTGGGTCTGCTCTAATAGATATTGCTATGTCTAGTGACTGGACAGGGGTTTTCCGTGTTAAGATGATGTTTTGGATTGACACTCAAAATTATACATGCTTGTTCGCTGTAGAGCTGTCTCATTTCAAACTGGATATTTATAACATTTTTTTTTTGCAAAAGCTGAAATCTTCTTAAATATGAAAATATTATCTTACTGTTTATATATCTAAAGTAAACCTTTATTCTATTCAATGTAAAAGCCTTGCTTAAGTGTAGAAATCGCAATCTTTATTAGCCAGAAAAGCTTCTGTGCCCATTCTTATTTAGTTTAACTTTGTTACCTGCCATCTCATTGGTCAAAAGCATGGCAGTTGGAGAGCTTTAGCTTTATTTTTGTTTAAAAACTGTGACACCCTTGATGTAAATTGTGACACCCTTGGCGTAAATTTTAACACTAGCTAGATGAAACTTAAAGTGTTAAAGCACTGTATTATACACATTTGTCATTCCTTTTATTACAAAAAAACAAAACACTTGCTTTCAACATTTTTTCACCCTTTGTTTGATCTTGAGGCTGCCAATCTCCTCTGGCCTTTTTTCAGCCACTTCCTGTCTGCTTGGACTTGCTACAGCAACTTCTGCAAATCATTTCTCAATGCTGGCTTCCAGGTGGCGATAACATTAGACCATGCCTGTGTAATGCACATTGGCATGACCACTTGTACTCTCCCTTTGAACTACATGTGATAGGTGATAAAACAAAAACAGCTGGGAGACAGAGCGTTGTCACCCTTTAACAGGAAGTTTTGCAGCAAGGACTTTCAAGGAATGAGAACCAAGTATTATTTTAATGGAAGTTGCAGATTTACAGACATTGAAAATTTCTTAAAATTTGAAATTGATATATTACTTGAAATTATTTTATCATTTTAAAACCTGTATGATTTTTAGTAATTAGCTTTACACATACTTTAAGACCAGGCATTTCTATTAAAGAGTGCACATTTTTTTTTAATCCAAAAAAATTCTTGATCGTGGTACCGCGTAGTAATCAACTAGAATTCATCTTGTGCTTTACAAAAAAAATTCTTATTCTTTACTATGGGTTACTGTGCTTAAAAGAAACCTTTACTGAGGAAAATAATATATAGACTGCTTTTGAAAATTCTGTTTGCCTTCCTAGATTTTTGTTCCGTGTGCAGGCAGCTAGCAATTATGACAGCCAGGCAGCTAGCATTTGTAAGAGGAGATACCAGCAGTGCCCACTTACATATTTCATATAGAACAGATGTTAAAATCGCCTTTTAATAAATAAGGATAAAAAGGACTGTATACACTTTTTTTGGGTATACTATAACGTAAACACAATTTTTTTTTATAATGTCATTAAAGAGAAAAAAAAAGATCAAAAAGTTATTGGAATTTCCCTTAAAGTGACATTAAACTTGATATTTTAGAATTGATTGATTTAAAAAAAAAAAAAGTAATATCAAGCATACCACGGTTCTGTTTTTTTAAGTCTCTTACTGCTGTTTTCAGTCTTCTTTTTTGTCCTGTGCATGCTCTCATCCTCCACTGATGCACCTCACTGCTACTAGTGTAGTGCAAGCAATGCCATTATTTCTGGTCGCATTCTCCACTCTATGCAAATTACAAATCCCATAGAGCTGAATGTGTGCAGGTAGATGTGTAGCCCATCTCAGGGGTGAGCAGGGAAGGGTTGCTACAGTCACATACCCATGGAGGGCATGGAGAATGAACATAGCCACCTTAGAACATGTCTGAGAACAGCAGAAGAAAGCTTGCATTTAAGAGATGAAACCAAGGAGAGATAGAAGGTACATTCTACTTATATGTTAACACATTGCATTTATTTTGTATAAAATATGACAATGTCACTTTAAGCCACATGGGAAAAATGTAATCTGTCATGGAGACTAGTTTTGCTTTTTCGAAGTGTTTTATTTGCTGAAATTTTAAAATGTTGTATTCACTTGTGAGTTGTGACGTAATGTATTTCTTCTGTCCTTGATGCTGTTTCAAGTAAAGATGACAGATGGCAGGACAGAGGATGTGCACAGTATTAATTCAGATAGTCAGCAGGACAAAGTGAATGTGAAGTCCGAATCCAAAGGAAAATATTTGATTTTGTGAATTCAATAGGAACCACTAATCTTTTGTGCCTTAATGTGCATGTAAGCTTTTAAAAATACCAAAGTGTCATTCAATTGCTTTTGAAATATAATTTACATTTAATGTGATTTTGTTGTATTTCTTGTTTATATTTAATTGTATTGTATCATTATAAAAAAAATACAGTGTTTATTTCGATGCATATGAGTTTGTTTCACGCACACTCCAATTTCTGCTGCTTTTGCCATCATGCTACAATGCACAACAATGGAGACCACAATATTTTTTATGGTGTCAATTCATATCAGTGCAACATGGTGAAGCATAGTCTGTTTCTGACTCCATAGACTTCAGTATGAGCACATGAAAAACGTATGCACATACAGTCATGGCCGAAATTGTTGGCACCCTTGATATTTTTCCTGAAAATCAAGTATTTCACACAAAAAAGGTATTGCATTAACACATGTTTTGCTATACACATGTTTATTCCCTTTGTATGTATTGGAACAAATATAAAACAGAGGCAGAAAAGCAAATATGACATAATGTCACACAAAACCCCAAAAATGGGCTGGACAAAAGTATTGGCACCCTTAACTTAATATTTGGTTGCACACCCTTTGGAAAACATAACTGAAATCAGTCGCTTCCTATAACCATCAATAAGCTTCTGACACCTCTCACCCGGAATTTTGGACCACTCTTCCTTTGCAAACAGCTCCAGGTCTCTCTTATTGGAAGGACACCTTTTCCCAACAGCAATTTTAAGATCTCTCCACAGGTGTTCAATGGGATTTAGATCTGGGCTCATTGCTGGCCACTTCAGAACTCTCCAGCGCTTCTTTGCCATCCATTTCTGAGTGCTTTTTGACGTATGTTTGGGGTCATTGTCCTGCTGGAAGACCCAGGATCTTGGACGCAAACCCAGCTTTCTGACACTGGGCCCTACAGTGCGACCCAAAATCCTTTGGTAATCCTCAGATTTCATGATGCCTTGCACACAGTCAAGGCACCCAGTGCCAGAGGCAGCAAAACAACCCCAAAACATCATTGAACCTCCACCATATTTTACCGTAGGTACTGTGTTTTGTTCTTTGTAGGCCTCATTCCGTTTTCGGTAAACAGTAGAATGATGTGCTTTACCGAAAAGCTCTATCTTGGTCTCATCTGTCCACAAGACGTTTTCCCAGAAGGCTTTTGGCTTACTCAAGTACATTTTGGCAAACTGTAGTCTTGCTTTTTTATGTCTCTGTGTCAGCAGTGGGGTCCTCCTGGGTCTCCTGCCATAGCGTTTCATTTCATTTAAATGTCGACGGATAGTTCGCGCTGACACTGATGCTCCCTGAGCCTGCAGGACAGCTTGAATGTCTTTGGAACATGTTTGGGGCTGCTTATCCACCATCCGGACTATTCTGCGTTGCAATCTTTCATCAATTTTCCTCATCCGTCCACGACCAGGGAGATTAGCTACAGTGCCATGGGTTGCAAACTTCTTGATAATGTTGCGCACTGTGGACAAAGGCAAATCTAGTTCTCTGGAGATGGACTTGTAACCTTGAGATTGTTGATATTTTGCCACAATTTTGGTTCTCAGGTCCTCAGACAGTTCTCGTCTCCTCTTTCTGTTGTCCATGCTTAGTGTGGCACAGACAGACACACAATGCAAAGGTTAAGTGAACGTCTCTCCTTTTTATCTGCTTTCAGGTGTGATTTCTATATTGCCCACACCTGTTACTTGCCCCAGGTGAGTTTACAGGAGCATCACATGCTTGTAACATTCTTATTTATCCGCAGTTGTGAAAGGGTGCCAATACTTTTGTCCAGCCCATTTTTGGAGGTTTGTGTGACATTATGTCGAATTTGCTTTCTTTCCTCCCTTTTTTTGTTTTGTCCCAATACACACAAAGGGAATAAACATGTGTATAGCAAAACATGTGTTAATGCAATACGTTTCGTGAGAAATACATGATTTCCTGGAGAAATATCAAGGGTGCCAACAATTTCGGCCATGACTGTACATTTTTAGTCCTTTTTTTGCAGGGTTTTGTATTAACTAGTCTCCTACTACAAAAAAAAACCTGCTACACAAACACACTGAAAGACTAATTATTCTGTGACAGCGCTAATGTGAACTTAATCTAAATGTGAAAATATTTATAATGTAGATGAAAGATACAGTGGATATAAAATGTGAAGTTTCTGTGATGTAAAAAAATTAGACAAAGATAAATCATTTCAGAACTTTTTACACCTTTAATGTAACCTATAAACTGTACAACTCACTTAAACAACATACCAAAATCTTTTAGGTGGAAGAAGGAAAAATAAAAAACTAAAATAATATGGTTGCATAAGTGTGCACACCCTTAAACTAATACTTTGTTGAAGCACCTTTTGATTTTATTACAGTCTTTTTGGGTATGAGTCTATCAGCATGGCACATCTTGACTTGGAAATATTTGCCCACTTTTCCTTGCAAAAACACTCCAAATCTGTCAGATTGCGAGGGCATCTCGTGCACAGTCCTTTTCAGATCACCCCCCAGATTCTTGATCAAATTCAGGTCTGGGCTCTGGCTGGGCCATTCCAAAACTTTAATCTTCTTCTGATGCAGCTATTCCTTTGTTGATTTGGATGTATGCTTTGGGTCGTTGTCATACTGAAAGATGAAGTTCTTCTTCATGTTCAGTTTTCTAGCAGAAGCCTGGAGGTTTTGTGCCAATATTGACTGGTATTTTGAACTGTTCATAATTCCCTCTACCTTGACTAAGGCACCAGTTCCAGCTGAAGAAAAACAGCCCCAAAGCATGACACTGCCACCACCATGCTTCACTGTGGGTCTGGTGTTCTTTTGGTGATGTGCAGTGTTGTTTTTGCGCCAAACATATCTTTTGGAATTATGGCCAAAATGTTCAACCTTGGTTTCATCAGACCAGAACACATTTTCCCACATGCTTTTGGGAGACTTCAGATGTGTTTTTGCAAAATTTATCCGGGCTTGGATGTTTTTCTTTGTAAGAAAAGGCTTCCGTCTTGTCACTCAACCCCATAGCCCAAACATATGTAGAATACGGGAGATTGTTGTCACATGTACCACACAGCTAGTACTTGCCAGATGTTCCTGCAGCTCCTTTAATGTTGCTTTAGGTCTCTTGGCAGCCTCGCAGAGCAGTTTTCTTCTCGTCTTTTCATCAATTTTGGAGGGACATCCAGTTCTTAGTAATGTCACTGTTGCGTCATATTTTCTCTACTTGATGACTGTCTTCACTGTGTTCCATGGTATATCTAATGCCTTGGAAACTCTTTTGTACCCTTCTCCTGACTGATACCTTTTAACAATGAGATCCCTCTGATGCTTTGGAAGCTCTCTGCGGACAATGGCTTTTGCTGTAGGATGCGACTAAACAAATGTCAGGAAAGACCTACTAGAACAGCTGAACTTTATTTAGGGTTAATCAGAGGCACTTTAAATGATGGCAGGTGTGTACTGACTCCTATTTAACATGAATGTGGTTGCTTAATTTGGAACACTGCTCCATCCCCAGTTATAAGAGGGTGTGCAATCTTATGCAACCACAAGACCAGTCCCTGGTCCAGTTCTCTCCTACTCTCCAGCAGTTTCAGATCCTCTGAAGTCACTGAGTACAATACAATGCGAAGCCCATAGCCCTGCGAAGCCCATAGGCCTAGACCTATACTGGAATTTAACCCTTGCAATGTGGGGGCAGCCCCACTGCAAGCGAGCATTATTCTTTTCCCCAGAGATGGTTTATAAGTTTAGAATATATTTCATGATAAAACATTTTTGTGGATCAGGTAGGAAAATGGAGATTTGTCCTGGAGATTAACTTCATGTCCTGGAGACAAAACAGGAAATGAGGGGAAATATCTTCAAAGTGAGAGAGTGCCCTTTTCAAAGATTTCCCTCACCTTTGGCACCAGTGACAATTTTAGAACTGTACTGGATATCCTAATGACAGCTGTCAACAGTGTAAGAAGTGAGAATGAGGACACAGACACCAGTAAAAACCTTGCATAGGTTCTAACTCTTCATCCATACAAAAAATGTTTTTGCTTTAGATGTACTTAGATGCAAGCAATTACTGATCCAATTACTGTAATGATATCATGAAAATAATGTAAATACTTTATTGCATATTAAGTCATTGATAAAAACATGATTTCCTATTACCAAGTCAATGTACAATTTTAAAAAATAAATAATTTTTTCAAGTGTATAAAAATACCAAGAAATGTATAAAAGCTGTATAAAATAGGTATACAAAGGCTTATATAAAATAAGAAAGGCATCTGTGTAGTGTAAAAATATTGTTCATGCTTGAATTTTTAATCCTTTTTCCATGTCTGGGTAATCTTCCTCTTCTGGTACAAACATAGATTCTAGGAAAAAAAAAAATAAAGGAAAATATTATAGAGATCATGTCATAGGAAGGAGTTTACTGCCCTTGTTTTTGTATGAAGGTTTTAGGTTTACATCTGCTTGATAAGCCTCATCACTGCATCTACTGTATACCACTTACCACTGCAAAAAATCTAAAGAATGGAATGGAGATGCCAGTAAGGGCAGATATATTGGTTACAATGTGGTACAATAATATGTTGTGTTAAAGCGGATCTTCGCTCTCAAATTATCTCCTCTCCACCAGTTCTCCGCTCTGCTACATCAATTTTTATTTATTTTTTTTATTTACTGAAAAGGGTTTGGTCCTGCCTCCTAGATATCACTCATTTAGGCACTTACTGCGCTTCCTGGGATGTGTACCATTGTACATGCAATACCACAATGAATAGATCTTAATGGACCCCTAATCTCTAGAGTTTATTTCAGAGAATAGCAGTAAGCTAATCAAACTTGCAGATTAATGCATAACCTCTGTCTGTAGTCTAAGACCTGACACTTCCAGTGAAGAAAAACAGTGTAAACAATCTGCGCAGTTAAAAAAAAGTTTATTAATGCATAAAAAATAAATGCATGAAAATTAGAAAATAAAATAAAAAGTGATTGCTGCTGACACAACAGTGCTTTCCATCACACAAAATGTATAACGTCCTCCACAATGTAGCGCAATCCCATCAAATAATGTGACAGTCCTTAATTCAAAACAATATAGTGGTCCTTCAATATCCAATAAAGCTGTATTTCCTCCACCACCGTGATGTGATTTACCTCCTCCTTGCTCTTAGAGCTTGAAAAAAGAGCAAGGAAGAAATAAATCACATCACAGTGAAGGACCATTATATTGTTTTGAATTAAGGACTGTCACATTATGTGATGGAATCATGGAGGACGTTATGGAGGACGTTATACTTCCTGTGAAGAAACTACACATCCCACAATCCTGTATGACAGTCACCACTCTCTGCTCAGTGAAGACCAAGAACTGAGCGATCAGCGGTCATGTGAGCACTAAGTTCCCGGTCTTAGAGCCGACAGGGTGAGTATGAATGTTGGTTTTGTTAACATCCTGCACTTCTTTAACACATTTTGTGTCTGTGGAAAAGAATTGGCTACACCAGTGATAATGTAGGTGTGTCATATAAAAGGGGCTGCCCACTTAGGGATCATGTACACTGCAGCTGCTAAACTGAGGTTTAGGAGCAGTTGAGCGGTTTTTTCAGCAGCCCCTGAACTCTCCTTTATGTTTATCTATGTGTCCATGTACACATAGTGGTTTACAGGCAGTTGAGTTTACAGGCATTTTCTTGAAAGCAAAAAAATTGGGTTCAGGAGTAGAGTTTACTGGCGTTTCAAATGCCAAACACTTGTAAACTCATTTAGACGTGTTTTTTGGCTGGTCCATATCCAGGGCACAATTCACTAAGTGGTATCTTACTGCATCCGAGTATACACTCATACTTATATTTACTAATGGGGACTTCCAGATTCCGCTAAGCCCCCCGACTGAAGACACCCACAACCACAGCCCAGAGTTGTGGGGAAGAGGCCCTTGTCCCCATCAACATGGGGACAAGGTGATTTGCACCCCCCCCATGTTGAGGGCATGTGTCCTGGTATGGTTCAGTGAGGGGGGCCCTCGCTCGTCCTCCCCCTTTCCTGACCTGCCAGGCTGCATGCTCTGATAAGGGTTTGGTATGAATTTTGGGGGGGAACTCCCATGCCATTTTGTTTTTAAATTTTGCCATGGGGCTTCCCCTCAAAATCCATACCAGACCCAAAGGGCTTGGTATGGATAGGAGGGGGGACCCCATGCTGTCTTTTTATTATTTTTTAATTGGAAGTTTTATCCTCAGCTCTTGCTCTGGTGACAACTCTAAAATTTTGGATTTCCCCTCATTTTCTGTCTTTGTAGTCTTTTTCAACTGGAACAATTTGCAGGATAAATCACCCCAAGGCTGACACGGGCATAAAAGTTTTTTTCCTATACGTACACTTCAAATACACCATGATTCAATGTTAGCATTTTCAAGCTAGTGAGTGTTTTTCATAGAAATTGTATATGTTATATCAAATTAGCCTTTATACCCTCAATAGTGGAAGATCTAAGTACATAAACCACACGCCTTAAGCCGGCCATACATAGGTCGAAATTCGACCGATTTTTCCTCCCAAAATCGGACCTAAGGATAATCGGACTGTTACTGGGTCAATGGTCCAGTATCGGACTGTTACTGGGTCAATGGCACCGGCCGATTTTTGTGGTTCCTCCCCTTTTCGGTGATCAGACATGTTGGAAAATTTGTTAAAAACGACCGATTTTCGACTCAATGATGGTCAAATCGTATGATCATTTTTCTAAAAAGAATATGCACATGAGCAGTGACCTGGAAGGAACAGAAGTTTCACCTGTTATACGGGGTGAACTTTATGACTTGGTTGGGCGAATTTCGAAATCATTGATGGCATCATTGGATTACCGTGCAAACAACATTTTCGATTTTTGGATTTCTCTGCTTGCATAAGTCACTAAGTTCTTGGCACTGGGACCCCTGTGCTTCTAGGCCTAACATAAGTTGCATGACTTGCTGTGGCTATAGTTATGTACTTGGTTCCCCTACTCTGCTATAAACCTTCATTACAACCTAATATCCTTCTGAACAAGTACTGTATGAGAAACCAAACAACCACCACACTGAGCTATGGGGGAACCATGAACTTTTATGACAGTAGAATGTATCAGACAGTCCTTCTGGAGGAAGGAATTTGCAACTTACGTAGACGTTGGCTGATCAGGTTCTTAATTCACACACTTACGTGGAACCTTGCGAAGTGCCACTCAAATCACCCCTTCCTCCAACAGCTGAACAGATTAAGTAAGTCCCACAGGCTACATTTGTATTTACAAGTTGAGTGGAGGGCCATGTTTTTTAATTTAATAAAACATTTTTTTACAATTTCCAATTCAAAAGTGTAAACCATAGTTATTGTAATAAAGCCAGGAAAAGACAGGCATACAACAGGTATATCCCCCTATAGCTTTTGTATCCACCTTTCAAATCATTATTGTTGCCTCAGCTCTCAGTGGAATGCCACTTCCTTGCACGGCCACCTGAGGGTTTCTGAAAAGTGGTGTTCAGCTCAGAAATAATAAACCCCCTGCATTAGTACACAAAAAAACCCAAAAGGGAAATATACAGACTTTATTGGTACCAAGGAAGACAAACACATAGAACAAAAACTTCAATCAATTTATTACATAGTTAAAAACAAACAAAAATACAGTCAGGAACGGAATCCCAAATGTGGTTACAGCACAGTGGCTAAATGGTTAGCACGTCTGCCTGGCAGTACTAGAGTCACTGGTTTGAATCCCAACCACGGCACCACCTGCCTGGAGTTTGCATGTTCTCCCTGTGCCTACGTGGATTTCCTCCCTATGCCTGCATGGGTTTCCTCCGGGTACTCCAAAGACATGCTGGTAGGTTAACTGGATCCTGTCTAAATTGGCCCCAGTATGTGTATGTATGAATGTAAGTTAGGGACCTTAGATTGTACGCCCCTTGAAGGTTAGAGACTGAGGTGAATATACAATATATATAAATATATATGTAAAGCGCAGTATAAATTGACAGAGCTATACAAGTACCTGTAATAAATAAATAGTTACATCTTTTATGATAAAGTGTATAATGATATAACATTCAGATAACAGTGCTCTTCCAGATGTGGCCCTTTGGTTATCTTTATCCGGCCCTTGGAGCACTACTCTTCACTCTGATAAAAAGGCACTATTCCCCCCACCAACAATGGGGAATAATTTCTGCCACTGACTCCAACAAAAGGCCATTAATCTCCCCCCTCCCCTCTGACACCAATAATGGGGCACGATTCCTCCCACTGACACCAATGACAGGGCACTATTCTTCCCACTGACACCAAAATTGGGGCACTATTCCCCCCCTTAATACCAAATATGGGACATTTGTTAGTCTCACTAATGACAAGACATTTTCCCACTGGCCACAGTCAGGCTCCCGAAAGTCTGAGGGATAGTAAACTGGCCCTTTGCTTAGAAACTTTAAAGACCACTGGTCTAGAACAGCCTTTCTCAACCAGGGTGCCTTGGCAAAATTTCTACAAATTGCCCAAAACTTGCATACAAGCCAGCAGGTGGATGAGGCCTCCCTTTTAGTTACACAAAGCCACAGGTTTTCATTGTGCACCATTACGACCTTCTAGCCGCCAGCGTCCTGACAACCAATAACATCATCAGTTAATAAAGAGGATGTCAGCTGCCTGCACAAAATCCTAGTTTGACCCTCCCCCCTCCATCAGTGCTGGGGTCACCTTAGCTCAGTGATGGAAAAGAAGAAGAGAAACATTGGAATACTAGTCAGTATCAGTGTGCAAACGTATATTTACTTTGGAAGAATAAATCACCTCTAATGTTGGGTGTCCTACATATATGGATGTTGCTGCGTTATATAAAACTATTAGAATAGTTTTTCACATTTTAGAATGGGGTGCCCTTTTAAAATTATACACAGTCTAGAGGCATTATAGAATGGGGTGCCTCACGACTGTCCATTTTAAAGGGTGCCTTGACTGAAAAAAGTTTGAGAAACACTGGCCTAGAACATTCCAAGAGGTCATGCTTTTCACATACAATGCTTCTTCAGGACCTCATTTCTTGGAGACAAGGGAGAATAACCTAAATATCACTTCAAGGTACCAAGCATGGGCGGTAAATGGCAGCGGCCACTAATGATGTGGACTACATTAATATTTTATAGTAATATATATCATTCCCCATAGTGGCAAATGAAATAGCACATAGTCAATCAGTTCTAAATGTGTGTAGCCCATAATAAAGCAGACAATTAGGGGTGCTGAACCAATAATGATGCCAAGCATTGGGCAATGGCCAAGAGGAAAAACCATAACGGGGCCACATCTGATAGCTATAACATTCTTCACCAAATATACCGGACCAGGCTAGTCCTCACAAACAGCATGCTGCTGCCAGGAATTGCTGAGCACCCGATGGTAAAAAGAGCATTCAAAGCATAGATGCCAGCAGACAGTGCAAAGATGTACTGCCAGTCCCACCACTTCTTGACTCGCCCAAATGGCCCTCCTCCACATCCAACACCACCACTACGCATCCTCCCTGAGAGACACTTCCTTGTGCAGCCAACTGAGGGTTTCTGGAAAGTGGTGTACAGATAAGAAATAATAAACCCCCTTCATTAGTGTTGATTGCAGCTATAACCATCCTCACGAGAGAGGTCAATGGTAGCAATAATAATCCCCAGCACAGATTATACTCCCTTTAATTGGTTTTAGCGACAGTGGAAGCAATATTAAACCCCCATTCATTGGTGTCAGTGGTAGAGATAACAAATTCCCCCTTCACTGTCCGTGGTAAAAACTTTAATTATCCACCTTTATTGGTGTGGAATAGTAACTTACCTGAACACATGCTCTCATGCTGCTTTCAGGCTGGAACTACATTATGCTTGTCTGGTAGTACATCTCTTTGCCCAACAGGTAGTGCTGACATCATATGAAAGTTGGGTGCTGGAACAAACAGAACGCTCCAGCACTCCGCAACCCACTAGCTGTAGCTGGAACCCGCAGGTCGCCAGCTGGACAGCCCTGGATTTGAATTATTCAGAAATAACTGCAGGCTCTTACTGGAGTTCTGCTCCAAAATGTTTATTTTCTAAACAACTAATTTCCAATAAAATGAGTATTTACTGTCCTGGAAGGACTAAAACACATTACCTTCACTGTGATCCAGGTCTGGGCGACAGGACAAAAATAACCAGGCAAGTCCAACTAGCAGAGTTACAACCAAATTGATCACAACCCATGGCTGAAGGATTTGTATTTCAGTAGCCTCTTGCCTGAGATCAAAACAGAAATCAAATGCTATTCTTAAAATACAAATAAAAATGTCAACAGGTTAGCATACTGTATTTTATTATTGCAATTCACCTGGGAATGTAGTGTTATCCAAAATTACTTCATGCAATGGCACAAAAGTGAAATTCATCACTTACAGGGGATCAATGTACAAAAAAAACAAAAAGAATCTAACAAACAGTAAAACATATGCTAATAAACAATTCCTGATTTATTATATACCTTAGACCTAGTGGCGTCATTACTGTGTCTCTGTGCTTCTCTTTTCAATGCAGGCAGATTTTGGCTGGGGGGGGGGGAGGGGCTGGCAGGGTGCAATACATACCATATTGAAAACAACACAGCACACTGTCTTAGGGCTCTCTGAAGCTCTCAGCTTTGATGCAAGCAGGGAGATGGCTCTTGAAATGGGGTATGCAAATATCAAAAATGCCTTAATGCCTCTTGGGGGATCAGGAAGGAATCTTTTTTCCCAGCAGGAGCAAACTGAATCATGCTTTGCTGGGTTTTTTTTTTTTGCCTTACTCTGGATCAACTGTGGGTATAGGATTATAATGTTTTTGTTTTGTTTTTTTATGGTTGAACTGGATGGACTTTTGTCTTTTTTCAGTCATACTATGTAACCATGTAATGAGTTGGTGTCAGTCTGAAGCAGTGGGTGTTATTAAGATGACTGCATTTGCATGCACACCATCCTAGGCAACAAATGTGGAAACTTTTTGAAGAGCCCTAGAATAAACAAAATAAGAACCACTTTTCAATTTTAATGTGCATCTCTGCGAACAGAAATCAGTTTGCATTGGAATATATGAGAATGAATCAGTTTGAATTTTATTTTTATAACTAGCTTGTATAGTGCTGACAGTTTTCGTGCCTTTACAGAGAATATTGAACTATTCATATCAGCTACTGTCCAAAGATGCTTCTGAACCAATATCCCTAACATGCTTACAAACACACACAAACAAACAGGAAGGCCATAAGATTTGTATCTGCCTGTGTGTGGTCAACCAGCTGGATTGGAGTCTCCCTAGTGGGGGCCAGAGGCAGTGCGGGCTGTGAAAGAGCATCACGGCCCTTAGGTTGTAAGCTCCGAGGAGCAGGGTCCTCCTAACCCTCTTGTATTGAACTGTATTGTTGCTGTATTGTCTCCCTTCACATTGTACAGCGCTGAGCAAACTGTTGGCGCTATATAAATCCTGTATAATAATAATAATAATATAATAAAACAAAAAAACAGGAAGGCCAATTTTAGTAGAAACCAACTAACCTCTCCCACCAAAAAAAGAAAGCACATACTGTACACACCCCATGCAGATAGTGTCCATGGTTACAACTCAAATAAACAAAACGAGTGCTCAAATCTTCATGCAGACTAGGGTAACTATCGGGAAGATCGGGAAATCTTGATACTGGTGAACAAAAGCAAAACAGGGCGCACTCTCTTCGTGCATTACCGTGGTGAAACACAAATTTATTTAAAGCATAAAAATGCATACTCACAAACCAAAGGGGGTTAAAAACAGAGAAGAAGAGTCCGTAATGATGGTCCAAAGTGACGGCAGACACTTGGTGAGGTAGCCTAACGTGTTTCGGGAGACATACTCCCTTCTTCAGAGTGCATCTCCCGAAACGCGTTAGTCTACCTCACCAAGGGTCTGCCGTCACTACAGACTTTTTTTATCACCCTTTGGTTTGTGAGTATGCATTTTTATGCTTTTAAATAAATTTGTGTTTCACCACGGTAATGCACGAAGAGAGTGCGCCCTGTTTTGCTTTTGTTCATGGTTACAACTCAAGCCTAGTGTCCTGGCACTACAAGACAGAAGTGCTAACCAATTACCACTGCAAAAACCCAAACATGATCTTGTGTGCAATTGTGCCTCTTACATTTAAGTGTGCTTTTCAAACATACTCTTTCCATTACACTACAGGGATCCCAGTATTATATAAGTATTCTGTATGTATTACAGATATAAGTGGCTTTTAGATCATACTGACTGTACAGAGTAAGCTTGATTTCCTGCAAATCAAGCCATATTATTTATATTTACTAACTGAATAATGGAGCTTTCCCACTGCCCTGCTGCGGTTTCCCCAGAACACGGATGCAGTGCAGTGTACCTGCGGTTTTCATGTTGGTTACTCATGCTTTCACTTAGACTTCTATTAGATTAGGTGTTTTTGGTGCATTTTCTGAATGCGCTCCAAAAAGTTCTGTGTGCTGCATATTTGGTGCACTTGCAGAAAACGCACGAAAAGGCCCAATCTAACAGAAATGTATGGGAAAATGATGGTAACCTACACAAACATTACGGGTACACTGTGCTGCACCTATGCTCTGGGAAAATCACAGTGGGGGATGTGTGAAAGGGGCCTTAGACTGAAGAAAACAAATTGAAAATTACTTGGGATTTGAAATCTCTGATCTTCCCCCGTATCTCTGTGCACTGCTTCCAGGACAGACCACATCGATTCTGATTGGTCAGTGCCGTCACGGTGAATCAATCTGGTTCATCCCAGAAGTGCTGCACAGAGTGGGGATTTCAATTCCCCAGAGAGCTGGACTGGATGTGGAACCCCTAACAGGTCAGGATCACAAAAGGCAAGTACAGCAGGGACTGGGAGGATGGGGAGGGTGTATGGTGATAGTTCACATTTACATTTTTGCTGTAAAGGTGAACTAACCCTTTAAAGTACATAAGGTACTTTAAACTTGAGCATCGTGGACAAAAACTTTGTGGCCTTGACTAGGTACATCAGCATGTATACTTCTACTGTTACTCCAAGGAATAGCAGTACCAGGGCCGGATCTAGCCTGTCCGATGTGGAGGTGCAGTACAAAAATGTCAGCGGGGAAGAGGATGGGAGGTCAGCAGGGCAGAGGACAGGAGCACAGCTCCTTCTCCCATCCTTGCACTGCACACAGCCTGGGCACAGGCAGCAGAGCTCCTCCTCCCCACACAACGCATAACTGAGATCAGTACAATGTCAGTCAAGGACAGTATAGTGTCAAACTAGGGCAGTAAAGTATCAGATTAGGTGGTATTGTGTCAATTTAGGGCAGCATAGTGGCAGGTTAGGGCAGTATAGTGGAAGGTTAGGGCAGTATAATGGAAAGTTAGGGTTGGCTTTGGGGGGTGGCACAACTAAAATCTGGGCTGGCATAGGCCACCTCAAACCTAGATCCAGCCATGAGCAGTACATAGTCCAATAAAAGCAAATGATGCAACAGATTTAAGCTTCGGAAATATAGCAGGTTTTCAGAAATACAAGAATAGATTTACTGCTGGAAACATTTTGTAGGGAGAGATCTGCCTGTCTATAACTGTTCTTTGATGGTCCTAGTTAACCTAGCATTATATGGGGGTACAATGTTTCTGCAGAGAGGAATCTTCAGCAAGGGTCCTATTTTCATTATTAATATATCAAATACATGTATGTATAGTCACATTTTTTTTCTTTGACTGGAGAATTCAAACCCCTTTCAGTTTATATTTTGCAGTCTGTATCTAGTTAGGAAGATTTCCTTTTCCTGACCTGGAGGCACAACAGGAAGAGGAAATCTCTATAAAGTGAAGAGAAATCTTCTCTTAGGCAACTGTCACCTGAACAAGTGTCCTCATTGAAGATTCATTCCCACCTTTTATTCTGATGACAACTATAATATTTTGGATAAACCATCACTTTCTGCCTTGATGACAGTGGTCACCAGGACAAATACAAACGGTGAATTCATTCATCAGAATAGATTAGAGTTAGCATTCTAACCAGTCCCTACTCCATCCAAAACTAAAATAAAAAATGTTTTGACTATAAATACACTTTAAATTAAAAATGCCTTAAATGTAATTATTTAAAAAAATTGCTTTACAATTTGTGATTAAAACATTAGACTCCTTTCACATGAGGTGGATTCCAGGGCGGTCAGCTGGGGATCCGCTGACAGATCCCCTGCTGATCGGAGCAGAATGGGCGGATGACACATCCATGTCCACTCAGTTTCTGCAGAGTGGACAAGGACAGAGCCACTCTGCTCTATGAGTGGCTGGGTGTAAACGGACTCCGCTGCCTATTTACACCCAACTATCATCTGATTTGCCTAAACCTGATGTGCCAAACACAAGGGCCACGGGCCAAATCCGGCCCACCAGGCCTTTTCATGTAGCCCTCACACCTCTCCTGCAGCTGCAGCACCCCCTCATCTCCACCCCCACCTTGTCTCAGGAGTCAGCAGCAGAGAGGAGGACAGAACTTCTCCGCCAGATCCTGCGCTTCTACGTGCAGCCACAGCACCCCCTCATCATCTCTTTCCCTGGTCTCAGCATTGAGCAGATTCCAGCAGCTGATACCAGCCCTCCTCTGGTCCTTCTCCAGACCCTGCACTTTCTGCTTCTCAGATCTGCCACCCGCTTCTACCCAGCAGCAGCAAAAGGTAAGGGAGGTGCACTGTAAAGTAAGGGAGGGTGGGGGACTCTTGACATCTGAAGTAAGGGGAGGTGTGGTACTCTGGCAGTTACAACAGGCCCTTTAAGGGCAACCATAATGCTGATGGGGCTTGTGATGAAACCGAGTTTGACACCTCTTGCGTAAATGGAAGAGAATGGATCCCCTTACATTTTTTTTAGTGGACGATCAGACCTGGAGGTAGGCGTGTGCAAACAGACACAATTCCGTTTACACACACCTTTCCATAAGAACGCATGGATCTTCTGATCAGGTCCCCCTAAAAAACTGACAGGCAGGCCTGATCGGAACGCCTAAGTGAAAGGGGCCTTAACTTGCTGGAAAATAAAACAACCAACTATAAAAGTGAAGAGACTGCATAAAATGAACTTACCACAAGCTGCCATTCTGTGTTGGAGGTGTGTAGAAGTTTATCCGATCGCTTGTCATTTGTTGGCTCAGAGCAAAAAACAGAGCTACAAAGTATACTGAAAGAGAGGATGACATAATTAAAGATAAACAAAAAATCATAAAGATTCAGCTTGATGTAATTACAAAGACACTTGGCAGTGCTTCAAAATGGCTAGAAAGTAAATAAAATTGCAACTTTTTTTTTTCAATATTGTCAGCTACTCCCAGTGCACTGAATGTAAAATATAACCACAGGCAGATGAAATCGGTCAGTCATAGTAAGAGCAATAAACACTAAAGACAGGTACAGGTGTGAACTCTTGATCAAGAATCTATTAAGAGTTCTACCATTGTCATACAGAAGTACGAGCATCTCACTGTCTTACAAGAAAAGCCTCATCTTAGTAGCTCCTGTTTTGAGGTCTTTAGAGCATAAAAACAGGCAAATCAGAAGTATGACCTTCGATGATATATTTTGGCTCCAAGAGGCTTGCAATGTCAACAGATGCCCAATGCAAGCCATATTAATTTGTTTCAGGAAACATGCATATGTTTGTAGGTCCTCCCCGTCGGTGACAGAAATCCTTTCTTAGGGGTCAGGTCAAGTTGGTAGGGTTTGGATTTTACTGGTTGATCATTGCTGAGCTTTCCCCAAGACAAGCCAGTTTAGGGATTTTCACCCAAAGTCAACATGCATAGTTGTAGACTAGTCATTCATGCAACGGCCAGGTTGACATGAAGGGCTGTCCACTATCTAATACTTGTAGGATGCTGAAGATTTCCCTCTTCATTCAGGAACAGATTTTGCCAGATTTAAAGAAGTATATAAATAGATGTAAAATACCCAGCAGCCTCGAAAAAATTTAAAATTTAAAAAAAGCCATATAAATGTCCAGTAGTTTGTACAAAAACACAGTAATTCCCACTCAAAATTCTGGTATTTTCTCAGGAAAGCTAAAGGCTACATACAGTTTGTTTCAGTTCAATATCTGTCCTAAAAGCATTTACCCCGTTCTATGTACCGTAATTGGTTATAAAAGCCCAAATAAAAAATTATCCCTTGCAGTGGGGCTGTGCCTGTACTGCAAGGGTTAAATGCTCATTTATATCTAGGGGAACAATTAGGATCCATTCACACTATCATGTGTGTCATGTTCAGACCAGAACACAGTGTTACATTGAAATTCAGAGCAAAGCGATACTATGTAACAGTTCTGCATAATATTGCAATGCTCTGCTCACTCCTGCATGTTGCTGCACAGCAAGCACAGAGCATCATGCTGACGCACAGTGACATGAATCAAGCTTCACAATGTACACTTCCAATAAAGTTTTGTATAAAAAGAAAAAAGGGAAAGGTGTGATGCGATAAAATGCACATCATGCTACTCCCTGATGCGCGGCTCTGCATCCCAAAATGTGTGGGCAGCAGTGGTTTGGGCTGTAGAGCAAAGTGAACAGGCTTTTAAAGGAAAAGGATACTCAATCCTCTGCTCCTCCCTGAAGCTAGACCAGTCCCCATAGCTTCTGCAACTCTGTGGTCTAGGGTCCAGACTTCATCAAGACCAGAGCAGAGTCCATAGCCCTGCTTGAATGTGAGGACAGGGAGGGACAGTCCATCACCAGATCATAGGGGAGTGCTGCCTGCTGGGGGAGTGGAGGATTGGGTAAGTAAAACAGCTTCTCCTCTCTCCTGGACAAAAAAGAGCTATTAACCCTAACAGTGCGGGCATAACCCTACTGCAAGGGATAACTTTTTCTGCCTAAAGTTGGGCTTTAACTATACCTCTGTTCAGTAAGAATAACAATTGAATACAGAAGAAAAGGAAGATTTGTTCTTTTTCTCTCTGACAATGTGTCATGCTGACACTCTCATCACTGCAGCAATCAGTAGCAAAATTAGTTGCTAGGGCACAGTGGAATGGTAATATGCATCTGATTGATCTAATAAGAACTGTGTGTAATTAGCACAACAATCAATCAGAATCACATTTGCATTCTCCAATAAGAACTGTGTGTAATTAGCACAACAATCAATCAGAATCACATTTGCATTCTCCAATTGGCATGATTCAGTGGGTGACAAAATAACAAAAAAGGGCCACAAAGGCCTAGTGTATTACCTTAAATAGTTTATTAAAAACACGAAGTATACAAATCATACTCACAAAAGGCCACATGGCTAAAAGCTTTGAATCGAGCAAAACCCAAGTGTTAATATCAAGGGTGAGATGTGGAAGTCCCATGCAAAGACCTAGGCATCACTCCAGCACAGGTGCAAATGCTGACATGTTTCAAGTTTCATCTAAAAGTGCCATATGACCGTTTTGGGCTGTTCCGCCCATAAAGGGCCCCCAAACATAATTACTGTTCACCTCACATCAAAAACACTGCACCATAGTACACTACAAACTCTCAGTTATCCTCAAATCACCACAGTGATCAATCATCTACAAAGTATAGGCGTACCTTGGTTTACGAATTTAATGCATTCTCCGGAAAGTTTCGTATTGCGAAAAATTTGTAAACCGAAACGTGGTTTTCCATAGGAATGCACTGAAAACCAATTAATCTGTTCCGGAGGTCAGCAAAAAGTAAAAAAAAGTCTTATCTGTTCAAAACTCTTTATAAAGTGCATTTTAAAAGCATAAAATACTGTACAGGGACATGATTAAAAATTTCCAGAATGGCTCCAAAACTCGATGCAAAAACCGCTCCAACACCTCCACACTCGACGCCACGTGCTACGCACAGACTCCAGCATGCACGGGGCCAGCGCTATAAACCTCTCAGGTGCAATTCATCCTGGGGCAACTTGCTTCGTATTGCGGAAAAAATTTGTAAATGCATTGTAAACCAATTAATCCGTTCCTGAGGTCAGAAAAAAGTAAAAAAAAGTCATCTTTTCAAACTCTTTATAAAGTGCACTTTAAAGGCACTAAACTAAAAATGTGTAAACTGAGGCATTATTTTCAATGGATTTTCATTCGTAAACTGAAAATTACATTAACAGAGGCGTTTGTAAACCAAGGTACGCCTGTATATACCTTTATCAGTATTCACAAAAAAATGCACTAAACATGCACCACATGCTGCAATGATCTATGGAAAATATAAATATATAAATATAAAAGTATATACAGTATCTATCAGTATTCACAAACCAACACACTAAACCAGCGAAAGCATCCAGTAGGAAGGGCAGTGATCTTACCCTGTATTGTCAAGGATTCCTCCTTGGCTCTGTACCCCACATGATAGTAAAAACTCACTGGAACACACGCAGTTAGTCTTCCCCCGGAGGTGACCAGTCCACTGTAATTCCCAGCGGCTGGTGAAACGCATGCTGCCAATAGAACTGCAGCCTTGCTGGAGCACATACCCAAGCTCCAGTGGGTGGGTGTAAAATTAAGGAGGCTGGGCAGGGCTCGAGCTAGCAGTGGAAATCTAAATCTAAAGCTGTCCATTACTTGTTTTTTTTTTCAATCAGCCACCGAGCTTAGCAACCATCCACTCAAGCATGATAGATGTAGGAATCCTCCCTGCTGGGCCATTGTATTCTGAATGTGGGACTTTTTTGCTGTCAGAATACACTGATCAGTGGCTGCAGTTGGTGACTGAGAAAAAAATGTACAACATTCCCATTTGACAGAGATTAATCTAACCATCAATGTTTGTTGAAAAGGGACAGCCACATATGTATGGAAATTCGGTCAGTCCCTGCTGAACTGGCAAAATTTCGATCTATGGCCAAGTGGCAAAGTAGACAGGTTGTAGAGCAGAAATTGAAATCAAGCCCTAGTCTTTCTAGATTGCTTTATGGACAGACTGATCAATACAAACCGGAGTATCGTTCAAGAAAAATGTTGCTACTCTCTGCTACTGTTAAAATCCTCTTCTATTTTGCTCATGCTACTCATACTAATTAGCAAACTTTCCATCAACTGGGTAGACATGGAAAATATGCTGCTTAACTCAGCATTTATAACAGAAATTGTTATCTAAGCTGTACCTCCATCCCATGTATAGCTCCACTGTATGGCCAATTCTTTTCAGACTAGAAGACATCTACTTGCAACCCACCAATCACATGGCTTCTCAGTGGCTGGTAGATAAGATCACTGTCTCCCCCCAGAACAGCAGTTGGGGTATTTATGGGATGGGGAGGGCAAAAGGGGGCAGAACTCGATTTAGTTATCAATACTGTTTACATTTAGGCTTGTAATAGAACCAAAATTAAAGGATAAGTTCACCTTTTGAAACATGTTACATGCTACAACCATATTCAGGGAATAACATGTAATAAGTTATGAAAGGACCAGCCCCTGCTCTCCCCCCCCAATCCTGTGTTGACAGCTAGCAGGGGGATCTTCTCCCCCCCCTCCGCTAGCTGTCACAATTTAAAAAAAAATTTGGCTGTACGGGACTCCGCCACATGTACGCATCACTCATTCACAGTATTCTGTGAGTGGAAAGCTACAAATTCTGGCAGCCTTTTCAGCTGTTGGCCTGTAGTTCTCGCTGTGTTAGTTCATTGATTCTTCCTGTTACAGTGTATAGGCTTGCCTGTATGAGCACACAGATACACTGACTGGTCTGCAGGAGTCCTGCATGGCACCTGCGATCTGCTGGTGCAATATTTTACAGGTTCACAAAACAAAAATAGTAAATGCACATTTTTTACATGCAAAATTTATTATTTTTTCTTAAAAGGTGAATTTATCCATTAAGGCAGTTACCCAAGAGAAAGTCAAAAAGCACTGCAAATTGGAGCAGTAGATGTGAGGCCACTTTGTCACTTACATTGTCCAGTCTGACAGCAGATGGTTGTTGACATGGGTAATAAACATTATAAAATTTACATGATATATTGTTGAAACTACGGAATTATCTTGTAATAAAAGATGGCAGAGGGACTGGAAATCAGTCCTGAATAATAAAAAAAGATTAAATAACTAAGATTAGTAAATATTACTAAATAGAGTGTTTATAGCCATTTGTAGAATTATCCACACATCTACTTACAGAATGATGCCACGGCTGAAGGATCCAATGCAATAAGTCCATGGAATGCATTTGATATATTCGACAGATCAATCCTGGTAAGAAATATAAGTAAATTTAGAGAACTATATAAAACCTAAAAACACACACACACACACACACAACTAAGCAACAGATGAAGTAACTAGCGTTGGTGTAGCTCAAAATCAAATACGTGTAAAGCAATACTTGAAGAAGCGACACAACAGGACTTGCAGAGTGAACATAACAGAAGCAGGTTCACTGTGCTCAGATCTCAGAATCTCAGATGGTTTTATTATGACTACGGCCCTAAAGTTGGGGCAGAAACACATCAATTCTTTTGCATGATGCTTTTTTTTTTCTTACTGAGTATGGGGATAGCACATGTGTGAGACTTTTTGGGAGCCTAGCATACAGGAGCCTGAAATCAGGATAGCACCAACCCCCCCCCCCCCCAAATGACCCCTTTTTGGAAAGTAGACACCCCAAGGAATTTGATAAGAAGCATGGTAAGTATTTTGCAGATCTCATTTGTTGCCACAAGTTTTTGGAAAATGAAGAAAGAAAACAAAAACATATTTTTTCTTTTTTTTATATTTCAAAACCTTGTGAGAAAAAATGAGATCTGCAAAATAGTCACCATGCAGCTTTTTAAATTCTTTGGGGTTTCCAAAAAGGGGTAATTTGGGGGGTGTTTGGTGCTATCCTGGCATTTCAGGGCCTCCGAAACAGTGATAGGTAGTGAGGAAGTGAAATGAGGAAGTTATGCACCTTCTGGCTTTCAAAGTGGTCATTTGATTTCAGGCTCCTGTATGTGACTAGGCTCCCAAAAAGTCTCACATATGTGGTATCCCAATACTTGATAGAAGTAGCAAAATGTATTTTGGGCTGTAATTCCACATATACCCATGGCATGTGTGAGCAATGTATCATTTGAGAGACAACTTTGTGCAAAGAAAAAAAAATGTTTTTGTCATTTTCCAAAAACTTCTGGAAAAAAAATCTTCCATGAACTCAACATGCCTCTCAGAAGATAGCTTAGTGTGTCTATTTTCCGAAAAGGGGTCATTTGGGGGTGTTTGTACTGTCCTGGTATTTTAGCACCTCAAGAAATGTGATAGGTAGTCAGTAAATTCCATTACCTATACCATAGTTTGTAAATGATATAACTTTCACACAAACCAATTAATATGCAGTTATTGGGTATTTTTTTACCAAAGACATGAGAAAAATAAATTTTGGCCTAAAGTTTAAGACAAAATTTAGTTTTTTGGATATTTTTATGACAGAAATGAGAAACTATTTTTTTTTCAAAATGTTTGGTCTTTATAGCGCAAAAAATAAAAAGCGCACAGATGATCAAATACTACCAAAAAAAGCTCTATTTGTATGAAAAAAAGACAAATTTCGTTTGGGTAAAGCAGTGCATGACCGCACAATTACCAGTTCAAATAGCGCAGCGCCGAATAGCAAAAAAAGGCCTGGTCAGGAAGGGGGGGGGGTAAATCCTCTGGAGGGCGAGTGGTTAAATTCAGGGTAGCAGCACCAAAAATTTTCTTTTTCTCTGCTGGGTACGCTGCAGAATATGATGGTCACAACAACTCAATTTATTTAAGTCTCTATCAATCCTGTAGGTGCCACTTCACATGCACACAGCAAACATATCGCTCACATCAAAAAGGCATTATTGAAAAATTACCTGTCAAAGGCAGTAACTGTGCTGAGGGCCAACAAAAAATACAGAAAGCTCTGGAATGGATATGCCAGGTCTTTGTAGATTTCCAGAAGCTTGGGAAGAGTAGTTAGCTGGCTACCAGCAAGTACATAAATGAAAACAATGTTCCATACTGTGTAACCAGCAAGGAATCCACTGCAGAAAAGTCCAATCACCCTGCAATAAGAAAAAAATAATTCAGTTCACATTGGTGTGTCCAGATGCTTTGACTATTTAAAAATGGCACTGCTTACATCCGGGAAAGCGAAAGTGACAAGAATGCTCAACACTTCTGGTTTCCTTCTGGTCCTCGATGATCTCCATGGTCAGACAGTGATCCCAGGTTCCCTGGTGCAACATGAGATGGACTGGGGAGGGGTATCCTAATTAACCACTAGGATTGCTTTAATAAAAAGCAGAATCGCTGGCTGAAAACAGATACTGGGATGATGCCTGTAGCTGCAGGAATCATCCCGGTACAATCACTACAATTAAAGGACATCCATGGACATCCTTGAGCGTCAAGTGAACAAAATTCAGTAATTCACTGTCTCCCCCAGCTCTGCACATGCTCAGTTGCTCTGTGCTTTTCGGGAACGCTCAAATGTAGAGGCCAATCTGTTGACAGCCTAAAGATTTAATGCTGTTCAAAGGCTCTGGGGCTTCAGCAAAATGGCAGCCTCCAACAAGAAAAAACAGGAACAATGCTGGAGGCAATTTACAGCACACACTCATTTTTGTAGCATAATTATTAATGTGAAATATATGTTCATTTCAAAAGAACATTCTTTTTTATAAAGTTATTATGGGTAAAGTTCAGCTTTAACATAGAATTGGTGAACTTACCTGAAGGCACGATGTACAGTAAGAGAAACGTCCATGCTGGTCCATGTTGGCTTAACATCCAAAAAATCATCAACTTCTTCTGTGGTTTTGACAATACCAGTTCTGTCAGCAGCTTGAAATTTTCCTAGAGTAAAAGAACAAAACCAGCTCACCGAGAATCCATCATGTTCTAGTAGTGTACTAGGAATTCAATGTATTCTTTCCAGAAAATTATTACACAAACCTGATGATTAGATCTTTCTGCATACAGAAAACATATTGGGAGCTATACACAAATCAGCCACCACAGAAATTTGCGTATTTTCACTGTGATGTATGTCTTTCCCTGATATTTTTATTTGCAATACATAATTCCTGTTTAATATTTATGTGTTTTAAAGGTAGTTAGAAAATCAAGCTCCAACCTAATGAAATGTGAACCTGGAGAAAAACAAACATACAAACAAACAAACAAACAAAACAATCTGCACCACTGATGTAATACATCTTTTGCTCTGCTTCATTTACTTTAATACTGTTGTAGGTAGGTAGGTAGGTGAAATGTCCCAAATACTGACTTTGTTGCATTAAAATTCACAATTTAATTTTACACATAAGTAAAAGGTTTATTCTTTTATTCTTTTTTTTGGCTAACAGTTTTTGTATACTACAAATGCATGAGACAAAGCCACTAAGCATAGCTGGATCCAAGCCTCAAAATAAACTGTATGCATGGTTATGTTGATGTCCAGCATCACTTTCTTCCTTGGGTTTACACTACAAATCCAAAAGATTGACGCCACTATTGATAGGATTCTTGTGAATGTATCCCACCTTTAGCATTTACGGTGTAAATAAATGTATTTTATTTACTTACCTTTTATTTATTACAGGTACTTATATAGCTCAATTTACGCAGCACTTTACATTATATATACATATACTGTATATTTTGTACATTCACATCAGTCCTTAACCCCCAAGGGACATACAATCTAAAGTCCCTAACGTACATTCATACATACACATACTAGGGCCAGTTTAGACAGAAGCCAATTAACTTACCAGCATGTCTTTGGAGTAAGGGAAGAGACCGGAGTACCCAGGGGAAACCCACGCAAGCACAGGGAGAACATGCAAACGGCAAGCAGGTGGTGCCGTGGGTGGGATTTGAACCAGTGACACTATTACTGCCAGGCGAAAGTGCTAACCATTTAGCCACTGTGCTGCCCATGTATGTATTGATAGCACTAGCAGCCATTAAGGCTATGAATGTACAGTCAGGTCCATAAATATTGGGACATCGACACAATTCTAACATTTATGGCTCTATACACCACCACAATGGATTTGAAATGAAAAGAACAAGATGTGCTTTAACTGCAGACTGTCAGCTTTAATTTGAGGGTATGTACATCCAAATCAGGTGAACGGTGTAGGAATTACAACAGTTTGCATATGTGCCTCCCACTTGTTAAGGGACCAAAAGTAATGGGACAATTGGCTTCTCAGCTGTTCCATGGCCAGGTGTGTGTTATTCCCTCATTATCCCAATTACAATGACCAGATAAAAGGTCCAGAGTTAATTTCAAGTGTGCTATTTGCATTTGGAATCTGTTGCTGTCAACTCTCAAGATGAGATCCAAAGAGCTGTCACTATCAGTGAAGCAAGCCAACATTAGGCTGAAAAAACAATACAAACCCATCAGAGAGATAGCAAAAACATTAGGCGTGGCCAAAACTGTTTGGAACATTCTTAAAAAGAAGGAACGCACCGGTGAGCTCAGCAACACCAAAAAACCCGGAAGACCACGGAAAACAACTGTGGTGGATGACCGAAGAATTCTTTTCCTGGTGAAGAAAACACCCTTCACAACAGTTGGCCAGATCAAGAACACTCTCCAGGAGGTAGGTATATGTGTGTCAAAGTCAACAATCAAGAGAAGACTTCACCAGAGTGAATACAGAGGGCTCACCACAAGATGTAAACCATTGGTGAGCCTCAAAAACAGGAAGGCCAGATTAGAGTTTGCCAAACGACATCTAAAAAAGCCTTCACAGTTCTGGAACAACATCCTATGGACAGATGAGACCAAGATCAACTTGTACCAGAGTGATGGGAAGAGAAGAGTATGGAGAAGGAAAGGAACTGCTCATGATCCTAAGCATACCACCTCATCAGTGAAGCATGGTGGTGGTAGTGTCATGGTGTGGGCATGTATGGCTGCCAATAGAACTGGTTCTCTTGTATTTATTGATGATGTGACTGCTGACAAAAGCAGCAGGATGAATTCTGAAGTGTTTCGGGCAATATTATCTGCTCATATTCAGCCAAATGCTTCAGAACTTATTGGACGCCGCTTCACAGTGCAGATGGACAGTGACCCAAAGCATACTGCAAAAGCAACCAAAGAGTTTTTTAAGGGAAAGAAGTGGAATGGTATGCAATGGCCAAGTCACCTGACCTGAATCGGATTGAGCATGCATTTCACTTACTGAAGACAAAACTGAAGGGAAAATGCCCCAAGAACAAGCAGGAACTGAAGACAGTTGCAGTAGAGGCCTGGCAGAGCATCACCAGGGATGAAACCCAGCGTCTGGTGATGTCTATGCATTCCAGACTTCAGGCTGTAATTGACTGCAAAGGATTTGCAACCAAGTATTAAAAAGTGAAAGTTTGATTTATGATTATTATTCTGTCCCATTACTTTTGGTCCCTTAACAAGTGGGAGGCACATATGCAAACTGTTGAAATTCCTACACCGTTCACCTGATTTGGATCTAAATACCCTCAAATTAAAGCTGACAGTCTGCAGTTAAAGCACATCTTGTTTGTTTCATTTCAAATCCATTGTGGTGGTGTATAGAGCCATAAATGTTAGTATTGTGTCGATGTCCCAATATTTATGGACCTGACTGTATATGTATTTTATTTACTCACGCAGTGCCAACAAATTCTGGCATGTGAAGCAGAGTATTTAGAACAATTCACACGAGTTCATGCCAAATGCCCATAATAATAACAATAAACATTATCCTCCTTTGCACTTGCACAGTGCATACAATCCACCACCCACTCTGACGGTAATATCCTTGATCTTGTCTTCTCCAACAGCTGCGCTCCCCACAAGCTCACTAACATCCCCTTCCCTCTCTCTGACACCAACCTGATCACCTTCTCTATCTCCTCGTCCTCCAACGCCTACCCCTCCAAATGTCACACTACTACCAGCCGCAACCTCCGCAACCTTAACCCTGCCCCCCTCCACTCTGCAGCTGATCAACTCCATGACAGCATCCTCCCCCTGTCCTGCCCCGACTTGGCTATGACTGCCTACAACAACGCGCTGTCAACAGCCCTTGACTCACTAGCGCCTTTAACCACACGCAACATCAGACCCCGACTGCTCCAGCCCTGGCAGACTGATCACACCAAAACCCTCAAACGACACAGTCGTGCTCTGGAGCAACTATGGCGCAAAACCAAATCCCAACAAGCCTTCACCCGCTATAAATCTGCCTTCCGCACCTACACCTCCTCCCTCCATGCTGCCAAACAGGCCTACTTCTTGACCCTCATCAAGGCCCTCTCCTCCAATCCTCGCCGACTCTTCTCCACCTTCAACTCTCGCCACCCCCACCTCCACCCAGCACCTCACTCACCGCCCTTGAGATTGCCAATCACTTCAAAAACAAGATTGACACAATTCGCAAGGACATCGCCGCAACTTAAACTCCCTCCAACCCCGTTCCCCCTCACTCAGCTACCCCCTCATCACCCCTCTCCCACGGCCCCACCACTGCTCTGACCTCCTCTTCCACCCCACCCTACATTCCTCATACTGAAGCCCACCAAACACTCCGCACCTTTGACCTTACGACCATCGAGGAAGTCTCCAAGATCCTCTCTGATGCCCGCCTCACCACCTGCCCCCTCGACCCTATCCTCTCACAACTCCTACGACCTCCCTCCCCCTCCATCCTACGCTCCCTCACCCACATCTTTAATCTCTCCCTCTCCTCTGGCATTTTCCCCTCCCCTCTGAAACATGCACACATTACCCCCATACTTAAAAAGATCTCCCTGGACCCCAATGACCCGAACAACCTCAGACCCATCTCCCTGCTCCCATTTACATCCAAACTCCTCGAGCGCCTAGTCTACACCCGCCTAAGCTCTCACCTCAACAACAACAACCTCCTCGATCCCCTACAGTCCGGCTTCCGTCCCCTACACTCCACCAAAACTGCCTTACTCAAACTCTCCAATGACCTGCTAACCACAAAAGCTTATGGCCACTATTCATTGCTCCTACTCCTTGACCTCTCTGCGGCCTTCGACACAGTCGACCACCCCCTCCTCCTCAAAAAACTACACTCCCTTGGCCTCAGAGATTCTGCTCTCTCCTGGCTCTCATCCTACCTGTCACAACACTCTTTCAGCATTACCTATAATGCTACCACCTCCCCCTCACTCCCCCTCTCTATTGGGGTTCCTCAAGGCTCCAACCCTCGGGCCCCTTCTCTTCTCCATCTACACCTCCTCCCTTGGCCAACTCATACACTCTCACGGCTTCAACTACCACCTATATGCCGATGACACACAAATCTATCTCTCAACCCCCCACCTTAGTCTCCGCCCGAATCACACAACTACTGAGCGACATATCAGACTGGATGTCGCTCCACTTCCTTAAACTGAACCTCTCCAAAACCGAGTTTCTTGTCTTCCCCCCAGCCCGGACACCAGCCCCCATTGACTTCTCCATCACATCCAACAACGCCACCATCAAACCCGCCCCGCAGGCCAGAGTACTTGGTGTCATTCTGGACTCCAACCTATCTTTCCAGCCCCAAGTCCAATCTTTAACAAGCTCGTGCAGACTCCACCTCCGCAACATCGCCAAAATCCGCACGTTCCTAACCCCAGAAACCACTAAACAGCTCATCCACTCCCTCATCGTATCACGACTCGATTACTGCAACTCCCTCCTTACTGGCCTGCCTCGCCACTGGCTATCCCCGCTTCAGTCGATCTTGAATACGGCTGCCAGACTCATTCACCTTTCCAACCGCTCCGTTTCCGCCACCCCCCTCTGCCAATCCCTCCACTGGCCTCCGATTGCGCAACGGATCAAATTCAAAATCCTAACACTGACGTACAAAGACGTCCACCATACTGCCCCAAACTACATCACTGACCTAATATCCAAGTACCACCCAGCACGCACACTCCGCTCCTCACAAGACCTCCTTCTCTCTAGTTCCCTGGTCTCCTCCTCCCATGCCCGCCTCCAGGACTTCTCCAGGGTGTCACCCATCCTCTGGAACTCCCTGCCCCAACCCATCAGATTATCACCTACTCTCCTCTCTTTTAGGCGCACCCTGAAAACCCAGCTCTTCAAGGAAGCCTACCCCACCCCCTGCTAACTTGCCAACCTCCTCCACTCTTCCTACCATCCCATCCCCCACAGCTATCTCCTCCTGTGCCACCATCCCCTCCCTCCTAGATTGTAAGCTCGAAAGAGCAGGGCCCTCGATCCCCTCATGTTTTGCATTGTATTGTTGTTGTTCTGTCACATGTTCTGTCCCCCTTTGTAATGTACAGCGCTGAGCGAACTATTGGCGCTTTATAAATACTGTATCATAATAATAATAATTTAATATAACACCTTTAAGGACTCTTGCATAAGGGCCAGCTGAGCCTGTTCAGGGTAATTCCCAGCGAATTTCCTCTGCCCGGGCAGCCCAATTGCAATGTAAATCCGGTCATTGACACGAATAGCTGTGCACTTCTCCACTTGTGTGTACAGCGGTGCTACCGTATAAATCGTAAAGTACAGCATACGGGCATTGCGCGAGCGCAGCCATTCAGGAACCAGGCTGAATGGGCTCAGATGGCCTGTGTGCAAGAGTATGAAAAGGTACCTTCTCAAAACATTTTACAAAAGAAACAAACAAAAACAAGTGATAAAATGACAAAGAAACAAAAATGGAACAGTTAGGTGGAGGCTTGTCTAAAGAAGAAAGATTTCAGTTTTGATTTGAAAGAATTTGAAAAAGATAAATCTCTGGTGATTTTGGAAAGAGAATTCCAGAGTTTTGGGGCATAACATGAGAAGGCCCTTCCCCCCTAGAATGTAGATGGGTTCAATTTACATGTACACTAATTAAACCATTACCAAGTTATCTGGGTGAAAGTTGAAACATTCAGTGCAACCCCATGCAAACAAAAGAACAAACCCCATACAGATTGTTTATTTGGGGAGAACTGATCTCAGGAGCCAGAACTGTAAGTACTGATTGCTTGGCTATTGTTTTGGCTTGGTTACTTACTATTCTTTTCCACAAAAAGTTTGCCCACAGGTTGGCTTGTCAGGGAGGGTACAATGAATGCAGGATGGTGTTCTGGAATTTTTGTTTGCCCGTCAGCAATGATATCTTCATCTTCTATACCCATATCATTAGGGAATTCTTGTTCTGCGGGTCGTGTTTTCCTAATACAGAAACGATAGAAAAATTGTTATTTAGCAACTTTACTGTGGATTAGAGTCTGAGTCCCATGGCTTTTGTATATTTCTTTCCTGACAGACTCCATGGCAGCATACGTATGGGTTAGTCCCGCCCTCTCTTCTTCTATAGGAACCCACTCCCATAAATCTTTGCTCCTCGCCAGAGGCCATGTTCCTTTTTATGTTCTCCTCCTATGGACCTAGTGCAAGTCTTACCTGGTTCCTGCATACAAGATGGTCCGCGACCAAGGCCTGGCGAGCCTCTCCAGGAGATGTGAGGTGACGCGTCGCTTGTCAATGCCACGGGTCCCCAGCTAAAGGTGGGATATTGGATGCAGTGGATGGATGCGGTGCCGGGAGTGGCAGAGCAGGCGTTCCCTCATCAATTCCACTGTTCCCCAGCTAAAAGCAGGGTGGAAATGGGCGAGCAGGAGTCGGTGCCTGGAAGAGCTCAGGTCTGCCAATTGCGGGTAAGCGGTACTTGGGTCGGATAGCCTGCTAATAGCGGGTGGCCATGTAGCACCCCGATTGGACGAGGCGGTCTCCAAGTCAGGTGGTCGTGGCTGTGCGGGGTTGGTAAGCAGTGCCCTTGTTTGGGTCTCAGTTAGTACTCCTTTTTGTCTATTTTTCTTTCCCTGGTGCTAGTGGGTGCCTGGAACACAATGCTGCGCTCCGGGTCCGGGCGTACTGCGAATACACGAGTTGGCCTTGGAACGAGGCTAGGCTTTGTGTGTGCGCAGTACGGCAAGATGACGGCGCATGTGCAGTACGGCAGCGGTGACGCCACAGCTTTGGCGGCAAATTTAAACAGCTGTCAGAGCTCTTTTCTTTGGCAAATCTTGTGGACTGAATGGGGCAGCTTCCCCAAGCGCTGTGGTCCACTGTGAAGGTCAGTACCTGTCCCTCTGCTGGGATTTTGCATGTCATGTTTTTTTTTTTTTAAGCTTGGTTGCTTTCGCAGCTGACCCGGCATGGATGTGTCACCATCTCCTTGTGGCCAGCCCCACAAACATGGATGGCTTTAGCCCCTTGATCCCCCACTGGCGCTTTTCTGTGGCTTTTAACTATCCCTCGCTCTGTGTTTTTCTCTTTCTGAGCCCTTTTAGATCTGATCGCCAATATACAGCACACGTTGACGGAGGTGAGTCCAGTTCTTGGCGCCATCATTCGTCCTCCAAATCCGGATGCCACAGGTTTGCTTCCAGCTCCAGGCGTCATCGAAGAAGTTCTCGCTCCTCCTCCAGGCATCATGGTTAGGGGCACTCAAGCCGCTCCAATAGAAAAACTTGCTGGGGGTACGATTCTCAGGTTCCTGACAACAGGTCGTTATGTGACTCCTGTTTTGCATGGCTGACCGGCTAGAGAAAAAGTGCCAACTAATAGGTAGAGGCTTTGGTCAGGCGGGTCATTCAAGAGTCCCTGAGAGAAATTGGGACTAGCCGTGCCCGCAGCCCATTGGTAGGGGTGTGCTCCCCTCCCAAAGATCCCCAAGGGGGATTGGAGCTTTCACAACCTAGCCACCTGTCAGCCTGAGCCTCAGCCAGTGAGGTGGAGAGTGAAGATCCGTGTGTGGGCATCAATTTCACCTTGGTCTTGCCCCTAGTCAAAGAGGCCCTGAAGTGGAAAAAAGCTGTGGAGTCTCCCCCTAAACACAGGAAATTATTTACACATCTAAGGAAGGATTGTCAAACTTTCCATTTCTGGAGGAACTCTGGGAAATTTTCACCGAGGAGTGGAGCAATGTCGATAAGAGGGCCTCCTTTCTGAATAAAGCAGCCAAGCTTTATCCTTTCGCCAAACATCTAGAATCAGCCCCTCTGGTGGATACGGCCTTCATTAGACTAGCCAAGCACGTTACCCTCCCTCTCGAAGATTCGGTGTCCTTCAAGGACAACCTGGAAAGGAGAATCGATTCCGATCTCAAGCGAATCTACACTACAGGTTGGATGGCTTGCAAGCCGGTGCTTGCCTTAGCGGCCTTGTCTAAAGCTATGAAAGTGTGGTTGGATAACATGGATGTGGCCCTCAGAGGAGTTCTAGAAGAGGTGGCAAGCAATTCAGAAGCTGAGGTTGGCATCTGACTTTCTGGGGGAGGCCTCGATCGCCTTACCCGTCTGCTGGCTCTGGTTATGCTGTCCTTGGTGACAGCCAAGCGTGCCTTGTGGCTTCAGCCCCGGTTGGCTGATTCAGCCTCTAAGCAGGCATGGTGTAAAATCCCCTTTGAGGGTTCCTCCCTGTTTCGGAACAAACTGGATAGCGCTATAGCCCAGGCTACAGGCGGGAGGTCAGGTTTCCTGCCCCAGGATCGGCATCTGCTAGGTTAGAAGAGGGCTCAGAACGACACACACCTCTTCAAGCCGGACTGCAAATTCAAGAGAAGCTGGAGGATAAGCTGATCATCTTTTCAGAAATCCTCCAAAGGCTTGACCTCTGGAGGTCGTGAGGCCATAAAGTCCTTTTGAGATTGGGCCCGCCAGGCAGGCCAGGTGGGGGCATGCCTTCGCCACTTTTGGCATGTCTAGGCAGCTTCAATCTGGGATACCTGAGCTGTCAACATGGTATCTTTAGGGCATGCTTGGGCGTTCAACAGCCCTCCTCATCTCAGGTTCACCCCCTACGGCCCTTCCACATTCCGAAGAAAGGAGCGAAATCCCGCTGTGCTAACGTGCAAGTTCTGGAGGGCGAAGAATTTTAGGACATGTACTCGCCCCTCTTCTTAGTCCAGAAAAGAAACGGGGCCTGGAGGCTGGTCATAGATCTCATCCATCTAAATTCATTTATCCGGAAGTCAAAATTCAAGATGGAGACGCTGTTCACAATTCAACAAGCAATTCAGCCAAGCGACTGGCTGCTGTCTATAGATCTGAATGCCTACTATCATATGCCCATTGCAAGAGATTTTCAGAGATTCCTCCAGTTCGCTGTGGACCATCGACATCTACAGTTTGTGTGTCTCCCCTTTGGGCTTTCAACGTTGCCTCTGTGTTTTCAGAAGTCTTGTTGGAAGTCGTAGCCCTGATCAGAACCAAAGGCATTCACCTGCACCAGCTACTACAGCACAGGGCCCACATCATCTCGACTCTTCTCGAGTTCAGGTGGCTGCTGAATTAGGAGAAGAGCCAGTTGGAGCCCACGCAGTCGATAATATTTCTCGAGCGGCTCATTTTGACACGATCAGCACCACCATCTCCCTGCCCATGTAGAAGATTCCGGTGATCCGGAGCCGAATACTGCCCTGTATTCCTCACATCTTCCAGGCCCTCCAATGCCTAAAGATCATTGGCACCATGGCATCCACAGTGCCGATGGTGAAGTGGGCACAGTGGAGAATGCGACCCTTCCAGAAGGGCTTTCATGAACAGTGGGTTCCCGGCAGCATGGGCAGGTCATTTACATATCTCCCTCCATGAAGGAGAGCCTTCCTTGGTGGCTGCAGCGGAAGAACCTGCTCAATTGCCATTTGATTGCCCCCCATCTACTGGGTCACAATCACTACGGTTGCCAGCAGCTCTGGATGGGGTGCTCTCTGCCAGTCAGAGATTGCTCAGGGCAGATGGAGAATTCCCTCCCACAGGTTGGGGTCGAATGTCCTGGAATTATGAGCGGCGCTCTGTGCCCTACAGGCCTTCCAGCACCTAACACAGGGGAAATCAGTCCTCCTCAGGTCAGACAATACGATGGCAGTGTCCTACATTAGGAGACAAGGAGGGACCCACAGCCTGTCCCTCTTGCGTGAGGTAGAGGCCATCATGGCTTGGGCTCAGAGAAACCTGTCCAACATATCGGCAGTATACGTACCCGGAGTCCAGAACTCGCAAGCAGACTTCCTTTCCAGGGTTCAATTGAACAACAATGAGTGGTCTCTCAACACAGAAGGTTTCAAGTGGATACTGACCCTCGGAATCAGTCCGGAAGTTGCCCTGTTTGCCTCCCCGTGCAACAGCAAACTGGGGATATTCTACACCAGGAAATGCTGTCTCCAGACCTTCGGGGTAGATGCTCTGATGGATCAGTGGGGGTTTCGCATGGCCTATGCCTTTCCCCTGGACCCTGTCATCTTCAGGTTTCTTTGGAGGCTCAGAGCAGAAGTGGTGGAAGTAGTGGCTGTAATCCCATACTGGCCGAGCAGACCATGGTTTCCCCTAATGGCGCAGCTCAGCTTTCGGGACCACGTTCCTCTCCCTCTCAGGCCAGACCTGCTGTCGCAGGGGACCATTCTTTACCCTTGCCCAACCAGGCTTCATCTAATGGTCTGGTTCTTGAGAGGGGGAGATTGGAGGCCTTAGGTTGTCCTGCTGAAGTCATCCCTACCCTGATGAATGCCGGAAGACTAAGTACCAACAGGGTTTATGGAAGAATCTGGTCTAAGTTCGTAGACTATATCTCGACCATGGATGGATCCTTTAGTGATACGAGGGTTCAGGATGTCCTGGGATTCCTGCAGTTAGGCCTGGACCTGCCCCTGTCAGTCAGCACCCTCAGGGTTCAAGTGTCAGCCATCTCAGCCTTCACTGGAGTATCATGGGAGGACCACTCTCTGGTTCGACAATTCTTCAAAGGGGCAGTAAGATTGAAGCCCCAAAGGAAACTGAGGTTCCCAAATTGGGACCTGCTGCTTGTCCTCGACTTCTTCTCTGGAGGCGTGCCAGAATCAGCTGGGCCTCCCATAGTGAGGGAGCTCTCCATCAAGGCAGCCTTTCTGGTGGCAGTTACATTGTGAAACAGTCTCCAAAATCAGGAACCTTGGCTGTAAAGAACCGTTTTTGACATTCTTCCCAGACTGAGTGGTCCTCATCACTCTACTAGGTTCTAATCCTAAAGTGACCTCGGTCTTCCACGAGAACCAAGAGATTGTCCTGTCAACTTTTCGAGCCTCGGGAGTCGATGACGCTCACCCCCTGGACGTAGGGGAGACCTTAAGACTATACTTGGGGTCACAGCATCCTTCCGCAGGTCGGACCGTCTATTCATCATTTTCCATGGGAAGAGTAAAAGGAGACCGAGCGCCTGCCAGGTCAATCGCGGCCTGGATTGTCCAGGCCATCCAAATGGCCTAAAGAGCTAAGGGTTTGGCACCTCCAGAGGCAGTGACTGCACACTCAACCAGAAGTGTGGCTACATCCTGGGCGGCTTCCCGGCATGTCGCCCTTGAGATGATCTGCAGAGCGGCCTCATAGTCCTCAATCAACACTTTTATGGCTCAATACTGTGTAGAGCCTGACTCCTTATCCCCTGTTAATTTTGGTTTGAAAGTCCTATCCATGGGGCAAATTAAAGTCTTTCGTTGAGTAACTGCCCACCCGTGTGTGTATGGCTAGTTATTTCCCATACGTATGCTGCCATGGATTCTGTCAGGAAAACGGAAAATTTCCTATGAAATACTTACTGTAATTTTCCTTTTCTGATGGACTCCATGGCAGCAGGAGCACCCTCCCAATGCCATGAGTAGGCTAGTTATGGAACACCGCCTCTGGCGAAGAGCAAAGATATATGGGAGTGGGGTCCTATAGGAGAAGAGGGGGAGTGACTAACCCATACGTATGCTGCCATGGAGTCCATCAGGAAAGGAAAACAGTAAGTATTTGAAGACATTTTCTGTTTTTTCCACGCTTCTGAAAGAATTTTTGTGTTTTTGAAATAACTATTTTCAATTTAGTACAATCAGACAGATGTTTGTGCAAGCGCAATAAAATATATGCCTTTATTCACTGTCTATTTTCAGCCCCAACACATTCTTACTGTATGCAAATTTAATTCAATATTCAGAAAAACAGGCATGGACACTTTCAAACATCTCGCTTGTGGAAATGCTTCTTTCCTTTTAACTTCACTATCATAGACCACTTGCAGGCTCTTTCAAGTAACACAGAAGAAGACAACGACAACTGCTTCCATATAAGGACAAGGTGTTACAACATCAATTTTACACTCACTTTGCTCTCCGACGAGGTTTACGAACAACCCCTTCGTCTGAAAGCGGGTAATCCATGCTATTGCCATTCTGGACTATTGATGAGCTATTACGAGCTTGATTGGTAAATGAAGTTTCAGCATCTGAAAAAGAAAATATGTTTTCTTCATACATTTAAATATGAAAAAAATAGAACATTTATTATGGTTTTCTTGTGTACGAAGAAGGACCTCTGTATGCATACACAGGGATCAGAAGCGGCTAGGCTATTCCCATTTAAAGTGATAGTAAATGAACAGATGTCTAGCATTCTTCATGATTCTCATCCGAGATTCCTTAAGGTTTGGGAACCTTGGATATGTTATTCCTTGCCATCCCTGCCTCCTACTAGTTATGGCCTCTTATAGTCGCTGCCTGTGCTAGCCTTGGATCCGTGATCCTTCTAGTTTCCCTTCTTCCATGTTTTCTTTCTGATTCCCTTTTTTTTTGTTTTATTTTCCTTTTCCTTTCTTCTAACCTTTTTTCTTTCCTCTTCTTTTTCCGATATTATGTTGGATTACTGCTGCTATTTGGTTCAGCTTTTTGCCGTCCCTCCTTGATGTAATTGGACATTACCTTATTTGACTAATACAAGTCAGCAGGATGTCTCTGTTTATGTGTTATTTTTCTGCTCTGCCCCTGCGTGGGCGTATTTTGAGCTTGTTGTATCCTTAAAACAAAACTTTCTTAATAAAAATATTGAAACAGAAAGTGATAGTAAAGTCTTCTTTTTTTTTTTATAACAAACAGGTGTATACTTACTTCCTCTCTGGTCCCTTGCTGGCACTTCCAGCTACTCCTCTTCTCCACGTGCCCCCATAGCAAGCCATTTGCCATGGGGGAACTCATGAGAGCTTGATTCTGAACCGTGTTGCCTGCATCCATAGACGTAGGCAGCACGACTTGGCCTCGCCCCCTGCTCTCTTGTCACAAGATTTGACTGATAGCAGTGGGAGCGAATGGCTGTCCCTCGAGAGTGAGGAGACAAGACAGAGCCGCTGGATTGAGTGAGGACTTAAAGAAGTATAAGGGGGGGTGAGAGGGAGATACTTGCAGAAAATGCAATAAGATAAAAAATGTTTAGGCTTTAGAACCACTTTAAATTGAAAGTCTTCTTTTAGGAATCAAATCCCTAAAACTTATCAGTTAGTGTTCTCATATTTAATTTTGTATTCCAGTGGTAAAATCAGATGCAAGGTCCACCTCTATTACTATAGACCAGGGGTCTCCAAACTAACAAAGGGCTAGTTTACTGTCCTCCAGACTTTAGGGGAGCTGGACTGTGGCATTTGGGAGTAGAAAAAAAACACTGACACCATCTTAGGGTCAGTTGGAGGCATTGTGTCCCATCGTTGGTGTCAGTGGGAGGAATTGTGCCCCATATTTGGTGTCATTGGGCCCCACTGTTGGTGTCATTGAGAGAAATTGTGCCCCATTGTTTGTGTCATTGGGAGGAACTATGCCCCTTTATTGGTGTCAGTGGGGGGGGGATTATTCCCCATTGTTGGTATTAGTGGATGAAATAGTACCCCAAGGGCCAGATGAAAGCAAGCAAAAGGCCACATCTGGCCTCTGGGCCACAGTTTGGAGATCACTGCTATAGACTAATCTAGGGGACCCATAAATTCTTCTTTGGAATGCAAATAGAAAAAAACAGATATGGACATTTGACTACAGAATGTAAAGCAACTCCATTGCTTAAATAAAAATGGTTGAAAATGTACCCCTCTACAATTAGATATTTGCCTCACCCCAGCCACTGATCACTGCAAATGAACTATTTTGGAAGACTCTTCTGAATACGGCACTTCTGTATTGCTTTTCGGGTGCACCAATGTGCTATGGTTCCTCTTGTAAGTCCTCCCTACGTTATTAATATGTCCTTTAGTGACACAGAGGTTGGTGGATGAAGTCAAAGCATAGAGCCAGGGAAAAGGAATCCTTTATATAGATTTCAGGCAGACATCTAAATACATACTTACACCTGTTAAAGGATTTCTAACTCTAGTTACACAGGCCAGAGATTTAAAAGTCCTACCAGATAGCACAGCCAGGTTGGTTACCTGAATTTTGTTTGTTACAGTTAAGCAATACAGCTGTCTGTGTTCCCGTTAGGGAGATTCACCCTATTTGTCCTGTTTACCATTATCGTTGAAAGTAAAAGAACCCCAAATTTTGGGTTGTCCCCAGAAAAGTAATAAGGGGAAATCTTCCAATGGGGACACTAGTTCTGGTCACCTAGGGGTCCACAAGGAATTCCCTTAATTTGCAGGGATTTGCTCTCACTTCCTGTTAGGCTATGGGACAGGAATTGAAGGAAAATCTCCGCAATCGGACACAGATGGAAAAAAAAAAATCCAAAATGAAAAAAAAGGTTTTGCCTATAGTGCCACTTTAATTGGTGTTTTTATATCTGCCTAGGAGTTCAGCTTTAAATTTTATCTTGGCTATGAATAGTTTTAGAATAGAAGTAGAAACAAATGAGCAGTTGTTCCAGCAACAAACCTATCAGTTTCTTCTTTTTCTTCCTTCGCTTTTCAGGTGTAAGAGGTTCTCTGCTTTCAGAGGGCCTTAAATCTGTGTCTTGTACAGCATCGTCTGAAATAAAGGAAAAATCAGAATGTAAAGTAATTTTCTTTTCATGCAAAGCTGGGAAAGGTAAGTCATGCAGGAGTAGTCATCAATGTTTCCAGCCACATTGCAAAAGCCTTGAGCAACAAATGCTAAACTCTACAGATATTCAAATATAAAAATCTACCTTTTTATACCTATGATGTCTTGCTTTTTTCTCTTTCAAACAGAACGATAAAATGTGTACATGCAGCGCTAATAATGGATAGATATTATGTAATAAAACATAGATAATATAAAAACCATATCAATATTATATCATATAAATTTGCGCTCTGTGGCACTGAAATGAATAATGGTATACAGATATAAAAGGTAGCATAAATAATCAATCATATAAATTTGCGCTCTATGGCACTAAAAGCAATCACATGTGAGAACGTTCAGACTTAACGTCATAAGGTGCATATAGTGGTGTATAAAAATTCCAAATTTCAAATAGCAGCAAAATTGGTGAAAATCCGTGACCGTGGTGTCTAATAGGATGAGTGTAGATTGCACTAACCAGAAAGCGCAAACTAATGCGCATTTGAGTAAATCAAGACCAACTCCTGGTCATCTGCATCTGGAAACTGGAACAATGGGGGTCATCTGGCAAACATCAGCTAGGCAGGTAGCACACCATAGGAATATCCAGGCTCCAGAGATACACTCTCCAAACAGCAGAGGGAACCACACATGCAGGGTCACCAGGATTCACCTTGGGGGGGCTGCTCACTCTGTACACTGCGGTGGGATCTCGGTGCCCAGACAGCTGTGCTTGGCCTTTTACCTCATCAAGTGATCAGCTGTGTCTGTAGGACACAGCAATCACGGAGATCACCGGGCACGCACCGCCGGGGGCGTGCGGGAGGGCGTCTTATGACGCCCTCCCAAAACTGGACAACCGCACTGTAGCCGTCATTCGGCTATAGCGCGGTAAGGATGTGGTTAATAATGTCTTACCTAGCGAACTGCTTGTCTTTGACTTTTTCTTTTTTGGGCGACCAATGGGAATTTCATCTGCAAGAGATAAAATAAGTATAGTTAAGATTAAATTCTGTCACGTATATGCTTATTTGCATAACTATTATTATTATACAGGATTTATATAGCGCCAACAGTTTACACAGCACTTTATAAAGGGGGACAGTGCAATTACAATACAGTTCAACACAGAAGGAATAGGAGTAGGAGCATGATAGTCCCTTTAGAATCTTTGTCTGGGCAGCCGGTGAAAGCGGCTGCGGTGAGGACACAGCTGGATCGAGGGAATGGTGAGTTTCTGTTTTTTTTAAGTCAGCAGCTACAGTTTTTGTAGCTGCTGACTTTATTTTTTTTCATTTTGACTGGAGCTCCACTTTAAAGTCCAATGACTCCAAAAGTTCATAAAATGCTTCTGATCCATCAAGAGCTAGAAGATACTCTGTGTGAATACAAAATGGAAGAAGGGAAGCAGCGCTACCTAAATGTAGCATAAAAAAACCAAACTATTTCATTTCCACCAGGGACCCAAGCTGACCAGGAAATGCTGGGATCTACCAGCACAGCCCGGGACAGCCTTCCAGGGATCTACAGTCAGCGGGATTGGATTGGAATCAGACAATGGTGCTTGCAGCTAGATGAGCACTCTCCTTGCTGTTTCTTGTGAGTTGCTCACTTGTGGAAATAAAATTGTTTTATGATACACTTAGATAGTGCTATTTCCCTTCTTCCATTGTGCAATGCGAGCCACTATTTGCAATTTTATTCTGCTTTTTGTGCAATGCGAGCCACTATGCACATTTTTATTCAGCTTTTTGTGCAATGCAAGCCACTATGAGCAATTTTATTCTGCATTTTGTGCAATGTGAGCCACTATTTGCAATTTTATTCTGCTTTTTGTGCAATGCGAGCCACTATGCACATTTTTATTCTGCTTTTTCTGCCAGAGGTTCTGGCATTTTTTCAACCGCCTAGTGTGCATGGACCCTTGATTTACTAAAACTGGAGAGTGTAAAATCTGGTGCAGCTCTGCACAGAAACAAGTCAGCTTCCATTATTTTTTTGTCAACGCTTGATTGAACAAGCTCACATTAGAAGCTGGTTGGCTACCATGCCAAGCGGCACCAGATTTTACACCCCCCAGTTTTAGTAAATCACCCCTAAGGGTGAGCCAACTGGACCAATCTTTTCATCAGTCAAAAAGAAATCCTAGCCAATATGGTAATTTCCTATTCCATAAACATCATAGCAGTAATATTTTAGCATGCTGCCCTTCATCAGGAAGAAACAATTACTTTGCATACAACAAAATGATGACTTAAGGGGCCTTTTATGTTTCTTTACACATTATAATAAACAATGCCTATGAGATTGAGATCTGGAATGCAGAGGTACTTCAACTTACCCTGAAATGTGCTTTGACAATAAAATTAGATTTCCGTGTGATTGCATAAAAAACAGAAAAAAAAAAATTCTATGTGAGAAAGAAGTTATATACAAATAATAATAATAGTAATGAACTGTAACAGATCACTGGAGTGATTTTGGCCTCCCTGCTGAAGATATTTCTCTACAGAGAAGAGTATATCCCATGATTCATTGCAGGGCCTGGCACATTTGCAGCCATCTTTCTTCGTGTGTTATGTGCACTGTATTTTATTTTTATCACAAGACCTGAACCTGACATACTCAAATCACAGGAGCAAGCAAATAATACTCCTTTAATCCAGATATATATTGCATGTCTGCATTAAAAACATAGTAAAACGTGGGCTGTATGAATATTATAAAGATTCACTATATGCAGATTGTCCTCATCTACTTACCTAGCTCTGTTTTCACAAAACTTCAAAGAATTATAGCCAACTATATCTAGAATATACATTTTATATGTAACTACAACAAAAACCCTGTCTGGATTTTAGTGCTGTCCAGGGCCCCATTAAAAATATTTTCCCTCACTTTCCACTCTGCTGACAACAGTTTTACCAGACAGGAACCCCTGGCATATGTGCGGCCGGGTGGGCCGTATTTTGCACGGGCACAAGAGCCTATTCATTTGAATGGACTCCCGTGCCCCGTGACACGCAGGGAAGAAGTCCCTGCACTTCCGAAAACTCAGCCCACATGGAAACCTCAGTTCCTAGTGTGGTTGCGTTTTCCAGTGCGGGCGGCGTGCCATTAGAACGAACGGCACCCGCCGGTGTGTCCGCATTCCTTTGTGCGGATGGTGCAGCTGCACGGATTTTCGTGCGGATCCACAGCGGCACCACCAGCACAGATGTGAACCAGGGTGAAGTGAGAGGAAATCTACAACAGGGACAAAGACAGGAATGGAAATCTAACAACAGATTTAGCCTTCTACTCCACTATAGAAAGCATTTTTACTTATGTCTTTGTTGATTTTATAGAGTTCAGCTCACTTGTAGAAACATTCTCGCCTGGACCAGAAGGGAGTAAAAATCTCTCTATCAGAGCCCTATACCACAGTAAAAACTTGACGGGGGTTCTAATCCATCCTGTCCTTGGTGTTACACTTTAACATATATGCATTTCAGATAAATATTTATTTCCCCATTTTAAGCAATCAGTATCTATTTTAAAAAGTTGGAATTGGCAGTACCTTGGCATTGGCGGAAGAGCACGTGGCGGTGCCTGGAAAGGAAAATCATTACATAGTCAATATTCTTTAGAAAGCAAAAATATTCTTGCATACATATGATTTTACAAATGTCACATGTAGTATATTTGATCATTTTACCCAGCAGATTTTCAGGAAAGGATCAAATGAGTAAGAGATGATCAGAGTGAATAGGTATTTCTGAATGTAAACAGTTGTTCCCTATTGCAGCTCTAAAACATCCATACTAAACTGACAGCGAAATTCCAACACTGCTACTTATTGTGGCCAGTAATCATACCACGGATACATCCAGGAACTGACACTTCTACACACCTAACTTAGAGATTTAATTATTCACTTTTTCTATATCATACAGAAATACAGTCAAAGGGCTGCAGCTACATCATTGATACTAAATGTAAAACATTTGTGCAGACCACAATATAAGCATCTACTGTGGTAAAAATGACAAATAAATTAGATTAGTTATTTACAATGTCTAAAGTTCCCACACTAATGAAAAGAACAGAAAAATGACATTTGCACACTTACCACTTGCTTTTTCCCCATTATCAAAAGTCAATGCTCATGTAGGATGCTGGAGAGTTCCTTTACACAACACAGCTAAACGCAGATCTCCCTAATCCCCCCTCCCTCCCGAAATATCCCTCCAGATAAACTCCTGGATTATAAAGGTTAGAACCTTCTGTCCTTTATGAAACAGGTCACAGGGTTTATACAACCAGAAGATACAATCATCACAACAATGGCCAACAATATCTGTATTATTATTACAGGTACTTATAGCACTGTCAATTTACGCAGCACTTTACATATATATTGTATTCACATCAGTCCCTAACCCTCAAGGGGCGTACAATCTAAGGTCCATAACTCACATTTATACATACTAGGGCCAATTTAGACAGGATCCAATTAATCTACCAGCATGGCTTTGGAGTGTGGGAGGAGACCAGAGTACCTGGAGGAAACCCAAGCAAGCACAGGGAAAACATGTAAAGTCCAGGAAGGTGGTTCCGTGGTTGGGATTCGAACCAACAACCCTAGTACTGCCAGGCGGAAGTGCTAACCATTTAGCCACTGTGCTGCCCAACTTGTAAGAATCTATTTGTAAATAATAAAAGTCCCACTGAACATAACCAAATCTGCTGTATATTCCATTAAATGTTTTCTTTTCCTTCCTTGCTTTTAATCATCCTTCCTTTACGTTCAGCACTAAATATTAAAAGGTTTAATTCTTAAACCAGGTAAACACGGTATTGTGACTAATAATATTTTTGCTATTTGCAATTGGCAGGTAGCCACCTCCAAACAGAAAATCAGATTTTTATAGGCTCCTGCTACAGCTGAATGACTCAGAGGGTAGGCCTCACCCCTCCTGTTCTAAGAGAGATGAGACAGTCCTTACTAGCCAGTTACACACAGGCTTCCAAAAAGCGTGCAGGCATTGCTAAATCTTTTAGTAGAAAGACCAGAATGCTTAGAACATAGATGAACCTGCTGATAAATATTCAAGTGGTAAATGAAACGTTTATACAAATAACTTCATTTTATAAATTGGTAAGCTTAGAAAAAATATAGTTTTAAATAAAGTTGTCCTTATGGAGAAAATTGTAACATTTGAATACGATGTCTAACATGCTAATGCAATTTTCATTTAACACCTTTCTGTCTTCATTACATTATTTATTTTAGACCCAGTGATATCATCACTGGGTCTCTTTGCTTCTCTGCAATGCAGTTCATGATTGCTGAAAGGGACTTGTAGACTTCTGTACAAACAGTAGCTTTCTGAAAAACTCTTGCCTCAATACCATTCTCAAGGGCCCTGATGCAAGCAGTGGGCTGGTTCTTGGTATGCCTAGGCATGCATGCAGACTGCCCTGTATAATGGCCACATGTAATGTCTATGACTGAAAGACCAGAAATGTAACCAATAAAAGGGGCAGGTCAGGGACAATCAGGCTAGAAGGAAAGGGCTAGATGATGCTGGCTGTACTCCCACCAACTAATGAGGAGAGCTCTCACAGACTTGCTGCAGATTCTAATACATACTCTGAGAAGCTCACAGTGTGCAGTGAAATCAGGGTAAACAATTTCAGTACAGGAGAGAAACTTTTACAACTGTGCAAGACTGAAGGCTGGAGGTCAGCTTTAAATCAGGACCTACATTTGCCCCTAAAGGCTCTGTTCACACCTGGGCATAGCAGAAAAGTTGGCAGAAATTAGTATTTCTGCTTGCGTTTCTGCAAACGCATGAAGTGCTTGCAGTGGCATTCATTTTTAAAGCCATCCCTAACACAGGTAGCAGTTGCGTATTTTCTGCGCATTTTCATCGCAACAAAACGCATGAACATGTGTGACGCAAAACGTGCTTTGCACAGTGCCAAAATTTGGTACTTCTTTGGTGCATTTTTGGAGCGGAGAGAGGCCCATTCAAATGAACGTTGCAGCTCCAAAAATGAGCTAAAAAAGCATGCCAAAAATGCAACGCTGAAGCATTGCTCAAGTGTGAACGAAGCTTTGGGGCTTGTTTGGATGTGATGCCTTCTTGCCAGAGATTCTGCCACTCTCAAGGTAGGGAGAATTATCAGAGAAATACAATCTACAATCGGCTGTACCCATCTAACTTGTCATTTAAGGGGATATTTGGGAGTGGTTAGAACCGTCTGCCAAAAAACCCTAATTTTCTTGGGCACGATACAGTTTAATAATAATAAGGCTCTGGTCACATCTGAACATTTTTCGCCGCGATTCTGCCTGTGATCCCAAAACACTGTGCAAAAATGACAAATCGCTTCATGTGTGTTCAGATACCATTCATTTTCAATGGAACCTAAAACTCATTGCGATACAAAATGCTCAGAGGTGAATGGAGCCTTATTTTTCAGTCTGTACAGTAATAGACTACATGCTAGAACATCCGGCAACACACCTACTCTATGTGCAGAACGATTGATGGTGAATGGCACACCAACAAATTGTACGGTAGAGCGCAATACATCACATTGCACACAACATATATATTCAGGACTGCTGTTTGAAATCATGGGACCCCATACAGCTTACCTGACAGCCCACCCCCCAGAAAATATCAAAATTATATTGAATCAGTGGTTTATGTGGCTGAAGGTGCGTGGAGCTCCGTACAGGCAGTCAATGTAACGCTATGGGCCACAGCAGCTGTATGCACACAGCCGCAGGTCCTGCTATGACAGGCGCATGGGTGCGGTTGTACAGCCCCGAATACAGACAGTCCAATTGAGACCACTGACTGACACCTGCACACCTGTCACATGGCCAGAGTACATGTGTGAATGAACTCTAACACCCTGGTCACATCAAGCCCAACTTTGAAATTGTGCAACTTACAGTAAAGTCTCACAATTTCAAAGTCGGATGACATGCCGATTTCAGGACACAGATGTCTATGCAAATTGTACCAAAACTAGTGCATGCACTACTTTAGAAATAGGTGCGGCTCCAACCAAGTCGGAACCACACCGGTTTGACCGATCTAATTGCGGACAATAGGGTGCGACTTGGCATACAATTTGCAAGTCACATGGCATGCAAATCGCATGCCAAGTCGCACCGGATGTGACTTGGTTGTTAGGGCTCGTTCACACATGAGAATGGGGGGGCAGTAAAACCCTGCAGTTGAGGTGCACTATGAAGGACCCCTAACTGCTCCCTCCGTTAGCTGCAAAGGCAGCAGCTGGGGGTGTACACACTGCATGGCCACAGAAAGCATTATACTCACTGTTGCTTTAGGTGGGCATAGCACCAGCTGAATGTGACCCACTAAAGTGGATGGTACGGCTCTGCAAGTGCTTCGCAACTGCGTGCAATGCATGTGTCTGTAGCATGCTAGTGCGGGGTTGAAGGAGTTGGTGAGGAGGCGATACAACGCCTCCTCACTGTCTGTCAAATGCTCTCTGGAGAGCGATCCGAACATGCATGGTTCTTCAGAGAGCAAATCATGTGTGAATGACCACCTAATTATGTGTTTTTTTTTTGTTTTGTTTTTTAATTATGTTTTATAAGAGATCCAAACAGACCCCTGATATTTGAGACAGTAAAAGTGATAGAAGACACTTCACTTCAAAAAGAATGAACAAGAAGTGCCCTATACAGGGGATTCTTGTTCATTCACAAACAGAAGCATAATAAACAGTTTACTATGCTTCAGTTATGAATGGCCACAGCAACGATCGGTACCATTCACTCACTGGGCGTGATTAACAGGGCTCATGGAACAGATCCCGGGGCAGAACTCATGGAACAGATCCCGGGGCAGGGCTCATGGAACAGATCCCGGGGCAGGGCTCATGGAACAGATCCCGGGGCAGGGCTCATGGAACAGATCCCGGGGCAGGGCTCATGGAACAGATCCCGGGGCAGGGCTCATGGAACAGATCCCGGGGCAGGGCTCATGGAACAGATCCCAGAACAGGGCTCACGAAACAGATCCTGATCCCGGGGCAGGGCTCACGGAACAGGTCCCGGGGCAAGGCTCACGGAACAGGTCCCGGGGCAGGGCTCACGGAACAGGTCCCGGGGCAGGGCTCACGGAACAGATCCCGGGACAGCGCTCACGGAACAGATCCCGGGACAGAGCTTATAGAACAGAATAGAGGTGTCAGCTCAGCACCATCCACCAGTAATCAGAAATAATGACATCTGCTGTCTCTCCACCACCTGCACACAATGAAGCTCATCAATGATGGCTCCTGCATGTGGTCAACCTATTGGATTATCTCCGTGCAGTGCGATCACTAAGAATAGCAGAGCCCCCCCCCCCCCCCCGATCACTGTACAGGATATCTGCCCCCAGCACACTGATCCCACCCGGAGGGAGGATGGCCGACAATACAGTGCTTTCAGCTCTCACCCGTTTTCCTTCCATTGTGGGGCTTCCCTCAATCACAGCACTGTACACAAGACAGGAACAGCCATCTGGTTGTCATGAGAACAAGGAGAAGGACCTTGGTTACATCACCCCATGTGATCAAGTCACCTGACTGGGGGAGGGGCAGTGTCAATGTGAGGGAGGAGGATTAAACTGGGAGGGGAGTAATAGTGTGAGTGCTGTCCTTGCAGGAGAGGCATTAGATGAGCTCATAGATCTAGGCTGGGAGTGAGAGAGCAGTGTGACTGAGGGGAGATCTGACCCGTGTAGTGGGGTGCAGCGTGACTGAGGGGAGATCTCACCCGTGTAGTGGGGTGCAGTGTGACTGAGGGGAGATCTGACCCGTGTAGTGGGGTGCAGCGTGACTGAGGGGAGATCTGACCCGTGTAGTGGGGTGCAGCGTGACTGAGGGGAGATCTCACCCGTGTAGTGGGGTGCAGCGTGACTGAGGGGAGATCTGACCCGTGTAGTGGGGTGCAGCGTGACTGAGGGGAGATCTGACCCGTGTAGCGGGGTGCAGCGTGACTGAGGGGAGATCTGACCCGTGTAGCGGGGTGCAGCGTGACTGAGGGGAGATCTGACCCGTGTAGTGGGGTGCAGCGTGACTGAGGGGAGATCTGACCCGTGTAGCGGGGTGCAGCGTGACTGAGGGGAGATCTGACCCGTGTAGCGGGGTGCAGCGTGACTGAGGGGAGATCTGACCCGTGTAGCGGGGTGCAGCGTGACTGAGGGGAGATCTGACCCGTGTAGCGGGGTGCAGCGTGACTGAGGATAGATCTGACCCGTGTAGCGGGGTGCAGCGTGACTGAGGGGAGATCTGACCCGTGTAGCGGGGTGCAGCGTGACTGAGGGCAGATCTGACCCGTGTAGTGGGGTGCAGTGTGAGGGGAGCCCAGACCTGTGTAGTGGGGTGCAGTGTGAAGGGTGCTCTGACCGGTGTAGTGGGGTGCAGTGTGAGGGGAGCCCAGACCTGTGTAGTGCGGTGCAGTGTGACTGAGGGGTGCTCTGACCTGTCTAGTAGGGTGCAGTGTGAGGGGATCCCTGACCTGTTTAGTAGGGTGCCTTTTCCTAGGGCCAATGCATTTCCCCCTGAACATTACCACCTATGTTATCCGGTACACCTCACTGACCAATGCTTCCCATACACTCCCCAGACTCATGTATGCTGTTATCTCTCGATACCCCACACAGATCAAACTAGCAATAGGGGGACTTTAAACATGTCCTCATTCCCTCTATGAACCCCCTACTGGTCCTGGATGACCAAACTTTTAAACTCCCCGACTCATCAATGGTGGAGAAGGATCTGGGGGTTCTGGTAGATCACAAGCTTAATAATGGCATGCAATGCCAAGCTGCGGTTTCTAAAGCGAGCAAAATCTTCTCTTGTATTAAAAGAGGTATAGACTCCAGAGAGAGAGATATCATATTACCCCTGTACAAATCATTAGTAAGGCCTCATCTGGAATATGCAGTTCAGTTTTGGGCACCAATCCACAAAAAGAACATTGGGGAACTGGAGAAATTGCAGAGAAGGGCAACCAAACTGATGAGAGGCATGGAGGAGCTCAGCTATGAGGAAAGATTAGAGGAACTGAATTTATTCTCTCTTGAGAAGAGGAGATTAAGGGGGGATATGATCAACATGTATAAATACATCAGTGGTTCATATAGTGAACTCGGTGTAGAGCTATTCACCCTGAGGTCATCACAGAGGACAAGGGGGCACGCTTTACGTCTGGAGGAAAATAAATTTAATCGGAAAGGTTTCTTCACAGTAAGAGCTGTGAAAAGGTGGAATAGACTCCCTGAAGAGTTGGTTTCTGTCCAGCTCAGTGGATTGCTTTAAAAAAGGCCTGTATTGTTTCTTGGATACACAGAATATAACTGGATACTAACATTAAGGCTCCATGCACACTGGGCATTTTAAGGCTACGTTCACACTAGCCTTGTTTGCAAGCGGCAGACAGGCGTTTGGGAAGCGTTTTTACAGCTTCCCAAGTGCCTGGGAAAATTCTGCACATTGCAGCACATGGTGCTGTTCACACAGAAGCGTTACCGTCGCTTTGCGTTGCGACAAAACGGACGCCTCCGGTCGCGTCAAGGGGAATTGAAGCCTCCTATTCAAGTCTATGGGCGTTTGCAGTGCGGTTGCGGGGCGTTTGCGGAGCGGTAACGCCATTCAAACTTCATTATAGGCGTTTGTGGGGCATTTTTAATGCTTTGCAAACGCCTAGCAACCTCCGCTAAACCGCGCATGCGGCATTTGCGGAGCATTTTTTAAATGCCAGACCAACGCTTGTCAAACGCTATAGGGGCGTTTGACAAGAGTTGGAAAAATAGTGTGAACGAGCCCTTAATAACGCCGGTAACATTAGCTGTGTAAAGTCATGTTAAAAACATTTTTTTCAGCATTTTTTAGAGTTTTTGCATTAGCGTTTTGCCACTTTTTTTGCTATTTTTTTTAACTAAATAAATGTCCAAAAACACCAGTTTGCCGCAATTTTCAGCATTACAGCTAAAAAACTCTAGAAAGCCACTAGTCCTGCGTTTTTATCCAGCCAAAAAACATCCCTGCCAAAAAAATTGATTCCAGTCTATGTGTGCATGGACACAGAGGATAACATGCTGGGGGGTTTACTAGCTGTAGAAAAAAATGTCAAAAGCCAAAGACAGCCGCTGTAAAAACATCCAGTGTGCATGAGGACTTATAGGAAAAGTTGATCCAGGGAATATCCGATTGCCTCTCAGGGGATCAGGAAGGAAATTTTTTCCCCTTCAGGAACAAATTGGATCATGCTTTGCTGGGGTTTTTTTTGCCTTCCTCTGGATCAACTGTGGGTATAGGATTATAACTTTTTTTTTTTGGTTGAGCTGGATGGACTTTTGTCTTTTTTCAGCCAGACTAACTATGTAACCTTGCTTCTGCACCCTTTAGAATAATCGGATCCACTTACAGTGCCTTGAAAAAGTATTTATACCCCTTGAAATTTTCCATATTTTTTACAACCAAAAACGTAAAAAGTATTTTCATGGGATTTTTTGTGATAGACCAACACAAAGTGCCACATAATTGTGAAGTGGAAGGAAAATGAGAAATGGTTTTCAACATTTTTTACAAATACCTGAAAGGCACCCACGGCGGGTTTTTTGAGTCACGTCATTTTAAAAATGCAGCAAAATGCATATGTGTTTCCTGACAACTCCATGTCAGCACAGTTGGGTAAGGGCCCCACCTCCCCATGCTTTGAGGACCTAACTAATAAATTTGAGCACTCCTGCAGCCTCGGTGTTCCTGTTTTTTCCTCCCACGTGCAGGACCTAGATGTGCTCCCTTACCTGGCTGGTCTAAAGGGCTGGCTGTCTGTCCATGTGTGTGGGCTTCAGCTGGACGCAGTCCTTGGTGTACCGGCTAAGTGACTCATAATCCAGGGAGCCCTGCTGCTGGTCCTCAGGGGTGGCTTTTATCACGGCTAACAGCCTTGTCTGGGGTTCGCTGGGTCCATGTGAAGTCGGCAGTATGCCAGTGTTTACAGTCGGATGACTAAGGTTGGGTGAGCTAAATGTAAAAATGCTTTGTATCCAAATGAATGCTGCATTGCTAGGTATTGTGCCTTGCTCCCTGCAGCAGCTGTGCATACCCTGAGCTCCTCCACAGATTGTACTCTGCATAACAGGTGCATAAAGTAATACTTTGTCTGTTAACACATGGCATTAACCTGTTGGTGGCTTTTCATGTTTGCTTTACTGCTTTGCCATTATGCCAACCCCCTATTCTCAGAGAAGGTAGAGGGGTCACCTGTAGATGGCTACTGTAGCCAGCATGGCCTGCTGGAATATAGGACATCCTTTTATATTTTGTTTGTGCTCTCCAGTTTCTCAAAAAAAAAAAAAAAAAAGAGAGAGAGAAGGTCTTTATAATGTCAACAATTCCCTTGGATGATTAGTGTACATTGCAGAATATTATTGCAATTCTGTTGCAGATTCCTACATTTTTGTTGCTCTTTTTGACAAAACACGTTCATCATGTCCTGCTCTCTGGCATGGCAAGGTTTGGTTCATTAACCACCTGGTGAAATCCGGCTGTGGTTGGAAGCTGCAGTATAAAGTCAAATCTAGCAGTTAACCCTTTAGGGTTGGTTACTAAGAAAGCTATATTTTTTATTATATTTTTTATTTTTTATTATATATTTTTTTCTTTTAACCTCCCTGGCGGTATTCCCGAGTGTAGCTCGAGGTAAAGTTTCAGTACCACAAGCGGTAACCCCGAGGTACACTCGGGCTTACCCTGCAGCGCTGCTCCGGGATCTCTTCTGCACTTACCTTGTCCTGCGCTCCCACGATGTCCCTCCTGCAGTGTCCCCGGCAATGTAATCTGGCAGATGCCGGCATCTGTCTTCCGGGTTCCATCCTCTGCGAGCGTCGGGATGTACGGGGGACGGAATGGTGGGAAATTTGAAAATGACAAAAAGTGACATTCACTAAAATCACATAGTAAAACATTACTGTATCAAACCATTTCACATACATTTTGTCCCTAGTGCTTTGTCCTGTGCCCTGCCTGCTTTTTTACTGTTCTTTCTGCCTGGAAACTGAGAAATGTCCATGGCGTCCAAAAAGCGTCCCTTTAGGTCAAAAGCGGTTTTAGACCAGCTAGAGAACAGCGATAGTAAATCAGAACCACTTGCAGAATTGAGTGATAATGATGTGTGGGGGAATTCGTCATCAGACACTGAAAACGATTTTGCGACTTTGCTCAGTGATGTGCAAACTTGGCGCTATATTTCAAATTTCAGTGTTTTTGGTTTGATTATAATATTGAATTAAATTTATTATTATTTTTTATGATTTTTAAATTATTTATGATTTCGTGTTTCAAGTTTTATCCTACCCGGGATGTTTACTAGACTCTTGTTCGGACAGATTTCAGTGAGTTATTCCTAAAAATTACAGGCCTACAATAAAAAAAAAAAAACATATTTCCATGCAAAAAAATATACTGCTTTGAGCACAGAAATATGGACATAATCATACCGCTAGGGAGGTTAAGCTGCTTTAAGTGGCAGGCAAAACCCTGTGAAAGGATTATCTAGTGTGGCAATGAGCAGTCTCAGAGCTTTCCCAAGCTAAGCAACCCTCTTCAGACTTTTCAAAAAAGAAGACACAGATGAACATGAGTGTGTGATGAATGTAGGTGTTTTACTCACCCTGTAAATGCGTTATATGTTCTAGCAACAAGCAGTCTAAGGCTAGGTTCACATCTGTGTGGGTGGTGCCACTGCAAATCCGTACGAAAATCTGTGCAGCCGCACCACCTGCACAGAAGAATGCTGGCACGCTGCCCGCACTGGAAAATCACAACCGCACTGGGAACCGAGGTTCCCGTGCAGGCTGCAGTTTCCAAAGAAGTGCAGAGATTTCTTCCCTTTCATGGGGCACGGGAGTCCATTCAAATGAATGGGCTCTGATCCTTGCGCAAAACGTGGCCCGCATGGTAGCATATATGTGAACCAGGGCTAATGGCCTTCCCAGGCAAAACAGCCTCTTCAGACTCTCCAGAGGGGAAGAGATGGGTGAACATGACAGCATGAATCTTGCTTTTTTTCAAGCAACCAGAAATAAGGATGATAACACCCAACATGTTGTTACATTCATTAAACAAGTGGCCAGTATACTCAAAGTTGTCTCCACTCACCCTGTGAAAGGGATATATGTTCTGGCAATTAGAGGTCTCATAGCTGTGCCAGGCAAGACCGCCTCTTCACACTCTATGAGCAGGAAGATGCGGAGAGACATGACTATATGTATCCTGGTTTAAGCAGCCAGGGATAGAAAGGATGACACCTATCAGGATATCACATTCAATAAACACATTGTCAATGCACTCTAAAGGAGCAGTTTTCACTTACCCTTTGAAAGGGTTATCTGCTTTGGCAATGAGAAGTGGCCTAGCCTTCTCAGGCGAAACAGCCCTCTTCAGAGTTTCCAAAGAGGACAATGTGGTTGAACATGACTGCATGAATACTGCTTTGTTTAAGAAACCAAGGATAAAGATGATGACCCCTAACAGGTTGTCACCTGATGCTAATACACTCTAAAGGAATGTTTCCACTCATACTGTGAAAGAGTTATCTGTTCTATCAATGAGCAGTCTCATAGCCTTCCAGACAAACAACCCTCTTCAGACTCTTCCAAAAGAAGATTCAGATGAGCATGACTGTATGAGCCCTGCTGGTTCAAGCAACCAGGGATAAAGAAGTTGACACCTAACAATTTATCACATTCATTGGCCATGTGGTCAATACATTCTAATGGAATTGCTTCCTCTCACCTTGTGAAGGGGTCATATATTCTGCCAATCAGCACTCTCAAAACCTTCTCAGTCAAATCAACCCTTGCCATATTCGTTGAAAGAACTTGTGGACCAACATGACTGTATGATTCCTGCTTTGTTCAAGTAAACAGTGATTAAGATGATGGTGACCACGTTGCCACAATTAATCATGGTTAAGTGACTCTAAAGAAATTGCTGAATTCACCTTCTGCAAGGGCCATCTATTCTGGCAATGTTCAGTCTTTCTTTTAGGGCCATTATAACTGGTCTTAGAGCCTTCTCAATCCACGTCAGTCCCTTCTGAATAAGAAGATGAGGAATACCTTTGTCCAGGTTTTTGATTCCTCCTTTTGTAAGGTTGATGAAATAAAAAAAAATCATAAATGTGCTATGTGTGAAAAAAACCAAACTAATTAAATACACTTATCTAAAATGTGAAAACAGCCATAAATATATTACATAAACAGATTCCTGTATAAAGACATTAACGTGTATAGTTCATATACAGGACAATAAAGTCCACGTGAGTAGTGACTTCCACAAATACTTGTATAAAACATTCTTTGTTCCTTGAATATAATGTTGATAATGTAAATCCTCTTTCATTCAATCACCGATGTGAGCGAACCACCACCATGTGAATAAATGGAGGCTTACCAGATGGAAAGACCCCTCAACTATAGGGGGTCTTAGTCCGCTTTTGTATTGATGAGTTATCATCCAGACTTCTATAAGCTGTCAGAACCCAAGATCTCTCAAATTGTGTTAGGACTCAGAATCCACATACATCAATGCACCATCCCCATTGCAGTGTCAGGATAATGTCATGGAAACTAAAGCATGCCTATCAGTGCAATACAATCGATTTACGCAAATAAAATCCGATGACGTCAAAGGGTGCTCCACCATCTTGGAAGCATTTTTTTTAATGCTTTTATTTTTCTGTAAACTTGTAAGTAGGACCTAAAGGGTCTTGACCTTGTGAGTGGCAGGAGACACTATCTGCAAGGCAGCTACAGTGCCTTGAAAAAGTATTCATACCCCTTGAAATTTTCCACATTTTGTCACGTTACAACCAAAAACGAAAATGTATTTTATTGGGATTTGATGTGATAGACCAACACAAAGTTGCACATAATTGTGAAATGGAAGGAAAATGATAAATGGTTTTCAACATTTAAAAAAAAAAAATATGCGAAAAGTGTGCCGTGCATTTTTATTCAGCCCACTACATACGTTCATGAAAAAAAATATATAAAGGAATGCGCTAAATACCAAATCACATGAAAATGCAGATAAATACATAAATAAAATAAAAAATATATTTATAAATGGCCGTAATTCATATATTAGTCCAAACACCAAAATAAGTGATTAAAAAATCTCTTAAACAAGAAAAAACACCGTGTAGCAATATCCACCTCCGAATGAAATGGGTAAACTCACCAGAGCTATTTGCTGATCAAATTATAAATCAGCAAAAATAGCAATTGCTCTGGGAGCGATGACCTGTTGGAGTATCCAGGAGCAATAGACTGCAATCAGCCAAATCAGCACACATGGAACAGCCTTAACTGCAAGTGGTCATCATGCCTTCATAACTTTGGAAATGCTCTGGGAATCAAAGAAGAGTATCATGGTGCAGTATATTAAAACAAAAATAATTTTTATTTTAGCCTTAAATATGCACTCACAAGAAAGGTGTCCAACCGACACCAGCAATATCAGTAATATCAGTCTCAAAAAGCTAAAGCAGGGACGAGCCTCGCTCACCGCGATCACAGCCGACAGTCTCGAAGAGCGTCCTGACGTCCCATCCACTAAGCCCCGCCCTACGCCCTATTTTTGCTGATTTATAATTTGATCAGCAAATAGCTCTGGTGAGTTTACCCATTTCATTTGGTGGTAGATTTTGCTACACAGTATTTCTTGTTTAAGAGATTTTTTAATCACTTATTTTGGTGTTTGGACTTATATATGAATTACGGACATTTATAAATATATTTTTTATTTTATTTATGTATTTATCTGCATTTTCATGTGATTTGGTATTTAGCGCATTCCTTTATATATTTTTTGTCACTTACCTTTTCTTTGGTTAGGTTTGCAAGTTTATATATAATTTATTGGCGCTGTGTCTATATATTTTACACATACGTTCATGGCCAGGTGCAGGCTGGGACAAAAAATAGGCCCAGGCAGTTTGGCTCCGGGAGCACGCAGCGTGGCGATCGGTGGTGCACTGTGTCCAACGGAAAGAGCCAAAGATGTTGGCTCCGTCATATAATCAGCTGTGTCCAATCACAGCTGATCACATGTAAATAGGGAAATGCCAGTTATCGGCATTTCTCCCCTCACAAGCTCTCATGCTGACAGCTCAAAAGGAGAGCAGAACTGGTAATCGGCATCTCTCAGAGGGGACATCTACACTGATCATCAGGGCACTGATGATCAGTGTGCCCTGATGATCTGTGTAGCCCCAGCAGTGCCACCTGTCAGTGTCCATCAGTGCCTGCTGTCAGTGCTCATCCATGCCACCTGCCGGTGCCCATCAATGCCACATATCAGTGCCTACCAGTGCACATCAATGCCACATATCAGTGCCCATCTGAGCTGCCTTTCAATGTCACCGCTCAGTGCCAGTCAGTGCCACCTATCAGTGCTGCCAATCAGTGCAACCTATCAGTGCCACCTAATAGTGCCAGTCAGTGCCACCTAACAGTGCCAGTCAGTGCCGACTATTAGTGCCGCCTATCAGTGCCATATATGAGTGCTGCCTTTCAGTGCCCATCAGTGATGCCTGTCAATGCCCATCAGTGCCACCTACCAGTGCCTCCACATCAGTGCCACCTATCATTGTCCATCAGTGTAGCCTATCAGTGCCCATCACTGCAGCCTCATTAGCACACATCAGTGAGATGACAAAGAGAAAAATCACTTATTTACAAAATGTTATAACAAAAACTAAACTCCCTACTAGCAATCGGTTGCTTTCCAATCATGTGACAGCAATTCATGATGGTCACATAATCAGAAACCCTTCCCCACCTCTGAAACCCCTTAACCCTTTCAGTGCAAGATGTGTTTGCTGTATGGACCTGACAGGAGGGCATTTTACACACAATCCAGTGGCTGCAGCCATCGGGATTGTGTCAAAAACTAAGAGGCAGACTCCTTCCTGGCAGGTGGAAGCAGTTGGGTGGTCGTGCTGCTGCCCTATTACTTCAAGAGCCCTGGTGACTCCCCCCCCCCCACGCATGCTCCCACCAAGTACTCCAGGCTTTGCTTATCTATCTGTGGGCCCAGAGCCAACGTAGCAGGTGGAGGGGAGAGTGGACACCCTAAGACAAAATGGCAGTTGACTAGTGCAAATCTGCCTGAAGGTGGTTTGTAATTAATCTTAAGCAGAGTAATTTATCACTACATTGGTGAATGCAATATTGTATTTATTTGATCTCATGGATCATGAAAAAAGTAGAAATAAACATGGTGAACATTATTAAATCATGTTGTAAAATCAAAGAGTTAAAAATAAAGAACCGTTCGGCGTCTTCAATTTAGCTGCATGAGCAATAGGTTTGCAATGTGAGGCTGTGATACTTCTTCTGTATTCATCGGATGAAATTTCCATACATAGTATCCTGGTCTGTTCGTTTATTCCTCTTTATCTGTTACTTATAGTGAACATCAAAGTATATATTGAAAAATTTCTGGATATAAATGGTGCAATACAATGAATTAAAAAGAATCATGAAGATATGTCGTCATATTTAACCTTGTTGGATGCACATATGAAAATCTTAATAGTGTCTAAACATGCATCTCATTACCTTCTTAGTGGATGTACCATATCTTGTGAATGATGGATATGAACTCCAATGTGTAACCAAGAATAATGGGCTAGTATCCAAAAAATTATGTGTATATTGGTGAGGTTTCTAAAATAAATAAATAAAGTTAGTGAAATAATATTGCCCAACGCATTAAATTCAAATTACTAACCCTGACATACAAAGCCATTCACACGCTGCCCCAAACTACCTAACTGACCTGATACCCAAATACCACCCTACCCATAATCTTCTCTCCTCACAAGACCTCCTACTCTCCAGCTCCCTGGTCTCCTCCTCCCACGCCCGACTGCAGGACTTCTCCAGGACTACCCCCATCCTCTGGAACTCCCTACCTCAATCCATCAGACTGTCACCTACCCTCCTCACCTTCAGGCGCACCCTGAAAAACCATCTCTTCAGGGAAGCCTACCCCACCCTCACCTAACAACCGATCTCCTGCACTCCTCCTACCACTCCATCCCCCACAGCCACTTCCTCCTGTACCACTATTCCCTCCCTCCTAGATTGTAAGCTCGAAAGAGCAGGGCCCTTAAACCCCTCGTGTTTTGTATTGTACTGTATTGTCTCATGTTCTGTCCCCCTCACTAATGTACAGCGCTGAGCAAACCCTTTGGCGCTATATAATACTGTATAATAATAATAATAATAATATTATGTGATTTATCAGTGTGCCAGATATATTAATAGTGTTAAATTACCATACTGGAAACCAGATAAATTTCCACTGATGAGGTGAAAAACATACATATATAGGTAATGATGATGAAATCCAAAAATATATAGTATGAGAGTCTCTACCAGTTGCATTCAGATATTCATGTTTCCTTAAGGTATGCCCTGATATGGGTTCCAAAAATTCCTCGTTTTGTAAGAGCAAATGCGGTTCCTTTGGAGATACGTGAGACATATGTCCCATATAAGGATTGTATGACAGATAGTATTCAATATACCTATTAGATCCAAAAATGTCCTTCAAATAGAGCTCTAAATACCCTATTGTGGCTTGGGATGTATAGTCCCGTATCAAAAAAATTTGGGTACATAAGCTTAATTCAAAGGTACTTGCCACCGGTGGAAGTGAACTGAGTCACTTAAAATCGCCCAAAAAGCTCCTTAGAGTAATTGCATGGTGGTGTTCTGTTTTGCCTCGTGTTTATCCAAGATGGAGCTGCGTTACTTGCTTCTTTCCCCTCGTGGATACCGCAACATATGAAGACGCCGAACATGATGATGTCATTACAATGACGCGTTTCGTCCGCCAATCATCGCAGACTTCATCAGAACTGGGAGGGGACATCTCTTCCATTGCTTTATATAGTGCCTTAATTGCGCCTTTTTAAAGTTATGTCGCCCTCTTGTGTTGAAATGTCATCACTACATTAAAATCCAAAATTCCATAGAAAAACATATGATTGAAAAGGAACATCAAATAAATGGCCAAATACAGTCCAAACTATTTCAGATAGTGTTCTTTTTTCATTATAATATTTTTAATTCATACTTATCAGATAACTTTATGGATATAATAAATTATATTATATTTATCTCAATTTTCAAGGTACTTTATTTTTTATCAGATCTTTATAATAAATCCTTATTAATTCAAAAATACTTTAAAATTTAATTCAGTGTTTAATCCATATGGTAGTAAAGTACCTAATGTGTATATCCAAAATTTCTCTTTTTGTAAAAGTATTTTATCAAAATCTCCCCTTCTTGAGGAAATATTTAGGAGGAAAATTCCCTTTACTTTCAGGCCTTCCGTTTTCCCTTGATGTATATCCATAAAATATTGAGCCAGTGGATTCTCTTTTTCCTTTCCCTTTTTATTTTCATTTCTGATGTCTCTCCCGTCCGCTCTCCTCCCCTTCTTACTGTGACCTGGAAAGTGACATGTATGACATCACTTCCAGGCCACTGCTGTCACTTTCCCCAGCTAGAATAGCCAGGGAGAAATGTATTGCAATGTGATCTGCCTTGAAATACATTCACTGGAGCCCAGAGGAGACATGCAGAGTCTAAAAGAACTCTGAATTGCGAGACAAAGTCAAAAAGGTCACAAAAAAAAGAAAAATTGTACATTTTATTAGTTTTTTATGATGTATATTTGTGGTACTAATATATGTGTTTAATAAAATATTGATTTTATGTACTGTTATTTGTTTTTGTCTTATACCTCGGGAGGTACATTTATAGTCCCAACTCCAAGTGCTGTTGTTTCACAATATAGAGCAGTACATCTGTGAATTCATGATACCATCAATGAAATGTAGCTCCCCGACAGCAGCACTCATGCAGCCCCACAGAAGGACACTGCCACCACGTTTCCCGGTAGGCGGCATGCATTTTTCTTTGTACGCCTCACCTATTTGACGTCATACAGTTTTGAAGCCATCAGATATCTTGGTCTCATCACTCCAGAGTACAGAGTCCCAGTAGTCTTCTGCTTTTAAAGCATGGGCCCTGGCAAATTCTAGGTGGGCTTTTTTGTGCAAGGGCTTTGGGAGAGGCTTCCTTCGTGGACGACACCCATGAATGCCATTCCTCTGCAGTGTACGCCGTATTGTGTCACGGGAAATAATCACCCCAGTTTGGCTTACTACTTATTTAGCTAACTGCAGTGAACTTTCATGGTGATTTTCTTCAATCTTCTCATCCAAAAACGCTATTGTTGAGGTGTTACCTTCCATGGATGGCCTGGATGTCTCTGTGAGATGGCTGCAGTTCCATCTTTGTTATATTATTGTACCACTTGAGTAAAGCTTTGCTGATCTTATTGTAGCCTTCACCTTTCTTATGTAAAGAAATAATTTTCTCTCAGGCCTTGTGACATTTCTCTTCCATGTGGTGCCATTGCTGACAGCTGAACTGGGAAGGGTTTTCTTTGTTAACCCCTTTCCTACAGGGCACTTATACCCTCTTCCTGCCCAAGCCAATTTTCAGCTTTCAGCACTGTCACACTTTGAATGAAAATTGCGTGGTCATGCAACACTGTACCCATATTAAATTTTTATCATTTTTTTTAGACAAATAGAGCTTTTCTTTTGGTGGTATTTAATTACCTCCGGGTTTGTTTTATTTTTTGCTAAACCAAAAACCACTGAAAATTTTGAGAAAAAAAAGGTTTTTTATTAGTTTTTGTTATACAATTTTATAAAGAAGTGATTTTTTTCCTTCACTGATGTGCGCTAATGAGGCTCCAGTGATGGGCACTGATAGGCTGCACTAATGAACACTGATAGGTGGCACTGATGGACATTGACAGGCATCACTGATGGGCACTGAAAGGTAGCACTCATATATGGCACTGATAGGCAGCACTGACTGACACTGTTAGGCAGCACTGACGGGCACTGATCAGTGCACATGTCCCCTCTGAAGGATACCGATTACCAGCTCTCCTCTCCTCTGGAGCTGTCAGTATGACGGCTCGTGAGGAGAAAAATGCCGATAACCGGCATCTCCCTATTTACATGCGATCAGCTAAGATTGGACACAGCTGATCACATGACCGAGTTGACATCTTCGGCTCTTTCTGTTGATCCGCTGTGTCCGAGGGACACAGCGCACCACCTATCGCCGCGCTGCGCTCTCCCACAGGAGCACATGGGAGGACTCATATGATGTCCTCCCAGAACGAAAGAACCGCCTTGCGCCCATCATTACCTCATATGGCAGGCGGGAGGCGGTTAAGTAACGCCCTTTTATAATCAACTGTCTGCTGGACACCTGTTTAATGAACAATTAGACTCACCTGTGGTTGAAATCTTATTAATTAGGATTGTTGTCTAAAATGTAGCTTTGCTCCTAAGACTTTCATTGGGGTGTATTCATTTTTGCAATGTGGTCTTGAATGAATTTGTTAGGAAACATACTTTTTTTGTGTGTGCAAATTCACAAATATTGTTTGCAATCAATGGCCCGCATTTGTGGGAGTATTTTGTAGTATAGTGTTCCATAGAAAATGTTGATTCTGAAAGGAAAGGTTTTCTGACAAATGTTATGGTGTTATAGTGTACTCATTTACGCTGAGCACTGTAAGGATGCCCCATTGTTTGATAGAAATGAAAATTATCAACATACAGAGGACTGAATTCAAAGACACCCCAAAACTCAAAGTGAAAAAATTATGCAGCAGGCTAGTCCATTTTGCTGAAATTTTGTTACAGCAACCCAAAATGGTCCTCAGTAGCTCGTATGGCCCCCACATGCTTGTCTGCATGTCTGACAATGTTGGGGCATGCTCCTAATGAGACAACAGATGGGGCATTTCCTCCCAGATCTGGACTAGGGCTCCTGGACAGTCTGAGGTGCTTGAAAGTGTCGGATGGACCAAAACATGATATCCCAGAGGTGTTCTATTGGATTTAGGTCAGGTGAGGGTGAGAGATATTCAATGGTATCAATTCCTTCAACCTCCAGGAACTGCCTGCATACTCTCTCCACATGAGGCCAGGCATTGTCGTGCACCCGGAGGAACCCTGGACCCACTGCACCAGTGTAGGGTCTGACAATGGGTCCAAGGATTTTATCCCGATATCTAATGGCAGTCAGGGTGCCATTTTCTAGTCTGTAGAGGTCTGTGCGTCCCTCCATCAATATGTCTCCCCAGACCATCACTGACCCACCACCAAAATGGTCATGCTGAACGATGTTACAGGCAACATAACATTCTCCACGGCTTCTCCAGACCCTTTCACGTCTATTGCATGTGCTCAGGGTGAACCTGCTCTCACTTGGGAAAAGCACAGGGCACCAGTGGTGGACCTGCCAATTCTGATGTTCAAGGGCAAATGCCAATCGAGCTCTGTGGTGCCAGGCAGTGAGCACAGGGCCCACTAGAGGACGTTGTGCCCTCCGGCCACCCTCATGAAGTCTGTTTTTGATTGGTCAGAGACATTCAGTTCACTTGATGCTAGGGTTGCCACCTTAAAACAGAACACATATTAATTACACAGGCTCTGAGGCTAATTTAATAGAGACAAGAAACTAGGTGAATTTAATTACCACCTTAATCAGCCACAGAACCAGTATAATTAATATGTTTTTGGTTTTAAAGGGATGAGGTGACAACTCTACTTGATATTATACTCTGATTAAAAAGTGTTCCTTTAAATTTTTTGAGCAGTGTATAATGTTTGAGCATTTTGTGTAATCTTCAGGCCTCAAACGATTTTTAAATGTGCAAAAAGGCTCTGGCAGTGGGAGGACTGAAGGGCCGGTGCCAAAGGATTAACTAGAGAACCTGCTTATGTGTGTCCCTCTGAAGCTAGTTTTACTTCGTTTGAAAATTGAGTTCTAGGCTATGGAGCTAAGCACTACCACCCCCGTTATCCAATGAGAGTGCCTCAGGATGGAAGTACAGGGCTTCTCATTGGACAAGAGAATGGGAGGTGGCAGGGTTTAGCCTTGAAGTCAGGCCATGATAGTCTTCATGCTATTTGCACTGATTGTATTACTCCTACAGAATCATACCTGCAATGTGTTGTATACCTTTTGGACTTTCTCGAGAGTCCTTGGTGTAGAGTACTGATGTGAGTCCAGTGAGGCTCACTGCTCAGCTTTTCCTACCCTCTGTATGTGATTTTTGTGATTATCTTTGGCCTTCACCTACTAGCTCATTGGCCATTACTTGTTTGCTATTAACGCAACTTCTAAGGCTTCATTCCATCTCTTTATATGTATTGTGTTCATGTCCTCAGTTTCTCTGTCAATACTTCAGGGCATTTGTTATGTCCTTCATCAGAATTGTATACCTTATTCTTTTGTCAGTGATCTTGCTTTTGACTGTTTCTTTGTTGTGTAGTCTATAATAAAATCCACTGTAAAAGAAGTCAGGCCATGATCTAAGAAGAAAATAAATAGCAGGGGACCCCCGTCACTCTATAAACACTGATGATCAGTGACTGAGGATGGCAGGCTGCTGATTACTGACAGGTGTGCACACATCCTCCTGTCCCTGCACAGCATCAGCCAGGACTTCCAGCGCCATCTACCGACCACAGGTGGCAGCACACACACGGCATTCCACGCCCGTTTTTCCCAAAGCATCCCTTTCACAAAGTTTGGAGGTATGAAGAACTCCAAGCACCAAAATGCCTCTCCGTGTGCCGCCCTCAACTAGTGTGAACACACCAAGTAACATCAACTTATTGGAACACAACTAAATCGTTCTAAACGCGTCTTCATCCCTTCAAACAATCCTCGCTGCAACAAATGAGGTAAGGAAACAGTAAACACTCCAGTTCTCCCCCTCTCCTCCCCCCTACACAGCGTCCGATGGTTCTTCCCAGCTCCACAAGGACGACAACACGGCCACTTCCTGTTTTGGGACGGTGGCCGGGCCGGTAGAAAGACGCATGCGCGCTAGCCACGCTCATCTTCCAAGAGGACCCTATAAGCCTGTGCTGTGACAGCTGTGCTCAGCCGCTGCTCTTTGAATGACTGCTGCTTTTCACTGGTAAGATGCATGGGGGGTTTTCTTACACTTTTTTGTTTTACAGTAATTCCAGCCTCCCATAGCTTTGATACTAAGGAATGGTTGTCATGGCAACTGATGTGTGATGCAGGGAGGATTCCCATCCCCCAGCCAATGATCACCTTACTAAGGGCACCAGATGAACAAACCTCATTTTATAACTCCTTTTCCAGATGATTTTGCTATTTGGCTTGTTTATATATTGATTCTAGGAAGTTGGGTTATATAATAAATGAAGCGTGAGGTGCTTCAGGTATGTCATTGTAATAAAATGCAGCTGTTACCTGTACAGGGCGGCGGTAGCCATCTTATATCTGATAGCCAAGGTCTGTTTATTCGGCTGTAGGCCTGGAGCACAAACCGAAGCTGTCATTTGTAAACTGTTTCCACAATGCCTACACTTAATTCAGGGGTGTGCAAGTTTTTAAAAAAACTACTTGTCCAGGGACTAAGGTTGGCCATACACTGTCCAATTTTCTATCCAATTTCCTTTAGATTTACCTTCAACTATGTAGTGCAAGGGCCTGCCTAATTGGATACAATTGAAAGTGTTGTTAGTTTTTACCTACCATTATATGGTTTTTGGTAAATCTAAACCAAAAATCTCAAGAAAATTGTATAATCTATGGCCTGCCTTAATCGGTGCCCCAATCTACTTGCCCCTCGTGACAATCTACTTGTTCTGATAGAAACAAACAAAAAAAAATTTTAATCAAAATTGTATTTAAATTTGAGGTGCTTTTAGGAATGTCTGGGACTTTTAAAAACAAAACCGGCTTTATGGCGACTTAAACATTTAATAACATTAACATTGCGCTGTTTATCTCCTCCTCCCCTCCCTGCCTGTCTCCAGCACCACATTCGGGGACTAGCCAGGAGGAGAGAGACCGTGCAGTGTAAGGAGCACCGATTGGCTGCTACTCAGGAAAGGGGAGTGTCAGGCTTATCCTTTATCCTTTTTGCCGCCAGAGACGTTTTTGCGTTTTTTGCACACGTTTAAAAAATCATTTTAGGCCGGGAGATTACATAAAACCCTCAAGCATTATATATTTTCTGAAAGCAGAGACCCTAGAGCACAGGTGTCAAACTGGCGGCCCTCCAGCTGTTGCCAAACTACAAGTCCCATGAGGCATTACAAGATTGACAGTAACAAGCATGACTCCCAAAGGCAGAAGCATAATAGGACTTGTAGTTTCGCAACAGCTGGAGGGCCGTGAGTTTGACACCCCTGCCCTAGAGAATAAAAGAGTGGTAGTTACAATTTTTTATGTCGCATGATATTTCCACAAAATTTCAGTAAAAAATAAGTACATTTTAGGGCAAAAAAAGCAATAAATTACATTTTTTTTTTGTAAAATATAAAAGATTAGGTTGGAGTGAGTAAATAGATATCCAACTTGTCAAACCTTAAATTTATGCATGCTCGTGAAATGGCGACAAACTTCAGTACCCTATATTTTCTATAGGCAACATTTTTAAAGCTCCTTGTAGGTCACCAGTTTAGCGGTACTGAGGTCTGGTGCTAGAATTATTGATTTCATTCTGGCGTGCGTGGCGATATGTGACATGTGTATTGCAATCGACGGTTTCATGCGTAGGTGCCCCAGCATGTGCTTTTATGTTTGTATGTGCGTATATGTGGGGGTGGGGTGCCCTCAATTTTTTTGGGAGGGGATGTTATGTTCTTGGGTGTAACTTTCATCTTTTACAATAAAAAAAAAAACGAAAGACAAAGACCCCTATGTGATGATTTTTGTGACAGGTTCTCTTTATTGAGACATCCAGTGTCTAAAAGTGTCTAAACAAGGACCTTCATGACAGAGTAATATTTTGAAGCTGAAGTTCAACTAACGTTCATTTTTCTATACAGTTTTTTTTAGTTGCACAACTTCCCAGTAATGAAGAATGTCCCACATTGTGCAGGCAGCTGGATCCTGTAGAATTTATTTTGTGCAGGGATACTTCCATCAATGAAAGCATTCTATGAATGGAGGACAAGCAGATGAATGAAAGTTCCTTTTTTTCAATTCATAGAGCCCTTTTCATTTACAGAAGTCAAAGTACAGATTCTGTGAATGGAGGAGGGTCGGAAAGGGCAGGCATAGTCAGGACACTTGATGAGTGCCTGTGACAGGTCCAGTGCTGCTATTGAACCCTGAAACCATGGAAGATTATGGCGGTGGGGGTAATGCTGATGTCAGAGGACTTCGAATTTCAACTAGGACTGCACAAAGGACACTTCTCATTTAATGTAGGCACTGTCCCTTCTGCTGATTCAAAGCATCATTAAACCTTCATTTCTTTTTTTTTTTTTTTTTGTTATTTTCTAAAATACAAAATGTGGTATACTTGCATGCTCTGTGCAATGGTATTGCACAGAGCAGCCCAAATCCTCTTCTTCTGGGGTCCCCTGCTAACGCTCCAAGCTCTTTCCGGTGCCCCCACGGAAAGCTGTTTTCCACCCCCCACCCCCCTGACTTGGCACAGCATTTTGATTAACAGCAGCTCCAATGGCTCCCTCTGCTGTCTATCTGCCGAGGGAGGAGGGAGACAGCAGCTCTTGTTCACATCGCTGGATGGGATGGGGTTCAGGTAAGTTTAAGCGACGGTGCTGGGGGGGATCCTGCAGCACAGAAGGTCTCGTATGGAAGAAAAATATATTTGAAATATATTTTAAAAATATTTTCCCAAAATATATTGCCATATATTTGAAATGCTACAATTTTGGCCATATTCAATATATTGCAATAAATAAATTATATATAATACTGTATGTCTTTAAAAATACAAATCTACATTTTTGGAATGCATTTAGGAATCTATGTAAAAATATATGTTAAAATGATTTTCTTTATATGTTAAAAAAATTAAGAATATATTTAAAAAATGTATATTTTTAAAAATATATATTTTTAAAGATATTCTTCAGATTTTTTTAACATATAAAAAAGTCATTTTAACATATATTGTTACATATATTTCTAAATGCATTCCAAAAATGTAGATTTGTATTTTTAATGACATACAGTATATTTGAAATGTATTTTTTTTACATATTTTTCATATATTTTGTAATAAAAACGCCTTTCAACATGCAGTAAATATATTTCTTGAAGTATATTTTGAAATATATTGAATATGGCCAGAATTGTAGCATTTCAAATATATGACAATATATTTGGGAAGAATATTTTTAAAATATATTTTTCTTCCATGTGGGGTGTTTCACCATAATGCATAGAATGCATTAAAGTGAACAAATTAAGGCTTTAGAACCAGTTAAGCAAAAATAAAAACATTTAACTAAACCTAGGCTTTAAAACTTGTCAGTTAACACAGAAATATTTTGGTTATTGGTAGAATCTGATGGCAACAACCATTTACTGGCTTCCTAGCTACACCAGCATCAAGTTTTCACTACTGTTGCTGTACATCCGCCCAACTGCCATTCTCTCTTTCTGTCTTATTCCGTCTTCTTTCTTTTTAAATATTTAGATTTTGTTAAAACTCAACTGAACTTTTAGTTTAAAGTATTTATAAACCTCAGATGTGTGACCAAAGCATATCCCCATGTAGTGTGTATGTGTCTCAGTTCAGAGCACTGAGTTTCATTTCTGCCTGCTGCCTTGTTCCTCTGCTATCAGCATGAATCACTTCTGACACGTTTTCCTGACACCAAGAGAAAAGGGGAGGAACCTCCAGCAGCACCAACTTTGTTCCTGTGTGCTGTGTGAGGGGGGTGGGGAGTGTGAGCTCTCCTCACTGAGCTCTGCAGAGTGTAGTTTCAGCTCTCCTCCCCCTTTTTTTTCAGAACTCCGACAAGCTTTATAAATTCAGAACTTTGAATGGATGAAGAGAAGACTGCAGTGTATTACCTGAGGCCAGTCACTTCAATATGTATATGTAAGGATTGCGATCACTTTAAAATCAGTTAAATCCGTTCCAGTTACATTAAAACTAAAGGTGTCATGCAGCTTTCTTTGGAAAGCAGCCACAGCCTAGGCAAAAAGCCTGTCCACTGCCAACATGTTGTAGAGAAGATCCCTTGGTCTTTGTGTGGAAACAGCGATCTCTCTGCAGAAGTCTGACACACCTCCTGCCAAATCAGACCTGTAGCTCCGCATTCAGCAAAACACATGGTCTCTAATGATTGGAAAGTTTTAGCTCTGAATCTGGAGGCATGTTGTACCCCTGCAAAGAGACCATGCCTTCCACATTGAGAGCAAGGGTTCTTGTCTGCAGCATGCTAGCAGGGGATATGCTTTTCTGCTCAGATTGTGGCTGTTAAGAAAAGAAAGTAGGATTGTCAACACCTTTTTGTTTTCATGCACCTGGAATGTATTCAGCGGATGTAAAATGGAAGATCAGTTGAGCTTGAAACAATATCTGGAGATCTTACCATGAAGGTCTTTATTTAGGTACTTCCTGATATGGCCTTGTTCACACAGGGTGTACTATACACCCATGTAGGGCCATGTTTACCTGCACTGGGATGTATAGGTGTTCCGTACATGAACACAGCCATTGTGTCCCAATATGACATCTGTAGGTGTATGCTGGTGCATGTCCCCAAACTCACACTGTCTGCATTTGGGGACACACATTGGCATCCCCAGAGATGTCATATTGGGACACCAGGGCTGTAAAAAGATATGCATTTATTATTTTTTTCATAAAAGGTGAACATATCCTTTAAAGGATGGAAAAAAGTAGTTTATGAAAAAGAATGTCTGACGTTTGACATGCAGTGCATTAGTAAACTAAATGTCATCCAGGTAGGGTTTACAAAGACTTTAAATGTCCAAATATTATTTAAGCCATGTCGCAAATTACCAAAATATGCCTAGCAACATAAATAGAGACAGATGGGGGAATTATATGTTTGTAGAAATGAACCAAGTGGAAATGTCACAGCATTTAAATAAAAGGGTATATTATGATTTACTAAATTATTCCTTTACAGTTATAGGTATTACCATAACATTTTGCAAGAAGAGAAAACTGATGCTGAGCTGAGAAGACTGAGCAAGGATATTTTCCCAGCATTCTGTGCATTAGAGTTGCATTTTGAAACCATCAGTGTGAGTTATGTTTGTCTTTCACTGTGACTTGAGTAATTTATGCCTGATTCAACTGAAACTGTGAACTTCATGAAACAAGTAAAGCTGTTATGTGTCCCTGTGATATCTTTTCCCCTAATTTATTGTGCTAGTATCATCGAGACAGGAAATGAGAAGAAATGTACATAACTATACAGCTATAAAAATCCAGCAGGGGTAATAGTGGTGTACCGAAATGAAAATTCTGGTGCCGAAACCGAAAACTCAATATGCACTTGGCCGAAAACCGAAACCAAAATGCACAGTTTTTAAAAATTGAATATATATTTTTTGGAAAAAAATACACTGATTAAAAAACAACAAACAAAAAAACAATATATACCCCAAATGTTTTGTAAAATATGAAAGCGGATGTTACGGTGAGTAAATAGATACCCAACATGTCACGCTTTAAAATTGCGCACGCTCGTGGAATGGTGTGAAACTTGGAAATCTCCATGGGTGATGCTTTAAAAATTTCTATAGGTTAGCAGTGTAAAGTTACAGAGGAAGTCTAGTGCAAGAATTATTGCTCTTGCTCTGACGTTCGTGGCGATACCTCACGTGTGTGGTTTGAACACCGTTTACATATACCGTCCACGTATGCGTTCACTACTACGTGCGAGCACGGGGAGACGGGGGCATTTTAAACTTTTTTTAAAATCTATTTAAATTTTTTTTTTGCACTGTCCCTTTAAAAAAAAGTTTTAATCACCTTTATTCTTATCACAAGAAATGCATGTGATAGAAATAGTTAGTGATAGGTCCTCTTTATGGAGAGATAAGACCCCACATCTCTTCTCTACAATGTAAAGCATTGATCTAGTACTTTAAAAAAAAAAAAAAATGTCCAGAACAGGAAGTGACATCATTCCGGTCCGCCAAGGGCATAGAGATGAATGGCGGCCATCTTTCCTTCACTCTCCTCTATGCCCTGCGCCGGGATCAATGGTTTCTCAGGTAAGGCTGAGAACTACCGAATGGTGGCCAGTGGCGGGGGCGAGGGGCGGGTTTGTTCGCCACCTGTATCGGTGCTTTTTTTTCATTTTGGCCAACGACCGAAAGGGGTGTTTTCATCCGAAACGTTTCAGCCACCGAAATATCGATGCATCCCTAGTAATAACCCATTCCCACTTTATCCAAAAGTAAAGACTTGATTACACCACAATGCATGGAATAATATGTGTAGTATGAGATGGTGTTTTTCTATTCTTTGTCGGTTATACCCCAACACACAGCCATAGTGCCTTGAAACGAATCTGTGCTATAGTGCAGCACAAAGCAAGTTACAACTGCTCTGTACATTATGATGAGCTACATTTTAAAAAAATCATGCAGGGGTCCACTGTATGGTTTTGTTTTTTTTTGTTTTTTTTGTTTTTTGACCCTTCCAATATAGAATAAAGTGTTGGCTGGAACTGGACCTAAGTAAGATAAAGGGTAGTAATCCATTTTAGTATATTGGCTATAGCCATTCTTTTTTTCTAAACTGAGAAAAAGAAAAACTGCTGCGGTAACCATACATAGTTTCTTGTAAACACAAACTTCTTAACGTGAACCACACTCCTAGTCTTGACTGGCAGAATCATGAATGTTGGTCAAAATTTTTGATTTTAAAGCGGAACTTCACTCTCTCAATCAACAATGACTATTTTTTAACCCTTATGCTGCTAGCATTAGTAAATAGATTGTAAAGTATATCATATTTACTAGTTTTAAACTTTTTTTTTTTTTCTTCATTTCTTCAATTACTTCCTGGTTTCCATGCTTGGGCAAATTATGTCCTACATCCCAGCAGTCTTCCAGAAGAAAGGGAGGGTTCTCAGCTCAGCCTATGCCTGAGCTAAGGGAAGATGGATTCCAGGAAGTAAATGATACATGAATTATCTGCCCTTACTCAAGATGGCTACTGCCAGAAATGCCAGGGGGTGTTTTTCAAAATGATTTCTCAGCAAAACAAAGCATGGAGACATGGATACATGGAGGAGTTTGCATTGAATATCAAAAATGAATTAACCACTTGCCTATCGGGCACTTATACCCCTTTCCTGCCCAGGCCAATTTTCAGCTTTTAGCGCTGTCGCAATTTGAATGACAATTGCGTGGTCATGCAACACCATATCCATATTACATTTTTATCATTTTTTTCACACAAATAGAGCTTTCTTTTGGTGGTATTTACTTGCCACTGGGTGTTTTATTTTTTTGTGCTATAAACAAAAAAAAGCAAAAATTTTTAAAAAAAGAAAAGTTTTTTTTCTTTATTTCTATTATAAAATTTTGCAAACAGGTAATTTTTTCTCCTTCACTGATGTGTGTTGATGAGGCTGCACTGATGGGTGGCAGTCATGGGCACTGATGAGGTGGCACTGATGATGCTGCACTGATATGCAACAATGATGAGCACTGCTGGGCGGCACTGGTGGGTGGCACTTGTGGGCTGCACTGCTGGGCACTTGTGATGATCGGTGCCGATCCGTCATCTGACAATTTCCGGTTATCAGCAGTACTTTCCTCACGCTGTGACAGCGTGAGGAAAGTGCAGCTGATAACCGGCAACTGCATTTACTGGTGATCTGCTGTGTCATTGGACAACGCTGATCTCGTGGTAAAAGGCCGTTGTGATTGGCCTTTTACCACATCACATGATCTGCTGTGTCTGTCATATGATGCCCTCCCAGAACTCGCCAGCCACAGTGAAGCCGTCATTCGGCTATCTGCAGTCGGCAAGTGGTTAAATAGCATTTTTGGTTTGTGGTGCTCAGATGCAGTGCAGTTCCATTTTAAGAATGTTTGTTGGATTTTCTAATTGTTAATGGGGCCAAAAGAACATTAGTTTTCAACTAAAACAAACAGAACAGTATGTAGTGAGCGCTTAATCATAAAGCAGCTTTGCACTCAAAGCCACCAATATATGCAGTAGAACAAATAATCTAAATTAGTGCAGCGCTAAAATCATATAAAAACACATAAAAGAATCAAATTCAAAACAACGTCCATAAAGTCTATGAATTGTGATTGTTGAAACTAGTGAATACTGGTGGTGCTCCTTGGGAAATGATAGAAATGCGCACTCACCAGAAATAAATAGGGTATGAGCATTGTATAAAAATCCCTCATCAGAGGTCTGGTCAGCTTGGCCAATCCTCCCTTCCTTGTGATGACAGGACTCGGTGAAGAAGAAGAAGATCCAGGTAACCAGAGGTTTCCTCAAAGGGGCTGGCTGGATGGAACTGCCTGTTTACAGGAAATCTTCCACCTCTTGGTATGGTGCCTGGGTCTGAAAATAAGTACTTCAGGTGTCCCCCCTCCACAGCTGGGTCTTCAGCAGCCCTGACACTTCTGCTCTCTGAGTCTCCAGATCAACCCAGATCTTATTCTTCTTCACTGAGTCCTGTCATCACACAGAAGGGAGGATTGCCCAAGCTGACCAGACCTCTGACCAGACTTCTGATGAGGGATTTTTATACAACGCTCATACCCTATTTATTTCTGGTGAGTGCGCATTTCTATCATTTCCCAAGGAGCACCACCAGTATTCACTAGTTTCAACAATCACAATTCATAGACTTTATGGACATTGTTTTGAATTTATTGATTCTTTTAAATGTTTTTATATGATTTTAGCGCTGCACTAATTTATATTATTAGTTTTCAACTGCAGGTATGAAAAAATTCAAAGTAGCAGGACAGAAAATTTTTCCTAAAAGCATGAATTTCTAATAGTGTATGTAGTTTTCATTTGGAAAAATCCATTTGTTTCAAAATTTAAAGTTTAAAAAGCAAACAAAAATGTTAAGTACTTTTAAATGACATTTGTCAAATTATCATATGTATTGGGAATTTGTTTTATGAATGTTCATTCAAAAATCTTCTAGTGTATGGCCAGCTTTGTACTTGCCTGTCTCTGTTTCAACGAAATATCAATGACTAGATCACACAGTCAGTTGTCCAAATCTTTCTAGCAAGGCCCATGAGTCTTGCACTCCCATTCATGCCTGTGTAGTATATTCATCCCTACGTAAAGTCCAAAAGCTTCATAGGAATGAGTGAGAGTGCATAGCGTATACATAGACCCTGCCAGGAAGATTGTGACAAGAAGCAGTGTGATATAGTCAGAGATATCCTGCAGGAACAGATGAATATAAAACGTGGCCATACCTGGAATGAAATTCGGCAGGGACCCTCCAATACTACCAATCAACTTCTGTTCAACCACCCTATTGGGAAAAAAAGCTGCTCAGTCAGTACTTCATGCTATAGCCTGCAGCACTGATCAGTGTGTTCTGATGAGAAGAAAGTCTCCCTGTTTTCCGTATATGCATTGATCCTTATATAATGAACAAAAATTCAGTGCGCACACGATATAGAATGGGAAGGTGACATAGGGTATAGTGGAAGGAAAAATGGGAACTAACTGAACACAGAATATAATGGAGAAGAGTAAGTATACAGTGACACAATGGGGAGGACTCTCCCATCCACCTCGAATGAGTGAATGGGGGGAATCGGGTCAGTTTAAAACTGGATGGAGGAAGCTATGATAATAGTGTAACTGTTTCTCTAGCACAGAGAGAGAGTGTAGGGAAGTCAGGTACTGCCATTGTGTTTTTGGAAGGGTAGTGTTTCTTGTTTACAGCTATCCATCCCCTGCTGAATACTGCTATATGCTGGATACAGGGTGGGGAGTGGGGGATAGCATTTATTCATCCTGACACCCTGGGTGATATAGTGTCAGGATAGGTGAAGCACATTATTTCTTTTATTACGTTGTAATATATAATGAACTAGTTCAACTCCCTGTAATGCAGAATCAGTGAGAGCCACCTAGCTGCCAGTTGCAGCTTGTCGCTTGCCACTGTAGCCTGCCACCAGGTGCAGCTTGTCGCTTGCCACTGTAGCCTGCCACCAGGTGCAGCTTGTCGCTTGCCACTGTAGCCTGCCTCCAGGTGCAGCTTGTCGCTTGCCACTGTAGCCTGCCTCCAGGTGCAGCTTGTCGCTTGCCACTGTAGCCTGCCTCCAGGTGCAGCTTGTCGCTTGCCACTGTAGCCTGCCACCAGGTGCAGCTTGTCGCTTGCCACTGTAGCCTGCCACCAGGTGCAGCTTGTCGCTTGCCACTGTAGCCTGCCACCAGGTGCAGCTTGTCGCTTGCCACTGTAGCCTGCCACCAGGTGCAGCTTGTCGCTTGCCACTGTAGCCTGCCACCAGGTGCAGCTTGTCGCTTGCCACTGTAGCCTGCCACCAGGTGCAGCTTGTCGCTTGCCACTGTAGCCTGCCACCAGGTGCAGCTTGTCGCTTGCCACTGTAGCCTGCCACCAGGTGCAGCTTGTCGCTTGCCACTGTAGCCTGCCACCAGGTGCAGCTTGTCGCTTGCCACTGTAGCCTGCCACCAGGTGCAGCTTGTCGCTTGCCACTGTAGCCTGCCACCAGGTGCAGCTTGTCGCTTGCCACTGTAGCCTGCCACCAGGTGCAGCTTGTCGCTTGCCACTGTAGCCTGCCACCAGGTGCAGCTTGTCGCTTGTCACTGTAGCCTGCCTCCAGGTGCAGCTTGTCGCTTGTCACTGTAGCCTGCCTCCAGGTGCAGCTTGTCACTGTAGCCTGCCAACAGATGTCAATTTGTCAGGGTTTTCTTTGTGCTGTGAGTAAACTAAAGTAAAACCTCTTGCAGCCTCTTCCCGGGCTACTGCCTTAGCAGGCAACCGGCATTAGATTCTCAAGGTCAGGAAAGGGAAATTGAAAACGCGCACATGCGCAGTTGACACTTATGGTTCCGCTACCATCTAATGTTCACAGGAGGCAGACCCTACAGTGGTGATGCGGGAAGTGATGTAAACATCAATCTGGGTTTCTGCTCCTCACCTCCTCCAGTGCAGCCTGGTCTCAAACAGGCCATGAACCAGCACCTGTCTGCAGCCCAGGGGTTGGGGAACCCCTGCTCTATGGGTTACAGCAGTGTTTGCACCACAATGCACCTGCAGTTTACATACCATTTAAAAAAATTTCTTCCATGGTGTGGAGCCTTCAGTATCCCTTGGAGCTCTCTCTGCATATCACTACAGAGAGGCTATCCACATGATATCAACCAACAGATCAAAATCTGCACTATTTGGTCTCAGAAAACTGTCCTTGCACCAAGGAGAACAAAGACATAAAAGAACTGTAAAAATACCTGGCATGTACAAGCTCAATAACATTTCTATAAGTAAATCTTAGATTAAAACAACCAACAGTATAGCAAAAGCAAATATAAATGGCTTTTAACAGGATTTCCTAACAGTGACAAATCTCTGAAACATCACTCACAGTTTTAAACCATTTTCTTAGAGACATCATCCCATTTTACTATAATCAAAGTGACTGTTATTTTTTTACTTTTTATATAGCTTTTTGTATATAAATTAAATCCATTTACATACTTGGTACTGTAAGTTAATTCTCTTGTATTCCATATAGTTGAAAGGGGTGGGGGGTTAGGAAAATGATGAACATTGCATTTACGTCTGTGCAGACAAAAGTACCCCTTCAGTTTCCATGGAAACAAGCCAGGTTTTCTGTGATAAGTGCTATAGACCTCCTGTTTATAAGAAGGATTATTTGTTCTTCTCTCAAATGAGTTGGGGAATATAGTGTATATTTCTGTGTAAGGTGATTGGAAACTTACATTTCTGGCCTTTAAGAACATTTTACAACTATGCTAACTGGTTAGAAAGATATGTGTAGATAGTATGAGTCACACAAAACTATAATAACACATCCAAATTGCTAAACAAAAAACCTTTTACAGCATATTCAGGGTCATTTTCAACCCAATGCTTCAAAATAATTACTTCTCAGCAAAAACAAAATCAAGTCCTTGAGCTAAGATCCTGTCTGTGAGTAATCCGTTCTGATCAATCCTCCCATTCTGCAGGTCATTCTGTATTCTAGGTTGCTTTTATTGTTGTTAACAATACATTTACCCTTTTCACTGTAACATCCATCTGTGTTTGTTTTTTTTTTTGGTTTGTTTTTTTTTATCACTGCTTTGCTTTAAATAACCCTGGTTTTATGAATATTCATTTCAACAACATTGTCATATGATTGTATGTGAATGTAGTTTATTTTATGCACATTTTTGTACCTGTAAAAGCCTTCCTTATGTAGATATCCAAAAGACCTGAGGCTGCTGCTGACTCAGAGCTGTCACTCTAGTGACACTGCTTCCTCAGAAGCTACATAGAAGGTTATGTACAGGGGAGAGGGAAGGGATGCAGGGCAGCAATTAGACACTTTCTGAAGAGTAAAGGGGGCTGTGTTAGGGAATACTCTTGCTGGAGTAGACATATTTTGCAGCAAATTTAAATACACATCCAAAATAATAAAAAAAAAAGATATAGAAAACGTTTCATGTAAGCATTCAAAATACGTGATTTTTCTGAGCTTTTACCTGAAATTTTTAGTAGGTGACAGGGTCTTTTTTTTAACTCCCATTAGCATAAACTAGTCATATTGAAGCCGTGAGTTTATGTGCTGTCATCTAAGCTCTGCTTTTTTATCCACAGGTATAGGTTGGTTTTGGCATAGAGGCATTCTCCGTTTTAGCCAAGAGGAAAGTAACTATTGGGTAAAGAGGTTACTTTTAGTGTTGGGGATAAGGTTAGGGTTGGGTATTAGGGAGTTAAAATAGAAATATGGCTAAAGCCTTTTTACTTCTCTTCTGAGTCACAGGAGTGCACTTACTTTTGTGCTCCTGTGACCAAGAATTAGCCTGCTGTTGGCTGATGTCACAGAATCGGTCCAGGCTTTGGAAGGATCTCAACAATAATGTTGGGATCCACCCAGATGCTTGACCAGCAGCTGGTTTAGCCTCTCAGCACACCTCTCAAAGCCTGAGCCAGCCACTTCTGCCCCCTGCACAGCCTAGCATCGGATGTGCAGAGCAGAGAGTGGTCACTAACAATCACCACTCTCTGCTCAAAGTAGACTGAAGTAGAAGAACTGAGTGATTAGCGGTCATATGATTGCTCAGTTATAAGGCTTAGAGCTGGTGGAGGACAGCAGTGACAGTGCAGCAATCCTGCAGGCATAGAGTTGACTATGTATGTTGTTTTTTTTTTGTTTTTGTTTTTTTTACAATCTCGCACTTCTTTTTAAGTTTTAGGCTAAATTTCGGGGTAAGTGTTAATTTTTAAGATTAACCTGACACTAACCTTGAAGTCTTCGCATCAGGTTAAAGTTGAATGCCAGGAATGATATTTTTTTCATATTTGCTGTGGGCCAGCTTTGAGTGGAGATCATATTTTCATGTTCACCTCATCCAATTAAAGAACATCTTGTATTTATTGAAAAAAAAAAAAAAATACAAGTGCTAAGCGATCCCCTGTGGTCAGTGTACAGAGAGGAAGCTGCTCACACAGAACCTGGAAGATCATGGCTCTCGATTTATGTAGTGTGGACTACTACAGTATATTACAGCATCCCCAGTGGCCCTGCGGATATCAGATATGCATACTTCGATTGAGCCAAGGTATACTTGGAGTGGGAGATGGAGACAAAATTTCTCTCCTTGTCCTTGTGAACAGGGTTTTACTTCTACCACACTCCTAATTAGATATGTAGTAAATGAGACTCTAACCAAAAAGAAACTAAAGGGGCTTTAAAGGTACCAAACCATTTACAGGTACACATTTATAATGTAAAAACATTTTGATTTGGGATCATTTGGATTTGCTGAGTTTTTTTTTTTTTTGTAGTTATTGTATTGTAAGAGTATTATGTAATATCGTTTGACGATACCATCACCCCTGATGCATTATGGACATAATATTATATATTTTTATTGTAGCCACCACTCCACTGGTGCTCTTTGCATTTGAAGAGGTCTTCGGCTTCCAGTGGGGTCCTTTCTTGCAATATACTAATTGTTGTTCCACCTTGCTATTTCTCTGTTGATAGTTTGTTAATTGTCCTGTATTATGGGCTCTCTTAAGATGGCTGTGACTTCTTTTGACGTTTTACGTCATGTCACATGACACGATGACGCCAGATGTCATCATGCGTCACTGACGGCACATACAGCCTCAATGCCGCCATTTTGGCTCCAATTGACCGATATTGAAGCCCAGCAGGTTTAATTTATTTCAGGACTACACAGGGGAATAGGGTAGAGACCCATCTCTCCCTTTCTCTATTGATGGGAAATGATTTTACTCTTGTGGTACCCTTATTTTTGAGCACCTATCGGTCAGCCACTAACACTTACTGTGGTATGTATCTGGATGGATCTTGGGTATGTATACTTATAGATATTCTTGTACCATGTTGCTTCTTAAGCTGATTTTGATACGGAGATTTAGATAATATTCACTGTTTGTAAAAAATCCCCCCCCATTTTTGAAGGGCTTTGATCTATGACCAATATGGGGAGTAGGGGTGTAGTTGGGAGTCGTGGGGGTCTTTGTTGACCACTGTACTCTGTAATTTTCTAGAATAACATTTCTGCTGTTTACAAGTGGATTTATATTTCCTTTTGACTGACGATTACTCCTAATTATTTGCTGGAGGCCCCCTTTCCATCCAGATGCGATTGACATGTCCTATATATCCTGCACAGGCCATTTGGGAAGTTATCAGTATTGTCAACTGGTAATTGCTGTTAAGCCTTTTATTCCTTACTTTCATTGTTCTGTCTAATTTTTTGTATGGCTATATATTGATTATATGTTCTGGGTTCCATTTTTGCTTTATTGTAGGAATCTGTGTTTTTTGTTTTTCCTGAAGCAGCAGGCATTGTCCCATGAAACGCGTTGGAATTATCAACAAAGTACCAAATTCATGGTTTTAGGCTGAAGCTATGTACCAATATGTCTACTGTTACCTATGAAGTGACACCATTGTCCTAGGTGTCAGCAACTACTCATAATTAAGCCTTCATGTCTCTAGGCCAGGGGTGGGCAAACTTTTTGACTTGAGGGCCACAATGGGTTCATATATTGGACCCAGGGGCCGGACTAGCTGCTGGCCGGCCCAGGCACTACCATGCCATCCATAGTAAGTATAGTAATATTCCCCCATAGTAAGCATAGTAATTCATCCCCCATATAGTAATTCATCCCCCATAGTAATTCATCCCCCATATAGTAATTCATCCCCCATATAGTAATTCATCCCCCATAGTAATTCACCCCCCTATAGTAATTTATTCCCCCATATAGTAATTCATCCCCCATATAGTAATTCATCCCCCATAGTAATTTATTCCCCATATTGTGTCAATTCACTTACCTTTGCTCCGCGCGTTCCTCTCGCCGTGTTCCCGTGCCGTTCCGGTCTTCAGGGCGGACTGTGAGAGGAGAGGAGTTCGTCACGCTGCCCCGCCTACATCCTGACAGCCAATGTTTGCCACGCTCCGCGGGCCGGATTAAAAGGTCCGCCCGGCCGTATACGGCCCGCGGGCCGTAGTTTGCCCATTGCTGCTCTAGGCTGTAGTTACCAGTGATCTGTAACTGATGCCCGTGATGCCCATCTTACTTCTTGGACATCAGTAGCAACCATTTTAGCTGGGCTACTGATTTTAGTTCCATTCATTTGAATAATTCAATTTTATGATCTTCTATGTATGTGTTTGATGGTCATGTTTCACCTGTTAAAGGTGTTCAATTTTTTATTTGTCCTTCTATTTTCTGTAAAATTGATGTTGATTTACATTGAGCCAAGTTTGCCCAATGTAAGTATACACAAATATTCTTCCTGGAGTTCAAATTTAAAGTGTATGTCTAGCAAAAGCTTTTTCCTTAGTTTTTGATAAAGTGGGTAAGGATGAGAACTCCAGCCAAGGTTTTACTGGTTTTTGAGGCTCTATAGAGATTTTATGTTACTTCTTGTCCGGTAAAGTGATGTCAGCTGGACAGAAAGTAAGGAAAACTGTCCAGCAGCAACAAGCATAAAGATAAGGTTTGGAAATTCAGCACTTGCTGACGATATTTGGCAGTTTGGAAATTTTCTGTAAGATATCCCATTTATTCTTAGCTAGGGCACAAATAAGTTGATAGTGCCTGTGACGGAGGGTAGGCAGGACAGAACACACAAGGCGGATAGCAAACAGACAAAGCTTTATTGAGGCAAAATGATAGTCACTCAATAGGGGGGGATTGCAAGGGGGGTGACCCCGCCACTAGGGGAATAGTAGGAGAGGGCAAAAAGCACTTGTAGTCCAGCACCAGGGGCAAGGTTAAAGTCTCTGCAGCAGTTATAATCCCACAGTGAAGTAGAGGGGCAGTTCAAGAACGGTTCAGGCAAAACGAGGAGTAGGTACTCACGGATCCAACAGGGTGCCCGGTCTCCCAGGGAACAAGATAGTGTGAAACAGGTACCTGCGGGAATACGGAGTAGGTGTGTGGGCTCTCCCTTGGCTGGTCCTCAGGCAGCATGCGTGTGCGGTCTCTCCCCTTTGGCTGGGGGTCTTAGGCAGGCTGGCGTGTGCGATCTCCCCCCTTTGGCTGGGGTCTCAGGCAGGCTGGCGTGTGCGATCTCCCCCCTTTGGCTGGGGGTCTCAGGCAGGCTGGCGTGTGCGATCTCCCCCCTTTGGCTGGGGGTCTCAGGCAGGCTGGCGTGTGCGATCTCCCCCCTTTGGCTGCGGGTCTCAGGCAGGCTGGCGTGTGCGATCTCCCCCCCCCTTTGGCTGGGGGTCTCAGGCAGGCTGGCGTGTGCGGTCTTCCCCCCCCCCCTTTTCTGGGGCTCAGGCAGGCTAGCGTGCGGTCTCCCCCCGTAACTTTGGGGGTCTCGGCAGAGTTCGCCATGAGGGTCCTGCCGCAGCTGGGCTCCCTCGGTGGATTCTTAGCAGAGAAGATGACCGGGGAGCCCGGAATCAGCCTTCTTAAGCTGATGCAGGACGCTCTCCGGTCGTCCTGGCAACTGTGGGCGGGCCAGGGCCTGCAACGAGGCACGCCCCCTGGACATGGGCCGCGCTTCTCATGAGCGCGACCTTTGTCCAGGGACATCCGCAAGTGCAGGAACTCTCCGTGATCGCACTGCAGATGACAGGACTGGGTGGCGTCAGTCTGACGCCATGGTCCGGAACATCCCCGCAGGAGGTTCGCACCTCTTCGCAGAGAGGTGTGAACCTCACTACCTCTTCCTCTCCGGCCACGCCGGAGGGGGAGAAGATAGTTCAACTACCATCTCTATGCCGACGACACGCAGATTTTATCTCTCTACCCCTCACCTCACCCCTTCAGTCTCTGTCCGTATCACAAGCCTACTTAGCGACATATCGGATTGGTTGTCACTCCACTTCCTCAAAGTAAATCTTTCCAAAACTGAGCTTCTAGTTTTCCCCTCAGCCCGTGCACCCCCCCCCCCCCCGACTTTTCCATCAAGACCAACAACACCACCATCAGTCCCTCCCCTCAAGCCAGAATACTAGGTGTCATCCTAGACTCCAATCTGTCCTTCTAGCCCCAGGTCATGTAGACTTCACCTCCACAACATCTCCAAAATATGTCCGTTCCTAACCCCGGAAACCACTAAGCAACTCATTTGCTCCCTCATTATATCACGCCTCGACTACTGTAACTCCCTCCTCATCGGCTTACCTCACCGCAGGCTATCCCCGCTTCAGTCTATCTTGAATGTTGCAGCCAGACTCATCCACCCTACTAATCGCTCCGTATCCACCACCCCTCTCTGCCAATCTATCCACTGGCTTCCAATTGCCCAATGGATAAAATTCAAAATGCTAACATTGACCTATAAAGCTGTTCATAATACTGCCCTAAACTACATCACTGATCTGGTATCCAAATACCACCCAAAACATACTCTCCGCTCCTCACAAGACCTCCTACTCTCTAGTTCCCTGGTCTCCTCCTCCCATGCCCATCTCCAGGACTTCTCCAGGGCTTCCCCCATCCTCTGGAACTCCCTACCCCAATCCATCAGACTATCACCTACTGTTCGGGACCAACCGGCGGTAACCTCTAGCGCCCCACAGACCAGAATTCCCCAGGGCGTGGAATCTAAGCTTCGACCTGCTTGTTCACCAGAGCCCCTGATGGTGGGGATGGACTTTGAGCAGGACGAAACCAGGTCGCGGCCCCTGGGTACAACCAGCTGTGGTAGAGGTACCTGCTAGTGGTACGTAGCAGGTGAGAGCCTGATGTGAAGAGGTGGAGGGAAGCGAAGTCAGCTAAGCCAGGTCGGTAACAGTGAAGGCGTAACAGTACAAAATCCGCAGGCAAAGGGATTAACGGGTCACAAGCAGGGTTCGGTAACAGGATGTCAAAACGTATAGGAGCAGACAGAAGAATGGTCGGATGAGCCAGGGATCAGAGCAGGAGACGGTCAACAGAATTAGGGTCAGGCAGGGTCGGCAACAAAGCAATCTCACAGGATACAGCAGGAAAGACCATAAGGCAGTTTGGACATTGCACTGGCCAATTTACATAGCCTGCATGGATCCGACAGGCGCGTCTGGGTCCTAGTGCCTGCCCGGCGCCGTCATTGGTGACAGGCGCACCTGGGTCCTAGTGCCCGCCTGCCTGTAGGTCTTGTCGGGATCCTATGCACTCGCAGATTTCTACATCTAGGTAAACCACGCGTGCGCAGACCCGCGCGCCGTGGCGAACCTCGGGATTCCTGACACCTACTCTCCTCACCTTTTTTAGGTGCACTCTGAAAACCCATCTCTTCAGGGAAGCCTACCCGCCCTCAGCTAATTACTGAACTCCTCCACTCTTCCTACCACTCCATCCCCCACAGCGATTTCCTCCTGTACTACTATCCCCTCCCTCCTAGATTGTAAGCTCCAAGGAGCAGGGCCCTCAAACCCCTCGTGTATTGAATCGTATTGTTACTGTACTGTCCCATTACAATGTACAGCGCTGAGCAAACTGTTGGCGCTATATAAATCCTGTATAATAATAGTGGCAGGGGTGGTGAAAGCTGCACCTCTCGTCCTGCGCAGCAGGACGAGAGGTGGAGGGGGGTCATTTAGCAAAGAGGAGGAAAGTACAGCTGGAGACTGGATAACAGTGGGGGGTAATTATGTTAATGGAATTTGGGGACATTTGGCAGGGTGACATGGAGGGGGAAGTACATTAATTGAATTTGGGGACATTTGGCAGAAGACAGTAAGGAATGCATTAAGGACGTACTTCGTTTGGACACAAGGAATTAGTGAGGGGATTAAGGCAGAAATGAATAATTGGCAGAGCACCTATATTGTGACAGTGTCAATCAATGCCTAATGGAGATTGTAAGACGCAATGGGCGCAGTGTATGTTGGGTATCTAGTTCATTCTTATAGATACATAATGCTGCTTATAAACAGCGTATTTGTATCCTTTAATAGTGATTTATTAGTTTAAACATTTTTGGCTTTTTTTTTTTCCTATGTAACTGATGTACACTATGTAATCACCTTTTATTAACTGCTGAATGTTTGTTTGGCATGTTTTTTCCCATTATTAGGGCAGATTCATAAAAGCTTTTTATTCATCCTGAGACAAATGAGTACGCTGCACAACTACAACATTTTAAGGCAATTTAAATGTTTAATTTATTCAGCTCCGGACTCAACTTGCTATTTGATAAGGTTATTATTTATTCATGAAGGTTACATTGTGACACACGAGCAGACAGGGCTGAATACAGTCTTTCATGGACAAGTGGCAACAGAAAGGAAAACCTACCTAAAACCATAATTCCCTCTTTGTCTCACTTCCTACAGTTACTTCATGAACACCAGTGGGAAGACATGGGTGGGAGAGGACGAGTCCATGGTCAGCCGTATGCAAAAGAAGTTTTGGAAAACCAAGCAAGTCTTAATCAAGGTTACAGGGAAAAAAGAAGATGAACATGTTGTTGCATCAGATGCTGAGCTGGATGCTAAGCTAGAGGTAAGAAAGGAAAATACTTTAAAAATATAAGTAATGGTGAAAGAAAAAACTTTTTTTTTGCTACTTTCATGGGCATGTTTCTAGATACTTTGAAAACTGATTATGGGTGAAAGAGAGCTGTACAAATCTGAAAACAAATTGTTCTACTATAATACAACCGCTACTTTGCACTGCATGGCTTGCGCATAGTGTCTTCAGCTGCCCTCACTGCTGCTCCCATAAAGAGTGTCCATCTGTTTGCATGCTGCAGGTAAAAGAGTGGGATATGCCTCAGGATGCCTTTCATTTTTTGCTGAGTCAGCCTTGCTCGCTGTCTCCTTCTTTGCCTTACAAAAATGACCAAATGGACATGCTGAAGTGGTTGGATCATCCATGCACACCCAGCTGTTCTCTAATATCTTTAATAGTCATTTTAACCATTAATTTTTTTTAAACCTGTTCCTATTAATTGATCATGCTAGCAAGTCAATTTTCTACATACCTTTTGAATTGCTCTAATTGGTCTAACTAGTTTTGATCCAGTTAGTTAATTCTTCCATAGCACTTAAGATTTATATTTATGATATTTAGAAACTACATAAAAGTATGTAAACAAACAAAAATTACCTCCTTTATTTTACAGGTATTTCATTCTATTCAGGCAACGGGATCAGAGCTGCTGAAAATAATTGAAAAATACCAGCTGGCTCTAAATGGTAAGTGCCAAAAACATTGGTAAGACCCTGGAGTTAATTTTGAGTATTGCTAAGTATTTAGTATTGACAGCTGATTCTGCCACTAGTTACAAATCACCTGTGGCAGGATATCTAAAAAGGCTGCCTTTGTTTCCCTGTGGAATTACTCCCTCTATATCCACATACAGTGAGATGTCCCTGGCCTGAACAGTGCTGAATTTTGATTTCTAGCGATAGGAGCAACATATTGCTGCCTCCGATACAGAGGGAGTGATTGCATAGGAACAAAACAGTCATCTTCTTAGTGAGTTTGACAAATTGTCAGTGGCAGGATTGTTAGTGGCAGAGTCATCTGTGTCTCATCAGCCTAAATGTCCTTTACCATCACTCTAAAGATGTAATATTTGACCTAAAGAAATAAATGACTTTATTCTACATATGGTTTTTTTCAGCTATTTCTTCTAACCTTGTGCACTTATGTTAACCAAGACCTGTCCTATTGGAAATATATTATTCAGCAACCAATTTAATCCAGGCTGTAACATTTTCTAATATATATATATATTTTCCTGCTACAAACTTCAGTTCAAAATACATGACAAGTTACATCCTATTTGTGCCTATGGAATCGTTCAAATCAGTGCGACTCAGCTGAAGTAGCTTGATTTCAAAAGCCCACATGCGATGTGAACCAGGGCTTAAGGGGGATATTTATAAAGCAGTAAATCTGACTTTCAGCAAACATTCACCATTGATTTATTCATCAACAGTGAGTGGTTGGTGAAAGTCATATTCACTTCTTTATAACTATACCTTTTAAGTTCCTACTGATCATCATCCCCTACTTCATTTCTCTTCAGCTCTTTTCAAACTGGCTTCAGTATGTACACTAAGCTTTGGCAAAGCTATTTTCAAAGCTTTTGGCTATGTTGAAACCTTCAATGTACCATTCAGTTGTTTTTTGGATATGCTAAACACAAACGTTGAGCACACTGATTGTTACTTTAACAATCAGTTAAAGTAACAATCTGCATGTCTAAAATTATTTAGATTTTCAACTTCCATATTTTAAAGTTGCATTGTACTCATTACAGCTGCTATAGGATCATAATGTTGGGTATAATGGGCATTCTCCATGAGGATGTAGCATGGAAACTGATGGCGCAGAAATGGACCTCCCCAGTTTCCCAAACGTTCACTCAAAGATACCAATAACTGATTGTTGGAATGGGAAAAGCTTACTTAGCAGCATAGAGGATGTCTTAAAAGATTCTTTAATCTGTGGACATCTTGGTTGTCTTTTCCCATTTTTGGCTCATTCACATCCTGACTTAGGTTGTTTAAATAATGTCCTCAGTCCTGCACACCTCCAGGACAACAAAGGATCAAACCACAAATTACATTTCCTATTGTGTTTGTAATTTGCTGGTATTCTTTATACTTTTTACATAAGAAATTGTGCACTGTTTGGCTAGGTTCACTCTAGCCAATGCTCTGAAAAGTGGTCTGCGGTGGATCGCTTTTCAGATCAGCTGCTGTCAGGTGTTCAGGAGGCAATCCTGCCACCTCCTGTATACCTGGTGTGTGTTTTTGTTTGTGTTTGTTTTTTTTTTTTTTTTTTTCTTTCTGACGATTAGCTGCGGAGATGGATAGGCAGAAGGCAGAGATGAGACTCCTAGCGAACACAATTGTAGACCTAGATATGTCTATGATTGATCTACAGTATGATTAAGCCCAGGGGGGGAGGGGGGGTGCAGGACTATAGGCGTTGGTGCATGGCTTTGATGGATTGAGCTGGGGCTGCTTTTATCTGCCTACAACATGGCTGGGTGAAGTGTGCGGCAGCTGGGAAGCCTCCTTTTAACTTGACTAGATACTTCTAATTGTCCAGAGTTTCTGTACAAAAGGTTTACCTTCTCAGATACTATATAAAGTGCTATACAAACCGACAACCTTCTACATCTGCTAGTAGTACTTGCTCATATCCAACTGGGCCTGTTCTGAGTAAGTCCAGCTGAATGTGACTAATTACTGTCAGCTATACCATGACTTGAATAAGTGAGAACCTTCACAGAAACCTTTGTACAATCTTCTAAAGGGAAGACATGCCAGGCTTTCTCTAAGTGACTGCACATGTCCAGTATATTATTCTATTTGGGTTTTCTTTTGCCACTTAACCTAAAGGCCAGCCCCTGCTCCACAAATGAGCCTCCCACCGACAGTCATGCTGAGACAGATTCCAACAAAATCAGGGTTCATCAGTCTTGTAGTCATGAAACCAGGTCTTGTCTCTTCCTTCAAGAACGAAGGTCCAACTGCGCCCAGACAAAGCTTCTACCAATAGGCAGTGGCTAATGCTCATATTGTTTTTCTTATTTGACTGGAGTGGCTCTTGATTTGTGGCTACTGCCAGTGCAGAATTTAATTTGGTTTTCATTAATGAAGCATGGCCCACTAAAGGAAACAATGGTGGGCTATCAAAGAACCTGTACTTTGCTATACGTGGACAACATGATAGGATCACTAGCTTTCAACCAGTCATCTGATCGCTCATTGAAGAGAACAAACAATCCAGCAGGGAGATGGTAATGACCATTATAGAGAGAGCAAGGCACTAACTTGGAGATCTTTCTGTTTGAGTCTTGTGATTTTATAATGTCAAGTGTTTCAGCCTTGCACCTATCACACAGTACTGAAGAGTCAGTCAGAATGGAGTTAGTCTTTTAATCTCAAAGATGATGGAAAACCTATTCTACAGATGTGAGGCTACATTTTCTTAATGGAGAGTTTTAGTTCAGATTTTCCCTCTTCCTCAACAGCGGTCTCTCTGGAGGAGAATGATTTTGGTTTGCATCTGAAGGCCCATGCTCAGCAGAACAGCACACAGGCTGGAAGAATGATGACCGCCACTGGTAATGCTCTGTGCTCGGCTGCAGGTCAAAGGTACAATACTTATTTTGTCTGTGAAGGTGGGACATTACTGGTCTCTTAAAATAGCTGTTGCAAAGTTACTCACAGAATCGTACAACCCCCAATTCCAAAAATGTTGAGACACTGTGTATAATCCTATATAAAAACAGAATGTAATGATTTGCAAATCTCATCAATTCAAATTTTATTCACCATATAAAATAGAAAACTTATCAAATATTTGTACGATTTTAGGGGGGGGAAAACAAGGTAAGGTTTTTGGAAATTCTTGACATGTCTTAAAACAAATTGGGAAAAAGCTGGCAAAGTACAACCCCAATTTCAAAAGAGTTTAGACAGGGCCTTGTTTACCATGGTTTAGCATCTCATCTTCTTTTAACAACACTCTGTAAACATCTGGGAAATGAGGAGACCATTGCTGTATTTTTAGGAGAAGAATGTTGTCACATTCTTGCCAGAGCATATGCTGCACTAAAACCTGGATATCTTTCAGTACATTGTTAATTTTAACATAAAATCTCAATTTAGTGTTAGTCAGCGTCTTCCGAGTAAAATTCCATTTTTAGTTTCAGCAAACTTTAACCACTTCAATACCAGCCACTTTCACTCCTTTCCTACCCAAGCCAATTTTCAGCTTTTGCACTTTGACAATTGCGTGGTCATGCAACACTGTACCCTTATAAAGTTTTTTTTTTTTCCACACAAATAGAACTTTCTTTTAGTGGTATTTAATCACCACTGCATTTTTTATTATTTGCTAAATAACAAAAAAAGACTGAAAATTTGGCAAATAAATAATTGTTCTTCATAAATTTATGCTGAATGTATTTTGCCACATTTCTTTGGTAAAAATAACCCAAACATTGTTTATTATTTAGTCTTTAGGAAAGTTATAGAGTTCACAAACTATGGTATGTATCTGAAAATCGATCACTACTGATGTACTTATGGCCTCCTTTTTCTTCTTTTTTTTTTTTTTTACTTACGGTCACCAGTGCAGTACAGCATCATCATATAAGTGGTGTGGCGGTGATCAGGGACACTGACTGGTGACAGTATTGGGAAAATAAAATTCAATTTCCTTTTTTATTACATTTTTTTTTTTTAGATAGACAGTGGATATAAAAAGTCTACAAACCCCTGTTAAAATGTCAGGTTTCTGTGACGTAAAAAATGAGACAAAAATAAATAATTTCAGAACTTTTTTCCACCTGTTTAATGTAACCTATAAACTGTACAACTCAGTTGAATAACAAACTGAAATCTTTTAGGTGTAGAGAAGTAAAAATAAAAACTAAAATAATATGGTCGCATAGGTGTGCACACCCTTAAACTAATACTTTGTTGAAGCACTTTTTGATTTTATTACAGCACTCAGTCTTTTTGGGTATGAGTCTATCAGCATGGCATATCTTGACTTGGCAATATTTGCCCACTCTTCCTTGCAAAAACACTCCAAATCTGTCAGATTGCGACGGCATCTCCTGTGCACAGCCCTCTTCAGATAACCCCACAGATTTTCGATCGGATTCAGGTCTGGGCTCTGGCTAGGCCATTCCAAAACTATAATCTTCTTCTGGTGAAGCCATTCCTTTGTTGATTTGGATGTATGCTTTGGGTCATTGTCATGTTGAAAGATGAAGTTCCTGTTCATGTTCAGCTTTCTAGGAGAAGCCTGAAGGTTTTATGCCAATATTGACTGGCATTTGGAACTGTTCATAATTCCCTCTACCTTGACTAAGGCTCCAGTTCCAGATGAAGAAAAATAGCCTCAATGCATGATGCTGTCACCACCATGCTTCACTGTGGGTATGGTGTTCTTTTGGTGATGTGCAGTTTTGTTTTCCCTTCTCCCTCTTTCAGGACAGCACTTCGAGAGACGTTGGCTCCTCCCCACCTGAGGAAACACCTCCACCCAAAACAAAAGGCCTGCCTCTTCCCCCCACGACCTCATTTTCGGTGTTTCCTAAGGTGGGGAGACACGCTGTGGAGATCAGACCAGGTGAGCCTGGAAGTCGGAGAGGGGAATGGCAGTGGAGGTGTGTGTGTGCCAGGTGCAGCCTAGTGGCTACCCCCCACGGCCTTCTTTGACAGGTGAACCCCCTCGGTAGGGAGACAGGTGGGAGGTTCGCTTACCTGTCATGCTTCGTCCTGGCCCCCACCGAGGGAAGGCTGGGGGGCCGGGTGCCTTCATTTTCTGTGTCTAGAGGGACCGGGGGAGGAGTCCCACAGTCCCACATTGTGCCGGCATTGGAGCCAGGGCCAGGCCGGATGCCGGAAGAGGCAGGACTTCTCCCAGGACGCGGCTTCCGGCTGTGTCCTAGGCAACGAGGGGGAGCTCCTTTTTCGGTGATCTACCTGGACGACCTCCTGTTGTTCGCGAGTTCGGAGGAACAGCTGTCGCGGGACATAGCCTTGGTGAGGAGGCACTTGGAAAATCTTGGGTGGCTGATAAACGTGGCCAAGTCCAGTTTGGTCCCAGCCCAGAGAATGGTGTACCTGGGCTACGAACTGGATTCCACCCTTCAAAGGACCTTTCTGCCCCCAGAGAAGATCCTGAAGTTAGACGGGGGAATCAGGCGGTTGCTAGGGAGCCAAATCGTGTCTGTAAGGGAAGCCATGTCAATTCTGGGCCTTCTAAACTCGTCCATTCTGGTGGTACAATGGGCAGGGTTACACCTGCGGCCCCTCCAGCTGTTCATTTTTGGCATCTGGGATAGTTGGCAGGCATCCTTAGACTCCTTAATACTGATACCCCCCCCGGGTGAAGAGAACCCTCTGGTGGTGTAGGAGATCAGCCAATCTGACCCAGGGGTTGCTTTGGGTCTTCCCCATTTCCAGGGTAATTACAACGGACACGAGTGCCCAGGGTTGCGGAGTGCACATGGGGGAGTTCATGGCGCAGAGCTCTTGGTCACTGGAAGAAAGGAAAGAGTCCTCAAACTGGAAAGAATTCAGCAGTATTGCGGGCCCTTTTGACCTTCCAGGAACTGATACGGGGCCAGCATGTGCAGATCCTCTCGGACAATTCTTCCATTGTGGCGTACGTGAACAGGCAAGGAGGGACTCGAAGCAGAACCTTATGGTTCCTGAGTGCAAGGTTGTTCTCCTTGGCGGAGACAAATCTAGCCTCCTTATCCACGTGAAGGGTGATTTGTACCGGGTAGCAGATTTTCTGAGCAGAAGGCGGCTGAGGGAATCCGAATGGGTGCTCAATGGGGAGATCTACCAAGCCATCATAAGAGAGTGGGGGTCACCATCCATAGACCTGTTTGCGTCCGAGCCAAAACACCAAGGTTCCGGGTTTCTTCTTGCTAAACCGGTGGGACGGGGTGGCAGTGGGATTTTCCCCTGTTATGCTTTTCCCGCAGTCCCTTTGTTGCCGGCAGTACTGTGGAAGTTCAGATCTGAGCAGACCTCCCTGATCCTAATAGTCCCGTATTGGCCCTGACGAGCATGGTTTTCGACGCTGGCGGCCCTAGCGACACGCCCTTCCTGGATATTGCCGTTCCGGAGGGACCTGCAATCTCAGGGCCCGGTCCTGTGTCCCAGGGTAGACAGATGGAACCTATCAGCCTGGTTTCTGAGGAACAGCTCTTGTTGAGCAAGGGGTTCTCAGGTTAGTTTCCACACTCCTAAATAGTAGGAAAAAAGAGATCCGGGCTATCTATCTGAAGGTCTGGAAGTGCTTTAATAAATGGTGTACCCAAGCTTCCGTGGAGACTTATAGCTTTGTTTCAGTCCTGGAATTTTTGCAGGCAGGGGCTGACAAAGGCCTAGCAGTTAGTACACTAAAGAGCCAAGTATCGGCTCTGAGTGTTTTTATGGAGTCTCCTTTAGCCAAGGAGGTGCTGGTAGCAAGATTCTTTAGGTCCTTTGACCAGGCAGAGGATAGAACCTTTCCCAAATGGAATCTGACGACGGTACTTAATGTTCTGACAGGTTCCCCATTTGAACCTCTGGATTCGAGCTCCCTAAGGTCCCTGACTCTCAAGACGGTCTTCCACTGCCAGAAGGTTTGCTGGTCTCCCAGCACAGTCTCAAGAGCATGGAGGAGATTCCAGAAGACAGGCAGTTACTCTAGGAAAGCTGGATAGACCGTAGAAGTTCCTTAACCCTTCAGCAGGACCGGTATCTGCTCCTTTTGTGCAAGGAGGAACAGGCTGAGTGCTGCCAGAGCCTTACAAAATTACCTCCAGCAGGTCATTGAATGGTGTGAATGTCTCTGACCAAACAATCAGAGACAGACTTCATGAGGGTGGCCTGAAGGCCCAATGTCCCTTAGTGGGCCCTGTGCTCACTGCCCAGCACCATAGAGCTCGATTGGCATTTGCCATTGAATACCAGAATTGGCAGGTCAGCCTCTGGTGCCCTGTGCTTTTCACAGATGAGAGCAGGTTCACCCTGAGCACATGTAACAGACGTGAAAGGGTCTGGAGAAGCTGTGGAGAACTTTATACTGCCTGTAACATCCTTCAGCATGACTGTTTTCCCCATTGAGATAATTTGTTTCCTTAAAATGGTACATTTTCTCAGTTGAAACATTTGATATGTTTTCTATTGTGAATAAAATATGGGTTTATGAGATTTTGCAAATCCATTGCATTCTGTTTTTATATAGATATTACACTGCGTCCCAGCTTTTTTGGAATTGTGGTTGTATAACAAAGATAATCCTCTAGATAAGGATAAGTTGTGAGATTTTAAAGGTACGCAACAATAATTAGAAAAATATCTTTACATTTTTTTTTCACAGTTTATTAATGTCAGTAAAACTACATTTAATATAAATGGTTATAACAGACTTGACAATCAGAGAACACTTGACTGTTTACTGCAGTGTACAGGTGATACTTCCCGACATATTTCGCCCAACCTGGGCTTCTTCAGGGGAGGAAAAAAAGCTATCCTCAATACAGTCTAAAATTGTATATAAAAAATACATTAATCAAAAAAATACGCAAATTATTTTACAATATATATCACACTGCAGAGCATAGATTTATACTTCCAGCACACTAATTGTCCAGATATGTATGAACCCCTTGCTTACCCTTTGGTACTATAATACCAATATCACTCTTTGAGATGGAAATAAACATGTGTTAGGTCAAGGACTCAAGTGTTCCTGTGATTGCAGAATGTACACACAGGACCGAATTCTAACATGACAAAAGAATATATATGCATATAAACATCAGACAAAACCCAAACAATAATCACTTACAGAAAAGGGGGGAGATTAGCCACAGCTGGGCATCAGAGGTCTCCCTGGTTAATAAGGATTCCGCACTACTGAAAAAAAAGACCAGGATAAAATTGCCAACAAAGACTAGATGGAAATATTATAGGATCTTAATCAATAAATAACTGCTTAGTAAGACACAACAATAGCGACATTACCAAACAATAAATCCATGATCATACAGCCGATGATCAATCAATCTCCTCAAGAAGCCCAGGCTGGGCGAAACATGTCGGGAAGTATCATCTGTACGCCGCAGTAAACAGTCAAGCGTTCTGTGATTGACAAGTCTGTTGTAACCTTAATAAACTGTGAAATGTTTTTTTAAAGAAACATTTCTAATTATTGTTGCACACCTTTAAAATCCCACAACCTATGCTTATCTGTATGTATTTATATAGGGATCTGATGCAACATGGTGACTAGCAACCTCTCGTCATAGTTCTAATTTTCAAAGGTAATCATCTGTTTTACAGCTGTTTCATTCTCTTGCCTGTTCCTAGGTTGGCTCTCTGTACTCCACTATATCGCCTTGAACAGGAAATGGACACTTTTACAGGTCGGGCAGTATCGGATACTTTCCTAACTGTCAACCAAATGGAGAAGGCACGAACAGAATACAGAGGAGCCTTACTATGGATGAAGGATGTGTCTCAGGAGCTGGATCCTGACACCTATAAGCAGATGGAGAAATTCAGAAAGGTCAGCAGAATCAAAAAAGAAAAAAAATTACAACTGAACTTTTCATACCATTCACAAATATAAGCATGCGTCTTCAGGGGATTGTCAGAAATATTTTGGGATTTCATAACCGAAGGTCAGTTGTGAGAAGAGTTTTTTTCTTTAAAAATAAAATATCGCCAGACAGTAAACCAGAACATACAGTGGGGATCGAAAGTTTGGGCACCCCAGCTAAAAATTTGTATTAATGTGCATAAAGAAGCCAAGGAAAGATGGAAAAATCTCAAAAAGGCATCAAATTACAGATTAGACATTCTTATAATATGTCAACAAAAGTTAGATTTTATTTCCATCATTTACACTTTCAAAATAACAAAACAAAAAAATGGTGTCTGCAAAAGTTTGGGCACCCTGCAGAGTTAATATCTTGTACTGCCCCCATTGGCAAGTGTCACAGCTTGTAAACTCTTTTTGTAGCCAGCCAAGAGTCTTTCAATTCTTGTTTGAGGTATCTTTGCCCATTCTTCCTTACAAAAGTCTTCCAGTTCCTTGAGATTTCTGGGCTGTCTGTCACGCACTGCTCTTTTAAGGTCTATCCATAGATTTTCAATTATGTTGAGGTCAGGAGATTGTGAAGGCCATGGCAAAACCTTCAGTTTACGCCTCTTGATGTAATCCCCCGTGGATTTCAAGGTGTGTTTAGGATCATTATCCATTTGTAGAAGCCATCCTCTCTTTAACTTCAGCTTTTTCACAGATGGCATCAAGTTACCATCCAAAATTTGCTGAAATTTTATTGAATCCATTTTTCCTTCTACTTGTGAGATGTTCCCTGTGCCACTGGCTGCAACACAACCCCAAAGCATGATTGATCCAACCCCATGCTTAACAGTTGGACAGAGGTTCTTTTCATTAAATTCTGTGCCCCTTCTTCTCCAAACGTACCTTTGCTCATTCCGGCCAAAAAGTTCAATTTTAACCTCATCGGTCCACAGAACTTGTTTCCAAAATGCATCAGGCTTGTCTATATGTTCATTTGCAAAGTTCAAACGATGATTTTTGTGGTGAGGACGTAGAAGAGGTTTTCTTCTGATGACTCTTTCATGAAGACCATATTTGCACAATTATCTCTTTATAGTGGAATAGTGTACCACAACTCCAGTGTCTGCCAGATCTTTCTGGAGGGATCGTGCAGTCAAACGTGGGTTTTGAATTGTTTTTCTCACAATCCTGCGAGCTGTTCTGTCTGATATTTTTCTTGGTCTTCCAGATGTTGCTTTAACTTCCACTGTTCCTGATGACTGCCATTTCTTAATTACATTCCGAACAGAGGATATTGACATCTGAAAACGCTTTGCTATCTTCTTATAGCCTTCTCCAGCTTTGTGAGCGTCAACTATTTTCAGTTTCAGTTTTCTAGACAACTGCTTAGAAGAACCCATGGTGCTGATTGTTAGGGCAAGGTCAGATGAGTCTGGGCATTTAAAACCTTTGAGATTGACATCACCTGGTCTTCCCAGACGATGATTGAGAACAATCCATGACACTGGCAGGTCTCAACTTTGCAAAGGGGGCAGTGCATGCTATAAATTCTGCAGGGTGCCCAAACTTTTGCAGACGCCATTTTTTTGTTTTCTGTTATTTTGAAAGTGTAAATGATAGAAATAAAATCTAACTTTTGTTGACATATTATAAGAATGTCTAATCTGTAATTTGATGCTTTTTGGAGATTTTTCCATCTTTCCTTGGCTTCTTTATGCACATTTAATACAAATTTTTAGCTGGGGTGCCCAAACTTTCGATCCCCACTGTACCATACTTATTGTGTTACAATGCCAAAGCCATAAAAGCAAGTTTACAAGAGACATTTTTTTCTTGGCAATAATCACATCAGTTATCATTAAACACCCTAAGAGGAGCCCATGACTTATGTGTATTCTAGTGTAGCAAACATTTCAGAAATGTTAACCCTCAAATAAAATAAGAGTTTACATTAACAAAGGAAAACGCTAAAGTTGCATAGTGACTTTACCAAAGTCTTTAGAGTGTGTGCTAGCATCTAACTGGTGATCTATAAAGGAACCCATTCTCTCCCGCCATCTCTCACCTAGATGCCTCAGACAGTTGCTAAAGAGTCTTCCCAGTGAGACCAAACCTTTGTAAAATTTTTTGGACAACCACAAGCTTCATATCTCATCCTATAGAGTGGAAGGTCAGCGTTGACCAACCGCTTCCACATTATCAAAGTGAAAGACTCATCATAAATCCACCTCCTAGCAATAAGCTTACGGACACAGGAGAAAAAAAATTTGTTTTACTGCTCATCTCCTCATCTTCAATAACTCCCAGGAGGCCTAAAAGGGGGTCACATATATTAGGGAGGTCACAATTATCCGCTATAAACTCCGTCACTTGAGACCACAAAAGCCTCACCTTTTTGGGCATTCCCGAACCATATGGAACAAGGTGCCTTTTGAACAACGTACATTTTATGACATAATGCCTATGCATGCAAAATAAACGTGCGGGGTATAATACGTCTGATGTAGATAACGTAGCTGTATCATACTGTCTGTAGAGGCTATAAACTGTGATAGACAGGTGTGAAGCACCTCACCCCATTGCTCCTCTGACAACTCTGGCACAAGGGCAGAGCAACAGTCCCTGGCTCTCTCAACTAGATGGGAAGTACAAGGAGCCACTGCCGTATAGTATCTGGAGTCCAATTTAATATGATCTGGATCTAGCAAAAGGGCTTCCAGTTTAGTATTTTCCAGGTGAACTTCGCCTTCCCCAAACTGAGATGCCGCAGCACGACATAGTTGGAAGTATTTAAAATGCTATGTCCTCGGAATCTCATTTTCCCTGCAAAAATGCTCAAATGTACAGAAGCCCCTGCCTAAGAATAACTAATGGGTATATGTAATTCCATATTGAGCCCAAGTTGCCCCACTTTCCAGTTTGTAAAATTCCCCCAAGGAGGTTTTAAACCATACGGGGTTAATAGGAGACCTAAGGAGTGATACATCCGATATAATATGGGAACATAAATGAAAGATTTTCATAACCTCGCCCTCCATCCCAGGGATCAATTTCCTATATAGTAATTTTGGTTTACGATTCATGTAATATGGATACCGCTGCCTCTACCAAATCGTTGCTTTCGGGATTTGGGGGGAAAAAATGCCAGTGAAGGTAAATTTAATTGTGATACATCACTGATTTCATATTCGTACCACAATGACAGGAAGTGCAGGAAATCTTTCTGTAACACAAACAGTATTAAAAGCACTTTATTGTTAGTGGAATTAAAAAGCATTAGAACCTCCTATAATTTATTGCTGTCTGTGGGACAATTTCCCATAGCTATAGTAGTTTTTTGGTAACTGATCCCATGTGAAAGGAAGTGATGGGAAATCTATCCAACATAGGCACAGAGAACTGTCAAGACCTGACACAGGTACATGCACTTCTCTACACAATAAATAAATGAATAACTAAATAAGATTTCCCTGGAGTTCCACTTTAAGCCCCTCCTCATTTCATGGAATTTTAGTGACTGAAGGTTAGGTTTTGGATAAGATGGTTTATTAGCCCTAAGTGCCCTAAGCCCTAAAGTGAAAGCCAATTTCAACAAAAGGCCATAAAATTAACATTTTAAAAACAAATGTATTTTCCAGCAGATTTACCACTCTTCATGACCAAAGCAGTTTCCAGGTTTTGGAGATGTGACTGTCTGACGTTTCCATTTTTTTAAAAGTTTTTAATCCATTCAGATGATGCTTTTCCTCTAGTACCAAATAATGATAAATGCTGAATAAGAATATTAAAACCGGTACCGCAGATGCTCATATAAAACAGTACTTCTTATCAAATCATTGCTCTGAAAACACTGCTGGTATATTTCCAGGTGCAGATACAGGTCAGGAGCTCCAAGAGCCAGTTTGACAAAACAAAGATGGATGTTTGCCAGAAAGTAGATCTTCTTGGAGCCAGCCGCTGCAACTTACTGTCACATTCACTAGCATCCTATCAGGTACAAGGCTCTAGTAACTAGAAGTTGGATTCCTCCCACTAATTGTGATATTGTGATCACTGACTTGATTTGATGTGGTTTTTTATAAAAGTATTGTTGTGTGTTGTTGTTGTTTGTTGTGTTTTTTTTTTATATAAATGAACTGAAGCTTTTTGCAGTCAATTAAATGTGACCCTGTACTCCATTTTAAAGTAAATGTCCTGCCTATGAAAAGACGCCACAAGCTGTCTGCTTCTTTATTAACCAGAAAAGTGCCATCTGTCCAATGAGAGTGTCCTTTCTGCAAATGAAAGTGGTCTCTTTTGACACTAGAATTGACAACGGAGATGGCAGGGCTATGTCATGAAATCAGGAAAGGTTTAAATCCAGTAACAAAGTGAAACTAAATTAGAGAGTGGGAATACCTGTTCTAAAGCATATTGTTATGTACCCACTCTCTAATTTGTTTATTAGCCTGGAAGGCTTCTTATCATGCATCTTGTGGCCTTTGCTCTTGGGCAGAACATTTGCTTTTAAGTTTTTAAAATGGGAGTACAGGATCACTTTAAAGTGGTATTAAACCCAAAACCAAAACTGTTATATATTGCAGCTTACCAATTTAGTTGTGGTAGCCTTGTTTTTTCAGGTTTTTTTTCCACTGGTGATCTGACCAGTAACACACTTCCTGTATTAGAGTGCCTTCCCTTTGGGTGAATGAGCACAGGGGACACATTTGGACAGCAGCATTGCCAATCTGGGAGGAGGGCAGTGTTAGCTGTACCAGCAGATTTAAATATACTAACAAATTGAAGCTGGGGCATGGCAGGACTCAGATGTGAGTGGGTGTGTATAGCTCACATAAGCTCCTTCATCCTGATCCCTTCGGGGGGGTTCTGTGGCTTGGGCCATTCTTTTCTTTGCTGGGGTCCATGGTGTGTCTGTGGTGTGTGGTGGAGGGCACTGAGCTCTGGAGGGGTAGAGCCGGTGTTTGGCAGAGCAAAGGAGTGGGTCCTGGAGTGATGTGGGCAGGAGACGTGGTGTCGGCTTCTTCCAGCCCTGGTCAGCTCTCCTCTGTAATCTTCGACTCCCCTGTATATCGCTCGGCTCTGACCGTCAGCTCTGAGTCAGCTCTTCTCGGCTTCCCGGCTGTCAGCTGAACTGTCAAACCTTTAAATGGCAGAAGCTGAGGTGAGATGCAGGATAGCTGCGTCTGGTAACTCAGGCAAACTGTACACACAAAGGGAAGCAGTTGTTAAGAAATCTTGAGCTGCTAATTATAATTAAAAGAAAACGACAAAGAAGGGGAGACACCAGTGGTACAAGATGGAGCTGTTTTGTAGACGCAGTGCACAGTAAAGAATCATCATGAGACAGACATGGAAAAACTGCAGCGGTTTGCGCATAATCCTTCTCAGGGTGCTGGAAAGTCACAACAACAGCCTAGATTAGCCTCATCGCTATCTATGGCCTCCAAAGTACCGAGCCACCATAGTGGAGCCACTGGGATGGCTTCGGCACCTAGTACTCCAACTGTGGTAGGACCACATTTTTTATCTAATTCTATTTGGAGGTGTCGCTAGTGGAGGAACCATCTCTGAGAGGTACTGACTGCGGTGAATGGCTGCAAGTTTTCTTTGTCTGAAATGACTGATCAACTAAAGTAAATTAAAGAGGAAATGTCATTTTTCAGGCATGATTTGCAAAAAGTGAGAGACCGTACTACAGAGTTAGAAGACAGAATCAGTGGAGCGGAGGATGCTATAACTCCTATAAAACAAGAGATAGAACTTTTAAAGGGGAAAGTTGACATGGAAAGTCATAAATATAGAATTTTGATTGCGGAAAAATAATGAAATTGATTGGAAATAATGTTCACTTCATAGGCCTCCCGGAATGCACTGAAGGGAATAATATGAGAGAAATTTTGGAAAAGAGTGGCTCCAGGAGGTCTTTGGAAAAGATGTGCTCTCCCTTTATTTATTTTTTTTGCTGTAGATAGGGCCCGTAGAGTCCCTTTTGAGATCTATCTCCATCACCAAGATGGAGGGATAACCCCAGGCTAGTGCTTATGAAGCTTCCTTTTTTTTTTTTTAGTACAGAGAAATTATACTGCAAAAGGCCATAGAGATGAAGCCATAACATACAGGCACAATTTTAGTTTTTATTCAGGTATTTACCAAAACATATTCACGCTATAGTTATATAATGGATATGGCCTGAAAGTGTACACTCTCAGGTTTAGTTTGAGGGTATGTATAATCAAATTGGAGGAAGGGTTTAGGAATTACAGCTCTTAAGAATAGCCACGCCCCCCCTTTTTCAAGGGACCAAAAGTAATTGGACAATTGAATCAAAAGCTTTTTCATGGCCAGGTGTGGGCTAGTTCTTCATTATGTCTTCATCAATTAAGCAGGTAAAAGGACTGGAGTGGATTCTAAGTGTGGTATTTGCATTTGGAATCTATTGCTGTGAATCTACATCAAGCGTTCAAAGGAGCTGTCTATGCAAGTGAAACAGGCCATTGTAAGGCTTAAAAAAATTAAATTAATCCATCAGAGAGATAGCAGCAACATTATGCGTGGCTAAATATACAGTTTGGTACATTCTGAGGAAAGAATAACGCACTGGTGAGCTCAGCAACATAAAAAGGCATGGACATCCACAGAAGACCACAGTGGTGGATGATTGCAGGATCCTCTCTATGGTAAAGAAAAACCCATTGACAACATCCTGACAAGTGAAGGACACTCTCCAGGAGTTGGGCGTATCATTGGCAAAGTCCACAATCAAGAGAAGACTTCACGATAGCAAATACAGAGGGTTCACCACAAGGTGCAAACCATTCATAAGCCTGAAGAATAGAAAAGCCAGATTAGACTTTGCAAAGAGCATCTAAAAAGCTAGACCAGTTCTGGAAAAGCATTCTTTGGACGGATGAAACTAAGATTAATCTGTACCAGAATGCGGGAAGAAAAAAAGTGTACAGAAGGCTTGGAACAGCTGATGATCCAAAGCACACAACGTCATCTGTAAAACATGGTGGAGGCAGTGTGATGGCATGGGCATGCATGGCTTCCAGTGGCACTGGGTCATTGGTGTTTATTGATGATGTGACAGAAGGCAGAATCAGCTGGATGAATTCTGCAGTGTTTAGAGATATACTGTCAGCCCAGATTCAGCCAAATGCAGCAAAATTGATTGGATGGCGTTTCACAGTACAGATGGACAATGATCCAAAACACACTGCAAAAGCAACCCTGGAGCTTTTGAAGGAAAAGAAGTGGAATATTCTGTAATGGCTGAGTCAGTCACCTGACCTCAACCCAATTGAGCTGTGTAGTCTTTAATTGATTAGACCTTCTTCTTTTTTTTTTTTTTTTCGCAAAAGAATAGAACTATATGTTAAAAAGGTAACTGTTGGAGAGTCAGAAGTGTTTTTTGCACTGACACGCTATTTGATTCAGCATCCAGGTGGGTTTTTGTTTTGCGCTTTTTTTTTTTTTTCTTGAAGGGATGGGAGGAGGGGTGGGATTAACTATAGACTCAGTATTTTCTGAGGGGAAAAAGAAAGCTTGGTATGACACAAGATGTATACAAGAAATGGTAACACAACAAAAAACATGGAAGAATTTTTTGGGGATATTGGAGTTGTTTTTATCTTAGACACAGAGGAGTGTATAAGTTGGATTATGGTAATGTTTATTTTATTTAATTATTTTCTTTCTTTGTTCAAAGATGGTTAAGATGATTACTCTATGTTCATGGAATATAAGGGGCCTGGGAAATTCGATTAAAAAAAAGCAGCTATGTTCACGATGGTGTCTAGGCTCAAGGCGGCAGTTCTTTGTCTGCAGGAAACACTTACTAAAGACACAGTATTGTGTTTGAAGCATAGAAGGTTTTCCTCTCAATATCACTTAGTATATACTTCTTATTCAAGAGGAGTGAGTATATTAATACATAGATTGTAACCAAAAAGGTTGAGTATCTGGCTGCTTGTCCCTATATGAATACATATACCCAAAGAACCCCCAGTTGGACTTTAATGCAGCAATAGGATCATACATATATTGAAAGAGAAATTTTGTTAAAGATTTTTAGCAACTTTTTGTAGAAGAGTTCTCTTGTAAGGACACTGTCAGAGCAATATTCTTTTTATAAACCATGTATTTAATATTACAATGGAAATGTGTATGTTATAAAGTTGATAAAAATCTTTGTTAACAAAATGTCTTTCAATATATGTATGATCTTATTGCTGCATTAAAGTCCCTCTGGGGGTTCTTTGGGTATATGAATACATAGATTGTTGCCTGTTTCCTGTAGACAAATGATTGACTGACTGTGGAGAGAGGTATATATTTGTTTTGCTCATTAGCAGGAGTTCTCTGTATACTTACAAATGTATATGTCCCTCCTCCTTTTAAGATGGAGGTGATAGAGCACTTATCAGAGTTTATAGCTAATAAACCAAGGGTGGTAGGAGATGATTTCAATATGGTGGTAGGAGATTTCAATATGGTTATGGACTCTCAGCTGGCTAGATTGTCCTGGGAGGAGTATGTTGCAGAGTTTGTTTACCCTATTATATAAAGTAGTTACTGAGGCGCGATTGAGGGATATTTTGGAGAGTACATCACCCAGCAGATCACTTTTTTTTTTTCTTTTTCTTCTTGCTATTCTGGTTCTCACTCTAAATGTTCAAGCATAGATCTAGCGCTAGGTAATGAAAGTCTCTTGCCAATGGTAACAGATATTAGGTATACAGCTAGAGTGTTGTCAGATCACTCCCCACTGGTTATGTTTATAGGAATTGGAGGGACCCGACAGCCAAGGGAATGAAATGTAGATCCCCTTTGGTTAAATCTGATTACACCAAAAGAAGTTATAGTAGACAGTCTGAGGGAGTTCTTAGAGTACAATAGAGCCTTAGCTCCTCAGGGAGTGGTATGGGACTCGCTCAAGGCTTATTTTAGAGGACTCTAAATTCAGAGAATTTCTAAGATTAAAAAATCTACGAAGGATTGGGAGCTGTAGCTACTGTATGAAAGAGGCGATGGAGAGGGAAAAATTTTATATAGACAATCCATCCCCAGATAACCTAAGTGGGTTGAAGCACAATCTATTTATCGCACAGTATCTCTAACTAAGGCAGAAAATAAGTTTTTTTTCTTTTATGAAGTAATGGCATTATGAGGAAGGGGAGAGCATCAGTCATTGTCCCTTTTGGCAAGAGCTCAAAATGCTTCTACAGGTATGTTGTCTATTGCGACTAGTTCTGGAATCGTTACTACCTGTCCTCCTGAAATAGTAGATATGTTTAAACAATAAACATTATTATTCGGCGCTATATAGCTTCAATATGCGAGGGGTTGAAAGAGATGGGGGATTTTTTTTCAGGGTTTGGAGATTCCCTGTTTCTCAAATTAAGGTAAGGATATGTTGGAGGCCCCTATTACTTTAGAACTCCAGCATGCAGTGTCTGCCTCAACTAATCATAAAGCGTCAGGACTGGATGGGTTGCCAACTGAAATTTATACGCAATATGGAGATTTATTACTTCCGGAGCTGCTGTGGGTGTTAAATTGGGCATTAGATAAAGGAGAATTGCCGCTATCTTTGACTGAAGCTACAATCATATTGATACATAAGGAGGGAAAAAATAACCATTTTATTTGCTCTGTATGGACGTTAAGCTTTTGGCGAGAGTCTTGGCCACTAGATTGTGTAAGGTCATACATACACTGATTCACCCAGATCACTCAGGGTTTATACCTGGTAGGTCAACAGATTTTAGGTGAACAAGAAGCATTGGAGGCAGGCTTATTGAGAGCTGAGCCACGATGCTTCACAATCCATCTATCAGCATCCATCAAGCAGAAGAAAAAAAATATGGAATCACTCAATTCTGAGGAAATATTATGAAATCATGAAAAAAAACACTATAGTACACCACTGGTACTTTGTTGCACCACATCTGGCTTTTATAACAGCTTGAATTCTCTGAGGCATGGATTTAACTATCGACAAACCGTATTTTTCATCAATCTGGCTCCAACTTTCTCTTATTGCAGTTGGCAGGTTGGAGCCTTGTCATGGACCATTTTCTTTAATTTCCACCATAGATTTTCAATTGGATTGAGGTCCAGACTATTTGCAGGCCATGCCATTGACATTATGGGGGAGATTTACTAAAGCTAGTTCACTCAGTATCTCGTGCACCTGTCCATAGTGACCAATCAGCTTCTAACCTCAGTTTGTTCAATTAGGCTTTGGCAATAAAACCTGGATGCTGATTGGTTTCCATGCAGAAGAGCACGAGATTCTGAGTGAACCGGCTTTAGTAAATAAACCCCTATATGTCTTTCTTAAAGGAAAGTTTTCATGGCTTTTGCCCTATGGCAAGATGCATTATCTTTCTGAAAAATGATGTCGTCATCATCACCAAATATTCTTTCAATTGATGGAATAAGAAAAGTGTCCAAAATCTAAAAATAAACTTGTGCATTTAATGAAGATTTAATGACGGTCATCTTCCCTGTACCTTTACCTGACATGCAACCCCATATCATCAATGATTGTGGAAATTTGCATGTTTTTCTTCAGGCAGTCGTCTTTATTCATTTCATTGGAACAGCATCAAACAAAAGTTCTAGCATCATCACCCTGCCCAAGGCAGATTCATGATTCATCACTGAATATCCTTTCATCCAGTCATCCACAGTCCATGATTACTTTTCTGTAGTCCACTATAACCTTGTTCTTTTCTGTTTAGGTGGTAATGATTGTTTTCGTTTGGCTTTTCTGTATGTAAAACCCATTTCCTTTAGGCGATATCTAAAGTTCGGTCACATAGATTGACTCCAGTTTCTGCCCATTTGTTCCTCGTGTTTTTTTTTGTTTTTTTTTATGCATTTTTTGTTTTCAAGGCATATTGCTTTACGTTTTCTATCTTGAAGCTTTGATGTCTTCTATGGTCTACCAGTACGCTTCCCTTTTTACAACCTTCCCATTTGATTTGTACATGGTCCAGATTTTAAACACCGCTGACGGCGAACAACCAACATCTTTTGCAACATTACATGATGATTTACTTTCTTGAAGTTTTATAATCCTCTCCTTTGTTTCAACTGACATCTCTCATGTTGGAGCAATGATTCATGTCAATCAGCTTGGTGCAACACCTCACCAAGATGTGCAAGCATTTTTTTTTTTTTTTTTTTTTAATTTGCAGAATAATTAGCAGATGTAATCTGATGTAGATGTTTGTTTTAGAACTGCAAAGTACATGGGGATTCCATCATATTTTCCTCAGAATTAAGTGATTCCATACTTTTCTCCTCTGCTTGATCTGCAAAAACAGTTGCAATTGACTAGTTTTCTTTCATTATGTTTTTTTTAAGGGTTTCTTAAAGCCAGAAGGTTGGAATGCTAACTGAAAATAGTTTTGAGGCATGTCTGTGATTTTTTTTTTTTTTTTTTTTTTTTTTACGCAATTAAATAATTGACTGAACATTTTCCAAGAGTGGTGATTCCATACTTTTTGCCAGGGGATGTAGATTGGTTGAAAGTAGGTAATAGCATGCTGATAATAGAGAAACTTGCTTACATGAGAAGGGGGTGTGTGGGTAAATTTAAAATTTGGAAATGATGGGTGCGCTATACTGGTGTCTGGACATGGGAGTATAAAATTATATGCTTTTTGTTTTTGGTTTGATTGAATGGAAATAGTAATATTAGTAGTAGTAATAATAATGCTTTTTATGTGGGGATTGTGTCTTCGTGTTTGTGTGTATAATATAATAATATATCATATGGAAATGAAAGTTTGTTATTAAATTTAAAAAAATGAATATTAAAAAATAAATTAATTAACAGCAAAAAAACTAACTGAAACCAAACCCCAGCTAATACTTTATAGGCAGTTACAGCGAAAAGTTTTACATAAATAAAAGCCGATCATTGTAAGCAGTGGTGTCATTAGGGTTGGTGCCACCTGGTGCGGTAAAACATGGTATCACAACCCCCCGCCCCCCAGCAATATTTTTTTTTTCCCATACAACACTGCTCAACCCCTAGCCTGCCACAGTGCTCTGTCCTGCCTCTGTGGAGTGACAGCAGGACTGAGCAGTATACACTGGGGAGGCTAGTGCATTGGGCTCTCTCCTGTACAGCCTGCCACACTGGGCAGCCTAGTTTCAGGGAGGCAGTGCACGGTCATGGTGCGCACCCCAAACTGGCCCCTGTAAATGATGCGGTCAGTGCTGGCACACCGATCCGTGTGCAGTCATGGATGGGGATGACACCTTCGTGGTCAGATATCCCTTCCTACTTGATGGTGTCACCCCCAGGGCTGCTGTTAGAAATTGTGGGGCCCTGTACAGCCTACCTGACAGGGTACTCTTCAACCCTGCCCTTGACCCCACCTTGAAACAAAATGCATTGTCCGCTCACAGGGCTAGTGCTTCCACTAGGCAGCTGCCTAGGGCGCACTGTCACCTTGGGGTGCCTGGGCCCTTCAGCTGAGGGGAGGGGCAGCAGAGGGAGGAAGAAAGAACAGTCGAAGATGCTGGGTGTCTGGGGCCAGTGTAGCAGCTCGTCCAGTGTTCGAGTTCTAGTCCTTCTCTTCCCATTCATCAGCAGAGGTGGAGCTGCACCTGCGGAGGAATGATGTCTTATGTCTATGTGAGTGTGACCTGGCCAGCCATCCATCACATGTGCAATGTGTCAGTGAGTGACATCCTCACAATCCCACAGCCTGATCTTCTAGTGCCTGCTGGGCCTGCTGATCTGTGTCAGTGTTGGTGTGTTGTGTCGGATCTGCCACTGTGTGGGATCTCTCAATTTTGGTGTTCTGTATGTGTGCGTGGGCAGGGCTGCCTGCTGTCATTTTTACCTAACCCCCCCCATTGCCTGTGGAATTTTTAGTATGGGACCTGTCAGTGTGGATCCAACATCCTCCACTGCCAGCCAGATACAGTCCGTCCGTGACACTGATTTTGTATTTAATATTGGTATTGGTGGCATCTTATGGCACTTGTTTTTGCAAATTAAAAGAAGTTTAGTAGTTTAATTTTTTGTTGATTTTAATATTTTCTACGGTTTTTAAAAATTTTATTTATCTGGGGGGGGGCACAAGTAGTTGGTGTTGCCTAGGTCGCAAAATAATCTAGCACCGGCCCTGCCCGTACAGTGGCTTGCACGTGGGTGTTAAATCCCACACAGCTCAGCTACTTGTTTTTACTGCCAACCCCCCCCAACACAGGTGTAAAGTAGCATTTCACTGTGCTTATGATAATCAGAATTTTGGTAATCACACAGCACAGCAGGTGCTGTATGGCTCTGCCAGTGTCACATGACAACATAACCACCATCTGTTGTGCTGTGTGATTACCAAAATTCTGATAATCACAGTAAGGTTTCTGTGAACTCTAAACAGATGTTAGTGTCCCTCACAGTGCAGCCACGACACCCGCATCTGCCAGAACAGACTTACTGCTCCCGATCAGCCACCTTACATCAGTCTTGGCATCTGGCTGAGGGAGCGGAGCAGAGCATGTTTACAGAGATCACTCTACCATGAAAGGCAGTGGGCAGCCTACAATTGAGCAGCAGAACTTGTGGCGTTGAATCATGTAAAAAATAGTCCCTCCTCTGCTCTCCCCTCTTGGGCCCCTCTGTCGACCTAATGGGGTTCAGGAAAATTTAATTAAACACCCCCTAAGCAGGTAGGAAGGGTGGGGGGTTGTTTGACACTGACTATTTTTTTTCATTGGCAGAACTTACCTATGAGGCTGAACAGTACAACAGGGCCAGTTGTACTGCTTTATCAGTGGCCCTGGTCACCCCTCTGAGTGTCACCCAGGTGTGGTCCACATCCCCGATAGCGATGCCACTGGTACAAAGGGCATACCTTCCCTGATTTGGGGACTAAGCTTTTCCCCCTTGCCATTTTCCATAAGAATGCTTTAATGGCCAATAATGGACTAAGGGATTATTGGTGGCTGTGGCTTAGCTCTGAAGTCAGGGAAATCAAGCCCTTAGTAATAAAGTGAAACCAGTTTCAGAGGAATGCACAATAGACTGCTTTCTGGTTAATACAGGGGGCTGTGCCTAGAAAAGAAAGCTTTAAACCCTGACATTTATTTATTATCAGTTTTGTATTCACTGTACCCGAAGGGTCAATTGCGGGCTTTGTGCTGTAAAATGCCATGTCACAGAGTGCCAATGCCTGTTGCTTTTCTTTTCCTAACAGAGAACACTTCTTCACTTTTGGAAGACAACAGCACATCTAATGTCTGAAATTCAGGAGGAATTTCAAGAGATGCTTCCATATACTCCGTCCTATCTTAAGGTTTGCATATATTACATTGCATTGTTAGTCTCAGATCAATATTTTAAGATAAATAGAAAAGGTTAATCTATACCATGATAATTTGATAGCTGTTCTATTTCAGATTCAATTTCCTTGCTGCTTAGACTTTCCCAATTATGTGATTCGGCTCTTCTTCAAATGTTTTACCACTTTAACTGAAAACTGGACCTCAGATTAGGACTTTAGCCCCTGTCACTCTGCTGTCATATGATGTCTGCATTGTCTTGTGGACTTCAGTTTATTTTATCTATTTTTTTACATCACACTGAGGATGTCTGAGCACAGTTGAACATGTAAGGAATCCCTGACCAGGCATGTAAACAGTATTTGTGTCACATAGGTTTCTCATTTACCCGAGTGATGGACTCCAGGGTTTGACAAAACAAGCTTTTTGTTTCTCAGAGATTTGTAGGCTCTGGTCTGGAGGCTTTGTAGAGGTTTGGGTGGGGTAAAGCCTATATTTCTATGTCCACATCTTGAGTGGTAGTCAGCCCTTTTTGTTTGGAAGTTAACTGAAGTTTAAAGCTCCCTCCTCAGCCCTGAGCAGTATGTATACATAGACACTAAGAATGCCTTTACATTTGACTGTGCCAATGTTTGTGTGTGTGATAGTCTGTGTGGTAACCGAATGGAATGTATGAGTGGATCACAATAGCCAGGAGATTACACCAGTGGCTAGAGGTAATTTCACCATTTGGGCAAGCCCCACGTGTGCCCAAACAGATTCCTCCAGTTTGGGAGTCTGCTGTGGACTGGTGTAATTATTATTTGACAGCAGTGACTCATGAATATGAAGGGTGTCAAGACAACGCTTGGCTCTGCGAAAGAGCAAATACTTCTCAAAATACACAAAGTGAGTTTTGTTGCCCATAGCAAAGCAGGTAAAATTAAACCAACTGAGCTTTTGCGAAGGATGCTTCCTGAAGATGACTTGGAGAACTTTGAGCAGGTTGCTCTGTGAGAAATATGATGAGATGCATGCTCGGTGGCAAGCAGGAAATGGTAGCTATGTTCCCATACACAAGTGGGGCATGGAGAATGAATGTAACCACCCTAGAAGAGGAAGTCTGAGAACAGCAGAAAAAAAGGTTGCATTTGAGAGATGAAACAAAGGAAGAGAGAAATAGAAGATACATTCTAGTTATATTTAAACGTATAAAAAAATGTGAGTTTAGTGTCACTTTTAAGGAAGAAGAGTGCTGGGAATGATTCCTTCTGTCAATAGAGAGACTGGCTATGAAATTGTCTGCCGTGATGTGGGAGTGACCCCAGCTGGGGGACCCGCTATGTTTTGGGAGAGTAACTTCCCTTTTGTACAGGTCTCTGTATAGTGGGAAGGCAAAGGTTAAAATTGAATTTGAAAATGTTCTGATTAATAATGCAAAAACCTCAGACCACCACGGAAACCCCCGTTTGCTTAGTCCTGTGGAGACCTACCTGAGCGAGGAGGTCTCCAGGGGGAGAGATGCCGGCGCTCTGAAGGGACGGGAGCCGAGCTAAGGGAGGAGAGCGTGCTGCGGAGATCCGCGATCAGCTGCTCGGTTGCCGGGGAGATGCAGTAAGGAGGAGTGAGCACGTGGGTTGGCCGCAAGGGAGCTCTGGGAAGCTGAGACGCCGGCCGGTTCCCTGTCAAGTGCCAGGTCCCAAACAGGAGAGCGGAGACGCCGGTTCAAACCCCAATTCTACCATACAGGAGAGGAAATAGGAACAGGACCCACAGTTCATAGGAGACCCTGCAGGAATCCCCCAGAGACATTGGCCAGATGTAACGAGTGGACGACTGAGGATCTATGTCGACCCACTGGGTGAGTGGGTGAAGAAGGGTGAGTCCACACGCAAATAATTGTTTAAGCTTGCTTACCTGTGGGAAAGGACTTTGAAATTGCCTATAAAGAAAAAAGGGGGATTCCCAGGGGATTTGGAAAGTGAACAGTGGGAAAAGAAAATGAAGTGTTAAATTGACAGAGCCTGTCTGACATCATTACCCCAATATACAGTTTAAAATTTCCCCCTGATTAAAGAGCACAGTCAGTGCAGAAGATATGAAGAATAAAAGTGTTAAAGGTAGTGGGCTTAAAGGGTCCCAGACGGGTACAATTAAAAAATATACCTCCCAGGGGAATGCGACTCCAGAAAGGGCCAACAGTGGAAATGAAAAAGGGGAAATGGAAACCTCCTTGGAGAACAGTCCTAGATTGTCATTGGGCCCGGAAAATAGTAACCAACAGTGGCAAGAAAATTCCGCGAGGATAGACCTGGTAAAAGATCTACAAGTGCCAAATAAAAGAGAGATGGCTGAAATGTTTAAGGATCTGGAAAAAACTATTAAACAAGAAATGACAAATATACGTCAGGATCTAGGGCACCTGCTAATGAGAACGGAAGAAATGGAGGAAAAAATTAACAAACATACCCAAGACATAACAGACTTAGAAAAAAAGTCCGCTATGATGAGGAATATGCAGAAACAACTGCAGTATAAAATAGAAGTACAGGAGAACAGGTCCAGGAGAAGCAACCTGAGGATAAGAGGAATCCCAGATATCCTGAAAGGGGGAGAATTACAAGAAATAGTCTGCAAAATGTTAAATTCCATCATGGACAGACCTGTAACAGAGGAACTTAAACTAGATGGAATTTTTAGAGCAGGAAAGCCCCAACAAGGTAAAGCGAAGGAAAAATCAAGAGATGTGATTGTTCAGTTGCAAAAATATGGAGATAAGGAAGAGATTTGGAGACGGACTAAAGGAAGAACAACTATTTAGTATGGAGATATAAATTTCCAGATTTTTGCGGATTTATCGCACAAGACTTTGTGGAGAAGAAGAGCTTTGAGGCCCCTGTTAGAGCAGATGAGATCAAGGAATGTGCAATATAGATGGGGTAACCCAGAGTGTTTAATCGGATGGAAGAACGGTGTTACAGCATTTTTGAGATTTCCTGAGGACTTAAGAGACTTCTGTGACAGACTGGAATTGCAGAGAATGAGGATCAGTGGGTGGGAAACAGAGATAGAAATAGGCTTTGGGGGAAAAGAAGTATGGCAGGAAGTAGGTAGGGAAGGGGTAGCGAGGAGTTAGTTGGGAGAGTGTGAGTTTGTGTGTTTTTTTTTTTTTTTTTTTTTTTCTTCTCTCCCTAACTTTCTCACTAAACTGCACCGCTAAGGTTAAAGAAATAAAACAGGCGTGGGAAACCGTGGTGGTTGGAGGGGGGGTAAGTCGTACATGGGAGGAGTTCAATCCCCAGGTATAAAAATCAAAGGTGGGTTCATTACCACAAATGATTGATAGGCGGCTTGAAGGCCTAAATAGGGGGGGGCGGGGGGAGGTGGAGTGAGTAGGAGGGGTGAGAGTGGGAGGGTGATTAGGGGGAGCGGGGGGGAGGGATATGATAAGAGGGTTAGGGGGGGCCTTAGGGTTAAGTCTCTGCATGCTAGAGCGGGGAATAAGAATAAATTGATACAAGACTGATGGAAAACTTGCGATTTTTAACATATAATGTAAAAGGTTTGAACTGCCCAGGGAAGAGGTTTAAAGTTTTCAAGGAGTTACAGCACAGAGAGGCTTCAGTGGTTTTTCTGCAGGAGACTCGCTTAGAAATTAAATCAAATGTAAAGCTGTACTCAAGAAATTATCCAACATGGTTCTGTTCTGATTCCCCGATTAAAAGAGCTAAGGGTGTAGCAATAGGGTTTGCAAAGAATATAAGGTGGGAGATTGAAGATAGAGTAACAGACCCGGAGGGGAGATTTCTATTTTTGAAGGGTAGATTACAAGAACAGAAATGTACTATTGTGAATATTTATTGCCCAAATAAGAGACCGGAGGTATACCTGAAGGGAGTTCTGAGAAAATTGATGGCATTTAAGGAGGGTCTTCTGATAGTGGCGGGGGATTTGAATTTTTGCATGGACCCATAAATGGACACGACTTCATCTGTGCAGAGAGAGGGAGGTAGAGCTTTGAAAAATCTGAAGGGCGTGTTGTATGAGTGTCAATTGGTGGATATTTGGAGGGTGACACATGGAAAAGAGAGAAATTACACTTACTTTTCTAATGCCCACGGGATGTATTCCAGACTAGACTACATATTAGTTGACCACCAACTCATAGATAGGGTGGACAAAATAGAAATTGAAGAGATTTCTATCTCTGACCATTCTCCGGTTACATTGAAACTGAGGTGGGGGAGATGTTTGTCAGGAGGGACAGAATGGAAGCTGAATGAAGCCCTCCTTCTAGATCCCGAGGTCGACCGGAAAATTAGAGTAGAAATCGAAAGATTTTTTCAGGAGAATGAGACAAGGGAGGTGTCGGTGGCCACAGTGTGGGAGACCCATAAGGCCTATATAAGAGGTATACTGATTGCGATCGGGGCAAAAAAGAAAAGGGAAAGAAGAGAGAAACTCACTGGACTGTTAAGAGAAATAAGTGAATTGGAGCAGATACATAAAATTAAAAGAACAGATGAGATAAGACAGAAGATGGTAAAAAAGAGAGAAGAACTAGGGTTTTTGATGGAGGAGGAGAAGAGAAGAATCTTTAATAAAGTTGCTAGTGAGAGATATAGATGGGCAGATAGGCCAGGTAGATACCTGATGAGAGCTTTGAGGGAAAAGAAAAATAGAAATTATGTAGAAAAAATAAGGACCCCTAACGGAGAAATGGTTTATTCTACCAAAGAGATCACTAGAGTGTTCAGAGAATACTATAGTAAGTTGTATAATATTGCCCCTCAAGACCCAGTCAATATAGGTGGGAAAGAGAGTAGAGAAAAAAGAAGAGCGTATCTTAAAAACGCAGGACTACCGAAGTTAAGTGAGGATCTATTGAATTCCCTAGATATGGAAATAACACAGGAAGAAATAAAAAGTGCATTAAAAAGTACCATAAAGGGGAAAAGTCCAGGCCCAGATGGTTATACAGTGAGGTACTATAAAAAATATAGCGACTTGTTACTACCAAAAATGGAGGAATATATGAATGCCCTGGGAGGAGAGATGGAGATGAGACGGGAATCTTTACAGGCCCATGTGGTATTAATTCAAAAGGAGGGGAAGGATGCTTCTCAATGCTCTAGTTATAGACCAATATCACTTCTGAACATCGACACAAAGTTATATGCAAAGGTCTTAGCAAATAGATTAAAAGATCTAATGCCAGATTGGATCCAGCCAGATCAGGTGGGATTTGTGCCAGGAAGAGAGGGTAGAGAGAACGGTTTAAGATCTCTGTTGCTTATCCAGAAGGCCAAGAAGGGGAAACCGCCAGTAGTGGTGCTTTCGATTGATGCTGAAAAAGCATTTGATAGAGTAAACTGGAGCTTTATGATGGATACCCTGGAGACTTTAGGAGTGGGAGCAAGAATGAGAGAGTGGATAGGAAAGCTGTACAGAGAGCCTTCCGCGGTTATAGTGGTTAATGGGGAGAAGTCAGATACTATAGGAATGTCAAATGGAACTAGACAGGGATGTCCACTGTCCCCATTGCTGTATGTTCTGTCGCTGGAACCTTTGCTGGCAACAATTAGGAAGAATATAGATATAACAGGGGTGAAGATAGGAGGCGAAGAACATAAAGTGGCAGCTTTCGCTGACGACCTGCTGTTTTATGTGGGAAATCCGAGGATAACACTTCCCAACTTAATGAAGAGCTTAAAGGAATATGGGGAGCTAGCAAACCTGAAAATTAATCCATCAAAAACTGAGATCTTAAATGTTAATCTCCCAAGTAGCGAAAAAGAAAAAATACAAAAAGAATTCTCTTTTATATGGAAAAATAGAGAGATAAAGTATTTAGGGGTTAAATTCTTATACGAATTTATATAAGTTAAACTATATTCCACTCTTAAATGAGATCAAGGAGGACTTAAGGAAAATGGGAAGAGGTAACCCGTCTTGGATAGGGCGTATAAACCTGATAAAAATGGTAATTGTACCTAAAATCTTATATAAATTTCAGATGGTCCCAGTTAAAATCCCAGAGGCATTCTTTAAAGTAATAAAAAAGATGTTAACAAGATATATATGGAAAAATAAAAAACCTAGAATATCATATGACCTACTGAGTAGAAATAAGGAGAAGGGAGGATTGGGAATGCCAGACATAAAGTGGTACTATAGAGCTGTAATCTTAGCGAGAATGTACGATTGGACACATAACCCAGAGGGGAAAAAGGTGGATTAAGATCGAAAATGATTTAAGCGGATCCACCTTGAGTAAAAGTATATGGGTCCCAGCAAAGTATAGAGGTTTAAAAGATTCCACGAGTGTTTTCACAGTAAATGTTTTTAAGGTGTGGGATAATTTGCACAAATATATGAAATGGGATTTCAATTCACAATTAATATCACTTAGGAACACAGATTTTTTTCCCCCAGGTAGGGAAGAGAGTATAGGAAAATGGTTCAAAAAAGAGGATATTCAACTGAGAGATATAATGGATGGACAGCAGGGAAGAAAATTAGGGGTTGTAAAGTAATAATAGGGTTTTGGAAAATGATCTTTTTGTATATGAAACTGATGAAGAAATGTGTATATTATATTGAAAATAAATAAATATTTAAATTTAAAAATAAATAAATAAATAAATAATGCAAAAATCTCTAGTTATATACCAGAGTCAGTTGAGCAAAGTGCTGATCTAAATGTGTTGGGGATGCCCAATAAAGAAAGCGTGCAGTATACCCTAGCAAAACGCCTATGTGTGATTGGAGCCTCAAAGTGAAAATTTATGCATTAAATGAAGGCCAGAGGTTTACAATGGTGAAAATGTGGGAAGTAAAGTATTTTTTTTCAATTATATTTTTATGCCATTTCCTTGATATTTACAGAAAAAAGTATTGCAAAATAGAAAACAGACGCAACCGTAAAATAAATAGGATTTTTTTGCTATTCAGCACTGTTATTTTAACTGGCAATTGCTCAGTCATGCAACACTGTACCCAAATAAAATGTATATAATTTTTTCACACAAATTGTTTTCTTTTGCTGGTATTTAATCACTACAGTTTTTTTTCATTCTTTTGCTATATAAACAAAAAATGCTGAAATTAAAAAAAAATATAATCTAAAACTTTGCTAACAAATCTTTCTTTATAAAGTTAGGCTAAAAGGGACATACTAAACTGCATATTGGTATGATGGGATGATTTGGCTGCAATGCTCAACACTCTCATTAGGTGTCAGGATATTTTTACACACATATATGGTAATGATTTTGTTGTTACTCAAAATATGTTTCTCTTTTCTGCAGTGCTTGATACAATGTAGCAAGTAGTTGTGGCTAATGTTTTTAACTCTTCACTTGCTGACATATGTGCAGCTGTAAAATGGCACCATATTAAATTATACAGAAATAATGGAAACATTACTCAATATATTAACAGGAATAGATTTACGGATTTCATTCAGTACATGTATTTGTAAAGCAGTACATTTTGAACTGTTATATTAACCACTTCAAGTCCGGACACTTTTACCCCCTTCCTGTCCAGGCCAATTTTCAGCTTTCAGTGCTATCACACTTTGAATGACAATTGCGCGGTCATGCAACACTGTACGCATATGAATTTTTTAGCATTTTTTTGAGACAGATAAATCTTTATTTTGGTGGTATTTATTCACAACTGGGATTTTTATTTATTTTGCTCTGTAAATGAAAAAGTCCAAAAATTTTGAAAAAAAAGTGTTTTTCTTATAAAATTTTGCAAATAAATAATATTTTGTCATAATTCTTAACCAAAATGTATTCCATTATCTTTTTAGTAAAAAAAAAACCCAAATTGGTTTATATTCAAAAATTATAATTTTGAAACATTTTTTTTACATTTTATTTTTTTTTCTTATTACTTGTTTTTGTTTTTTTTTACATACTGTCACCCTAGCAGTACAGTGGCTCCATGGTCACACTGTACTACTTTTGGGGGGTGATGAAGATTTTTTTTTTTTTTATTCTGATTGCTTTTACACCCATAAAGGCTGTAAAAGCAATCATTTCTCCTTCTCTCTGACTGCATTCTTGCAGCCATTGAGAACTACTGTGTGAACTGTGATTGGTCACAGCTTGTCACATGGTACAAGGCTGTTGTGAATAGCCTTGTCCCATGTGACCTCTGTGATCACTCACAGATTTCACACGTAGTAAGCAATGATGTCAGAAGTGACATCTTGCTTACTACTTTGCATGTGATCACTGATTGGCCAATCAATGATCACATGATCAGGACCTTGCACAGAGGTCCCGTACGACTATCGGTGTCCCAGAGAGTGCGCACAAGCAGGGGGCGGGGAGGCCGTTTATAAACGGTCACCCGACCCTGCACTGCCACCGTCTGGCCGTTTATATACAACGGCCAGATGGTAGGTGGTTAAGAACCTGGAAAATGATGTTTAAAAAAAAAAATTATTAAAAATTACAAATGCCAAGGAAAAAAGTATGCATTTCTGATAACAATGTGGTTTTCATTGATATGCATGGGGATTATGGATGGAATAGAATGGTTACACATCCCATACAAATTATTTTCACCTTTTCTAGATCAAAATATGGATAAAATTACTTTTATATATGGGGATTATGAGGAGAATATCATGGTTACACTTAACCTATTTTAGATAAGCAAAAGAATATAATTATTTTTCTACATGGGCATTATGGGTGCATTTTAGGAACCTGGAAAATGTTTAAAAAATTACTAACGGCAAAGAAAAAAATTAATGCATTTCTGATAACAATGTGGTTATTATTGATCTGCATATCTGCATGGGGATTATGGATGGAATATAATGGTTACAAGGTTGCCCTCTCCCATTGTCTCCGCACTACTTATTGAGCCCCTTGCCTCCAAACTTAGAGAAGAATCCCTATTCACTGGTATCAAATATCATCATAATTCCGAACACAAAATCAGTCTGTTCGCAGACAATATCATAAGTAGAATATATTTTCGATAATCTGACAGGATTTAGATACCATTGTTGCAGGAGTTTTTGGTATGATTCCCAGTGTATAGTACAATGGGAGGGTTTGTATGTAAGAGTAAAAGTTTTTTGCCATGTTTTGGTCCGTAAATGTTTTGGATAGTATCATTTCCCAATTTTTTAGGGATGATTTTCTTCGATGAATTGTAAATTAATTAGATGGAAGTAATATATGGAGATCCCTCTACCTGGGTATTTTGGGTTGTTAAAGTATTGAAAAGCAGGACTCAGGAGAGTGGTAGTTGGAGATAAGTTGTTAGATAGTATACAGTGGGTAATTCTCATGTGAGTGAAGTGTTCCGAGATGGGTAGAGAGAATTGGTCTTGAAGATAACGAAATGGGGTTAGAGTGTCGTTTGTGTAGAGATCTAATAAGGTAGTGACTCCACATTTTTCCCATGGGGTTAGATTAAGGGAGGGTATCAGATAGTGTAATATATTTATGGGAAGTGGTATAGCAGGTAATGCCAGGCCTCCCGAGATGCTTAATGCATGGATGTTTGAGGGGAAAATGTATTTGGTCTGTAGGCCTTAAAAGGAGGAGATTTTGTAGTGAAAGTGGGCAGAACAGTAGGGACTCCAGTGTGGACCAAGTTTTCTCTTTAGATCCTTGGGGTACACCACTAATAACACTGAACATTGGGACACATCAATAATAACACTGATCCTTGGGACACATCAATAATAACACTGATCCTTGGGGTACACCACTAATAACACTGAACCTTGAGACACATCAATAATAACGCTAAACCTTGGGGTACACCACTAATAACACTGATCCGGATGCCACCAAATATAAATTTGGTCTAATAATTTGGCTAGATAGTAGGAGCATAGGTAGGGGAGACCTGCGCCACCTCTATTAAGTGGGCGTATTAGTAAATTAGTTGCACATCTGGGCCGTTTAGAATCCTATATAAATTGGGCAAAGTGCTTCTGTTCTTTGCAGAGGAAGTTGGAGGGTACTGGTATGGGAAGGGTCTGGAACATATAAAGCAGTTTAGGTAGAGTGATTGATTATTTTCAGGACTGCAATCCGGCCTAATTTAGATAAACCAAAGTTTCGGAGGGAAAGAAGTTCCTTTGGTAAGGATTGGAGGAACAATTTGTGGTTTGATACATAATGTTGGTTGGTTGTAGGAGTTAAATTGATCCCTAAATATGGGATTGATTGGTTGGTCCATATAAACGGGACATTTTTAGTGAGGTATTGTTGCGTTTTTGGAGGTGCATGCCGGTTTAGAATTAGAGACTTAGTTTCACTGAGTTTATAATAGGAAACTTCTGCATTTTAAATTATGGGAAGTGAGTGAAGTGGGTTAGTTACCATTAAGATGATATCGTCTGAGAACAGACTGATTTTGTGTTTGGAATTATGATATTTGATACCAGTGAACAGGGATTCTTCTCTAAGTTTGGAGGCAAGGGGCTCAATAAGTAGTGCGAAGACAATGGAAGAGGGCAACCTTGTTTGGTACCATTTGTGATGTTAAATGATTTGGATAATGCCCTATCTGCAAGCACTCTAGCGGAGGGAGAGGAATATAAAGACAAAATAGCTGTCCATATCCAACCCGTGAGTCCATATTTTTGTAGAGCTGTTTACATAAAACCTCAATGTATGCAGTCAAACACCTTCTCTGCATCCAGGGAGAGGAACAGAGAAGGTGGTTTTGTGGATTCTAGGCTGTGTATTAACGAGAGTATTCTCCTAGTGGCATCTGGGGTCTGGCAGCCTGGTATAAATCCTACTTGATCCAGGTGGACCAGGGACGGGAGAAGTGGGAGTAGTCTCCGGGCTAGTATTTTTGCAAATAATTTCACATCTGTATTTATGAGATATGAGTCTATAATTGTGCACAAACTGGGGAACTTTACCTGGTTTAGGTATAGTTGTTATGATAGATTGTAATATCTCTTTAGGTAGTGAGCCAGAGGATGCGGCACAGTTTAAGAGTTTTGTTAGATGGGGAGACAAATTACAGGCAAATTGTTTATAATATTTGTTTATGTATCCGTCTCCTCCAGGAGATTTATTGAACGGAAGGTTTTTAATAGCTGATTCAACTTCCATAGATGATATTGGTTCTGATAAGGTTTGTCAGTCTCTCCAATCTTTCCCCATTCCAATTTCAAATTGTAAGAAATGATGTATGGAGGTGGGAGATGGTTGGGTAGTTTCTTTGTCGTCTTTAAAGTTTTATATAGTGATTGGTAGAAGTCAGCAAAGGCGTTTGCTATATCTAGAGGGTTTGCTACAAGAGAATTAGACATTGGGTGGTGGACCGAGTTTATTTTAGATTTAAGGCATTGTTTAACCAATCTGGCTAATAAAGATCCAGCTTTGTTTCCTAAAGAGTTATATTTTGCTTTCAGTCTTTTTAAATTAAGGTTGTATTTATTTAGGAGTAAGGAATGAAGTTTATTCCTATCTGCGGTCAAGGATGCTGAATTGGCATGAAGTTGGGGAGTGTTTATTTTGTTCTTTTAGTTTAATAGAATCTAAGACCTCTTCAACTTGGCGCCTCCTCTGGCTATTAAGCTGGGAGCTCCGTTTTATGAAAACCCTTCTCATATATGCTTTATAAGTAGCCCATAATGTATTTATGGAGATGTCATGTGTATTGTTAATTTCTAAGAAAAGTGAGTGGGCTTCCAAGATGGTTTTCTGGTGATTGGGGTCTGTCAAAAGAATTAAGTTCAGTCTCCAAAGTCGAGGGACAGGGGACTGTTGCGGATTGTCGATGGTAATGCTTAATGGAGCATGATCAGACCACATTATTGTACCGATTTTCTTGAGGATGTGATGTGTTGCAGAGTCCATTTATCTGTGAGGAATAGGTCTATTCTAGAATATGATAATTGGGAGGGAGAGTAATAAGAGTAGTCCCGTTCTGATCTACGCTGGCATCTCCAGATATTATAGAGGTCGTTAGTGTGTAAGAAGTGGTTCAAGGAGTGATTAGATGGGCGTTTGCCAGATGACGAGTCAAGTTGGACGTTTCCAACAATGTTGAAGTCACCTCCAGTGATTAAGTGCCCCATTCTGTTGGAGGCGACTAATGCGTAGAGTCTCTTACAAAATCGGATTTGGTTGGTGTTTGGGCCATATACATTGACTAAGGTGTAAGGAGTATTATTAATATTGTATATAAGGATGTGGAAGCGACCTTGAGGGTCTGCAAGTTCGGAAGTAAGTTGGAAGGTCATCGTGTCTCTTATAGCAGTGAGGACTCCATTTTTCTTTTTGGGGTTCGAGGCCAGGAATAGTGTAGGAAATTGCTTCCTGGTGAAATGGGGTGTTTTGGATGCAGCAAAGTGCATTTCCTGGATGAAAATGATATCTGCTTGTAGAGATCGAGCTTCTTTGATGAGTAACGATCTTTTTAATGGGGAGTTGAGGCCTCGAACGTTGAGTGATGCTATTTTATTCTGAGTAAGATGATGGATGGATATTGGATTGGAAGGTCTACTCTAATTAGGTTTAGCGGTACTGTATGGTATAATAAAGGTATCTTATTACCAGCGACAATATGCAGTTGTTCTTGGACAAAGGGATCCAAGGCCTCAAAAAGAATGGTACGGTCGTGCAGGAATGGTTGGTGTGTGAAAAATTGCCGGAAATATTGTAGAGAACACTAGAGTATTAGAGACATGAAAACCGCAAACAGAAAAAATAAAAAAAATTCTTGTGAAAAATACAAGAGAAATGGGTAGCATAAACAGCTACTGTTAGGTGGAGGTAGTTGATCAAGCATGACACTAGAGAATTGTCATGCTGTCGAGTGAATTGAGATCTCAGAGTTTCGTAGGTTAAGCCGAGGTTTCCAGCTACCAATACTGGGAAGATATTAGGCAGGATTATGTTGATAGTGTTGGTGGGACCTCCATCAGGTCCATTTGTTGAGGTTGGTTTGGATTGTGAGGGTGGTCATCTGCAGGTAGGATATTCCATTCTTTAACCACCTCCCGCCCACCATATAGTAATATGACGGACGCAAGGTGGTTCTCTCGTTCTGGGAGGACGTGACATGACGTCCCCCATTCTATCCGCGCATGCGTGGCTCCCGGAGCGCGCAGCGATCGGGATCACCGATCCACGGAAAGAGCCGAAGATGTTGACTCGGTCACGTGATCAGCTGTGTCAAATCACAGCTTATCACATGTAAACAGGGAAATGCCGGTTATCGGCATTTCTCTCCCCACGAGCTGTCACGCTGAGGAGAGGAAAGCTGGTAATCCTCGGTGTCCTCGGAGGGGACATGTGCACTGATCATCATGGCACTGATGACACTGTTCAACAAATTTTTATTTTTTGCCAGTTTTGGAAACAAAAGGATCCATTTCTTAATGAATTTCACATTCTGAGTTCAAATATAACAATGAAATTTGTCAATTGGCTCTAGTTTTTCTGTAAACTGAAAGTTTTCTACTATAGGCGTAATGACTACATAATGCACAATAATTATATAGATAGATGTCTTTCCACAAATATAAAGCAAGTGATATTGACTACATAACAAAGCCTAAATGGCATAATATATTGCATAGGATTACCAAGAAAAATTATAGCCATAAGCTAAGTTGAATCATTTTAATACTTAGGATTCTCACTAGTTTTGTCTTCAGTTTGTGTCGGTTTTGCTTCTCTTGGCTTTTCTCTTGTATTCGAGGAAAGGGCTATCTCTTACAACTGCACGTGACTACACGCTTCAGGTTCTTCCTCACTTGACTCAACCACGAAGGATTCTGGTGCTTTAGGAATTGGTAGCCCCTCTCCATGAGGAACTGGACGTATTGCCGATGGAATATTTGGATAGTGCACAGATAACTTTTTCTTCTTATTTAGCCCTTTTACAATTGAAGGCACCATACAAAAGTAACAATTACTAACATGATCTGTTGGCGCTCTCCAAATCATTGGCACAGCGAAAGGCATAGATGCCTTTTTTCCATTCAATCATTGCTCCAGTGCCGTCCCACAAGAATTGCAGCATATATGTGGTGCCCAGCTCTTGTCCTGGTCTCCTATCTTGCAGCCAAAATACAAGTTGTAGGCTTTCTTAATCATTCCTGTTATCCTCCTTTTTTGTGAGATAAAAGTTATTTCACCGCAGATATAGCAGAAATTATCTGCTTTATTCACACAAGTTCGAGGCATTACTGAGTAGCCTATATAAGCATAAAACGAAATGTAAAGACGCTGTCGAACTACAATCAGCTACAGATACTGCAGCTTTTATGCAGTGAAGTGATGCAATTAAAGGCTAATATTGCATCATCTCAGTATACATGCAATTTTCTATTGGTCACCAGTATCAATTGCGCAATATGCAGCTGAAGTTGCATCATAATTTTGAATGGCTTACGTCATTAGATGGGTGAATATATCATGGAAACTAGAGCCAATCAACATTTTTTAGGGTCATTTTCATTTTCAGCACCCCAAAATTATGTAAGATTAGCTAATTTTATGCCCAAAACTTTTTACCTGTTGAACAGTGTGATCAGTGTGCCCTGATGATCTGTGTAGCCCCAGCTGTGCCACCTGTCAGTGTCCATCAGCTCTCAGTGCTCATCCGTGCCACCTGCCAGTGCCCATCAGTGCCACATCAATGCCACATATCAGTGCCCATCTGAGCTGCCTTTCAGTGTTACCCGTCAGTGCCACCTATCAGTGCCATCAGTGCTGCCAGTCAGTGCTGCCTATCAGTGCCATATGAGTGCTGCCTTTCAGTGCCTATCAGTGATGCCTCTCAATGCCCATCAGTGCCATCTACCAGTGCCTCCTCATTAGTGTCCATAAGTGCCACCTATCAGTGCCCATCACTGCAGCCTCATTAGCGCACATCAGTGAAGGAGAAAAATCACTTATTTACAAAATTTTATAACAAAAACTAAGAAAAAACTTTTTTTTCCCCAAATTTTCAGTGGTTTTTGGTTTGTTTAAGAAAAAATAAAAAACCCAGAGGTGATTAAATACCACCAAAATAAAGCTGTCAAAAAAAAAATTATAAAAATTTCATATGGGTACAGTGTTGCATGACCGGTCTATTGTCATTCAAAGTGCAACAGCCCTGAAAGCTGGAAATTGGCCTGGGCAGGAAGGGGGTATAAGTGCCCTAGAGGCAAGTGGTTAAGAAGTTCAAGGCCTGCTTGCAGATGTCTGATAACAAAGGGTTTTCCCTGTTGCTTGATTGTGAGTTTGGTGGGGAATCCCCACTGGTAGCCAATGCCGTTGTTACGTAGCGCTTTAGTATTGGATATCCGCTTCTTTCTGTTGAGCAACGTCGCTTTAGATAGGTCAGTGTATAGTTTAATATTGGCATGTGATGCAGGAAGGGAGGAAGGGCAGATGTTTCTTGCTGCAGTCATAAGTTTTTTCTTGCACATGGTGAAAGTGTATGCATGCCAGTACATCCCTAGATACAGATTATTATTATACAGTATTTATAAAGCGCCAACAGTTCTCTCAGCGCTGTACATTACAAAGGGAGACAGAACATGCGACAGTACGAAAACAATACAGTGTGATACACGAGGGGTTCGAGGGCCCATGCGGGTAGGAAGGACGGTTTAGCGCTTTACAATATATAACGGGAGACAATACAGTTCAATACAAGAGGGTTAGGAGGGCCCTGCTCCTTGGAGCTTACAATGTGAGAGGGAGGGGCTTGTGGTACAAAAAATAGTAACTGTGGGGAATGGACTGGTAGGAGAAGTAGAAGATTCCATTATTAGCTGAGGGCAGGATAGGCTTCCCTCAAGAGAGGTTTTCAGAGATCGCCTAAAAGTGAGCAGAGTAGGGGACAGTCTGATAAATTGGGGTAGAGGGTTCCAGAGGATGGATGGATGGGTGATATTTGGAGACAAGATTGGTGATGTAATTTGGGGCAGAGTTTTATAAATATCTTTTTATGTTATTAATGTTTTAAATTTTATCCATTGGGCAATGGGAAGCCAGTGGAGGGATTGGCAGAGAAGGGTGGCAGATATAGAGCGGTTAGTAAGGTGGATGAGTCTGGCAGCAGCATTCATGATAGACTGAAGAGGGGATAGCCTGTGATGAGGTAGGCCAATGAGGAAGGAGTTACAATAGTCAAGGCGAGAGATAACAAGGGAGTGAATAAGTTGCTTAGTAGTTTCTGAGGTTAAGAAAGGGCGTATCTTGGAGCTGTTGCGGAGGTGAAGTCTACAAGATTCGGACAGCGATTGGATTTGGGGCTGAAAGGACAGATGGGAGTTGAGGATTACACCTAGCACTCTGGCATGAGGGGAGGGACTGATGGTTGTGTTATTGATCTTGATGGAGAAGTCAGGGGAGGGGGCACGGACTGGAGTGAATACTAAGAGGTCAGTTTTGGAAAGATTGAGTGCTTTCCGGTGGTGGGGCATGGTACCGGAGCGGTCAGGTAAATATGCCTGGCTGCTTTGTAAGTTTGTGGCCCTCAAGTCACAGTGGAGCCACTGTGATAGCTGGAGAGGTGGCGAAGCACTAGCAGTGAGCTGCCATACACGGAACTGGCCAGACACGTCCCCAAGAATAGCTATTTTTCTAATAAGATTATGGGTGGAATATTGTGGATATACATGCCAAGGACCATATTTGACCCATTTCTGATAACAATATGTGTATAGTTCTTTTTGTATATGGGGATATGGGTGGAATATCTTGGTTAAACATGCCTAGGAACATATTTGACCCCTTTCTGATAACAATATGGGTATAGTTATTTTTCTACATGATGACCATGAGTGGAATATCATGATTAAACATTCCTAGGAACACGTAACTGGTTTCTAATTAGAATATAAGAATAGTTATTTTTCTACATGGGGATTATGGGTGGACTATCATGTTTAAACATGCCTAGCAACACATTTGACTTGTTTCTGATAAGAATATGAGAATAGTTATTTTTCTATGTGGAATATTGTGTATACACATGCCATGGACCATATTTGACCTATTTCTGAAAGGATTATGGGTATAGTTATTTTTCTACATGGGGATTATGGGTGCATTATTGTGGATACACATACAAAGCACTATATGTGACCTATTTCTGATAAGAACATGCATATAAATATTTTTCCACATGGGGATAATAAGTGGAATATCATGTTTACACATCCCACATAATACATTTTACCCTTTTAGATAAGAATATAAGTAAAATTACTTTTATTTATGGGAGCAATATCATGGATACACATCCAGCATAAAATATGTAACCTGTTTCTTATAGGAATATGGGAATTATTATTATTATTACACAGGTTTTATATTGCGCCAACAGTTTGAACAATATTTTACAACATGAGGGCAGACAGTACAGTTAGAAATACAATTCAATACAGGAGGAATCCGAGGGCCCTACTCATTAGAGCTTACAATCTAAAAGGGACAGACAGGTGATACAAAAGGTAATAATTGGGGGGGAGGGGGATGAGCTGATGCATGAAATTAATGTACAAGTTGTTAGGTGGAGGAAGAATAGGCTTCTCTGAAAAAAAGGTTTTTCAGGGATCGCCTAAAAGTGGAATATAAATAATTTTTTTATGTGGGGATTATGAGTACAGTATCAAGGTTACACATCCCATGTAATATACAGTCCTGCCAAAAATATTGGCACCCCTGCATTTCTGTCAGATAATGCAGCACTTCGCCCAGAAAATCGTTGCAATGACAAATGTTTTGGCATTGTCATGTTTATTTCTTTTGTTTGTGTTGGTATGACCCAAAAAAGTGGAGAAACAAAAATACAAATCTGATACATTCCACTCAAAACCCCAAAAATGGACTGGACAAAATTATTATGGCACCTTCTCTTTGCCCTAGCCATCGAACCTCTCTCACAGTAAATATGCAATAACCCTAACATCTGGGGACTAGAGCAGGGAGCCCACCACCACAAACTGACCCTTTTTGCAGATTTCACTTATCTCCCAATCTTTTGTCCACGCTTGAATGGTTTTCCGCTATCTCTGGTTTTCCAAAAATCTAAGGCACTTAATATCTCCGTACCTCCCTCCGCCCTCACTCTCTACTAATTACACACCTATGTTGACACATTTTACCAACCTCATGACTTCCTGTTTTTCTTTGACCCTACCATGAATGAGGCATATCACATTGACATTAAAATGTCCATCCTGCCCAAGATACTCTGTCTTTTTTGAGTCCTTCCTATACCTGTCCCATCCTACTACCTCAGTATTCTCCAACGCTGAACTCAGTCCTATATCTGGGGCAAAATTAGACCACGAATCTCTAAGACAACTCTTTTCTCCTCCAAGACAATAAGAGGTCTAGACCTTCCCAATTTCACTAAATACTATCAAGCAACGCACCTCGCTTAACTCCCTAAATACCATGTGGTTCACAAAACCCCCCCTTCTGGGTCGCAATAGAGGCTGTAGACTGTGATCCACTATCCGTTGCAAACTTATTGCGGCTTCGCCCGCAAGACCATTGCACAATCCGATACACAATCACGAAGCATAGTCTATCTCTTTGGGATACTCTCAAGACCTGTTTTGGCTTGCGCTCTCCTCATAACCCTATGCTGTCTTTTCTTCACGACCCTGCATTTACACCAGCCTGGACATCCACCTCCACGTTCCACAACTGGCTCCGCAACAGCTTTATTAGGACACACAGATTGACGACCCCAGATGCTTTCAAGATATTCCCTTATTTGAGTAAAACATATGGCCTTCCAGGGTCTGAAATATTCTGATACCTACAAATTAAACACTTTCTCATTCTCAACCTGCGGATTAACCCTACTTCACCAGCTATGACTAAATTTGAACGGACTTCCAAGGACGACCCACACGCACAAGGCCTAATATCCACACTATTCCCACCTTTTGGCCCCGCCATCGCCATCCTCTGTACAATACGTCAACAAATGGGAGAGAGATCTCGGTCAAGCTCTTGATCCCTCTGACTGGGAATATATTTGGCTAAATGCTAAATCAGCTTCACAAAACATAGTGGCCTTAGAAACAAATTTATAAAGTGCTCATGTGCTGGTATATGGTTCCCGCTTGGATAGCTACATTTCTCCCTACCTACCCTTCCACCTGTTTTAGATGCTGCTCCGACATTGGCACTCATTATCATATCTGGTGGGACTGCCCTCTGGCCACCACCTTCTGGACAGAGATTTTCTGTATTCTCTCCTCCATGCTCCCCTACTCCTTACCCCCAGACCCAGCCACAGCCCTTCTTAACAGAAGACCCTCGGACATGTCCCGCTTACACTTCAAACTCTTTCTGCAGGTCACGACTGCAGCAAAACAAACCATCACTAAAGCATGGAAAACCCCTCACCTCCATATCTTAGAAGTCAAACACAGGATTACAAGGGCCATGATTCACGCTAAGGTTGAAGCAATTCAAGACAAAGTGAGCACATACAAATGGCTTTGGAAACCCTGGGTAGAACACTTCTTGCCACCTGACTTCAATGATTCCTTACTCCTCCCATGTTAGGATCTGCACCGGTCCTGGTTTAGGCCGCACCTTCCCTCGGGCCTATTCCACTGCTCTCTACGGCTTCCTATTGGCTACTCATAACTGCGATTACTCCCCACCCATTTATGCTTTTCATATATACTCTCACACCACGCCCCTCCTCCCTTCCCACCCCTCATCCTCTCCCTCTCTCTTATACCCTCTTTCCTCTCTCCCGATTAATCATCTCCTTCCTTAGGCACCACATTTTTTTCCAGACTGGTCATTAACGGCATATCCTTGATCATGTCAATCAAGGTGATCACTGCCTAATCCCTATCACCATCACGCGGACAATCATGCTAGTACTACGACCCTCTTAATTAATGAATCACTTCACTTCACTGAATTACACAACCCACATTTCACATTTACACCTATTGGCGCCAACTTCATATTCAATGTTCATTTATTAGAATCCGTTTATTGATACATCCTCTTGTGTAGAGATAATACTTGTCACCGCATTGATTAATGTTGCACACCAGACATTCTTGTATACCTCCCAGATGTAAGATGTACAATGTATCTTTTCTACCGTATGTCCATCTCCAGAGATTTTAATGATCCCGTGTCCTCTGTGTGCAACATTGCCAAGAAGTTTACAGCCTATGGCATTGTAGCTAATCTCCCTGGAAATGGACGAAATAGAAAAATTTATCAAAGATTGAACAAAGGATTGTTCAAATGGTGGCTAAAGAACCTCGATCAACTTCCAGACAAATTCAAGGTGAGGGTACAACTGTGTCAGCTTCTACTATACATCTCCATCTGAATGAAAAGGGACACTATGGTAGGAGACCCAGGAGGACCCCGCTGCTAAAAAAAAAGCCAGAGAAAGTCAAACCTCTTTTGGGTGAATGTGCTGTGGACAGACAAAACTAAATTACAGCTTTTTAGTAAAGCCCATCATTCTACTGTTTTCAGAAAAAGCAATGAAGCCTTTAAAGAAAAGAATACAGTCCCTACAGTCACACTTGTTGGGGGGTCACTGATCTTTTGGAGTTGCTTTGCTGCTTCAGGCACTGGATGTCTTCACTGTGTGAATGGCATTATGAAATCTGAAGACTACCAAAGAATTCTGGGATACAATGTAGAGCCCTGTGCCAGAAAGTTGGGTCTCCTTCAAAGGCCATGGGTCTTACTCAGGGACAGACTGATAACTCATGAGGCCCCCGGGCAATAAAGGGTCATGGGACCCCTGTGTCCTTGCCCAAACTCAAGAAAGCCTATGAAAAAGGTACCGGGGCATCTCATGGCTCCCCTACTGACCCGGGCCCTCGGGCAGTGCCCGAGTTTCCAAATAATCAGTCCGCCCTTGGTCTTACTGCAGGACAATGACCCAAAGCATACGTCAAAAAGCACCCAGAAATGGTTTCAAACAAAGCACTGGAGAATAATGAACTAGCCAGCAATGACTCCAGATCTCAATCCCATAGAGCACCTGTGGAGAGATCTCAAAACAGCAGTTGGGAAAAGGAACCTTTCCAATCTGAGAGACCTGGAGCAGTTGGTGAAAGAAGAGGGGGTCCAAAATTCCAGTAGAGAGGTGTAAGGAACTCATTGATGGTTACAGGAAGCGATTGAGTTCAGTTATTTTTTCCAAATATTTGCAAATATTAAATTGAGGGTGCTGATCATTTTGTGCAGTCCATTTATGGAGTTTTGCGTGAAATGTGTTAGATTTGGCTTTTTGTTTCTCCGCTTTTTTGTGTCATGCCAATACAAACAAAAGAAATAAACATGAGAATGCCAAAACATTTGTCATTGCAACAATATTCTGGGGGAGGTGGTGCATTATCTGTGACTGTATATTAAGGGGGATGTGTAACCATAATAGTCTACCCGCAATCCTCACACAAATAAATATTTAGGGGATCCCTGAAAAAAACTTTTTTTTTTTTTTCTTTTGTTAGAGAAGCCTATTCTTCCTTCACCTAACAACAACTGTACATTTATTTTCTGCATCAGCTCATCCCCCATTATTACCTTTTTTAACACCTATCCGTCCCTTATAGATTGTAAGCTCTAACGATCAGGGCCCTCTGATTCCTCCTGTATTGAATTGTATTTCTAATTGTACTGTCTGTGCTCATGTTGTAAAATACTGTGTAAACTGTTGTTGCAATATAAATCCTGTATAATAATAATTCCCATATTCCTATAAGAAACAGGTTGCATATGATCTGCTAGATGTGTACCCATGACATTGCCCTTATACTCTGTAAATAAAAGTAATTTTACCCACATTCTTATCTAAAAGGTAAAATGTATTATGTGGGATGTGTAAACATGATATTCCACCTATTATCCCCATGTGGAAAAATATTTATATGCATATTCTTATCAGAAATAGGTCAAATATAGTCCTTTGTATGTGTATCCACAATAATGCACCCATAATCCCCATGTAGAAAAATAACTATACCCATAATCCTTTCAGAAATAGGTCAAATATGGTTCTTGGCATGTTTATTCACAAAAATCCACCCATAATCCCCATATAGAAAAATAACTATTCTTATATTCTTATCAGAAACAAGTCAAATGTGTTCCTATGAATGTGTAATCATGATATTCCACCCATGTTCCCCATGTAGAAAAATAACTATACACATATTCTTAGGAGAAACATGTCAAATAAGGTCCTTGGCACGTGAATCCACAATAATACACCGATAATCCCCATACAGAAAAAAATATTCTCATATTCTTATCAGAAACAAGTCAAATGTGTTCGTAGACATGTTTACCCTTTATATTCCACCCATAATCCCAATGTAGAAAAATAACTATACCCATAGTCATTTATAAATAAGTCAAATATGGTCCTTGGTATGTGTAGCCACCATAACAAACCCTTAATCCCCATGTAGAAATATATCTATTCTCATATTTTTATCAGAAAAGGATCAAATGTGTTCCTAGGCATGTTAAGAATATGAGAATAGCTATTTTTCTACATGGGTATTATGGGTCGAATATGGTTTATTTAAAATGCCTAGGAACACATTTGACACCTTTCTGATAACAATATGAGAATAGATATTTTTCTACATGGGGATTATGGGTTTGTTATGGTAGATACACATGCCAAGGACCATATTTGACCTATTTCTGAAAGTATTATGGGTTTAGTTATTTTTCTACATGGGGATTATGGGTGGAATATTGTGTGTGTGTGTGTGTGTGTGTGCGTGTGTGGTTTTTTTTTTGTTTTTTTATCAGAAATAGGTCAAATGTGTTCCTAGACATGTTTACCTATGATATTCCACTCAAAATCTCCATGTAGAAACATAACTATTGTCATGCAATGTGACAACACTGAAGAAATGACACTTTGGTGTGTGTGTGTTTTTTGTTTTTTATCAGAAACAAGTCAAATGTGTTCCTAGACATGTTTACCCATGATAATCCACTCAAAATCTCCATGTAGAAACATAACTATTTTCATGTAATGTGACAACACTGAAGAAATGACACTTTGCTACAATGTAAAGTAGTGAGTGTACAGCTTGTATAACAGTGTAAATTTTCTGTCCCCTCAAAATAACTTAACACACAGCCATTAATGTCTAAACCGCTGCCAACAAAAGTGAGTACACCCCTAAAGTGAAAGTGTCCAAATTGGGCTCAATTAGCCATTTTCCCTCCCCGGTGTCATGTGACTCATTAGTGTTACAAGGTCTTAGGTGTGAATGGGGAGCAGGTGTGTTAAATTTGGTGTTATCACTCTCACTCTCTCATACTGGTCACTGGAAGTTCAAAATGGCACCTCATGGCAAAGAACTCCCTGAGAATCTGAAAAAAAGAATTGTTGCTCTACATAAAGATGGCCTAGGCTATAAGAAGATTGCCAAGACCCTGAAACTGAGGTGCAGCATGTTGGCCAAGACCATACAGTGGTTTAACAGGACAAGTTCCACTCAGAACAGGCCTCGCCATGGTTGACCAAAGAAGTTGAGTGCACGTGCTCAGCATCATATTCAAGGTTGTCTTTGGGAAATAGACGTATGAGTGCTGCCAGTATTGCTGCATAGGTTGAAGGGAACCATGTCCTGTGGTCTGATGTGGGAGTGTCATGGTCTGGGGCTACATGAGTGCTGCCGGCACTGGGGAGCTACAGTTTATTGAGGGAACCATGAATGCCAACATGTACTGTGACATACTGAAGCAGAGCATGATCCCCTCCCTTCAGAGACTGGGCCGCAGAACAGTATTCCAACATAATGACCCCAAACACACCTCCAAGACGACCACTGCCTTGCTAAAGAAGCTGAGGGTAAAGCTGATGGACTGGCCAAGCATGTCTCCAGCCTAAACCCTATTGAGCATCTGTGGGGTATCCTGAAACGGAAAGTGGAGGAGAGCAAGGTCTCTAACATGCACCAGCTCCGTGATGTCATCATGGAGGAGTGGAAGAAGACTCCAGTGGCGACCTGTGAAGCTGTGTGTTGAGTTATTTTAAGGGGACAGCAAATTTACACTGTTATACAAGCTGTACACTCACTACTTTTACATTGTAGAAAAGTGTCATTTTTCAGTGTTGTCACATGAAAAGATAGAATAAAATATTTACAAAAAATGTGAGGGGTGTACTCACTGCTGTGAGATACTGTTTACATGGATTTGGGTTATTTTTACCAAATAAATGTAACCGACTACATTTTGGCCAGAACATACTAAACTGCATATTGGGATGATGGGATGATTCGATTATTGGCTGCAATGCTCAACACTCTCATTAGGTGTCAGTATATTTTTACACAAATATATGGTAATGATTTTGTTGTTACTCAAAATATATGTTTCTCTTTTCTGCAGTGCTTGATACTATGTTGCAAGTAGTAGAGGCTAATGTTTAACTCTTCACTTACGTGCAGCTGTAAACTGGCATCATAGTAAATTATACAGAATTAATGGAAAAACATTACTCAATATACTAAAAGGGATAGATTTACTTATTTCATATAGTACATGTATGTGTAAAGCACTACATTTTGAACTGTTTTATTAGGAACCTGGAAAATGAGGTTTAAAAAAATAAAGGTTAAAAAAAGATTAAAAATTGCAAAACGCAAAGGAAAAAATTAATACAATTCTGATAACAATGTGGTTGTTATTATTGATCTGCATGGGAATTATGGCTGGAATATAATGGTTATACATCCCATACAATTTACATTTAACCTTTGTTAAAAAATATGTTATATATGGGGATTATGGGGGGAATATCATGGTAACTTTCAATCTATTTTGGATAAGGAAATGCATATAATTATTTTTCTACATGGGGATTATGGGTGCATTTTTGTGGATACACATGCCAAGGATCATATTTGATCTATTTCTGAAAAGATCATAGGTATAGTTATTTTTCAAAGTAAAACAAAAAGAAAGCTCACCAACCTTGCGCATTAGATCAATAAACTGTGAGTATATATCTCATTTTAATAAAATCACAAAGAAGTAAAACAAGCATATAAGATCCTCAGAGCTTTGAGGAAGAAGGGACCCCTTTTGAAATGCGTTTAGAGGAACTTTGAGAGTCTCCCCTCTTGATGTGACTCGCACTGGTCTTGCACTTCAATGTTCTTTTGAGGATCTTATACACTTGTTTTACTTCTTTGTTTGTGAGTATATATCTCATTTTAATAAAATCACAGTTTATTGAGGTAATGCGCAAGGTTGGTGCGCTTTCTTTTTGTTTTACTTAGTCACCCCTAAGTTGAAGGAGTACTGCAGATGGTGACTGAGAAGTTGTGTGGGCTGAAGAGAGAAAAAAGAAAAAGCTGGACAATCATATGCTGGAGAATGCTGAGTACCCAGAATTAAAACAACATTATAAGTAACATACATTTTGAGAATACTGTTGTTCATCAAGAAGGAAGGAAAGGAAAAAAGTGGCTGGTAGAAGCAGTACATGGGAATCTATGGGTGAAAGTGACACAGGGGGTATCCAGTGGACTTAAAATAAGAGTAATTAAAGGGAGAGAGTCAGAAGACTGAAACAAATTGTTAAGGAATGCAGATATGTGAAATGAACTGAGTACCAAGCCCTTGGAAGGGGAAAAAAATAAACAATACAGGGTAGAAGTAGAAGTCCTGTATACCTGTATTTCTGTATCTGTATAATCATTAATCCCTTCAATACATCTATCTAACCCCTTACTGAAAATTAGGAGGACTAAATGCATATTCAAAGTCGCTAAAGAGGGTGAAGAGGTAAGGAGGGAAAGAGAAAACAACTGTGAAGAACATAGTGGCGAAAGGAGGAGGGGTTAAAACACCCAAAACTAGTATAGGTACAATTAAAAAAAAATATGCCCCCACAGGAGAAAAGTCCAGGAGGGTTATCTCCGAAGAGACAATGGAAATCCAGTGGTAGACAGGATATGGAAAATAACAGTGGAGATCAATCTGGACTGTCATTAGAAACTACTGATCTGAATCCAGTTAAAGAAAGACCAAACATAGTATGTGTAGAGGATAAAAGAAACAGAGAAGAACAAATGGCTCACAAATGCCTACAAAGATTGAAATGGCAGATATGTTTGTGAAGCTAGAACTCTCAATAAAGGACAATATGGCAATACTGCATAGGGATTTAGGACAGGTTTTAGCCGGAGTGGAAGAAACAGCAGAAAAACTGGATAAACATGCAGAAGTAATATCTGAGTTAAAGGGGCAAATGGAGGAAATGTGAAGTGAACAGAGGAAACTGTTATATAAGATAGAAGATCAGGAAAACATACCTAGGAACACATTTGACCTGTTTCTGCTAATATTATGAGAATAGTTATTTTTCTACATTGGGATTATGGGTGGATGATTGCAGATACACATGCCAAGGACCATATTTGACCTGTTTCTCCTAAGAATATGGGTATAATTATTTTTCTATATGGGGATTATGGGTGGAATATCAAGGTTAAACATGCCTAGGAACACATTTGAACCCTTTCTGATATGAGAATAGCTATTTTTCTACATGGGGATTATGGGCAGAATATTGTTTTTTTCAGTTAGCCCACCCTTTACAGCTATAATGGCTTTAGCTCTTCTGGGAAGGCTGTCCACAAGGTTTAGGAGGGTGTCTATGGGAAGGTTTGACCAGAAGCACATTTGCGAGGTCAGGCACTGATGTCAGACGGGAAGGCCTAGCTCGCAGTCTCCGCTCTAATTCATCCCAAAGGTGTTCTTTCGGGTTGAGGTCAGGACTTTGTGCAGGCCAGTCAAGTTTCTCCACCCCAAACTTGCTCATCCATGTCTTTATGGACCTTGCTTTGTGCACTGGTGCACAGTCATTTTGGAACAGGAAGGGGCCATCCCAAAACTGTTCCCACAAAGTTGGGGCATGAAATTATCCAAAATGTCTTGGTATGCTGATGCCTTAACAGTGCCCTTCACTGGAAGGGGCCAAGCCCAACCCCTGAAAAAGAACCCCATGCCATAATCCCCCCTCCACCAAACTTTACACTTAGCACAATGCAGTCAGGCAAGTGCTGTTCTCCTGGCAACTGCCAAACCCAGACATGTCCATTGGATTGCCAGACAGAGAAGCATGATTCATCACTCTAGAGAACACATCTCTACTGCTCTAGAGTCCAGTGGTGGCGTGCTTTACACGACTGCATCTGATGCTTTGCATTGCACTTGGTGATGTAAGGCTTGGATGCAGCTGTTCAGACATGGAAACCCATTCCATGAAGCTCTCTATGCACTGTTGTTGTGCTAATCTGAAGGCCATACGAAGTCTGGAGGTCTTTAGCTATTGACTCTGCAGACAGTTGGCAACTTCTGGTATGAAAAGATCGTGAGCGCTCTCTAACAATGTCAGCAGCTAGAACACTATAGGTAACCACAGTACCTCAGAAATATATCAATATAACCTTAAAACAATAAAGTGCAGCGCTTAACCAGGTGAAGAAGACAATGAATAGGTAATCACAGTGAGTGCTTAACCAAATAAAAAAGTCAATGTATAGGTATCCGCAGTAAATCACTGTATGGATGCGAATTCCCACGGCCTCCACTCTGTCAAAATAGTAGAAATGCGCACTCACCGGAAACGCATAGGATATGCGCATGTGTGATTATGCATCACAGGCAATGGGAACATCAGAGGTTAGGCAGCCAGGCATCTCCCTCATGGTGGGTCATCACAGACTCTTTGATAAGGTCCAGGGGTCCCCTAAAGGTCAGCCAGGTATTGTAAAGGAATCTCCTCTCAGGATGGCAAAAGTGTTTTCACTGTGGGAATGAAAGCTCCAAATAGGAGCCCCAGAAACAGATGCCAGAGATAGTGTAGTATGTCCAAAAATCAGTGCTTTATTGATAGAGATAACAGGGCAGTAACAGGGCAGTATGCATGTAAATCATATAATAATGACATAGATATGCAGCAGTACTGACCCTTAATAGTGATGACCGCCGGGCCTCCTCGTGGCTCCGGCGGTGGAATGACGTCACGCTCTGCACAGCTCCTCCTTAGGCCTTTCGTGCTACAGGCACATCATCAGAGGGGAGGCTGTACAGAAGCGTGACCGACGTCAGTGTTAAAAATAGGAGAAACGGCACATGCGCAGTTAACCGCGGCCATTTTCCCGAAGAAGGCGTGTACTGCGCATGCGCGAGCACGGCAGCGCCATTTTGCCGTGGATCCGCGATCGTACAAAAAGCAAGGGGGAGACACAGAAGTCTCATAGCACAGAATCCCAGTGCCGTTTGCTAACTATGCCGCAGACCCCAGGGACTCTATGTCAAACATTATTACCCTCATTAACAGTGACAGTGCAATTAAAATAGCAGTACCTGTGCGCATGATGTATGGGGTACAAAGATCCCCCTCAGTGATTGGCGTAAGATTGCAATAACGGACCACGGCAAGATGAAGAACAACATAATGAATATAATAAATGATATCCCACAAAGACTTGGATAAAAGCAATGGAGGTAAAAACAAGGCATAAGATCTAGGCAGTAAGGGACATATTTAGTGATACACTACCCAATCAACCAGAGTGAATGTAATAATCATATACATTACAAATACTCATAATAAATATGTACAAAACAAAAAGGGAATAAAAAGAGATAAAAAGACCCTAAAAATAGCCCATAAAAAGCCATCATGATTATTCCTGCAACCGTCTTAATAATTGGGAAGTCAAACAGGGCAGAAGGAAAAATCATAATAATAATAAGACCAATTAATAATAATCAATTAAGCTGAATGAATGTCCGAATAAAATTAAAAGGTATTCAAACACATAGAGAAGAAGCACGCTAAGAGTGCAACTTAATACAGAGAATTATGTAAATTACAGGATTATTCAGCAGTATATGTCAGATAAAAGTAGGCTCAAAATATATAAAACAGAAATGGGAAAAAGACATAAACCAATCAACTGTTAGCAATGAAGCAGTTGACATCTACCTCAATGTTATGGCCTAACTTTATGGGATGTATCATTCTTAGAAAAGTATATTAAGGAACAAATGGTTCCCAGATCACTCCGGTGGGATGTACGCCCAGATTCGGAAGATCCGAGTAGTCACCTTGAGTGGTATCAATTTTTTAATAACGCAGGAATTGATCTTTTAAGGTTTCTCATTATACGTAAAAAGAAAAAATTAGCTCACTTGGATAAAGAAATTAATCTAGTACGGGAGAAATTAACCCCTTTTAGAGATAATGAGAAATATAAATATGAATCTGACAAATTGAAGGTTCATATGGAAGGGGTGGAAAAGGAACAAAAAATTAAAAAGAGGAAAAAATTTAATAGAGATTACAAGGATTATTCAGAAAAAGTGGTCTTTGATTGGCAGAAACACAATGATCCTGTCAACCCATTGACCTCTAACCAAGTACCCCCTTTGATGGGACATAATACAAGTAGATCCAATATGAGAGAATGTGATTATCAGCATTATGATCTACCTATCTCTAATAGGTTTGAGCCTTTGCAAAACATTCATGATGACAATGTTGGATCACGAGATATGCGTTGGTATCCTAATACTACCAACACTCCAGCTAGAAGTCATCATCCCTACCCTTATAATGAACGTGATAGGCCGCATGGGAATAATTACCATCCTGACTATTATGATCAATATCAACCCCACCAATATAAAGGGCAAAATAAGAGACAATATTCTTCTCCCAGGAATAATAAAGCGGTTAAGTATTCCACTAAAGGTACTTACCAGCAATCCAAACAGGACAATTCCCGGTCAAGGCCAAACAATCAAAATAACAATAAGAATAGTTATCAACCTCACAATAATTTTAGAGCACCACCTAATTCAGACTATTACTATAACCAGCAACAAAATTCGGATTATTATCAGCAAACCACGAATTATCAGCAAACTACAAATCATCCCCGGCAGCCTTTTTTAGGGGTAAGTACCACACGAAAAAGAAGGGACACCGGAGGGGAAAGAGAGGAGGGAAGAGATCAAATGGACACACCCAAGAAAAGGAGGGTGTAAAGGCACAGGGTATTTTTAACCTTAGTGGGACTAACCTTACAGAGAAAGAGCTTCACTTACTGGATAAAGGATTGAAATATGCCCCATCCAAAAAACTGAACAAATTTGAAACCTACATGGACATACATAAGTTTGCACGGCAATTATCCTTGAAAAGGTATTTCACCACTAATCCTATCACTAAGGATGCCCCAACTGATAGATATACTCATTCCAACTTACACAATGCATCCACTTATAACCCTCCTCCGCAAACCCACACATACGTGAATTTATTCAGGGATAAAGTCTTGAAAGAGTTAACATTATTACCAGATAAGAGATCTTTTGATAGATCAGGTGACTCTAAAGCTATCAAACTATTACTAGAAAGGAACAATCTGGTGATCAGGCCAGCTGACAAAGGTGGCGGTGTGGTTGTTCTCAACAAGGAGGACTACATTAGTGAAGTCAACCATATTCTGAGTGACAACACTACTTATGTCCGTTTACTTAAGGATCCCAAGATTGAATTCAAACGGTCTCTTAAAATGATCATCAACAAAGGTTATGAAAAAGGCATTTTGAATAAAAAGGAAAAAGCCTTCTTGGTTCCAACAGCACCTAAACTACCAGTCCTATACATACTGCCGAAGGTCCACAAAGACCCCGTAAAACCACCGGGGAGGCCAATAATAAGCGGTATTGGCTCACTTTGCTCTAGGATTGGCGAATATGTGGACTTTTTTCTTCAACCACTTGTTTTGCAAACTGCGGCATACCTAAGAGATACTAAACAGGTTCTCAATGAGGTTAGCACCATTGTCACTTCACCTGATACCTTTTTAGTAACAGCCGATGTTGCTTCTTTGTACTCGAACATCAATCATAATGATGGTATGGAGGCAGCTGATTTCTTCTTGACACAATACAGCTCCCTACATACCACCCAGAAGGATTTCATTTTAGAATTATTGGAATTCGCGATGTTTAGGAACTATTTCTGGTTCAATAAAGAATATTTTTTGCAGATTAGAGGTGTGGCTATGGGGGCTAAGTTTGCCCCCAGCCTGGCAAACCTGTTCATGGCCCGGTGGGAGGAGGACCTCATTTTCTCCAGAGATTGGCCTGAGTTATTGTTTTATAAAAGATACATTGACGATATCTTGCTTTTATGGAATGGGGAGGAGGAGTCTCTTAAAAATTTTTTTAATACACTGAATTATAATAGCCTTAATATTAAGCTCTCATATGCCTATAGTCATGAAGAAATTAATTTTTTAGATTTGACACTTGTTAATCACATGGGTAGAGTCATTACTAAGTCATTCTTTAAAGCAACAGATCGTAATAGTTTCATCCCTCTTGGGAGTTGTCATCACCCTAAATGGCTGTCCAATATCCCTAAAGGACAGATGATGAGAATTAGGCGTAATTGTACAGAGGATGTAACTTACCATATTCAGGCCGACATTTTAAAGCATAGGTTTTTAGAGAAGGGATATAATGGGGCAACCCTTGATCACACTATACGGACAATAGCGCAGATGGATAGAAACACCATGCTGATGGATAAATCAAGGAGTAATCAAAGGAAAGTATGCCCCTTCATCACATCCTTCTCAACTCAATATAAGAAGATAAATAAAATAATGAATGATAATTGGGGCATTCTAAAAATGGACCCAGTTTTAACAACAATTTTACCAGATAAACCTGAAATTGTATTTCGGAAGGCAACGGCTGTTAGGCATATGATTGCACCAAATGTTGTTGACCCTCCTCAAAATACATCTCTGTTTGAAGATTTGAAAGGGTTTCATCCCTGTAACAAGTGCATTATCTGTAAGTGTGACAATACTAGAAAAAGGAGAGTCAGCACATTTCAATCATCTATCACGGGTAGAACATACAACATTAAGCATTTTATCTCTTGTTATAGTAAATTTGTAGTGTATTTGTTGCAGTGTCCCTGTCGCAAACAATATATTGGCAGAACAACAAGACGTCTACGAGATCGACTACGTGAGCACGTCTCAAACATTAAGAAGGGGTTTAGGGAGCACTCATTATCGAACCATTACCGCCTTCACCATAATAGTGACCCATCTTCACTGAAATTCATTGGTATCGATGTGATTAAAAACCATTGGAGGGGTATTAACAGAACCAGGGCGGTTTCCCAAGCCGAGACTAAATGGGTGTTTGAGCTCCAAACTTTACACCCTTTAGGCCATAACATTGAGGTAGATGTCAACTGCTTCATTGCTAACAGTTGATTGGTTTATGTCTTTTTCCCATTTCTGTTTTATATATTTTGAGCCTACTTTTATCTGACATATACTGCTGAATAATCCTATTCTCTGTATTAAGTTGCACTCTTAGCGTGCTTCTTCTCTATGTGTTTGAATACCTTTTAATTTTATTCGGACATTCATTCAGCTTAATTGATTATTATTAATTGGTCTTATTATTATTATGATTTTTCCTTCTGCCCTGTTTGACTTCCCAATTATTAAGACGGTTGCAGGAATAATCATGATGGCTTTTTATGGGCTATTTTTAGGGTCTTTTTATCTCTTTTTATTCCCTTTTTGTTTTGTACATATTTATTATGAGTATTTGTAATGTATATGATTATTACATTCACTCTGGTTGATTGGGTAGTGTATCACTAAATATGTCCCTTACTGCCTAGATCTTATGCCTTGTTTTTACCTCCATTGCTTTTATCCAAGTCTTTGTGGGATATCATTTATTATATTCATTATGTTGTTCTTCATCTTGCCGTGGTCCGTTATTGCAATCTTACGCCAATCACTGAGGGGGATCTTTGTACCCCATACATCATGCGCACAGGTACTGCTATTTTAATTGCACTGTCACTGTTAATGAGGGTAATAATGTTTGACATAGAGTCCCTGGGGTCTGCGGCATAGTTAGCAAACGGCACTGGGATTCTGTGCTATGAGACTTCTGTGTCTCCCCCTTGCTTTTTGTACGATCGCGGATCCACGGCAAAATGGCGCTGCCGTGCTCGCGCATGCGCAGTACACGCCTTCTTCGGGAAAATGGCCGCGGTTAACTGCGCATGTGCCGTTTCTCCTATTTTTAACACTGACGTCGGTCACGCTTCTGTACAGCCTCCCCTCTGATGATGTGCCTGTAGCACGAAAGGCCTAAGGAGGAGCTGTGCAGAGCGTGACGTCATTCCACCGCCGGAGCCACGAGGAGGCCCGGCGGTCATCACTATTAAGGGTCAGTACTGCTGCATATCTATGTCATTATTATATGATTTACATGCATACTGCCCTGTTACTGCCCTGTTATCTCTATCAATAAAGCACTGATTTTTGGACATACTACACTATCTCTGGCATCTGTTTCTGGGGCTCCTATTTGGAGCTTTCATTCCCACAGTGAAAACACTTTTGCCATCCTGAGAGGAGATTCCTTTACAATACCTGGCTGACCTTTAGGGGACCCCTGGACCTTATCAAAGAGTCTGTGATGACCCACCATGAGGGAGATGCCTGGCTGCCTAACCTCTGATGTTCCCATTGCCTGTGATGCATAATCACACATGCGCATATCCTATGCGTTTCCGGTGAGTGCGCATTTCTACTATTTTGACAGAGTGGAGGCCGTGGGAATTCGCATCCATACAGTGATTTACTGCGGATACCTATACATTGACTTTTTTATTTGGTTAAGCACTCACTGTGATTACCTATTCGTTGGCAACTTCTGTGCGCTTCAGCATGCACTGACACCGCTCTGTCATTTTTTCGTGGCTGAGTTGCTGTTCCCAGTTGCTTCCACTTTGCTATAATACCACTAACAGTTGACCGTGGAATATTTAGTAGCAATGAAATTTCATGGGTGGACATATTGCACAAATGGCAACCTATCACGGTACCACCCTTGAATTCACTGAGCTCCTGAGAGCAGCCCATTCTCTCACAAATGTTTGTTGAAGTAGTCAGTGCTTGATTTATACACCTGTGGCCATGGAGGTGATTGGAACACCTGAGTCCAATTATTTGGAGGGGTGTCTCAATACTTTTGGCTAGTGGTGCACTGAAATTAAAATTCTGGTGCCGAAACCGATACAGAAAATTCAGAATGCATGTGGCCAGAAACCAAAATGTCTGCGTATGTGTGGGTGGGAGGCTCCATTTTTTATTTTTTGTATTTTTTCTACTTTTATGTATATTTTCATTTTTTTAACTTATGATTTTATTGCTATCACATAGGGGACCAATAGTCCCCACCTGCCAGGACCCCCTCTTGAGCACCCAGAGGAGAATTATGAGGTATCATGCAGGTGTGGTAAAACTGAGTTAACAGTAGAAGAGGCTTAAAACTTAAGCCTATGTACAGGAATCAGAAGTATGTAATTTATAGAGTGCAGGTGTGAGGTGTATGTAATGTACCGAGTGAGCTGAGAATAAGTGGCCCCTTGGGAGGCAGTAAAAAGAAGTGGCTGAGCCCCAGTTTTACTGTCCCCTGACCACCGACCTAAGATCTAAATGACAGCTAAGGGAGGCTGTTCACATTCCATGGCTGCAAAAAATGTAACGTGGCATGTTGACTATCAAATCAACCAAGTCAATGGGGCAGCACTGCAACTGCGAGTCATACACTTGGCTTGTTGTGGTGATGCATTAACACCGTTATACTGTATACTGCCATTTGCCAAACAAAAACCAGACATTCAAGGGGTGACAGGATCACCTCCTGAACACCTGCCAGCAGCCACTTAACCGCACTCTGAAAAGCGATCCACTGTGAGAGCTGTTAGAAGTGCCTGTGCCCCCTTTTTAATAACATTGTAATGACACCCATATTCCTGTCCTTTTAACATGGTGACAGTAAGCGAACACCTATGCTGCCCAATTTACTTTCACCCTGTTAAAAAGGACAGGAATATAAGTGGCATTACAATAGCTGTTAAAAAAGGGGGGCACAGGCATTTCTAACAGCTCCGTGTTTCCTATATTTCTATTTGGGAAAAAACACTTTGATGCTTACTTGTCCCTCACCTTGATTATTGGAGGATCTTCACTGCACAGTTCAGATCATGAGTGCAGGTGCATTTTAATGACCCCCCCCCTCCCCTGCTGGCGCCCTAAGGTGGCTGCCTAAGCAACCTTTTGCTGGCGTTGGTTCTGGATCTGAACACAGATCGCTCTTCAAAGGCCAAAGCACATGTGAATGAGCCCTCAAAATGTGGAACAAGCGAAGCTGAAAGTCTTCATTCACAGGGTAGCTGAGCCACATACAGCATGAAGAGCTGTTGGTATACATTTCTTTCCCATCAATGATATGTGTGCAGGCTGTCCATGTAAGTAGATGGCGATGCAGCGGCTACACTGGTAGGTACGTAGCCCTGAATGCAGACTGCATATACCTGTCCCTTCCAAACTCAGTACAGGTGTATCCAAACAGCTGCTGTGTCTCCATGCATGCAGCTCAGTGCTACACCAAAAAAGATCAATGTCTCTTCATGCTGTACAGGGCTCAGCACCCATGTGAAGGCTTGTTCACACCAGGTGAAGTGTGGGAAAATGCTTATAAAATTGCACATTTTCCCAAACCGCACAAAAACCTGCTGATTTTTGCAGACGTGTATGGGTGCCATTAGTAGACACCTCCACACATGTAGCAAATGCATGTGTATTCATGCCTGCCAAAATGCACGATAACATTACACCATGCAGTTTGGTGTGGCATGATTTTAAAAATCGTGTCTCCAATTGTGTGAATCATGTGCACATGGCAGCCCATTGATAGTATAGGGCTTCCCTAAAATTAAACGTGGGAATGCCCAAAAAAGCACACGCTCTTTGACACATTTCATAGTGTTAGCAAGTCCTCAATGAAGCCAAAAGGGTACATGAGCTTCTGCCATGCATAGGGATCCTTATTGAAATGTACAGGTTGCCCTTCCCGCAAAGTGCAGAACAAAAAGTGCAACGCAGCACTACATCTATGAGAATGGAGCCCCATATAACAAATTAGGAACCCCGGATTTGGCAAAGGACAGCAAGCCATACAAACCTGATCAGAGATGAGTTGTAGTGAATGTACTCTATCTACATAGAGATCAGAGGGGACCCCCACGTATGATCACGTGGTACAGAGTACATAGGTGGGTGCACACAATCAGAGCTTACACAGTGGTGACCCCCATTATTACACAGGGGTGACCCCCATTATTACACAGGGGTGACCCTCATTATTACACAGTGGTTACCCACGTTATTACACAGAGGTGGCCCTCATTATTATACATTGTTACACAGGGGTGACCCCCATTATTACACAGGGGTGACCCCCATTACACAGTGGTAACCCCATTATTACACAGGGGTGACCCCCATTATTACACAGGGGTGACCCTCATTATTACACAGTGGTTACCCACGTTATTACACAGAGGTGGCCCTCATTATTACACATTGTTACACAGGGGTGACCCCCATTATTACACAGGGGTGACCCCCAATACCCAAAGTTACAGTCAGATGGCACTGGGAGGACTCAGACATGTACACAAATCAGAGAGGACTCCGAGCTCACACTTACCCCAAGGTGGTGGATAGGCAGCAGCAAGTGAAAACCAGCAGGAGGAGGGAGTGTAGTCTCCTGCAACTCAACGGTTCATACATGCAAGGTCTGCTTTCCTCTGGTCGTCATGGAGCTCCATCCAGCAGCAGGCAGATCAGAAACTGATTCCCGGGGAACCAGTTTGCTCCGCCCGCCACCATACCTCTCTAGTGATCTTCACCTCTGCCAGATCTCCTCTCATGGAAGTGGAGAGTAGCCCTGGCATCCCTTTAGATGGGACTGTTGCTCGGGTATGCTAATTGGCTCTGAAGGTGTGAAGAAACATCAAGCCAATAACTGATCAATTGATCACTACCAGAGCCAATGGAAGCATTTTACAGCCCACACCATCCAGGCGCCCTAAGGAAAAGTGCACTTTGTATACCAATTGGACAGCAGAAGGCTGCAGACAGCATCGCCCCATGCTGCCTCCTTAGCTAATGGATATCTAAAGCTTCCTCATAGGTCCCTTCCTGCTGACATCATTCGGGATTCCCCAAGTCCCAGGGGCATGTATTTTAAGTGACAGGTAGGTGACATGTTGCAGCTGTGACAGGAGACAGACTGTTCAGCTCCCACAGCGTTTAATCCTGCAGCTACTCTAGCCTAGCTGCTGCTGCATTAATGGATACTCTGGGAGATGTTTGAACCCCCCTGACCCCCCCTTATCTACACCTCTGCCTTAGAGATCATTACTGGGGTGTTGCAGAACACATATAGAAATTTAGTTAAAAAGGTCATCTTTATTAAATTGACCCTACCCACAGGAGGTAAGGGTAAGGATTTCCATACCACACATTCATGGGTGAACTGGATCATGATCAAGTTAAGATTATTAGGCAAAAATTGAGCAAAGTAAGCTGTTCTTTGAATTCCTAGATACTTAAATTGGGAGACTACTGATAGTGGTATATTGGACAATTGGGCAGACGTTCTCGGGGCCAATGGGAACAAAACTGACTTGTCTCAATTTACCCATATGCCAGAAAATTCCCCAAACCGATGAGGCTGCCGCTAAGGAAGCGCCCATGTCCTTTAAAACTAGTAGGTATTGTCTGCATACAAAGATGCTTTTTCAGTAACAGGACCTACAGCCCTGTACAGACTCCGATCTATGCAAAAGGATTGCCATGGGCTCAATAGCTAACACAAACAAACCCAGGGACAGGGGCCAGCCTTGCACCTCTAAACGGGGGGGGGGAGGCGAGAGCAGTCCATTGGTTCGCACCCTAGCCATAGGATGAGCATAAAGAAGTTTAACCCATGTCAAAAAATTAGGCCCAACTCAAAATCTTCACAGAACCAGTCAAAGGTACTTTCATTGTACAGAATCAAAGGCCTTTTTTGCATTGAGGGAGGCCACTACCTCAGGGCGAGCATCAGAGCCGGCTTGTGTTATAACAGTATGCAGGTGATGGAGATTAATATGTGTACCTTTACGTGACATAAACCCAGATTGGTCCACATGGATCAGTTTAAGGATTATGGCATGTAGCCTATTTGCTAATATCTTAGTTAGAATTATAGTATCAACATTAAGTAGTAAAATCGGGCGATAAGAGGAGCAAAGGGGACGGGTCCTTACCCGGCTTAAGAGCCAACACTATTACTGCTTCCGACACAGATGATGGAAGAGCATTTTCAGTAAGCGCATATTTAAGAGTTTCTTAAAAATGTGGAAGGAGTACATCTGCATAGCTTTGATAGAATTCTGTTGGTAATCCATCTATCCCAGGTGTTTTTCCCACTTGAAGGGAGGTCAAGGCTCTCTTAACCTCATCCAACATTATGGGAGCTTCTAATTTGGTTCTAGCACTCTCACTAAGTACTGGGAAGTCAATTTCCTGCAGATATTGATGTAATTGTTCAGGAGTGTAATGTACTCGAGAAGAGTACACAGATCCAAAGTTTAATTAATGCTCGTTTTACCTCCTATTATAGTCTGTCAGCAACCTTCCATCCTCAGTCTGATTAGTCGTTATGAGTTACGAGGGTGTGATCCTTGGAAAGCCATGCTAACAGCCTACTGGTTTTGTCCCCCTGATCAAACACCCGCTATGACTGATGTAGAAGAATCTTACAGAGGGTTCCACCCAAAGAAGGGACACTTCTCTAGAGGCAACAACCATTTCCTGGTGAATAATCCTATCGCGGGAGGATGAATATTGGGCCTCAAGTGCCTGGACACAGTACTCCGCTGCAAGTAAAGCAGACTGGGAGTCACGACGGGCTGCGCCAATATGAAGCTGATACTGTCTGCTAGTGAAAGCTTTAAAGGCATCCCACACTATCTCAGGGGAGGCTGTCCCAAGATTGCGATTCCAGTAGTCTGAGATCGCAGCAAGCATCTGGGATTCAACCTTCACATCATCAATCTAGTACCTGGACAACCTCCCATAATTTCAGCACCTGTGGGAAGTCTCTGCCTACCGAAAAGCACAAGAACAGTAGAGCATGATCAGAGATTGCCTGTGGAAGGATAGAAACCTCTTGGATTGTAGGAACCATAGCAGTACTAGCATAAATTAAATCTATACAAGAAAGTGTGGCATAAGTAGCTGAGTGACGTATATCCCCTACTAGCCGGGTGTTTCCAACGCCAGAGACCACATAAATCAAAGGTTTCCGCCCATCTGGATGAAGTAGTTTCTGTAGCTGCTTCTTGTGTTCTTTTATCCGTTTATCCAGCATCGGACTAGGGGGCTTTTTACTGTCACCAGCAAAGAGAATGTGGTCTGTGGGGTACAAAGCTACAATTTGGATTATTTTAGCAAGCATGGAAACACTGGCTGGGGGAGGCAGATATAGTCCAATTACAACCTAGGCACCGTAATCAATCATAGCATGCATAATCACATATTTACCCTCAGGAATCAAATGAAGGTCCAGCAGCATGAAGGCCAATGTTTTATGAAGCAGTATACTAACATCTCTAGCGTAGGAGGAATAGGTAGCATGGTAGTAATGCCCTACCCAGGGTTTCTTAAGACTTAGGATCCTACTCCCTTTCAAGTGGTTCTCCTGTAAAATACAGATATGGGGTTTATAGGTTTTAAGGTAGTTGAATACAAGTGAGTGTTTGATCTTTGCGATTTTAGACCCCGGACATTCCAGGAAATTAACATCACTGGCGCCATGAGGAGCCATGGAAATAAATAATATGGTTGCTCCATCTGCTGGACCCTATAAGGAGTGAAAAACATCCGGCCCACAAATCATAGAATATATATATATGCACTGGTCATCTTGTTTGGGAACTAAATGAGTCTTAGGGCTCCTCCATCTCCAAAAGACATCTGTGAAAAAAGGGAGCAGTAATTAGGCCGATGGCTGTATGGTAACAGACTGTGGGACCTGAGCGGACCAAAATAGCCAGGAGGCTAAACCATTTTTTGTTTGAAGCAATGTTGGAAACAATGCTTTAAATAACTTCTTTTAAATAAACATGGGCAGAAAGCCTTTAAAGCTGTAGTACATTACCGCTGACAGACAGGAGAAAGCATTTATGAGGTCTCTTCTGCCATAAAAAACCCTGCCTGCCAGCAATTTAATTTTTTTAAGTTTAATTCCATGTACATACGTATACACACACACACCGACACCGATCGGCCATAACATTATGTCCACCCACCCTAACCAACTAATATTGAGTAGTAGTAGTCCCTCTTTTGCCACCAAAAGAGACGTGACCCATCTAGGCATGGACTCCACTAGATCTCTGAAGGTATGTTGTGGTATCTGGCATCAAGTGTTCAGTAGCACATCCTTTAAGTTACACTGCCTCCACTGGCTTGCCTTCTTCCCATAGTTCATCTCTGTACCATCTCAGGTAAGCAATGCAAACACACTCGGCCATCTATATAACTTAAAAGAAAACAGAATGATTCTTCAGACCAGGCCACCTTCCATTGCTCTGTGGTCCAGTTCTGATGCTCACGTGTCCATTGTAGGCGCTTTTGATTATGGATGCAAGGTCAGCATGGGCATCCTGACCAGTCTGCGGCTACTCAGCCCCATACACATCAAACTGCAATGTACTGCGTGTTCTGACACCAATCAGCATTAACGGTTTCAACAATTTGAACTACAGTAGCTCTTCTTTTGGATTGGACTAGAAGGGCCTGCTCCCCGCGTGCATCAGTGAGCCTTGGCTGCCCATGACGCCAGTTCACCGATTTTCCTTCCTTGGACCTTTTGACCGCAGCAGGTACATTTCACAGGAGCTGCAGTTTTGCAGTTGCTCTAACTTAGTCCTCTATCTAGCCATTACAGTTTTGCTCTTCTTCTTGTCCCTCAAAACCTTATGCTTGCCCATTTCTTCTGCTTTTCACATGTCAACTTTAGGGACAACATGTTCACTTGCTGCCTATGTTATTCGCTTTACCCGTCAGTGATCATAATGTTATGACTGAACAATGTATCAGCTATTTTACAATTATTTTTATTTTGCTTTGCTTAAAAATCCTGTTAAAAATTAGATAATGAGGATCTAGACCTCAATTAAGTGTCACACTTAGGTCTGCAATAGGTGATTGCTCAAGTATTTCAATGCAATTCAGGCTGTATTTGTGGTATCCAAGATACTAATCTCTAATCAGTGGTTCAATAATCAACATTTTCATGTATACATTATAATATGTTAATAATGATGTGCTGATCTTTATCTGCCACTTTAAGTGATATACAGTATTTATGTGGCTTTCAGCCTACCAAGCAGCAAGAATATACAGGAAACACAAGCAAGAATGGACAAGAAGGGGAAATGGCGAGCAACCAAGAATCAAATTCCAGTAAGTGTATATTGTTGTTTCATTTGATCATTTTATAAATTAGTGTTGTAGTTAAGGCTACATTCGCACAGACAGTTTAGCCTGGTGCACATTGCAGCAGCTGGAATCTTCTGATTCCTGTTATTGCTGTGAGCAGCTAACTGTGCCTGCTGATCCCGTGCACTATAATGACAAGTCACCTGTGGCTGCAGTTCTTGGCTATTCCACTGAATACCTGTAGTGGTCGCTGCTGGACGTACTTTGTGTGCATCCAGCAATGAATAGTACAGGTAATTGCTTGATCTTCAGACAAACTCAAATGGCTGTGGCTACCAGCTACCTGTGATTATAGTGAACGTGATCTAGCTGCTCACAGCGTCAGCAGGAATCAGAAGATTGCTGCCGCTGCAATTCATACTGGGACAAATCACCCAGATGCAAGGTAACCAAAAGTGCAGATTCCAAAATAAGTGTATTATTCTTTCATGTTAGCCCTACCAACAACTTAGATTTTCCTTCTCTCCTCTCCCCCGCTGCTTTATCTGGCTGCTCGGAATGAAGAGAAAATCCCCTTACCTCTTGGGCATGAGGGGCATGTGACTCCTTCCCTTTCTTGTGAAAACTAGTTCTTCGTAATTGACTGCTTAGGCATTCGGCACTGTCTCAAAGGTGGCAAAAGTTTTCAGCCCTTTGTCATGACTTGAAACTCGCATGGGGCAAACTCTCCTCTCTATTACTCAGAGCTGAAGATGAGCAAAGGAGAAGTGTGTTAAATCAGCTTGTGGTGCAACCTTTAGTTGTTTTGACAGACGGGTAACTAACTTAATTCACAGAAGAAGAGATCTGTAATGGCAACCTCCATATTTTAGGCTTCCTATAAGTAAGTGCTCAATGCAAGTCAGTAGAATTTAAACCTTTCTCCTTCATGTGTCCAGCTCTTTCTCTGTGCCAAGTACACTTCCTGTAAGCTGGGGAACAGTCACGGAGGATCAAAATTTCAAACGTTACCACATTGGCCTGTCACTTATTTTACGTTCTAAATGGAATCGTGAATATTTGCTAACTGGAGTTCTCATTTTAATCTTACAACACAAATGTACATTATAGAAAAACATTGCTAACTTTTCTTTCCTTTTTTCTTTAATCATTAGGTAATGGGAATGAGAATCTTTTTGATTTCGATGTTGCTGAAAAAGCAGCTTTTCAAGAAGGTAAGTTCACTTGTAAGATATGGTAAAGAAGCACAATTAAGCAAATTATTAGTGTCCCCAATCTGCCATTTAAAATGCAGGGTAAAGTGGCAATGTCTTTCTAAAGGACTCCTTGCCACTGTTATGCTCACTCACGTTACCAGCACTCCCTCGGAGCTTCTGCCTCCCTTGTAGCCTGCACTGAAATCCAAGATGTTGGTATGAAAGGGAACGGTGACATCATTCCCCCGGTCATGTAACCATACTCAGCCTCAGCGCTTGGAGATGATTGCAACTGGCTGAGAAAATTCATCATGGTAAAACAACTCTCCTCCCGAGATGGTGCAATCAAAGAATTTCTACAAGGTTTTGGAGAGGTTAACCACATATGATCATTTCATGTTTTGCTTGCCAGTTGTCAGACCAGATTGGGTGAACGTTTGATCCTTTTTGAAGGAAATTGTATATTTTAATTGAGAACAGAGTTTGAGCTATTTTTTGCAGTTAGTTTCTTTTTTTTTTTTTTGTTTTGTTCATTCATATTTTGCCTTGTACAATTATGAAAAACATGTGTTCATTAGCCACTAGAGGCAGGGTAGATGAACTAGTATAATGACAGGAAGAGCAGTGATTCGGTCAGTAATTCAACTCTGAGATACATTCCGAGATGGAGAAGTTAAACAAAACTCTTGTGCAACACTACAAAGCAGGAATCAGAGCTTGCATATGTAGAGTGGAAATATGGCTGCACTCACCTGCCACTTTACTAGGTACACGTGTTCAATTGCTTGGTAAAACAAATTGCTAATCAGCCATTCGCATGGCAGCAACTCAATGCATTTAGGTATCTAGGCGTGGTGAAAACGACTTGCTGAAGTTCAAACCGAGTATCAGAAAGGGGATTTAAGTGACTTTGAACGTGGCACGGTTGTTGGTACCAGATGGGTTGGTCTCAGTATTTCAAGAACTGCTGATCTATTGGGATTTTCACATACAACCATCTCTAGGGTTTAACAAAGAATGGTCCAAAAAGGAGAAAATATCCAGTGAGCTGCAGTTGTGTGGACGAAAAAGCCTTGTTGATGCCAGAGGTCAGAAGAGAATGGGCACATTTCAATATCAAGATGATAGAAAGGCAACAGTAACTCACGTCAATATGGACCAAAATCTCTGAGGAATGTTTTCAACACCTTGTTGAATTTAGTCCACAAAGAATTAAGGCAGTTCTGAAGGCAAGAGGGGGTCCAACCTGGTACTATCAAGGTGTACCTAATAAAGTGGCCATTTGAAAGTATATAATTCCATTCAAGCTATGGAAACATGTCTTTAGAAGATTATGTACCTCAAGCTTTTCTCATGTTTTTCTTTAAAATCACTGAAAAGATTATACATTCCCTTTTTTATGTTCAATGTACTTACTGCCTTACTGCTAGGTTATATAAAGAGAAACAACTGACTAGTCTGACAAAAGCCTGATTGTGGGAAAATGGAGAATATAATAAGTTTTGGGTGGATCTGTGTCTCTGATAACATACTGTGTACATTCCTTTATACCAATCAGCCAAACACTGTATCCATTATTACGCTATCATATGTTGTTTTTCCTGTTTCTAACATGCAAGAATTTTGCTAGCGCTGCTGCAAAACCTAAATTAATGTCTTTGTATGATAATCCTGGTGTTTTCACAGCTAGTGCCTCAATCTATTCTCTAGCATGCCTGAGAGTAATTCAAGCATTATCATTTCCATTAAATCAAGTACCAGACAGTTTGCAGACATGAAAATCTTAAAACAGCTAGTGGAACCACACTCAACGCTAGCAATATCTTTTAGAGTGATGTTTACTGGAAATGTAAACTATGACCAGCTGAGTGTGCTGATTGTAAGAATTTGTCATCAATTAGGAGTAGTCAGTGCTTAATCATCCAAGTTCGTAAAATCAACCAATTATGCAAATCTGCCTACAGTCTTTGTTTTATCTGTATTGCCTATTTGTCATTACGTGAATGTGTTTTCATCTGAGTGCCCAGCATAAATGTCCCATATAACATATTTTGTAGCAAAATAAAAGCAGAAATTAAAGCAGCAAGTGATCGATCTAAAGCTACGGAGGAAATTAAAATTTTGCTAACACCAGAAAGCCCACTTTACCAGATTTTAGGGGGCCTCACACAGTGGGGTTGATTTACTAAAGGCAAAAGGCAAATGGACTATTCACTTTGCAAGTGCATTTGGACTCAGCCAATGAAAATATCCTCGTAGCTTAAACAGCATTAAACCCAAAAGCAAACATTTTAGTATATTGTAGCTTAACAATTCTTATATGTAATGGTTGCATTAGTTTCTGTTTTTTTCAGGCTTTCTTTCTTCTATTTTCATCTGGTCATCAAGCCAATAAACGTGTTGTTTTTCAACAGAAAAGCTTGTGGTTTCAGGAATGAGACAGACCATATAGCACTGACAGGATTGCCTAAAATTATCAGCTTTTATTTATTTCTGAAAAACCTTTATCCCAGAACTGTTTGCTGTAACTCATTATAAGTATTAGTTGGAGTTCAACTTCAATTTGTTACTGTATTTAAAACTGTTTACCTACTCAAGGTAGAGAGACTCCCAGTCTCCAAGCACAACTCCTCCTGTAGGTGCTAGCCCAGTTTGTGTGCTGCATAGATGAGAACAAAGGAAGTCCGATCGGCTGCACTCCAAACAATCCACTTATTGAACCAACATAAAACGAACACAGACAGTAAAAATACAGTGGGAGACTGACAGGTAAATGCGTTTTCACACTAAAGACAGCGCTTATTCATTAATTGAATTTGTTTGGAGTGCAGCCGATCTGACTTCCTTTGTTCTCATGTATTTAAAACTGCTAGTTCTTCCAGAACTACCCTCACTCTTGATATTGCTGCTATCCAAATCTGCATCCCCCCCCCGTGCTCCTTCATCCAGAGTATAATACAGGAGGTGAGTTACTGGTCAGATCACCAGGTAGAAACAGAGGGGGACAAAAAAAACCCACTAATACAGCCACTACATCTTATGATTGGTACACTGCAATATATTACATTTTGAAAAGAAAAGCTTCACCACATTTACTAAGCTCTGGGGACCTTTCCTTGCAGAGTGCAACTTCACTTGCAAAATGAAGCGTGTATTTGCCTTTTGTAACAAGTGTCTCTGGACAGGATTATAGCTCCTTTACTTCAGTGCTGCGCTACCCTCATTTTATGCCCTAATGTATGGGCTAGGCTCAAAGAAAGAAAGAAAGGAAAAAAGTTTGGAAGAATTTGCACCAATCAGCCATAACATTATGTCCACCACCCCATTTTGCCATCAAAGCAGGGATGACCCATTGAGGCAAGGACTGCTAAGTAACATCCACATAAATGGAAAGACCTAAGGTTTCCCAGCAGAACATTGTCCAATGTGTCATCTCTTCTTCAGGTAGGCAATGTACATGCACCCAGCCGTCCACATGATGTAAAAGAAAACATGAATCAGACCAGGCCACTTTCTTCCACCTCTCCATGGCCCTGTTCCGATGCCCATTGTAGGCGCTTTTGGTTGTGGACACAGGTCAGCATGGGCACCCTGACTGGTGTGCGGCTACGCAGTCCTATACAGAGATAACTACGATGCATTTCCACCTTTCTCTTGGTACCAATACTACTTTTTCAGCAATTTGAGCTACAATAGCTCTTCTATTGGATCGGACTACATGGGCCAGCCTTCGTTCTCCATGTGCATTTCTTTGTTTCCTTCCTTGGACCATCTTTGGTAGGTCCTGACCATTGCAGGGACATTCCACAACAGTTTTGGAGTTACTCTGAGCCAGTGGTTTAGGCATTACAATTTTGGCCCTTGTCAAAGTCTCTCAAATCCTTATGCTTGCCCCCCCCCTTTTTTTTTTTCTACTTTCAATACATCAACTTCAGGGACAACATGTTCACTTGCTGCCTAATATATACTGGTCACTTTCAGGTGCCATTGTAACAAGATAATCAATGTTATTAACTTTACCTGTCAGTAGTCATAATGTTATGGTTTATCAGTGTATATTGAGCAAATTATCAACAGAATTAGATGACATTCGTCAAGTCTTTGATGTCATTATCAAATGTACTGAATAGATTTTTTATACACAAATGTTCATATGAAATTCTACCTGTATATGGCCAACTTTAGTGTTGGCCAAACAATAATTAAGATTTTTTTTGTACGTAAACAAGTGCTATTTTACTGTACATAATTAATGTGACTTTATCACTTTAACAAAAACAAATCTGACGGGCATAAAGTTTAAGTGGCAAGAGGCATCTACAAATAGCTTCAAAAGCTTAAAACAGCCCAGCTCTGCTAATCAGTTCTGATTGAGAAACTCTCAGATGCTTTTGGTAGTGTGAGAACTTGCCTGTTTCCTCCCAAACCTCTCTTCATACTTTCCTTTTGGGCTATCACTGTGATGGCTGCTTTACTGGCCAATATGAATGTATTAAAGGCAGCGAAGGAGGCACGCAAGTTTTGGCATTATCAGGTATCCCTGAAGATTTGCCTAATTAGAACGGCCCAGCATTTGGGCAGAGCGAGGATTTTGAAGGTTCTGCAGGTACATACGTAGGCACCCTTTTCGTTCTAGCACATAATATCTGTCAGCAGATTTTTTTTGTTTTTGTTAAAGCAATAGTAACATTAATAACTTTTTACTATTCTTTTAGCTAAACAATTGTACACTTTTATATTAAAATACAGATCTTTAAACTTACCCAGTTTTATTTACATGGTACCAAAGAGTTATATATAATGTATGTATTATACAATTTTTTATTTTGTTTAACTTACAGAGCCTAAGCATCTGTTATTGGACAGTAGAGAAGCAGAGGATTTTGATCAAGAGTTTTCCTTCTTGAACTTACAAGCCCCCCTGTCTCCAGAGCTGTCACAAGAAGAGCAGAATTTGTTTGGATGTTCCAGCTCACAAGAAACTGGTCTATGGACACAGCAGTCAGACAAGCTGTCCGGATTTCTTCCTTCTCAGCTCCTTGATATGGGTCTGCAGTCTGTTGGGGAAATGAGCAGTAAGTCAGTTCCTTTTATATTTTAAAAATCATTAGTTCTTGGACAATGGAAAGTGCACAGGCTAACTGCTGCCAGTGTGAAAACCTCAACCTAGGTACAAACAAAATCATTTCTGAATATTATATTGTAAAGCGCTGCACAAACTGTTGGCGCTATAAAAATCCTGTATAATAATAATATAAATCGCTTCCTGTATTTCTCCCTAAGTGTATGCCATCTAAAGAATACAGCATTGTATTACCATATTTTTAGTTTTTAACATGAATCTATATGAAAAACAGTCGTTTTTAATTAAAGGAAACCTGTACTGACAAGAAAAATGGAGATTTCAACTGCTAGCTGACTGCTGATGCTCAAGTCTAGGATGAGAAGGTCACTGCCAAAGGGGAATTGTCACCACACAAAAGGAACCTGAGCCAGTGAGACGTTGATCAACCAGAACCACCCAAAAACAGTGGAACAATAACAATTTCCCAAACACGGAAGAAGGACCCACACCCCGATGTGGTAAAGAGAACAAAACATTGTGGACTAACTCACAGGAGGACAGGAATCTAGCACAAAAGGCCCACACAGAGACCATTCGGTCTACATGCAAAGGATGAATGCCTTAAATTAGGGGTGTCAAACTGGCGGCCCTCCAGCTGTTGCGAAACTAAAATCATCATGCCTCTACCTTTGGGAGTCATGCTTGTAACTGTCAATCTTGCAATGCCTCATGGGACTTGTAGTTTGGCAACAGCTGGAGGGTCGCCAGTTTGACACCTGTGCCTTACATCCTCAAAATGTAGGGTCAAGGGAAAAAATGTTATGACTGAAGGTATTTGTACAAAGGACCCTCCAGCATTGATTTCTACCTGCTGCAAAGGATCTGAGCCGCACCCACATACACAAGCCTGGCAGAGCTGAAGAAAAGATTTCAGGAATGCTGGGTAAAGGAGGAGTTATACTGCGGACTGGTTGGGTAGAAGAGGGGTTATACTGGTGGCTGGCTTACGATTTTTCTGTTTTCCAATGTCGAATCCTCCTGTAGGAGACAGTATTGTGAATTCCTGGGACCCGTCAATTGTTGAGAAAAAGAAATAATTTATCCTTCTGTTCAGCAGTTAAGGTTAGGCAAAGATCTATTTTCCATTTATCTCAAAACAGGCAATGAAGTCCTCTTTCAAGAACAATTGGTGCAATGTGTTATTGAAGAGACCACCTCATCTAAGAACTGCTGAGCTAAGATATAACATTTGGGTTTTGGGTTTAGATATGATTTAATAGTTCTAGAGAGTAAAAAAGTAACAATTAAAATGGAAAGCTTCTAAGAAATCACTGAGACTAAACCCACACTTGCTGCAAGACACCAGAAAAATAGGATTCTTATATGTCGTACAACTCTGTTTTGAAACACAGGAAGTCACAAGCCTTTGGGACACTGGCAAACAATGAAGATTGAAAACTTCTAAGAAAACGCTGAGACTAGACCCGCACTTGCTGCAAGAGACCAGAAAAATAGGATTCTTATACTTGTAGAATTATATTTTGAAACACAGGCAGTCACAAGCATTTGGGACACTAGAAAACAAAAAAACTGTAGGCCAGCCCCAGGTTTAACATGTCTTACTATTAACATGCCTCACTTGAGTAGCAAAGTAGTACCAAGAACATGCCTATAAACACAGAGGGGTGGCACCTATAGTCTTCAGTTGTCTCTTAGAAAATAATTCTACGGTAAGTACAACAATCCATTAGTTTTTTTCTTGTTCATTGAGGTGCACAGGAAGTCATACACCTTTTGTGGTATTCAAAATGAGAATACCTGAGGGATGGGAAACGCAGTCAAAATATGTTAACCCGCACAACAAGAATTAGGGACTACCTGCAGCTCAAAAAGCCACCTGGGCCAAAGGTTGGCATCCGATGAAGCAGAAGTAGCAACCTGGTAAAACTTGGAAAATGTGTGAACAAACACCAGGTGCAGCCTTACAAACCTAGGAAACAGATTTGATGCTGAAATGCCAAGAAGAAATTATAGCGCAAGTGGAGTAAGCCTTAAATGGAAACATAGGAGCCCAATCCTTGAGACCATAAGCCTCAACAATGGTCTGCCTGAACCGTCTACAAAGGGTGAAACAAGAATCCAGGGCACCTTGCCTGGGCCTATCCTGGAATGACAAAGTGAATTTGTCGTTCTAAAAGACTTTTGGGTTGATTTACTAAAACTGGTGCAGCCCTGCACAGAAATCAATCTTCCAGGTTTTTGTTTTGTCAAAGCTTAATTGCAGAAGGTGAAGATAGAAGCTAATTGGCTACCATGCACAGCTGCACCAGATTTTGCGCTCTCCAGTTTTAGGAAATCAACCCCTTTGTGTCTGAAATATAAATCTGGACAGACTGGACCACATCCAGACAAGTGAAGGAGATCTCCTTCTGCTTAACTGGACCTGGACAGAAGCATGTAAAGACAATGTCCTGGTTAACATGAATAGCAGAGACCACCTAAGGAAGGGAAAAAGGCCTACATCTCAACATCAATTGTCCTTCTGTAGGACCAAAAAGGCTTCCTTGCAGGATAAGGCTGCTAGTTTAGACACTCACCTAACCAAGGTGATAGCAACAAGGAGAACTACCTTATTCCTCCCTAATGATTGATGTATGTCATGATCAGGAGCAGATGACCTGACCGCAGGTAATTTCCAAGGCTGTAGGCACAACTAAATCACCCAAATCTTCAGGATATTGATTGAGAGGTGAGTTTCCACCAACAACCAAGTCTCCTGCTGCACTGACAGAGTGCCTAGGACTGGATAGGTTGGCATCTGTTGTCACAATCTTTTCAGAACGCTGGGAAAAACTTCTTTCCCGACATTAGTGCCTGATTCTGAAACCACCATGTCAGGGACAGTCTAGTCTCCCGAGTCAAATGAGTAGTTTTATTTTCCAGAGACAAGACCAATTCATCTACTTTGTAGATTCCTGGAATAGAACTGGACAAATGGGACTGTCTCAAAGGAGGCTACCATCAGTTCAGAGTCTCATGCAGAAGTGGAAAGCTGGAGAGCTAAACTGGAGAGCATGAACCTGAGACTGGAGAGTTACTGAGAGTTAGAACACCTTGGTCTTGTAAGTGTCCAGGACAAATGCCTGGAAGCACTTAGATGCAAGGAATTTTGTTTTCTCTGAGTGATTCCAATCTTTAGAGAAAACTCCTCGAATAAAAGATGAGAGAACACGTTAGAGGAGTGGTTTGGTTTATGTTAATCAAGGCCTTACACTGTGTGAGGAGGACGTATTCACCAACTTAAAAGTGAAATATACCACCTTGAAAGGATACTGTTGTTTGAAGAAACAACTGCCATATGAAATTCAGCTAGTAGTGCATGATCCACTAGGAAAAAGAGGGAATAGAATCTGTTGATAACCCATGTTGATAACTGATTTACTATCAAAATCTAAGGCATTTCAGTATCTTGTCTGGGAAAATGGGCGTGGCTATTGCAAGCCCTTGCAATCAGTTCGAGCCACGATGTGTACCTTGTTTTGGGGCATAAATCATTGCATATCAGAACAAGAAACCTCTGCCATGAAACCGGAAGAGGAAAGTTTACCTGAAGAAGAAATAAAAGAATCTGGTTGCTGCCAATGCAGACGGACCTGACTGGCGTCTGTATGACGCGTGGAAAGCACAAATCTTTCCTGTGCCTAGTTCAGACATGCATATAGTATAAATGGGGTCCTGGTTAGATGAGGTGCCTGCAGTCCAAGGGTGGCCACCCTCATGTTTACTACCAAACATACTAAATAGTATCAGCTGCTGTACCAGATGAAAAGGAGACTCCCCAGAATACTCGGACATACTCGGACACAGCCAATGACCGTTCTGTGTACTGGCCTGTTGCCGGGACCATGTGATTGCTGTGACCAATCACATCAGGTCACATGACAATTGTAAACAATGGATGGCTTCCTTTCATGCCATCCATTGTATACAATTGTGTTGCTAGCTGTCATTGGTCACAGTGATCACATGGTACAGACTGGGCCAACCGTAGACCATATGTGTCATGTGATTAGCTGTGGCTGTGATCACTTTCCCAGAGTAGTACAGTGTTACCATGGTAACATTATATTACTCTGGTCACAGTGTTTTATTTAAGAAAAAAAAATTTTTTTTTTTCATACCGTCACCAGTCAGTGTCTCTGATCACTGCCACTGCACTGGTGACAGTATGTAAAAAAAAAATGGTGAGAGATTTTTTTTTTTTTTTTTTTCATTCAGTTTCCAAAAAATTATGCCAAAAAAAATTACAACTTCAAAAACTTGTCATACCTCTTACTAAATACCGCAGACTGTATACTTTCCAAAGAGGGGTAATTTGGGGGATATCTGTACTGTCCTGACATTTTTGGACCTCAAGAAATGAGGTAGGCCATCAGTACATCAGGATTGATCGATTTTCAGATATATACCATTGTTTGTGGACTATAATTTTCCTACAGACTAAATAATATACACTAATTTGGGGGGAGTTTTCACAAAAGAAATGTAGAAGAATACATTTTGTACTAAATTTATGAAGAACAAATATTTTTTGCAAAATGTTATAACGGAAACAAGAAAAACTTTTTTTTTCCAAAATGTTCTGTCTTTTTTTTGGTTTATTTAACAAAGAATAAAAAACTCAGTGGTGATTAAATACCACTAAAAGAAAGCTATATTTGTGTGAACAAAATGATAAAAATTTAGTTTAGGTACAGTGTTGCATGACCACGCAATTGTTATTCGAACTCTGAGAGCTCTGAAAGCTGAAAATTGGCCTGGGCTGGTAGGGGGTAAAAGTGCCTGGTATTGAAGTGGTTAAAATATGACAATGGGTGCTGGGAGAGGATCGCCTGCCCGCTGTCACAGGGGTAACAGATGAGGGGGTGTGGGGGACAGACCTGAAGTATGCTGCATGTTACACCCTCTAGATATGGATGTAACCTGCTCCAGAAGGTGAACTTGGTCTTTAACCATTTAGCCTGAACTGAACAAACCTTCTGTAGCAAGATAAGACATCTCGGCATACTATTTAAATTGTATTTTGACTTTAGAAGAGGATAATGCGGTGAATTTCAAGATGAGAATAGCAGACTCATTATTTGTTTTTTATTTCTTTTTGTGCAACCTAATTCACTGTGCCAACATTCAGGATCTGCCTCTGTTCAGCAGTTCATATCACTAATAGAGTAGTGTGTCTAGTTAATAGAATAACTGCCTTCTTGAATTACAGACTCATAGGTTATACTCAAAGCCTTGTTCAGGTAACCATGTGGTTATGTTTCCTGTAGTTCATCACAGGAACATTATATATACTAAATTAGATTAAACTGTGCCTGGTTACACCAGTTTTTTTTTTTTTTTTTCATTTTTTTAAAGAAACCTGTCCTAATAGAAATAAGAGAGCTGCACTTGCAGATCTACGGTACATTCTTATGAAGTGGGCCTTGGGACACCAGGGCACAGATCTATTTCAGTCAATTACTGTTTTGTACTGCACTGTGGTTTAGTACCACATGTGTACCATGGAAGCACATGCAGTATTGTGCATGTGAATACGTATACAAGTGCATGTGTTCAAATATACTTTGTTCTTTCTGTGCCCAGGCTAATACTAATAGACATGGAAGCCAAACATGAATTCTGAACTGTTGATCACTTTCATTTGACAGTGATAACTTTGCAAACTAGTGTTGCTTAAATACGGCTTTCTCTGCCTGACTCTGCCCAAAGGAATGGACATAGAGGGATGACCTATAGTACTGAATCATTTTGTAGCAAGCTAAGAGAAAATAACCCTTTCATGTTCAGTGGCATTATATGCCTTTTGTAATCAAAGGGATTCTAGTCCACTATGTGTTTATATAAAAGAAGAATTCTTGAATGGACTGCTAACAAACACCAGTGGACCAAAAACTAGTTTTGACCCTTTTTGTTCCCCACATTGTGCGCCACAAGGCATGGCAATGTGTTACTGTGCATTGTCTTAATGCTGTGGGGTGCAATTCAAAATAAATGGAAACACTAACACTGACATGCTGCATTACTGTAACACAAAGATGCGAAGCTGTCCTGAAGCACCTACAGTACAGTGGATATAAAAAAAAGTCTACACACCCCTGTTAAAATGTCAGGTTTCTGTGATTGTATAAAAATGAGACGAAGATAAATGGGGCTGCACAGTGGCTAAATGGTTAGTACTTCCACCTGGCAGTACTAGGGTCGTTGGTTCAAATCCTAGCCACAGCACCTCCTGCCTGGAGTTTGCATGCTCTCTCTGTGCTTGCGTGGGTTTCCTTTGGGTTCTTCAGTTTCCTCCCACACTCCAATGACATGCTAGTAGGTCAATTGGATCCTGTCTAAATTGGCCCTAGAATGTGTATGTATGAATGTAAATTATGGACCTCAGATTGTACGCTCCTTGAGGGTTAGGGACTGATGTGAATGTACAGTATATATAAGTAAAGCGCTGCATAAGTTGACAGTGCTATGTAAGTATCTGAAATAAAATTTTAAAAAAATATTTCAGAACTTTTCCACCTTTTTTAATGTGACCTTTAAACTGTACAATTCAATTGAAAAACAAACTGAAATCTTATAGGGGTCGAGGGAGTAAACATAAAAATCTAAAATAATGTGGTTGCATAAGTGTGTACACCCTTTTTTAACTGGGGATGTAGCTGTGTTCAGAATTAAGCAATCACATTAAAAATTGTGTTAAATAGGATTAACCCAGAATAAAGTTCAGCTATTCTAGTAGGTCTTTCTTGACATTTTCTTAGTCGCATCCTGCAAAAAAAGCCATGGTCCGCACAGAGATTCCAAAGCATCAGAGGGATCTCCTTGTTAAAAGGTATCAGTAAGAAGTGTACAAAAGAATTTCCAAGGCATTTGATATACCATGGAACACGGTGAAGACAGTCATCAAGTGGAGAAAATATGGCACAACAGTGACATTACCCAGAACTGGACGTCCCTCCAAAATTGATGAAAAGACGAGAAGAAAATTGGTCTGGGAGGCTGCCAAGAGACCTACAGCAACAGTAAAGGAATGCTGGAATATCTGGCAAATACTGGCTGTGTGGTACATGTGACAACAATCTCCCGTATTCTTCATATGTCTGGGCTATTGTGTAGAGTGGCAAGACGGAAGCCGTTTCTTAGGAAGAAAAACATCCAAGCTCGGCTAAATTTTGTAAAAACACATCTTAAGTCTCCCAAAAGCATGTGGGAAAATGTGTTATGGTCTGATGAAATTGAGGTTGAACTTTTTGGCCATAATTCCAAAAGATATGTGTCAGAGCCTGGGATCAAACCTGGGCCTTCTGCAGTGAGAGCCAATGTTTCTTCTCACTGAGCTACCTGGGATGCTGGACAACACTCTGCCTGATCTATTGGACAATCCTGCCTTGTACCTTGTTTTCTATTGAACCTTGAACTCCTTGCTCCTGCCATGAACTTCCTGATAAAAGCCATGTTCATGCACTTTCTCCTTGCCAGATTATTGTGCCTTCCCAGCCAATATCCCGCTTATTGTTCCTGCTGCCGTCTACATCTTCGCTACCGACCTTTGGCTTGCCACTGACTACGATTCCGCCTCATCCTCATCTGCTGCCATTTGTGACCGACCCTTGGCTTGTGACTGACTCTGTTTGCTTTTGTTTTATCCCTAACCTGTTTGATCCGCTATTGGTTTCCAGCTTGCTCATTCCCTGGTGGGGTGATCCTGAGATCTGCGACATGGTATTAACACGCAGCCAAATCCATCTCCACCACTAGGAGGTCTGGTGAAAACCGGTTAATACTTAGACCCCGCACCTCAGGTGAGCCTGTGCTATTTCCCAGGGTGGACCCGCTGGTGTACCGATCCTGCTGGTTTCTGCTATACTGCTATAGCAACTAGTCTCTGAACCTGACCCAGACCGAGACAATATGTTTGGTGCAAAAACGACACTGCACATCAGTAAAAAACCAGCATACCCACAGTGAAGCATGGTGGTAGCAGCATCATGCTTTGGGGCTGTTTTTCTTCAGCTGAAACTGGGGCCTTAGTCAAGGTAGAGGGAATTATGAACAGTTCCAAATACCAGTCAATATTGGCATAAAACCTTCAGGCTTCTGCTAGAAAGCTGAACATGAAGAGGAACTTCATCTTTCAGCATGACAACGACCCAAAGCATACATCCAAATCAACATCAAGGAATGGCTTCACCAGAAGAAGATTAAAGTTTTGGAATGGCCCAGCCAGAGCCCAGACCTGAATCCGATGGAAAATCTGTGGGGTGATCTGAAGAGGGCTGTGCACAGGAATTGCCCTGCAATCTGACAGATTTGGAATGTTTTTGCAAGGAAGAGTGGGCAAATATTGCCAAGTCAAGATGTGTCATGCTGATAGATTCATACCCAAAAATACTGAGTGCTGTAATAAAATCAATAGGTACTTCAACAAAGTATTAGTTTAAGGGTGTGCACATTTATGCAACCATATTATTTTAGTTTATTTTTACTTATCTCCACTAAAATTATTTCAGGTTGTTGCTAAACTGAGTTGTACAGTTTATAGATTACATAAAAAGTGAAAAAAGTTCTGCAATAATTTATCTTTGTCTCTTCATCAAAGAAACCTGACATTTTAACAAGGGCGTGTAGACTTTTTATATCCCCTGTATATGTATTAGATGGTTAGATCTGAGAATATTGATTTTGACAGAATTGAGATTTTTTTCTTACTTGGGTGGTGAGCCATGGCTGGGATGAGCCCTTCAGCTGGGTTGTACGTTTTATCTAGTATATTATTGATCCCCTGAGATTGGAAATGTGCTCAATGGGCCTGATTCTGAAGTAGGATATAAGAGAAGTGTGTCTTACTTTGCCTTGGACTGTGCTTGGAATTTTTGTTGTTTCTGGATTCAGTTTTCCCCTGCCTGCATCTACCATGACACTGACTTTGTATTTGAGTTATGATTTGACTAATTCCACCACTGACCTAGCACTGAACTCGAGCTTGCTTCTATATATAAATTTAGTACCTCTCTGCTTGTCATTTAATCTTTTTTATTTGGATGTTATGTGAACCTCAACTTCATTAAAAAAAACTGACTTCTTTGAGAGAAATCTTGTATTGGTAAACATATGCAGAACAAAAGATACCTATTGACATGAGAATATTATTGCCTATAATAGCAGATTATGGTCGGTGCAGCAAAAGATGGTCTGTGGGCACACTTTGACTATGTCAAATGTTACAGTTAAATATAATCAGATGTGCTAAGATCTCAACCTCTAAATCCAGGAATAGAAATCCAGAAGAAGCCGGTAGGCCTAGAACTTGCAGCTGAGGACAGTTTAGGAAGAATCTGCTTGTATAAAGTGATGGTTGTTCACAGCTAATCTTTGGAGCTGCACGACTAGTGTGAACAGCCACCACCAACACTAAAAGCAAAATAAAACCTAAACATGGAGCATGAACCTTGTGCAATGTAACTATAATAGGAAAAGATATGTGAACAATTCCACCCACAAATGTGTGGAGAAAACAGTGCTTATCTGTTTGGTCTGAAGAGGTCATTCTCTGTGCTGATGGGGAGCTCCATTACCATAACCAGCAGTAGGGCTTACAGCTGAAGTGTCCAGAGATGCTGAGATTGAAGAGAAGAAGGGGGACTTGTAGGACTGTTGATGCATCACATCTCACTGCCAAGAGGGTATAGTTCTTCCTCTTGCACCAGCATATCTCCCAACTTTATGAAATGATAAAGAGGGAAACATTTTCAAAAGGAATAATTTAAAGGTTAGATAATAGGTTTGGTGAATTAAAACACTTTTGATATATACTGTGAAGGAGAAACACTTTTGAAGTGTACTTTGAAGAAGACCTGTACTGAGAGAAATATGTGGGGTGCATTGGTGACCTCTACTGAAACACCAGGTGAAGTGGATGCAGCTCTCTCGGATTAGGTCTTTTTTTTTTTAATTTAAATATTTATTAAATTTTTCATGTTAATACAAAAACCCAAAAAAAAAGGGAAGTAATTCTCATATAAATAGACATTTATAACATTTCTACCTTTCCCTTACTAAAAATTCTTTTCTTTCCCCTCCCACTACCCCCCCTCCTCCCACCCCTCTTCCCCCCTCCTCCCCCTCTGCAGACTCTGGCCCATTCTATTCTTTTGAGGCTTATTAATTTTTTGTTAACAACCTAGTTCATATTTTTCTATATTTCTCTTTCAATCCTGCTCTCTCCCACTTTTCCCATCTCCTGGAATAAACTCCCATCTTATCTTCTTGCATATGGTATGATCTTTCCATTCTACCTATCTGATTCACTCTATTAATCCAGTCTATCTCCTTCGGTACCTCAGCTTTCCACCAAAACTTGGGTATCAACCCTTTCGCCGCATTCAAGAAGTACCAAATACCTGAATCTTTATATTTATTTACAGATGTCTCCACATTGTGTAGGAGGCACGTCGTTGGGTCTAATCCTATGTCAATTTCAGTTATTTCTTCAATTAATTTAACTATTATCTTCCAAAAGGCCTGGATTTTCGGACATTCCCACCATATGTGAAACACCGTGCCTATCTCTCCACATCCTCTCCAACACTTATTTGAGTTTTCCCCATTTATCTTGTGCTCTACACTCGGTGTAATATGCCATCGTGTCACACACTTATAATTAATCTCAACCTCTCTCATACTAACATTATCGTGTATCAATCTAAACATCTTTCTCTGTCTATCTTCATCAAGCCCAACTCCCATATCCCTTTCCCATTTTGTCATAAAAATTAAATTTGTGTTTGTGTCTAATTCTGTGAGTATTCTATACACCTTTGAGATACCGTGCTTACCATCCCTTCTTGTCTCTAACAACCTTTCAAACATATTCCACTCCTGTTTTATTCTTAGGGGTTTCGGTAAATTTCCAATGAAACTTTTCAATTGATGGTGTTTCCACTCATCTATTCTAATAAAAATATCACCCTTCTTCTCTATTAACTCTTTAAGTGATCTCAATTCTCCCTCCACCAAAACATCTCTCAATTGGGTATCCTCCTTTCTAAACCATCTCCCTGATATCTTATTCTGACCCGGGGGGAAGTACTCAGTATTTGTGAGAGGCATTAATATAGAATTAAATTCCCATTTCATGTTCTTATGTAAATTATCCCATACCCTAAAGACATTTAAAGTGTATATACTCGTGCTTTCTTTAATTCCCCTAAACTGTGGTGGAACCCATATCATCTGACTCAATCTTTTACCACTAAGATCATTTTCAATTGTTACCCAACTTTTCCCCTTATGATTAAATGTCCAGTCATATATTCTTGCTAAAACCACTGCCTTATAGTATCTCTTAACATCTGGTAGGCCCAATCCCCCTTTCTCTTTAGTCCTGCTCAATGTTTCATATGCTATTCTAGGTTTTTTATTCTTCCAAATATATCTTGTTAACATTTTTTTCATTATCTTAAAGAAGGCTTCTGGAATTTTAATTGGTACCATTTGAAATCTATACAGTATTTTAGGCATTATTACCATTTTGACTAGGTTTATACGTCCTATCCAGGATGGATTTCCTCCTTCTAGTCTTTTTAAATCTTCCCTGATCTCATTTATCAAGGAGATATAGTTTAATCTATACAAATGCTTAGATGAGGCAGTGAGTTTTATTCCTAGGTATTTTATCTCTTTTTCTCTCCATATAAAGGGGAATTCTTTTTGTAGTTTTTCTTTTTCATTCTTTGGTATATTAATATTCAGGATCTCTGTTTTCGTTGGATTAATTTTTAAATTTGATAATTCACCATACTCCTTCAACAACTTCATTATATTTGGGAGAGTTATTCGGGGATTCCCCACATAGATCAATAGGTCGTCCGCAAAGGCCGCTACTCTATGTTCTATGGATTCTATCTGGATTCCCTTTACCGATCCACTATTTCTTATTATTGACAACAGGGGTTCGAGTGACAATACATATAGCAGAGGGGACAGTGGACAACCCTGTCTTGTACCATTAGACATTCCAATGGGATCTGATCTCTCCCCATTTACCGTGATAATTGCAGTAGGCTCCCTATATAGTTTACTTATCCACTCTCGCATTCTATCACCTATCCCCAGCACTTTTAAGTTGTCCATCATAAAGCCCCAGTCCACTCTGTCAAATGCCTTTTCTGCATCAATTGACAAGAGCACCACCGGAACTTTCCCTTTTCTACTTTTCTGAATAAGCATCAGGGTTCTCAAGCCGTTGTCTCTACCTTCTCTCCCCGGTACAAAACCCACCTGGTCTCCATGGATCCATTCAGGCATCAGATCCCTCAACCTGTTTGCTAACACCTTTGCATACAGTTTAGTATCAGTGTTCAATAATGAGATAGGTCTGTAGCTAGAGCACTGAGATGGATCTTTTCCCTCCTTGTGAATAAGTACTACATGGGCCTGTAGGGATTCTCTCCTCACTTCCATCCCACCTCCCAGAGCATTCATATATTTCTCCAACTTGGGTAGCAGTACTTCACTAAATTTCTTATAGTACTTAACTGTATAGCCATCCGGGCCTGGGCTTTTTCCTCCCCCTGTGCTTCTTAATGCTATTTTAATTTCTTCCTGGGAGATTTCTGCATCCAGGGATTTCAACTGTGCTTCACTTAGTTTTGGTAATCCCGCATTTTTTAAGTATGTCATCTTTTTTTCATTAATTCCTTCTTGGGCTTCTTTTAGGGGGCCTTGGGGGCTAATATTGTATAACTTTTTATAATACTCCGTAAACTCTTTGATAATCTCTTTATTTGAGTGGACCAACTCCCCCTTTGAACTTTTTATCTTTTCTATATAGTTCCTATTTTTCTTTTTATTCAGAGCTCTCATTAAATATCTTCCTGGTCTGTCTCCCCATCTATATCTTTCGTTTAAAACCCTGTTGTATACTCTTCTCTTCTCCTCATCCATCAACCTCTCTAACTCGTCTTTTTTATCCGATAACCTCTGTCTCGTATCTTTTGTTATTTTCTTCTTATGGATCTGCTCCAAGTCCAATATTTCTTTTAAGAGCCCACTGACCCTCTCTCTTCTTTCCTTTTTCTTCCTTGCTCCTACCGCAATCAAGATTCCTCTTATGAATACCTTATGGCTTTCCCAGACTGTAGCTATCGATACATCCTCTGTTTCGTTCTCCTTGAAGTATACCTTAATCTCTTTCTCGATTTTCTGGACTACATCCTCATCCAGAAGAAGACCCTCATTTAACCTCCACCCCATTCCTCCCGTCCACCTTCTTCCCCATCCCATTTTCATTACAACCGGGGCATGGTCCGAGAACGTCCTTGTTTCTATATCGATTTTAATCAGATGATCTATAAGTTGATGGTCTATTAAGATGTAATCTAATCTCGAGTATATCTCATGTGCATTAGAGAAGAAGGTATAGTCTCTGTCCTTCATATGCCTTATTCTCCAAGTGTCCACCAGTTGTTCTTCATGCATCACTTTTTTCAGAGCTCTCAGAGACCTACTCCCTTCTCTTTGCACAGAAGAGGTATTATCCTTTTGTGGGTCCATACAAAAATTTAGGTCTCCCGCTACTATCAGGCGACCTGTTTTAAATTCTTTTAATTTTTTCAGCAGACCCTTCATGTACATCTCCGGATTTTTATTAGGGCAGTATATATTAGCTAAAGTACACTCAATCCCCTGGAGTGTACCTTTTAAGAATAAAAACCTCCCCTCTGGGTCAGTTCTTCTATCCTCCAACTCAAATCTCATATTCTTTGCAAAACCAATTGCTACCCCTTTTGCTCTTTTAATTGGAGAATCTGCATAAAACCATGTTGGATAGTGTTTGGATTTCAATTTCACGTTTACCTCTATCTCAAAATGCGTCTCCTGTAAAAATACCACTGAGGAGGCCCTATGATGTAACTCATTAAACAACCTAAATCTCTTTCCTGGACAACTCAACCCATTCACATTATAAGTTATAAACTGTATTTCTTCCATCATTCCTAATTAACTCCATCTCTCTTCCAGATTGCCTCTTCCTCTTTATCCCTTCTGTCATGCAGAGTATTGACCCATTACTTCCTCCCCTCCCTCCCACCCAACTCTCTCCCCCTCCCTCCCCCCTCCCTCCCCACCCCCTCCCCCCCTGCCATCTCCTGCCCCCCCCCCCTCCCACCTCCCCTCCCCCCCCAGGCCTCCTATGCCTTTGGATCATCTTCGACTTTTGATCCCTCTATAGGGGTTCGACTCTACCCATGACCGCTTACCGTCCCCCCCTCCTCCCCAATATCCCCCTATCTATTGATTCTTTATTTCCTCTTTTAACCAGCTGCCACTTTCCTGTCCCACCGATATCCAACTCTCCCTCCTCCCCTTCCCAACCAAATATCACTTGTCTCTGCAATCCAAGTTTTTCACAAAATTCTTCCATATCCTCCGAGAATCTTAGGACAGCTGTAGTTCCATCCCTCCACCCAATTAAACTTAAGTCACGTCCCCATCTGTATTTCACTCCTTGTTTTTTCATCACTTCCAATAGGGGTTTCAATGCTCTCTTCCTTCTCAGAGTTTCTGCCGTCAAATCTGCAAAAATTTGGATATTTTTCCCACCGTATGTGATATTTGATCGTCCTTTTATCTTTTTCCAAATCTCTTCTCTATCTCCATAGTTGTGGAATTTAACAATTATGTCTCTTGGTTTTTCTACCCCATTTCCTTGTTGATTCTTCCCAATCCTATATACTTCATCCAACTTGAACCTCACCTCATCTGATTTATCCATTATGGAGTTCAAGATTTTACCAGATAGCTCTTTTAGATCTTCCCCATGTGTCAATTCTGGTACTCCTCTTGCTCTGATATTATTTCTCCTTTCTCTATTTTCTTGTTCTTCCATCCTATAAAGCAATCTCTAATGTTCTTTTCTATCTTCAATTATCCATTTCTCTAGTTTTGGGATGGTCTGAGCTTGGGCTTGTACCTTCTCCTCCATTTCCTCCACCCTAGTTAACAATTGGCCCAGATCTTCCCGAATCATCCCCATCTCTTGCTTTATTGATTTTTCCAATCCTTTAAACATCTCTGCCATTTCTTTTTTATTAGGTAATTGCATATCTCTTTCCAAATCTCTTGATTCCATACCTTCCATTTGACTATTGTAAACTGGGCCCAGGGAGAGTCTTGGGCTGTTATCCAGACTTATTTCTGATTCACTTTTTTCACTTATTCCCTGAGTTCTTTCTGGGGTAACATTTCCTTGTGACACATACTTCTTAATCGTACCCGTTTGGGTGTTCTTAGGCCCGCTCCCTTTGGTATTTTTACCTTTCATGCTGTAGTTCGGAAAAAATTTTTATCTCTTATTTTCTGGATCTCCTGGTCTTTTACTCCTCCAATCTTCAGACCTATCCTAGGAATCCCCTATTTCTTTTATTTTCTGGTTGAGTATTTTAACCACAGTCCTTTTTCCAGGCACCTCGCAATCTAGTGCAGGAACTCAGAGTATATAAAAGTCTAACATACAAAACCAATGTATATGCAGTGTATAAGAGGACCCGCAGGAGGGACCCACAGTCCTCACTCACCCACCGCGCTGGAACTTCACCTCAGAAGCATTCCTCTGTGTTTAAGTCCGCTTGTCTCCTCTTGAAGGGATTCCTAGGGGTCTCTCGTAGTTCGTATAACTTATCCTCCTGTTAGAGGCCCCGTTCGATTAGAGTCAATATGCAAATTAATAGTTAGAGAAAGGAGTAGAGTGGGGGTTAAAATGTTTAGCCGTAAAAAATGAGCATAATAGTATATACTTGTGGTGCTGTAAGCTTAGAAATGATATGGGTATGGTATGGGGATGATGTATAGTTGGGGTGGAGTTAGGTTAGGTGTAGGAGGCGAGGAGATGAAATATTTATATATATGTTGTATCTGTTGTAGGGACAGTATGTCCTTTACCCTCCGCCACTTCACCCACTTGCTGAGATGCCGGACAATCTCTCTCTTTCTCGGAGCTCCCAGAGCTCCTCCACTGCTTCTCACGTGTCTGAGTCAGTCAGTGTCAGCGTCTCTCGAATGTCCCAGCTGACTCACTGACGTCTCCCTGGCAATCCTGCTCCTCCTCCGAAACCACCGCCGCAGAGAGCCAGAGACCCGCTGAAGCCACGAGGCAGCTCTCTCCCGGCTCTACCCAAGCTCCAGGTCAGCCGGTCGTCTCCCAGGCAACCCCTCTCCTCCTCAACAGTCGCCGCGGAAGGGGAGAATCCGATGTGTCTCTCCCCCAGCACCCTCCCGACACTCCGCCGGCTCCGACCGTCCCCGGAGCTCTGACGATTCTTTCAGGCAGGTGAGTCCCTGCATTCAGTGCAGCTGGACCCTCTAACGAGGGTTCATAGGGAGATAAACGGGGGGGAGGAGGGAAGGCTCACGGAGAGTGCTAGCCTACACTCTCTCCCGTGCCGCCATGTTCAGGCTCCGCCCCTCTCAAGCAGGTGTAATGGCTCTCGGATTAGGTCTTGAGATCCTAATGCACATATATAAAACAAATACAAGATGACATCTGCATCTAGGTGTATCAATTTATTAAAAAGGAATAAAGGACAATAAAAATGCACTCACTAGTAAAGTGGATCAAGGCTTGTCATAAACCCATATAGACCTCCATAGGATCACTGTGAGGCTGCAGAGCTTGACAGGCAAGTGCTAACTGGAGCAGAGTTCTTGGTGGAGGTAAGTACAGCTGTCAGGCGTCTGGGTGTAGCAAGATGTCTGCAGGTCCAATCAGCACCTCTCTTGGCTGGGTGATGGTGACAGGAAGTGGAGGGGGCATGGCTGCATGTTTCAGGGCAACAGGACCGCCCCTTTATCAAAGCATTGGAAAGGCTCTCCTATTTTGCAGGGGTGCCTGTATAACAAAAGTGGCTTCAATTCCAAACCATTTACACATGCTGTTCAACTACAGTTCTGCGTTAGGTTAGGGCCAGAGTTGTTGTTTTCATTATAATACATGCAGGTGTTTATAGACTTTTTGGCAGTGCACTACTGCATGTTGTGGTGGGCTGCAATGCAGGTATATTGGGAATGACACCACATTGTACCACCGTGTGTACCTCACATTTACCACAGCACACTGGTATGCCCTAAAAGTATCACTTTACTTTGAGCAAGGTTTTGTGAACCCTTCCCCATCTTGTTCCCCATCCCATCCCAATGCTCTAGATCTCAGATCAGCCAGAGATCTCTTTTATGCTACAAAAAGTGCTGTAATTAATGCCCAATTCCCACCATTATTTTTTTTTTAGGTTTTTGATTTGGAGGAAAAGGGTTGTAACATCTGTCAGGTGGGTCTCCATAGGGAAGATTTCACTTATCTGTGTCCCCATCTTTATCCCCATAGGGGAGACTTCTGTTTCAGTTTTAACACCCATCATATGGATGGGCATTGGCAAGTTATGGTATACATAGTTATAATGATTCAATCTACCTGGCATTCTTATTTATAGGAAAAGATTGCCATACTCACCTGGTCACTAGTGTTTAATTATCTTTACAAGAATTCAGACGTGTTACGATATACATGGCATATCTAAATGTTTAGCAAATCAATTGTTTTGTTTTTGATCAGCTTTATTTGTTTTATTGAGCAGGTATGATTGGAAAGGGTAGCAATGCTTGCTATGTGTGACATCTAAAATCAAGGATATTATAATAAATAAGATCATTTTCCAGTAAGTGTTTTGTTTTAAATCTTAGACTGGACAATGGCTGGTATATCTGCACGTGGCATTAAGCTTGACATACAGAACTCTCCTATCAAGAACACACCAGAACAAGAAACCCACAGTAAGTACAGCATTCAGCAGTGTATGGCACTTTGTTAGAGTACATATAAAGGTACCTGCACGACTTACCATGTGATGCACAAGCCTCATAAAGATGACCAAAAATAGGATTTTTGTAATCTGCTACCTTCAAATCCTTTTTTCGGAGTCCCCTAAGGGACACAGGAAGCTTTTCACCTTTGGATTATACTGCCTTTTAGGAAGGGTGTGTCTCTCAATTGGCTCAAAGGAAAGAATTCTATGGTGAGTACAAAAATACTATTTTCTTTCTTGTCCATTGAGGGACACAGGTAGCCTTTCTCCTGCGGGGCATCCAAAGACAGTCTAAAAGAGAGGTAGGCAACAACAAACAATCACTAACAAGCTCAACAAAATATAAAAAACTGGGGACTACCTGTAGCTCAAGCGCTGCCTGAAGAACTGTACATACGAAGATGGCACCAGATGAGGTCACAGCGTCAACCTCGTAGGTAATAACCTAACAAAAGGAACCAATGCCTGATGCCAGAAGAACAAGAAAATACCCAAATAAATAGTGACTAATGTCTTGACAGTGTAAGGAGAACACTGATCCAAATATCAAAAGCTTGGAAGCTGTCCTGAGAACCTAGTTTTGAATCACACAGTCAAGCAGGGAACATGGTACATGGGATCTGGGCTTACTCCTTAGCTCTATCAAGTCTACAGTCTTCCTTCCCAAGTATCTGCAAGAAGGGAAACAAATATGGGGAGAAGCCCTATGTTAAGCCTTGCTGTAATATCTCGCCTATCCTGAAGATTGTCACAGAATCAGAGGATGTTCCTGATTCCCCAGATCCAATGAAGTGTCAGAGTCCAAGGAGCAATGATCAGGAGCCTTACCAGATCATCTGAGAACAGCCACCTGGATAAGTCTGGAGTGAAGGGGATCACCAGAACAACCTTCCTCTCGAGTCTAAAAACCAGGAAGAAGCATTAGAAGAGAAAAGTCTAGTTCCTGGTGAATTGATCACACAAAGACAACAAAGCATTAATAAGGATTCCTGCACCTGGAAACAAACCAGTTCAGTTGAAGCAAATCATAGGGCCCACATCTGGTGGCCTCCACCTGCAATATATGCTCTGCAACATACAGTGGGTAAAATAAGTATTGAACACATCACCATTTCTCTCAGTAAATATTTTTCTTAAGGTACTATTGACATGAAACTTTCACCACATGTCGGTAACAACCCATGCAATTCATCCATACAAAGAAAACAAGTTCAGAAATAAGGCTATGTGTAATAAAATGGAATGACAAAGAAGTATTGAACATGTGAAGAAAGGGAGGTGCAAAAAGGCATGGAAAGCCAAGACATCAGCTGAAATCTATCAGTAATTAGAAAGCAATCCTGCTCCTTGTCAGTGCAAATAATATCAGCTGGTTCAGTCTCAACTGATGGCCTATAAAAAAAAGGGTCTCAATACCAAGGTGTCACAAAAAAACATCTCATGATGAGTGAAAGTAAATAGCTCTCTCAAGACCCTGGCAACCTTATTGTTGCAAAACACATTGATGGCATTGGTTACAGAAGGATTTCTAAATTTCTGAATGTTCCAGTGAGCACTGTTGGGGCCATAATCCTTGATGTGGAAAGAGCATCATTTCACCATAAACCGGACATGACCATCTGCTCCTCGCAAGATTTCTGACAGAGTGAAAATAATTATCAGAAGAGTTGTCCAAGAGCCAAGGACCACTTGTGGAGAGCGTCAGAAAGACCTGGAATTAGCAGGTACAATTGTTTAAAACAACACAAGTAATGCACTCAACCGCCATGGCCTGTATGCTTGCTCAGCAGGCAAGACTCCATTGCTGAGGAAGAAGCATGTTGAAGCTCGTTTAAAGTTTGTTGCACAACATTTAGAGAAACCTGTGAAATACTGGGAGAATATAGTCTGGTCAGATGAGACCAAAATTGAACTCTTTGGATTCCATAATACACAACATGTTTGGAGGTCAAAAGGCACTACACATCGCCCCAAAAACACCATACCAACAGTGTGGAGGTGGGAACATCATGGTGTGGGGCTGTTTTTCAGCATACGGTACTGACAAACTTCATATCATTGAAGGAAGGATGAATGGAAAAATGTAAAAGACATCCTTGATAAAAATCTGCTGCCATCTACCAGGATGATGAAGATGAAACGAGGGTGGACATTTCCGCAAGACAATAATCCCAAACGGAAAGCCAAGGAAACTCTCAATTGGTTTCAAAGAAAGAGAATAAAGCTGCTAGAATGCCCAGCCAATCACTTGACTTGAATCAAATAGAAAATCTATGGAAAGAACTAAAGATCAGAGTTCATAGAAGAGGCCCACGTAGTTTGCCCTGCGTACCATTAGGGCCGGCTTTTTGCCCATGTGCTTTTTTGTTCCAACATCCCCTGGCCGTGCGCTCCTTCACTCCTGCCTTTTGCTCAAAGGGCTCAGTGTGTGTGGTCCCCCCAACATGCTCTCTGGCTGACCTGGGACCTGAACATCGTTCTGTCGGTGTCTAAGGCCCCCCTTTTGGGGATGTTGAGTATCTTCCTAGATACCTCTTTTTCCAGTGGGTCGTTTTATCATTGCTGCAGCTTCTGTATGCGGCAGGTCAAAGTTGGTGGCCTCACCTTGTGTTTCCACTGTTAGTTTTACATAAGGATAAGATGGCTCTTAACCATTCTCTTTTCTTTCATGGTGGGATCTGCTATTCTTCCTGGATAAGGCCTTGTCCTGCCTCTCCTGGGTCCTGCCCTTCTGAGGTTGTGCTGTATTACCAGTTGTGGTTTGGGTAATTCGTATGGCTCAGCCTGCTTCTGAGGTTGATTTCCCCTTTTGGGGGTTGCAGGTTGCCCTCTTGTGGGCTTGGTGGTTTTCTTGGCCACTGTTTCCTGTTGGCTTTGGCAGACTATTGTACAGGCCTATATTGTTTGGTGGTCGGGCTCCTCCCTTCCCCATTATGGAATGCCTCACCAGGGCAATTAGTGCTTCCTGGGCTTTCCAACATCAGACATCTGCATCTCAGGTCTACATGGTGGCTATTTGGTCATCTATGCATGCCCTTAATACCTAGCATTTTCACCAGATTGCTCTGTGCATATGCATGGAAATAAACCTATGACAAACAAGGTGAGATTGTTCCAGTAGGCCATCACAGCTGAAGCATAAGACCCCACCCATCTGCTCCAGTCTACCAGTAAAGGATACAGTGCTGCAGTGGAAAGGTTTCTTTTTAAGGATTTGACAAATTAAGATCAGAGTTCGAATATGGCAAAGAGCAATGCCCGCCAGCAAGAACTGGGTATTTTGAAGGGACTGCAACTGCTAATCAGTAGGATCCTCAAAGATATGAATACCCTCAGAATTGACCGACTTCAACAGCATAAAAACCAGCCCCCATCCTTGCACAGACCCCTCAGAACAGGTTAACCCCCTCCTAACATACTTAATTCCCCCCTCCCAGTCCCCCTCCCCCAGTAGAGACTCCTAAGTACAAATGGACCTGCCCAGCACAGACTCTTCACCCCTCTCCCCCCAAATACACCACCCCCTTTAATACACTACTGCCTCAGCATTAATCCCTTTTGCAGTAGCTAACTACACCCAATAATCCAAACTAATGCAGTAGCTCCGAGTGCTCTACCAAAACAGCCTACCCTTAGAGTGAGTCATCCTAGACATGGCAAGCAATGAGGTAATGTTAACAGCTCTGGACCTAAAAAGCGCTTTGCAGCTAACATTTACTAGAATGGGGTCTGTAAAATGCCTTATTTTAGAACCCAGTGCCTGAAGGTCCCTTCCAAGCTAGCTGCGCAAACTTTCAGTCCAGCTAGGTACAGAGGCGGAACTCCAAAATCCATGCTGAGGATAGCCACACAGGATAGCTGCAATCAGAGACCAGCACTAGCAGAGATGTAGAGAAAAAAAAGAGTATCTAGTGAAGAAAAATGCTAGCAAAAATTTGGTTAGACTTTTTTCCCAGTTGGGCTGAAAAATACATCCATCCTCCTAGGACTCTAGAATAACCTCTCTTACCACTAGCATGCCTCAGTATTTTCTAGAGGACTGGCCTACAGTTTTTTTGTTTGTTTGCCAGTGTCCAGTCCTCCTGTAGAGGACAGTATAACTCAGGTGCAATTTAATTCAATTCACTGTACAAGCGTCAGTTGAAATTTATTTCTCATGAATCAGCCTGAAAATGCAACTTGAGTGGCATTTTCAATTGCCACTTGTATAGTGTTGATAAATTGGCATCTGCACACTGCAAGATTTAGGCTGTACTGCCAGTATCCCAGGGAAGATGCAGTGGGTGCCTACAATCTAGAGGGAAGGACACCAGGGATTTTACATGGGGGTAAACAAATGAGTCACCAAGCCAAAGAATTGAGGTACAATATGTTTTAAATATACTGCATGTGGAGGTATTACCCTAACATCTGTGCACTACTGACCTGACCCCCATTACATGCTCCTGACCTGACCCCCTGCACTTCTGCATTACTTGCTCCTGTTTTCTACTCTCCATGTGTTATCTACTCATGATCTCTGGTCTCTGAGTGTTACTTACTCCTGGCCTGACCTCTGCTCTCCATGTGTCTGACCCTTGCACTGCGCGTGTTACTTACTCCTGACCCCTGCAATATGTGCATTACTTACTCCAGACCCCTGCAACCTGTGTTACCTACTCCTGACCTCTGCCTCATGTGGTACTTAACCCTTACCCTCTGTACATTATGCACTATTTACCATAACAGCATAGGTATATATGTGTGTGTATGTATATATATATATATATATATATATATATATATATATATATATATATATATATATATATTAGTGTGTGTGTGTTCAAAATAAGGGGGGGGGGTGATTTTGTAGGTGTGGCTACAAATGGGTTTTAAAAGAAAGTGGCATCCTCAAATTTTATTTTCAAAAACTGGTCACCTTAAAGGAAGTTTCATTTTCTTACACTACCAGTTGAGAAAAGCGTCCCATTTCAGCTCATTAGATTCTGTTTTCAGCCTCCCAAACTAGCAAAAAAAAATTAAAGCTCAATTCCCATCCAAAGACAAAAAAATCTCACACAACCTGTACATTGCAGGTCTCTAGAAACTGTACCCTGGCCAACATCCATTTCATATATTGATTGCTTTGCTTTGTGAATGGTTGTAGGACCCTTGATCATCTGTGCGCAATGAATGCTAGCTGGAGTATGCACTACTTTTAACCATTTCTTGTAGTATGCAATAATAACGCTTTAAACTTAAAGGATAAGTTCACATTTTAGACAAAAATAATAAATGAACATATTTTTTTGCAGGTACAAAAATGTGCATTTATTATTTTTGTCTACAGGAGCCTGGAAAGCATTGCACCAGCGATATGCCCTATGGGATGTACGGTCAAGCAGATATACTGACAGAAAGCTTCAATAGACTACCATGGCATTCCACAGCGCCATGGTAGTTCATTGAAAACTACAAGCCCACACTTGCTAAGGCTGTCGGGACTCGCAGTTCATTTATTCACAGAAGTCTGAATGAATGTTTTCAAATCTAACAGATACTACAGGGAGAGGTTTCCCTGTACCATCTGTCAGAGGAAGGGGGGGCGGTGGGCGTGGCCCTAAAAAGGAGTGGGACATGTAACATGTTCCTCCCTAAAAAGGGGTGGAACATGTAACATGTTCCCAAAGGTGAACGTATCCTCTAAAGCAGGGGTTAAAATTTTGAGCCCAGACCTACTAGCAGGTCACAAAACTTACTCTCCACCAGTTGCCCCACCCAACCTTGCCCAGGTCCGCCCCAACCCCGTCCCGTCCCCAACCACACCCTCTTAAAGCTTATGAAATAAAATTTTTCTTTAGAATAAATAGTCCAAAATATAAAACTGTACACAGTAATGTATATCCCAGCTCCCCTGTACTCCATTATAGTGATATGACATGTATACAGTAATGTATATCCCAGCTCCCCTGTACTCCATTATAGTGATATGACATGTATACAGTAATGTATATCCCAGCTCCCCTGTACGCCATTATAGTGATGACATGTATACAGTAATGTATATCCCAGCTCCCCTGTACTCCATTATAGTGATATGACATGTATACAGTAATGTATATCCCAGCTCCCCTGTACTCCATTATAGTGATATGACATGTATACAGTAATGTATATCCCAGCTCCCCTGTACGCCATTATAGTGATGACATGTATACAGTAATGTATATCCCAGCTCCCCTGTACTCCATTATAGTGATATGACATGTATACAGTAATGTATATCCCAGCTCCCCTATACTCCATTATAGTGATGACATGTATACAGTAATGTATATCCCAGCTCCCCTGTACTCCATTGTAGTGATATGACATGTATACAGTAATGTATATCCCAGCTCCTCTGTACTCCATTATAGTGATATGACATGTATACAGTAATGTATATCCCAGCTCCCCTGTATGCCATTATAGTGATATGACATGTATACAGTAATGTATATCCCAGCTCCCCTGTACTCCATTATAGTGATGACATGTATGCAGTAATGTATATCCCAGCTCCCCTGTACTCCATTATAGTGATATGACATGTATACAGTAATGTATATCCCAGCTCCCCTGTACTCCATTATAGTGATATGACATGTATACAGTAATGCATATCCCAGCTCCCCTGTACTCCATTATAGTGATATGACATGTATACAGTAATGTATACCCCAGCTCCCCTGTACTCCAATATAGTGATATGGCATGTATACAGTAATGTATATCCCAGCTCCCCTGTACTCCATTATAGTGATATGACATGTATACAGTAATCTATACCCCAGCTCCCCTGTACTCCATTATAGTGATATGACATGTATACAGTAATGCATATCCCAGCTCCCCTGTACTCCATTATAGTGATATGACATGTACACAGTAATGTATATCCCAGCTCCCCTGTACTCCATTATAGTGATATGACATGTATACAGTATGTATATCCCAGCTCCCCTGTACTTCATTATAGTGATATCGCATGTATACAGTATGTATATCCCAGCTCCCCTGTACTTCATTATAGTGATATGGCATGTATACAGTAATGTATATCCCAGCTCCCCTGTACTTCATTATAGTGATATGGCATGTATACAGTAATGTATATCCCAGCTCCGCTGTACTCCATTATAGTGATATGGCATGTATACAGTAATGTATATCCCAGCTCCGCTGTACTCCATTATAGTGATATGGCATGTATACAGTATGTATATCCCAGCTCCCCTGTACTCCATTATAGTGATATGACATGTATACAGTATGTATAGCCCAGCTCCCCTGTACTCCATTATAGTGATATGACATGTTGTATACAGTACTTACTCCTAGTCCCTCCGAGTCCCCCGCGGCAGTGGAGAGGGTGTCTCCTCTCAGCGGAGCCGAACAAGTTGGAAACTGGAAGTTGTAAACTGGAACTCGGCTTCATAATGAGGCTTGGAGCACAGGTGCAGTCGCTCCATGCTTCATCTGTGCTCGCTGCTGTCCACAGAGGAATTTCTCCTCCCATTTGGCGAGCTGCTTTTTCAAGCCCTGCTCTAAAGTGTATTGAGGGCCAACAACAAAACAAAATTGTATGGTGCAGCTAATCAGTCCTTTGATGTAATGGCTGCATTAGTGTTTTCTGTTTTGATGTTTTTTTTCCCCTTATTTTCACCTAGTGATTCTGCCGGTGGCACAGTTCCTGTCCAGTGGTGACAGTGCGCAATCACTCGCTCTGGGGACTGTCATCCTAAGCTACTCCTTATTTGGACTACAGAGCACCTCCCCCTCTTCCCAGCTTCATAACATATAAGGGAAATCTGTAGTTCAGAGGCAACCTGGGCAGGGCTATGATACTGCTTAAAGTGATTCTAAAGCCAGAAGGTTTTTTATTTTAGTGCATTACATGCATTAAGGGAAGAAAAACCTTCCACTAGTTGTTCCCCCCACCACCCTCCTCAGTACTTACCTGTGTCCTGTATCAATCCAGTGCTGTGCCTATCTGTAGTAGTGCCATTGGCTCCTGCTGCTATCAATCAAATGCTGAGGGGGAGCCGAGCTGTGTGTCAATAGATCCACACAGCCTAGCTGGGGAAGCAAGCCCGCTGGTGTCCCAACATAGGAAGCAACTATATATGCACTATATTGCCAAAAGTATTGGGATGCCTGTCTTTAGACGCACATAAACTTTAATGGCATCCCAGTCTTAGTCCGTAGGGTTCAATCTTGAGTTGGCCCATCCTTTGCAGCTATAACAGCTTCAACTCTTCTGGGAAGGCTGTCCATAAGGTTTAGGAGTGTGTCTATGGGAATGTTTGAGCATTCTTCCAGAAGTGCATTTGTGAAGTCAGGCACTGATGTCAGACGGGAAGGCCTGGCTCGCAGTTTCTGCTCCAATTCATCCCAAAGGTGTTCTATCGGGTGCAGGCCAGTCAAGTTCCTCCACCCTAAACTCGCTCATGTACTGGAAGGGGCCATCCCCAAACTGTTCCCAAAAAGTTGGGAGCATGAAATTGTCCAAAATGTCTTGGTATGTTGACACCTTAGGAGTTCCCTTCACTGAAACTAAGAGGCCAAGTCCAACTCCTGGAAAAAAAACAACCCCACACCATAATCCCCCCTCCACCAAACTTTACACTTGGCACAATGCAGTCAGGCAAGTACCGTTTCCTGGCAACCGCCAAACCCAGACATGTCCATCCATTGCCAGATAGAGAAGCGCGATTCGTCACTCCAGAGAACACATCTCCACTGCTCTAGAATCCAGTGGCGGCATGCTTTACACACTTTGCATTGCACTTGATGATGTAAGGCTTGGATGCAACTGCTCAGCCATGGAAACCCATTCCATTAAGCTCTCTACACAGTAATGTGCTAATCTGAAGGCCACACAAAGTTTGAGGTCTTTAGCTATTGACTCTGCAGACAGTTAGCAACTTCTGCGCACTGTGCGCTTCAGCATGCCCTGACCTTAGGGTTGCCACCTCATCCCTTTAAAACCGAACACATTTTAATTACACAGGTACTGGGGAAAATTTAATGCAGATAAGGCACCAAGTAAGTTTAACCCCTTGACGCCGACGGCACTCAAATATGCGGCCTCACCGTACTGGGTTTTTTTCAGTGGGGCCGAATATCTGCGTACCTGTCCTTGTGATGGGAGCGCGCCACTTAGCGCGCTCCCAGCACAGAGACCACAGTGTCACTGAGAGCCCCAGGTCCCGTTCGAACGATCGGGACCCGGGACTCCCGATTCCGGGTCACGTGATTGCTGTGATAGCCTCTGATTGGCTATCACAGTGATCAGTCACTGTGCAGTCCGGCCCCCTCGTTTTTTCTCTCTCTATGCCAGGAGTTAGAGAGATACAATGTATCTCTCTTCTCTATTCATAGAGAAAAAAAAAAAGTTTGTAAAAAATAAAAAAAAAGAAGATAAATAAATATTAAAAAATTTAAGAAAAAATAAAGAAAAATACCTAGATCAAGGTTTGATCTAGTTCAGTGCCAGAGTTAGTGTTTGGGTCAAGGTCAAAGGTGAGGATTTAAAAAAAAAAAAAAAAATTAGTGTCAGTGTGTTTTAGGTAAAAAAAAAAACAAAAACAAAATGCGCACTATTGTTTCTGGGCTGTACTACGGGTACAAACAACAAATAACATACACATATATGATATCGCTGCGATCGTCAAGAGCTGGAGCATTTATTTTGAGTTGTTATTTGGTGGTAGGTTATGGTCGTAACAAGAAACGCACAGCTAAAGAAAAAAAAACTTTTTTTTTTTTACTATTTTGGGCCAATTTTGATAATAAAAAAAAATATGGAAATGCCCATTACCATTTACCACCAAATGAAAGCCCAATTTGTCCTGAAAAAATCGAGATCTAATCCACCCGGATGTACAAAGTAGTTGTGATGGTATGTACGGTTTTACTATCACATGACAGCGTTGCAGAATTGTGCTTAGGCATTTAGATTTGTTTTACCCTTCGGACTGGAAGTGGTTAAGGTGGTCATTAACCCCTTCACACCTGACACTTTTACCCCCTTCCTCACCAGGGCAATTTTCAGCTTTCAGCGCTACCACACTTTGACAATTGCACGGTCATGCAACACTGTACCCATATGAATTTTTTACCATTTTTTTGAGACAGATAAAACTTTATTTTGGCGGTATTTATTCACCACTGGGATTTTTATTTTTTTTTTGCTATGTAAATGAAAATGTCCAAAAATTTTGAAAAAAAGTGTTTTTCTTATAAAATTTTGCAAATAAATAATATTTCATCATAAATCTTGGTCAAAATTTATTCCGTTATCTTTTTAGTAAAATAAAATAAGCCAAATTAGTTTATAACCAAAAATTATAATTTTTAAACATTTTTTTTTTTTTACATTTTTATTTTATATTATTATTTTATTTATTTTTTTACATACTGTCACCCTAGCAGTACAGTGTCACCGTGGTGACACTGTACTACTTTTGGGGGGTGATTTTTTTTTTTTTTACACGGATTGCTTTTACACCCATATAGGATGTAAAAGCAATCATTTCTCTTTCTCTCTGTCTGCATTCTTGCAGCCATTGAGAATACTGAGTCAACTGTGATTGGTCACAGCTTGTCACATGGTACAAGGCTGTTGTGAATAGCCTTGTACCATGTGACCTCTGTGATCATTCACAAATTTCACACATAGTAAGCAATGATGTCAAAAGTGATATCTTGCTTACTACTTTGCATGTGATCACTGACTGGTCAATACAACGGCTGGTCGGGAGGTGGTTAATCAGCTATAGAACCTGTGTAATTATTGTGTTCGGTTTTAAAGGAATGAGGTGGCAACCCCAGCTGACCTCGCTCTGTCATTTTACGTGGTCTACCACTTTGTGGCTGAGTTGCTGTTGTTCCACTTTGTTATAATACCACTAACAGATGACCGTGGAATATTTAGCAGCAAGGAAATTTCGCAGATGGACTTATTGCACAGATGGCAACCTATCACGGTACCACGCTTGAATTCACTGAGCTCCTGGGAGCGACCCATTCTTTCCCAAATGTTTGTAGAAGCAGTCTGCATGCCTAGGTGCTTGATTTTATACACCTGTGGCCTTGGAGGTGATTAGAACACCTGAATCCAATGATTTGGAGGGATGTCCCAATACTTTTGGCAAGTGTGTGTATGTATCCCCCACACCATTAAACCACCACCTGAACTGTTGTTACAAGGCATTATGGATCAGGGGCGGGCTGACCATTTGGAAACTCGGGCACTGCCTGAGGGCCCGGGGTCAGTAGGGGGCCCCATGAGATGCCCCGGTACCTTTTTCATAGGCTTTTTTTGAGTTTGGGCAAGGACACAGGGGCCCCATGATACCCTATTGCCTGGGGGCCCCATAAGTTGTCAGTCCGCCCCTGGTATGGATCCATGCTTTCATGTTGTTTACTTCAAATTATGACCCTATCATCTAAATGTTGCAGCAACCAGTCTGCCCATTCTCCTCTGACAACAACAAGGCATTTTCACCCGCACAACTGCAGCTCACTAGATATTTTCTGTTTTTGGACCATTCTCTGTAAACTCCTGGAGATGGTTGTGAAAATCCCAGTAGATCAGCAGTTTTTGAAATTCTCAGACCAGCCCGTCTGTCACCAACCATGCCACCTTCAAAGTCACTTAAATCCCCTTTCTTCCCCATTCTGATCGGTTTGAACTTCAGCAAGTTGTCTTCACGTCTACATGCCTAAATGCATTGAGTTGCTGCCATGTGATTGGCTGATTAGCAATTTGTGTTATCAAGCAATTGAAAAGGTGTGTGTGTGTCAAAAAAAAATTAAAGGAACTCTTTTTAATCAGAGTATAGCATCAACCCAATTAAACTGCTCGGATATTGATCTGGTCAGTTAAGTAGCAGAGGGGGTTGTTAGACACCAAAGCAGCTGAAACTGATTAACAACAGGTACACTAGATGGGCTACAATGAGATGATCCCCAAAACAGGTTTTACAAGTGGAGGCCACTGACATTTTTTTTCCCTACTCCTCTTTTCTGACAGTTTTTCACTAGTTTTGCATTTGGCTAGGGACAGTGTCACTATTGGTAGCATGAGGCGATGCTTGGATCCTACAGAGGTTGCACAGGCAGTCCAACTCCTCCAGGATGGCACATCAATACGTGCCATTGCCAGAAGGTTTGCTGTGTCTCTCAGCACAAGAGCATGGAGGAGATTCCAGGAGACAGGCAGTTACTCTAGAAGAGCTGGACAGGGCCATAGAAGGTCCTTCACCCATCAGTAGGACCGGTATCTGCTCTTTTGTGCAAGGAGGTACAGGATGAGCCCTACAAAATGACCTCAAGCAGGCCACTAGTGTTGAATGTCTCTGACCAAACAATCAGAAATAGACTTCATGAGGGTGGCCTGAGGGCTCGATGTCCTCTAGTGGGTCCTGTGCTCGCTGCCCGGCACCATAGAGCTCAGTTGGCATTTGCCATTGAACACCAGAATTGGCAGGTCCGCCACTGGTGTCCTATGCTTTTCACAGATGAGAGCAGGTTCACTTTGAGCACATGTGACAAATGTTAAAGGGTCTGGAGAAGCCATGGAGAACGTTATTGTGATGGAGCGTAGGCAGGACAGAACACACAGAGAAGATGACGAACACTCAAAGCTTTATTGAATTATGACAATCACTCAATTTGGGTCTGAGGGTAGCGTCCAAGTCTCTGGAGCAGGGGAGGAGCAAGGAAGGGCCAAAATAACTGTAATCTGGCCCCAGGGAGGGCAAACTTGGAGTCTCTGGTAAATTGTACTCCAGGCCAGGAAGAGTAAGGGGGGAAAGTTCACGGCCAGTCCGTACAGGGGGAAAACAGGGGCAAATGACCCTCACAGTTTTGGCAGGTGTTTTCCTGGCTCACAGCAGCCAACAGCAGGTAGCGACACTTCTCAGCACACAGCAGAGGATCCACGCAGTGGGTATTTCCAGCACACAGCACCATGGGCAATCCTGGCCCCACAATATCAGGCAGTGTAGCAGTGGGTACTCTTACTGAGCCTCTAGTTATAGCAGAGTACTCAGCGGGTAATAATCCTGAGTCTCCCAGAGTATTATGCAGAGTGGCAGCGGGTACTCCCAACCCAGAGTATTATGCAGAGTGGCAGCGGGTACTCCCAACCCAGAGTATTATGCAGAGTGGCAGCGGGTACTCCCAACCCAGAGTATTATGCAGAGTGGCAGCGGGTACTTCCGACCCAGAGTATTAGGCAGAGTGCCAGCCGTGTTGACTGCGGGAGCCTGGCCTCAGCGCAGACCTCCCAGCAGCTTCGGCAGCTGACGAACAATCCGGAGAGTCTTTCGCCGGCCTTAAGGCCGAGCAGGACGCTCCTGGTTGGTCTGACAACGCCCAGCCCAGCGCCGCATTGCCTGAACGAGGCATGCCCCCTTGACACTGCGGCCTTTGTCTCCAGCAGGTGCAGGGCACGGGAAGCCTCGTGCCTGCTCTGCACCCAACAGGGGGCACGTGGCAACAGGTCGGCGGCCCCGTGCCAGAACTCCCGGCGGGGGTCCTGGCTATATGGCTGGGAGAGGTATGAGTCCCGCTGCAGGGGTCACTTTTCTCCCATCCTGCGCAGCCTGTCTTCAAAGGGTGCGTCAGGATGTGAGGAGGTGACAAGAGGCAGGGGGAGAGGTGAAAATTCTCATCCTGTGCAGCCTAACTTCAAAGACTGCGACGGGATGAGAAGAGGGTGAGGGGACACGGGGAAGACACAGGCACCGGGGGGGTTGCAGAAGAGGCGCAGGCACTCCGTGACAGTTATGCTGCCTGTAACATCGTTCGGCATGACCATTTTGGTGGTGGGTCAGTGATCGTCTGAGAAGGCATATCCATGGAAGGATGCACAGACCTCTAAAGGCTAGACAATGGCACCCTGACTGCCATTAGGTATCGGGATGAAATCCTTGGACCCGTTGTCAGACCCTACACTGGTGCAGTGGGTCCTGGGTTCCTCCTGGTGCACGACAATGCCCAGCCTCATGTGGCAAGAGTATGCAGGCAGCTCCTAGAGGATGGAGGAATTGATACCATTGAATGGCCCCCATGCTCGCCTGACCTAAACCCAATAGAACACCTCTGGAATATCATGTTTTGGTCCATCCAATGCTGTCAGGTTGCACCTCAGACTGTCCAGGTACTCAGTGATGTCCTGGTCCAGATCTGGGAGGAAATACCCCAGGACACCATCTGTCATCTCATTAGTATGCAGTGGAAGTATAGCTATGCTCCCATCATTCAGTAAAGATGTAAACTGCAAATTAAAGTGATTACTAAGATTTTTTATTTTTTTTAAATAACAAACCTGGTATACTTACCTAAACCTACCAAAGCCATTGCACAAAGCGTCTCCAATCCCCCTCTTCTGGGATCCCCTGCCAATGCGCCTGGCTTCTGCTGCATTCCAAGTACCCCCATAGCAAGCTTCTTGCTATTTGAGCACTCGTGTGGGCTCGTTCTTGAGCTTGTGCTACTATTGACACGCAGTGTGGCTCAGCCCTGCCCTCCACTCCCTCATTATTGGGTGTGATTGATAGCAGCAGCAAGGGCCAATGGCTCCTGCTGCTCTGACTGAGTCTAGTGTAGAGGGCGAGAAAGCAGCACCGCCAGTTTGATAACGGGCTTGGGTAAGAATATAGAGAGGGAGCTGCACATAAAAGTTTTTTTAACCATTTTAAAGGTTTTTACTTTAATGCATGCTCTGTATTAGTCTGTACAACCAGAGATAAATCTGCAAGGTAGTATGCATCTCGTTGGACCCATAGTATTGCAGCATATTTTACAAAATGGCTGATAAATACAGATAAATTGGTAAAGCTGAACTCCAGGAATTCAAATATGTATAACAAAACCCTTTTAATGCTCTACAGACCAGACCAAAAGGAGAAAAACTGAAGACGTTCTTTGAGTTTACATATATTTAAAGTGCAAGATAGAATTCTTACTATGACGGCCAATGGAGAATGCATTCTTGTCCTGTAAGGCTTCATCAACCTAGACATCTGGTTATATGCCCTGATATGGGTTTATAGGACATTTTTAAATGCATGTGAAATGATGTTATCATTCACATGGTGCATTTACTTGTGTTCAGATGCATTCAGTTTGTGTTTAAAAAACAAAATAGAAATCTGTGTGTCCAGGGGCAGTTTAGATCAGGCATGTCCAAAGTCCGGCCCACGGGCCATTTACGGCCCGAGGGTCGGTTTAATACGGCCCTCCATGTCAGTGTGTCTTATGGAGCGAATATGGAGCGGCCGGTCCGGTATTTCCACCGCGGCCGTGTCAGAATACCGGGCCGGCCACTCAGCTCTGCAGCGGGACCTTACCTGTTCCTCTTTCCAGCGGCGCGCTGTCTTTCCGGCTTCTGTAGTGTGGGCACTGGGCATGACAGCCAGGTGCCAAGTGCGCATGCGCAAGAAGCGGTGCTTTTTGTGAATGGTAAGGCGGTACCTGGGACACATGACAGATCCCAGAAGCCGCCGGACCAATCACAAAACGCAAGTGCTTCTCGCTCATGCGCACTGGGCACCCGGCTGTCATGCCGAGCGCCATTACAGAAGCCGGGAAGACAGCGCGCGGCTGGATCGAGGAACAGGTAAGATCAAAGAACAACTGCGGAAGTAAGAGCGGGTACCTGTCAAATTCAGGTACCCGCTCCCCACAGGTCAGCAGTCATCTGTACTGTCCGCAGTCTCTGGTCATCCCTGTGCTGTCCGCAGTCTCTGGTCATCCCTGTGCTGTCCGCAGTCTCTGGTCATCCCTGTGCTGTCCGCAGTCTCTGGTCATCCCTGTGCTGTCCGCAGTCTCTGGTCATCCCTGTGCTGTCCGCAGTCTCTGGTCATCCCTGTACTGTGTCTGCAGTCCATTAGTTCAGAATTTTTTTTTTCCTGTTTTCTGCCTCTAAAACCTAGGTGCGTCTTATACGGCGAAAAATACGGTAACTTGGCATAAAATAATTTATTTGCATTTAATTGTAATGGTTCAAAGAATGTTTGGAAAAATGTTCGGCCCTCCACCATGTTCACTTCATCCAATCTGGCCCTCTTTGAAAAAAGTTTGGACACCCCTGGTTTAGATACTCTGAACATGTACATTTAAAAGCAGAACTTGATCTTGATCTGGGAAGTACTTCTTCGATCAATTTCTCCTTCACTTATACAAAACAGTGAGCACTATGTGAATGAGGGCTTAGGCTAGGTTCCTACCTCATTGCACTTTCAGTTCCCGTACCAGGTGCAATTTCTAAAGCGCGGCAGGGCTGCCATGCCCATGCAAACCGACTTGCTGAGCTGCACAGATGGTAACCTAGCCTTAGACTGGGAAAAAAAAACCTGTTAAAGTATTTCTCATAACTAATAATATATTGCACACTTTATTCACAATCTGTTGAGAATACAACTACTGTAAATTATAGTAAAGGAATTTGAGAATTTTTCCATTTTGTGTGATGGCAGATCCCACACGTCTAACCTGTTCTTGTATCTTTACCACTCTCAACAGTAAGGTCTGTTTACTTTAGCCTTTTGTATGTCATGCCACTTTCAGGAATTCAGCTATTGTTTAATGTCCAATAGTCACAATTAACATTCTTTGTGTTTGTTGCAGAAAATACAGAAATGTCAACGTGGCTAAACATGTTTGCAGATCTTGACCCACTTGCAAGTCTTGGTGCCACCAAACATTCAGAGGACGAATTGTTTAGTGCATGAGTGCCTGGACAAGCTGATGTATTAAATGAAAGGACCATGTTCTAAAATCTTGTACTACAGTTTAAAAAGAAAAAGAAAAGTGACATCTTTTGAACTTTTCTGGAGTCTAACGCTCCTGAAGAGTACCACTGTGGGATTTATGGCACCTCTCTTAACACTGCTACCACATGAAACCAATCCAGCCATCAGCTCTGACTGCAAAGCCAGATCCCATTGAATATTATTCACCTATTAGAATTTCTCACTGAATTTTGTTTTATTTTAAGCAGAGTTACACCTTTTAAGACAGATTGTTTATTTGTATATACTAAAAGTATAGTTATATAGAGTTAAGAGATATGAATTTCTGTAACGTTAAATAAAAAAAGTATAAAAACTTTAAATTCTAGAATTCTTTCATTTTTAACAAAAAACTGATGATTTTGTCTTTATGAACTGTACAGCTGTAAAAAGCATAATGCTTTGAAGCTCCGTTCACACCAATGTTTTTTACTGCTTTTTCAGAAACGCATCACAGTCTATTTAACATGGTTTCCTATGGAACATGTTCACATCTATGCTTTATTTTTGAGCTGCTGCATTTTTGGAAAGGTTCAGGGACTTTAAAAGCAAAAAAAGCAGCATTTTTGCTACAATAGAGTTCAATGGAGAAGCTGCTGTAATGCATAGTAGTCTGTTTTTGCAGTGTTTTGCATTTATATTCTGCCCAGCAACAAAAAAAATTCCACTTTAACGAAAAAAAAAAAGCTGAACAAAACGCAGTAAAAATGGGTAAAAAATGCATCCAAAACATGTAGAAAAGCGCAAAACAAACTGCAAAAGGCACTGGAGAAAGCATCAGACGCAAAATGAATATATGTGAACCAAGCCTAAAGGTAGAATAGATAGGCTACTTCTAGTGATGAACATTTTCATGTAACTTGGAAGGCACATCGAGGTCTACCACTGTCCTGTGGTCCTCCATATTGTTTGTATACCATTTGGAAGCAGTGACAAAGTAGTGTGGGCATAAAAGCTTGGCTTGGCTATCATCCAGTAGGAAAATATTTTACTGTAACCATCACCAACTCTGACGCATAATTTTTTTTTTTTTTTACATTAGCTTGGTTGTTATAGCAAGGCCAAAATATGGGAACTGCTTGTTTTTGACGGTGCATACTCCAGGGCTGTTGTTTCTTCCTCCACCATCTGATTCATCTGTAACCCAGTGCACACCATGTGCATCTTGGGTGAATGAATACACAGTATGTACATACTTGTTTCACATCACTGTTTCACTGATAAGTGGAGGAATACTTGAGATGACAGCCCTGGGGCCTCCACCTTCCAAAACAAGTCTGCAACGACAGCTTCATCATTTCTGACCTCCCAGGTTACTTTTATATACTTAAGATTATTCTTTCATAAGTTTTGATTAGCAAGCTGAAGTTTGCACAGGATACTGGGCAGCCTGGCATCAAATCAAAGGAAACTATATCATGTATAAATTCCTTCCTTTATTTTGCTCAAAATGAATCTGACTTCTTAGTGGGTTAGTATAATCATAGCAATTTACCAGCCTAGCATACAGACACCAGTGGCTAGGGGTTATTGCTTGCCCTGACACTTACTGGTGGCCCTGACATTTTGCTGGGGTAATTTGTGGGGATTATCATTGATGGCCCTGACAGATGCTGAGGGTTATCATTATTGGCTCAGACATGTGCTGTAGATGATCTTTTCTATCTATGATAGATGATGGAGGTTTGGTAGTACCATCACTACTGGCCCTGACATTGGTGAGGTTTATTTAATGCTGGTTCTAAAATATTCTGGGAGTTATTGCTGGCACTGACACCAAAGCTGGGGACTATAATTCTATTTGTGGATTTTACTCCTCTCCCTTCTCCATAGAGTATGGTACACAGCAGGGATGCCCGTTATCTCCTATTTTATTTATACTTGCACTAAGACCCCTTTTGCATTAAAGTGGAGCTTCAGGCTCACCCCAAAAAAATTAAATGCCAGCAGCTACAAATACTGTAGATGCTGACTTTTAATGTCAGGACACTTACCTGTGCAAGCTGGTATCTTAAAGGATAAGTTAATAATAAATGCACATTTTTTTTTCAGGTAAAAAAAAATTGCACTAGCGATCAGCAGATCACTGGTGCCATGCCGGTCTCCTGTCAGTATATCTGCTTGCTTGTATGGGATGTAAGAGTAAGCAGACACACTGACAGGAAGAATGAAAGAACTACCACAGCTCCGTGGTAGTTCATTGAGGACTACAAGCTGACAGGACTGTGAATGAGTGATGCGGCCGTGTGGGCAGAGCCCTGCATGGCCTTTTTTTTTTTCCTTTTTTTTTTATTTGACAGCTAGCGAAGAGGAAGAAAATTCCCCACTAGCTGTCAAGGCGGGGGATCAGGGACCGGTCTGATCATAACATATTTACATTACTCCCTGAATATGGGTGTAACACATTACGAAAGGTGAACTTATCCTTTAGGTAAGGGAAAAAGGCAGTGAAGCCTTGCGGCTTCACAGCCGGTTTCTGACTGTGCATGCGCAGAGAGACACTGTGGAACACAGGGCAGGATGTGATGTCACACCTGATACAGGCTGGTTGCTGGCTGGAGCCAATAGGAGCTCCAGAACACATTACCAGAGTTTAGTGTCACTTTAAGTGTTTGTGGGGGGCGTGTCAAAAGCTTTTACAAAGTCCAGAAAAATTATGTCTACTCTGAAAGTTACTGCTCCCATTCTCATAAAATAAGAACAGGTTGGTCTGATAAATGTTTTCAGAAATATACAGTGAAGGAAACAAGTATTTGATCCCCTGCTGATTTTGAATGTTTGCCTCCTCACAAAGAAATGATCAGTCTAAAAATCAAATGGTAGGTGTATTGTAACACAGACAGAATAGTAACAAAAAATTCAAAAGAAATGCATGTCTAACAAATTATACACTGATTTGCATGTTCATGAGGGAAATTAGTATTTGATCCCCTATCATTCAGCAGGATCTCTGGCTACCAGGTGTCTTTCATACAGGTAACAAACTGAGATTAGAAGCAGTCTCTTAAAAGGGAGTGCTGCTAATCTCATTTTGTTACCTGTATAAAAGACACCTGTCCACAGAAGCAATGAAACAATCAGATTCCAAACTCTATACCATGGCAAAGACCAAAGAGCTGTCCAAGGATGTCAGGGACAAAATTGTAGACCTACACAAGGCTGGACTGGGTTACAAAACTATCGCCAAGCAGCTTGGTGAGAAGGTGACAACAGTTGGTGCAATCATTCGCAAATGGAAGAAACACAAAACAACTGTCAGTCTCCCTAGGTCTGGTGCACCATGCAAGATCTCACCTGATGGAGTGTCAATGATAATGAGAACAGTGAGGAATCATCCCAGAACTATACGAGAGGATCTTGTCAATGATCTCCAGTGAGCTGGTACCACAGTCACCAAGAAAACAATTGGTAACACACTATGCCGATAAGGATTGAAATCCTACATGTCCAGGCCAGTCTGAAGTTTGCCACTGAACATCTGAATGATGCAGAGGAGGACTGGTTGAAAGTGTTGTGGTTATATGAGACCAAAATCAAGCTCTTTGGCATCAACTCAACTCGCAGTGTTTGGAGGAGGAGGAATGCTGCCTATGACCCCAAGAACACAATCCCAACTGTCAAACATGGTGGAAACATTCTGCTTTGGGGGTGTTTTTCTGCAAAGGGAACAGGACAACTGCACCGCATCAAAGGGACGATGGACGGGGCAATGTACTGTCAAATCTTGGGTGAGAACCTTCTTCCCTCAACCAGGGCATTGAAAATGGGTCAGGGATGGGTGGTCCAAAGTGACAATGACCCAAAACACACGGCCAAGGCAATAAAGGAGTTGCTCAAGCAGAAGCACATTAAGGTCCTGGAGTGGCCTAGCCAGTCTCCAAACCTTAATCTGATTGAAAATCTGTGAACAGAGCTAAAAGTTCAGGTTGCCAAACGTCAGCGACCAAACCTTAATGACTTGGAGAGGATCTGCCAAGAGGAGTGGGCCAAAATCCCTCCTGAGATGTATGCAAAACTGGTGGCCAACTACAGGAACCGTCTGACCTCTGTGATTGCCAATAAGGGATTTGCCTCCAAGTACTAAGTCATGTTTTGTGAAGGGGATCAAATACTTATTTCCCTCATGAACATGCAAATCTGTGCATAATTTGTTATTCATGCATTTCTTTTGAATTTTTTGTTGCTATTCTGTCTCTCAGTGTTACAATACACCTACTTATTTCCCTCATGAACATGCAAACTGACTCTAGGCTGACTGTTCTGTAGTTTCCTGGCATACATCTAGATCCTTTTTTTGAATATCAGACCCACTTTTGCCATTCGATCAGTACCATCCCATTCAGTAAGGCATCTTGATTGTTTCAGGGAGAAACCTAGCATTTCTAATCAAGAACTCTAGCAAACATACAGTACTGTGCAAAAGTCTTAGTTGTGAGAAAATGCTGTAAATGAAGAATGCTTTCATCGATATAGACGTGTTAAGTTTATTTTTATCAGCTAACAATATGGAAAGTAGAGGAATAGAAGAGAAATCCAAATCAATATTTGGTATGACTTCCCTTTGCCTTCAAACCAGCATCAATTCTCCTAGGTACACTTGCACACAGTTTCTGAAGGAATTTGGTAGATAGGTTGTTCCAAACATCTCAGAGAACTAACCACAGATCTTCTGTAGATGTTGGCTGCCTTGAATGCTTCTGTCTCTTCATGTAATTCCAGACTCCATGATGCCAAGATCAAGGCTCTGTGGGAGCTAAACCACCACTTCTAGGAATCCTTGTTCTTCTTTGCACTGAAGATAGTAACTAATTTGACTGCATGTTTGGGGTCATTGTCCTGCCGCAGAATACATTTGTGGCTAATGACACACTTCCCTGATGGTATGGCATGACGGATAAAAGTATGTCTGTATCTCACAGCAATGAGGACACCAGTTATCCTGACCAAATCTCCAACTCCATTTGCCAAAATGCAGCCCCAAACTTGCAAGGATTCTCCACCATACCTCATTGTTGCCTGCAGACACTCATTGTACCGCTCTCCAGCCCTTCAGCAAACAACCTGCCTTTTGCTACAGCCAAATAATTAAAATTTTGACTCATCAGTCCAGAGCACCTGCTACTGTCTTTCTGCACCCCAGTTCCTATGGTTTTGTGCCTAGTTGAGTTGCTTAGACTTGTTTCCATGTCCTGTACATGAAAAAAACAGGAACTGGGATGCAGAAAAATGGCAGCATTTTGGTAATGGATGAAAAATAAACTTAGCACTTCTATTTCTGAAAGCATTTTAATTTACAACATTATTTTTACAACTGCCTAAGACTTTTGGACAGTATTTACAATATTTTCTCTATCTACATAAAGGAACGGAACTTCCCTCATCAGTTATAAAAACAAAATGCCATACAGACCATTATACTAGACATGCAATAGGGTGGGTGGTTAATAGTGCTGTACCGAATACAAACCTAATATTAACGTAATCACTATAACATGCATGATAGCCAGTACTAGATCCTTTACATCACACTCAACAGGCTTGATTGGTGAACGTCTATAGTGGCCAAAGTGAAGCACTATATTCCTTTTTAAACAGATCATACATAAACAATCGTGCTCAACTTGAATAGAAAACATGCAGGTGGCAATAACGCATGTGAAATCCAGTGATGGTGTCAACACACCCCTTCTGTGGCTAGATTGCCCCCTCACCTTAGTTCTGCGACCCAATGGGCCCTCACGCCTTTAAGATCACGAAAAGGATCTTTCTCCCAGGGTAGGTAACCTCAGCGAAGCTTCTGTGGACCCCTCAGTAATGGGTAAGTTTTCAGGACACTCTAGGTACTGCTTTCCACTGGGAAGGTCACTTTCATAGTGTAGTAATTCTTGTAAAGATTGAGTATTTAATTCAAATAAATAATGCTCACTCACTTCAATGGAACGAAAACAGCATGCCTGAATATACTGCACGGGTTCTGGCTTGTTTAGGTGTAGAAAGATGGCCGCTGCATCGGATGTGCGTCACCGCGCAGCTCTAGCTTATATATGGACCTAATTACCAATGGTCAGCTGTAGCCTGTTTTGTCCTCAAAAACACCAACGGTGGCCATTTTGCCGTAGTCCGGCAGCTTCTGCAAGTCATTACCATGGATAACCTCTATTGCATTTTGCCGGACTATGGCAAAATGGCTACTGGCGGTGTTTTTGAGGACAAAACAGGCTACAGCTGACCATTGGTAATTAGGTCCATATATAAGGGAGAGCTGCGCACCAATGGCGTTATCTTGACGAAGTCACAGTGACGTAATGCGTAGATACACCGTGACGCAGCTTCCAGTTTGGTCCCCGGTGATACACATCAGGCCATCTTTCTACACCTAAACAAACCAGAACCCATGCAGTATATCCAGGCATGCGGTTTTCACTCCATTGAAGTGAAGCATCATCCTATGTGAGTGAACATTTATTTTAATTAAATACTTAATCTTTACAAGAATTACTGCACTATGAAAGTTTTTTTTCTCACTCATCATGGCTTATGATGAGTGACCTTCCCAGTGGAAAGCAGTACCCAGAGTGTCCTGAAAACTTACCCATTACTGAGGGGCCCACAGAAGCTTCGCTGAGGTTACCCACCCTGGGAGAAAGATCCTTTAGTGATCTTAAAGGCGTGAGTGACCCATTGGGTCACAGAATTAAGGTGAGGGGGCAATCTAGCCACAGGAGGAGTGTGTTGACACCATCACTGGATTTCACATGCGTTATTGCCACCTGCATGTTTTCTATTCAAGTTGAGCACGATTGTTTATGTATTATCTGTTTAAAAAGGAATGTATTGCTTCACTTTAGCCACTATTGACGTTCACCAATCAAGCCTGTTGAGTGTGATGTAAAGGGACTAGTAAGGTTTCAGTATTGGGTGTCAGCAGCTTATCTATATAGGTACTCCATAATGCGCAGGAAGAATATTTAAGTTGTTTTTTCATACAGACCCTTATTCTCCAGGGCTTATTTCTCTAATCCAGTTATCTATAAATTCCTCAAAGTCACCACAAAACACATTCGGGGTGAATTTACCAAACCTGAAGCAGCTGTGCATATGAACCAATCAGCTAGCTTCAGCATGTTCAGTTAGGCTTTGAAAATTAAAAGCTATTAGATTGGTTTCCATGCACAGCTTCCCCAGATTTTGTCAACTCCTCCCATTGAGGGGAATTTTATTAAGACTGGAGCAATAAAAACTGGTTGCCATGCGCAACTGCTCCAGTCATCTTCTATCATTTTCAAAGCTTAACTGAACATGATGAAGTTAAAACCTGTTTGGTTGCCATGCATAGCTAGTCCAGATTCTTTCTGCACCAATTTTGATAAATGTCCCTCATTATGTTATATTGGGGCAAGGAACAACTAGATAAGACCCAACCGGAGGAGGACTGGGAAGAAATTTGGTGTTGCACCACAGAGGTCAATATACAGTTGTGTTCAAAATAATAGCAGTCAGACATCACTAACCTGAACAATCACTGTGTTTGGTAGAAATGATATTTCTACATGGCAAATAATTTACTAGCAGGTGTAGTAGAAATCCAACAGACCCAACAGTCATGACATGCATGCTGCTGATTCTGTGTAATTGAATCACGAATTAAAAAGGGCATGTTCAAAATAATAGCAGTGTGGAGTTCTATTAGTGAGGTCATTCATTCTTTGAAAAACAGGTGGTAATTATTGCCCTTATTTAAGGAAGGAAGGCAGCAAATGTTGTACATGCTGGTTACAGTGGATTTCTCTCTGAAATTCTGAGGAAAATGGGTCGTTCCAGACATTTTTCAGAAGAACAGCGTACCTTGATTAAAAAGTTGAAAATGATAGACTGCTCAGCTAAAATGATCGCAAATGCTTTAAAATGGCAACCAAAACCTGAAAAACGTGGAAGAAAATGAAAAACTACCATTCAATTGGATAGAATAGCCAAAATGGCAAGGACTCAGCCAACAATCAGCTCCAGGAAGATCAAAGAAGGTCTAAAGTTACCTGTGAGTACTGTTACAATCAGAAGCCTATGTGAAGCCAAGCTATCTGCAAGAAGCCCCCGCAAAGTCCCACTGTTGAAAAAAAAGACATGCGCTAAAGAGGTTACAGTTTGCCAAAGAGCACATTGACTGGCCTAAAGAGAAATGGCGCAACATTTTGTGGACTGATGAAAGTAAGATTGCTCTTTTTGGGTCTAGTGGCCGGAGACAGTTTGTCAGACGACCCCCAAACACTGAATTCAAGCCACAGTACACCGTGAAGACAGTGAAGCATGGTTGCACAAGCATCATATGGGGATGTTTCTCATACTACGGTGTTAGGCCTATTTATCGCATACCAGGGATCATGGATCAGTTTGAATACATCAGAATACTTGAAGAGGTCATGCTGCCTTATGCTGAAGAGGAAATGCCCTTGAAATGGGTGTTCCAACAAGACAACGACCCCAAACACACCAGTAAATGTGCAACATCTTGGTTCCAGACCAACAAGATTGACATTATGGAGTGGCCAGCCCAATCCCCGGATCTTAATCCAATAGAAAATTTGTGGGGTGACATCAAAAATGCAGTTTCTGAGGCAAAACCAAGAAATAGAGAAGAACTGTGGAATGTAGTCCAATCATCCTGGGCTGGAATACCTGTTCACATGTGCCAGAAGTTGGTTGACTCCATGCAACACAGATGTACAGCAGTTCTCAGAAACAGTGCTTATACAACTAAATATTCATTAAGTGATTCAAAGGAAAGCAAAATCTTCAAACATTTTTCAGTTTATATAGTGAATGTTTGAGTTTGTAAAGAAGAATACAAACACTGCTATTTTTTTGAACAGACCAATATTCACTTTTCTTCAGTTTTTTTTTAGAGGAACACCACAAATTTGATATCTTTTTCTTCATGTTTTGATTTGGAATAGAATGTGTAGTGTTCCCAATGCATTTGTGTGTATGGAAATAAAAACTATTAGAAAGATTTTGAGCTTAATTCACTTTTTTCAACACACTGCTATTATTTTGAACACAACTGTACTAGCTTTGGAGAATGTCTCTAAAGTACTTTTTCCACTAAGTATTTGGTGGTTGTGCATTAACACACAAAGGCTATTGACTAGAGTCTTTACTATATACAATATTGGGCTGGAATTTCCACAAAGATCCTAAATGCCCTTCTCTTGGAACACCCGGCACTGAATTTTATAGACATATAAGACGACCCACCTAAATGGAACCAAGATCAGTGAAAAAGCTGCTGTCACTTTCGACTCAACATCCCCTAAAATTTGGACCTCGTGCATAGCTTTTTACCAACCCTATACCAGAAACTTACACCTCTGAAGGCAGACCATTTATCAAGCGGTTTGAAGTGTGGGGGGAGGAATTCTGGGTATGGATATTTTATACAGCTACATTGGTCCAGCCTGAACCAACATAACTATGCATATACCATACCTGGCCAATGCCTCTGGAAGCTGAAAATGACTGGAATAGCGGTGTTTACTTCAGTGATCTCCACTTACTTACAGGTCCTGTGCTGAGCAGCTGTCCTGCTGCATTCTGAACACAAGATGTCAAATATTCAGCACGGGTGTCTTTCAGAGAATGCTTTGCATTTTCTCTGATTGGACGAGGTGGAGAGGCAATGCGGTGATGTCAATTCAGTAATATTTAGCTTCCTGGGGAGTTGGCCAGGTATGGTTTCTGCATGGTTACATTGGTCCAAGCTGGAATTCCTCTTTAAGCCTACTCTAATGTCCTTTGTTCTCAATTATCCTCCTCCCAGCCCCATAATCCCTCAACACCCTACAACATTTACTGCTCACACAAAACATTTCCTCTCTTCTGCTTACTTTTTTGTATATTCCTTGATCTCTTGGCATACTCTCATCTAGATTAGCACTAGACACTTCCATTTGATCATAAATCAGTGGGCCTTTGCATATGCATTTGTGAGATTATCATTGAAAGTCCACATTATTGAGATCGGCCAATAACCATTGAATCTGCAGAAGAGTTTAATTGTTCATTCTACGTCTAAGACTAGTACCTTAGAAAAGTACTGTGGATATATAACTGAACCCCGTGATGTGTTTGTATGCTTTGAGATACATCTCTGTTGCTATAAAAAAAGAAATATCTTTAAGCACTTAAGGACTACCCTATAGCAGATATACTGCTACAAGAAAGCCCTGCTGTGCAAAATCACAAATAAATGTGATTCTTCCCTTCCACCTAGGGGGCGTGTACGCGCTCCGCTTCAGCTTTTATTACTCACAGCAGAAACCAATCTGCAGGTCCCGGGTAATGGATGTCCGTCGGCACCCGCCGATCATTGCATAGAGACACAGAACTGAGCTCTGCCTATGTAAACAAGGCAGAGCTCCATTCTGACAGGGGAACGTGGTGGATCTGGTGTGCTTGCAAAGCAGGGAATAAGATACATCACTTCCGTTCGTAAAAGCAGCACACAGTTTACACAAAAACACTAGCTAGGCACTCAGTTAACCCTTTGATCGCCCTAGATGACCCCTTCCTAGCCAGTGTCAGTACAGTGTTGGTGCATATTTTTAACACTGATTACTGTCAAAAGTATCAGTTCAATTATTGTCCAATGGTCCACCACAATATCACCATCACTAGTATAAACAAAACACACACCATAGTTTGTAGACACTAACTTTTGCACAAACCAAGCAATATACACTTTGGATTTTTTTTTTAACCAAAAATATGTAGAAGAATACATATTGGCCTAAATCTATGAAGAAATTAGATTTTTATAAATTTGATGTTTTCTAGCAGAAAGTTAAAAAAAAAAAATTCCCTCCCAAAATTTTCGGTCTTTTCTTGTTTATAGCACAACAAATAAAAACACAGTGGTGATCAAATACCACCAAAAGAAAGCTCTATTTGTGGGGAAAAATTTTTTCTTTTGGGGTACAGCATTGCATAACCGTGCAATTGTCAGTTACCACTGTAAGTAACACAACATCGCAAAAAATTACCTGGTAATGAAAGGGGGTAAATCTTGTGGAGGGCAAGCATAAACTATTTAACAAAGAATATGTAAGGGTATATAGCAGTGTGCAGAGGGGTGAATTCAGAATTTTTAGTGTAAACACCTTATGTAATATTATAAAACGTGTAAGCTGTTTGGATCTGAACACAGACATCTTTTTCTTTCTTTGCATAGTGCAAGTTATTGACCAGACCCAAATCTGTAGCTTTACTTCAACTGTGTCATTGGCAGTATACGTCCAAAAGTATGAAGTATTTTGTGGAGTAGAGTAGGAAAAAGGGATCACTTTGATGCAGTTGGCCATCTTGAAGATATAAATCAATAAATAGTGTGGCGCTCAAATTAAATAAATATAAATAAATAAATAAAAATAAATATGTGACCAAATAAATATGTGACCAATTCATATAGTGAAATCCATGAAATACTCCCAACCAAAATGACATAAAATAAATAAATTGCTACGTATCATATATACCTCAAGTGATCTCATATGCAATAAATCTAGTGTCTAAAAATCACGCTTATACTGTATATAAAAACATTGCATTAAGTGACCGTGTATAAATATACCCTATTCAAAGTGAACAGAGTGCTAAAGTGCCAAAAAAAAGTGCAAAAAACATATTTCAACTTATGAATAATCCATGAAAAACACAGTCCATCAGGTGATAAATATAGCCATGCGAAGTGTGGTGATAAAAAATGGTGATTTGTACCAAACTCCTCTCCTACAGGTGGCTAGATTGCCTCCTCACCTCCTCCCGGTGACCCCTAAGGGCCAGCAGGCTTGCAGGATCACCCTGGATCCTTAATTCACAAAAGACCAGCAGCTTTTCTCCTTCTTTAAATCCCTTTGCGAGACTCCTGTTTCTCTCACTCAGCCAAGATGTCTCTAAGGAACAATGGCTCACCAATCCAGTGAGCCAAGAAAGAAAATGCCCTCTAAGTGCAGTAATTAATGACTCCTTTATTTGTAAGTAAAGAGTGACAACACTCACATTTCCTGGCAGTCCACCCTCCTCACCGATGTGTGGGTGTACTGCATGTGAATGGGGCTTCCTAGGTGCAGCAAGATGGCGTCGTATGCCGGAAGTGCGTCACCACGCACCGGAAACTGCGGACTCGCGAACCTACGCGTTACGTCACTGTCTGCTCGTGACTTCCTCGGGGTATCTGGACGTGCTCTCTAAGTCTTTTCCACAAAGGCCTCTTTGTTCTGCCTATGTACTGAAGTCCACAGTCACACTCTAAGCAGTACACAACTCCTTCTGTTTTGCACGATATAAATTCATTAATCTGATACACCTGGCCTGTGACAGTGTTACACCTTAGTGTATTATTACATCTTAGTATTTTTTTTTGAGTGTCCGTTTTATAGGGATATCCCCTTAAATGTATTCCCTATTCTTAATTCTAATTTTATTCCTATTTAGTATTAAAAATATTTTTTTAATAATATCAATATTTTTATTCTACATTCTTATTTTTTTAGTGTTAGATTATGGTGATGTATTAAAGGTTTTTTTTTGATTTTAATATTATTATTATTAGGACTCCAGGGTTTTTAGCTCGTATAATATGGTTTTTTCATAGTTCTTGCATGTAGTTTATTTTAAAAGTGTTCCCATTGAGTGATATGCGGCATTAACGACATAGCAGGACACTAAGAAAATGGCCGCGGTCAAGATAAGGGAAGGCTCCGAGAAAATGGCGCGGTTACCGCCGGGTGTATACAAGGCGGGCCGCAACTGATTAGTTAGGTATAAAGGGAGGAACTGTGCCTGTCATGCGATACCCCGAGGAAGTCACGAGCAGACAGGGACGTAACGCGTAGGTTCGCGAGTCCGCAGTTTCCGGTGCGTGGTGACGCACTTTCGGCGTACAACACCATCTTGCTGCACCTAGGAAGCCCCATTCACATGCAGTACACCCACACATCGGTGAGGAGGGTGGACTGCCAGGAAATGTGAGTGTTGTCACTCTTTACTTACAAATAAAGGAGTCATTAATTACTGCACTTAGAGGGCATTTTCTTTCTTGGCTCACTGGATTGGTGAGCCATTGTTCCTTAGAGACATCTAGGCTGAGTGAGAGAAACAGGAGTCTCACAAAGGGATTTAAAGAAGGAGAAAGGCTGCTGGTCTTTTGTGAATTAAGGATCCAGGGTGATCCTGCAAGCCTGCTGGCCCTTAGGGGTCACCGGGAGGAGGTGAGGAGGCAATCTAGCCACCTGTAGGAGAGGAGTTTGGCACAAATCACCATTTTTTATCACCACACTTCGCATGGCTATATTTATCACCTGATGGACTGTGTTTTTCATGGATTATTCATAAGTTGAAATATGTTTTTTGCACTTTTTTTGGCACTTTAGCACTCTGTTCACTTTGAATAGGGTATATTCATACACGGTCACTTAATGCAATGTTTTTATATATAAGCATGATTTTTAGACACTAGATTTATTGCATATGAGATCACTTGAGGTATATATGATACGTAGCAATTTATTTTTTTTATGTCATTTTGGTTGGGAGTATTTCATGGATTTCACTATATGAATTGGTCACATATTTATTTGGTCACGTATTTATTTTTATTCATTTATTTATTTATATTTATTTAATTTGAGCGCCACACTATTTATTGATTTATGGAGTTTACACTGTACTAGGTATCAGCAGGGGAGTGTTGGCAGCTTTAAGTTGATCTTTTTCACCATTTATAGCGCAGGAGGATCTTTGATTACTTACAGACATCTTGAAGATATGTTGCAATATATGTACAAATAATGCCACATTTTATGCAAATGTTTGCTAGAAATATGTATGTACGGTGTATAGCAGTGTTCAGGGGGTTAAATCTGAATGTTCAGTGTTAATGTTGCCACATTCCTTGTACCTCATGTGTTAAATAAATACAAGTGATATGGTCACACCCAGGGAATACCTAAGGACATCAGGAATATCTGAGTGCCTTAGGCAACCAGGAAGGACTTTTTCCCCTTATGGGAGTAAATTGGACAATGCTTTAAGGTTTTTTGCCTGTCTCTGGATAAATGGTGGGTATAGGTTCTGTATTCATGTTTTTTTCTAATCGGTTGGACTAGATGGACATATTTTCTTTTCCACTTGAATATGTATTGATGTAGGCCATTTTGATTTGAGCACACAACTCCATCTCTAATTGATTAAGTTTTCTACACAGTGAAAGTTCTGTGGTGCTGTCTGTATTGGTCAACATACAAAGGGGTTGACTTACTAACACTGACGAGTGTAAAATCTATTGCAGCTGTGCATAAAAACCAATCAGCTTCTACTTTTTTTTTTTGCCAAAGCTTAATTCAACAAACTGAAGTTAGAAGCGGATTGGCTCCATGCACAGCTGCAATTTTGAGCTCTCCAGATTTAGTAAATCAACCCCAAAGTGTCATCCTCAGACGGGCAATCCCACATAAAAGTATAATGTGATGCACAAACAGCAAAACAAAAACTATATAAACAAGACACTGATTTCAAGTTTCAAGTTTTATTAACATAAGTCTGATACTCACATTTCACTATGCTGCACACATAGTGACCTACACGCAATATTCATTCTGTCCTTGGGCTTTAAATAAAGGCTGGTGCACCGCTCAAAATGGAAAAAAAAAACTTATTGCTATAGAAAAAAAAAAAACGAAGTGGACATTTTTGTTGAAGAACCACCAAGGGAGTAATACAATATATAAGTTTACAATAAAATCAGAGGTTTACAGTAGCTTTCTCTGGTAGAGGGTCAGAGAAAATGCAAACGGTCAATGCCATAACTCAATGTAAACAGTGTAAGTCTTTCATAGGCCTGTAATCTGTAAAACAAGCCCACCAGCACCCAGAAAATGAGGCACAGGAATAGTTGACGAACTTTGTAGCAATAATACACTTTGGGATCAGGTTATTTTTTTATAATTGAACTGTTTTACACATATGAAGACAATCTCTAGTTCTGCAAAACAGAACCCAAAACAATAAAAGATATTCACCTAATCATAAAGCCCAGCTCCAGCCAAAACAATTTACTTTAAAATAAATGACAGAAGTTTTAACCTTTCCCCACTTCATTTAAAAGTCTGTATCTAAACTTGAGAAAAAAAGGGAATGGGGAGAGGTCATCAGGACAGGAAGGCACCAACAGCAATAAAAACCCATACAGAAGGTTCAACATTGCATCCCTCTACTATTTAACAAAAAAAAACCCCAACAACACACACCCCACACATTTTTATTACTGTTCCTGTCCTAATTAGATTGATTTTCCATGACATTCCAGCTCAATGCCACCAGGAGAAGTGGTGAGAGAAAGCCTCTCCAATGGGAACACAACCAGCAATAAACACCAAAAGGAGATGTTCCCTTCCCATGGCATTTTAATACCTTACCCTTTACAGGATAATAAAATAATAATAATTCATCATTGTAAGATACAATTCAGCTTTTCATCCCATAATACTGATTTAACACTTAAGCACTGAAGGAGGACAACTCAAGAAAAGTAGGAGCTAAATTTACGGTATCCCCTAAATCTAAATCAAAGTATACCCAATAGCATATATAAAACACTTTCACCCTAAAAGTGTGACAATATGTGACACATTATTTGCTACCTATACCATATAAACATCTTTAAGCATGTAACAAGTGAAATAAAATAAAAATTATAAAATAAAAAATAGTCCAAAATAAAAATCAGTGCAACCATAAAAAATATGTCCTTCAAAAATTATATAGTCACTCAGTGAAAGTTCCAAAAATCCTGGCGTTGAATCCTTCCGAATGGCTCCCCCAGACAAAAGAAAACCTCAAAAGAAAAGAAAATTCATATAGTGCATTATCCCTCATAAATTAAATACACTCAATAAACAAATATACTTTATCAAGCCGTATCAAGCCAAAAAGGAAAAACAAAAACCACACGTGATCACTGACAGTGAAAAAGTGAATATCTGTGTCAAACGTGACAGTGAATCAAATAAGTGCAAAAAATAAAAAAATAAATCTAGCAGCAAGTGTCAATGACTGTGATCACTTGTATTATGTAAGGAGTGAATACCCTTACCAAATGTAATAAATAAACATACTTTAAGAACCATCAAAGATATATTCCACAAAGCGTGTTTATTTATTACATTTGGTAAGGGTATTTACTCCTTACATAATACAAGTGATCACAGTTATTGACACTTGCTGCTGGATGGGTTATTTTTTTTTTTGCACTTATCTGATTCACTGTCACGTTTGACAGTTATTCACTTTTTCACTGTCAGTGATCACGTGTGTTTTTTGTTTTTCCTTTTTGGCTTGATACGGCTTGATAAAGTATATTTGCTTATTGAGTGTATTTAATTTATGAGGGATAATGCACTATATGAATTTTCTTTTCTTTTGAGGTTTTCTTTTGTCCAGAGGAGCCATTTGGAAGGCTTCAACACCAGGATTTTTGGAACTTTCACTGAGTGACTGTATCATTTTTTGAAGGAAATTTTTTATGGTTGCACTGATTTTTATTTTGGACTATTTTATAATTTTTATTTTTGAACTTATTTCACTTGTTACATGCTTGAAGATGTTTATATGGAATAGGTAGCATATAATCCGTCACATAACTCAAGAAAAGTGTTTTGCTGGATCCCTGTGTGCACAGGAATCTGCTTAGCAATATGCTAAAAAAAACTAAAACAAAAAAACCCAGTCTCCTGTCATGTAAACTAATCTGTATACCTTTTCTTTGAAACACACTGCATCAGAGCTGCATTTGCAACAGTCAGGTCTTTTCACAACACTATCCAGCGTCGTTGTGCAGCTAGCAAGCTTGGGACAGAAGTCTAACACAAAAAACAAAAAAGAAGAAGAATGGGCAGAAGCAACATGTCAGACAGCGTACCGCCTAAAAACAGGATGTGTCTAATATAAATAAAAGACACTTGACTGGTGTGTCCTTATGAGTAGAGAAACAATCTCTGGCAGTGATAACTGAAATGTATTTTTTTTTTTACTAACCAAACTAACCATAAAAAATGTTTTGGAACTTTTAGGCACAGAAGATGAATGGGTTATACAGCCAACTACAAGAGAATGTGGATACTGGCAAACAAAAAGTGTGACCAGCATGTTTCTATAACCCCTCCCACTGCCAGAACGCTTCCGTTTTGTGCAGTGCTGAGAGCAAGACCATAAATGCAGAAGTTAAGAAAAAGATTTTACAGAAAATTAAAAAAAAATTAAAAAATTGCCCTCGATCATTGAGGGTCATCAGATTCAGAGGCAGCTGGGGTGATGAAATCCAGTCCAACTGATGGGTGGGCTAAGAACAAACAAAACAGTAGCAGGCCTACTTAGCAGAACTGCTGGAAAGAAGAGCTAGCATCAGATAAGGCCGGAACATCCACCTGGTAAAACTTACGAAAATGTGTGAACAGTAGACCACGTGGTAGCTTTGCAAATCTGGGAAACAGATGCCTGATGCCAAAAAGCCCTCAGATCTAGTAGAGTGCACCTTGACAGAAAAGGGTGTAGAGTCTGTAGACCATAAGCATGAATGAGGATTTGTCTGAGCCACAGAGAAAAGCAGGAAGGACAAAGTCAGCATTTTGAAGCAGTAGCTGCTAGGTAAACAAGCACAGCCTGGACTACATGTAGGCAATGAAGGAAATCTCCTTCTGATGTACCGGGGGGGGGGGGGGGGCGGGCAGATGGACAGAAGTAGACAATCCTGGTTGGGGTGGAAGGCCAAACCAACTTTGGGGGGAAAAAAAAAAAGAAAAAAGGCAGCTCTTGGCAGTTGCCATTTTATTTAGCTTGCTGGAATTGGCATGGGACACATTGGACACCTTCAGTTGCCATTGTGCTGCGCTATGCTGGACCTCTGGTATTGTCTTTAACCCCTTGGCTACAAAGTCACATTTATAAACATCCTGGTATTTAAAAGGTTAAAAACAAGCTGTAGCAGCAGCAAGCTTGCAGCCTTTTTTTTTTTTTTACTAATGAACCTGGAAACTGAGAATTTAGTCACTTCTGGGTTCAGAGCAGTCATTACTCAGCTACTATGGCCAGGGAAGCTAATCAAGCACAATCTGTGCTTAATTACCTGCAGTGGAGGGCAGAATTGAACTTACAGGGACTAATAGATCCCTGATGTTTCCATAAAGAGAAGCAGTTACCTGTTTACGCCATCACACAGCAGTTAAAAAAAAAAAAAAACTTGTTCTGTGCAAAGCTTTCCAAGTACATCTTTCTCTAAAAGCTAAATTATAAACTGATGTGGTTACCGTTTTTGTTTAGCTGCTGAACTATCACCGATATGTTCAAAGGGTGGCTTCTGAGGTGCTGAGAGAACCAAGTTTAAATCCCATGGAGCCAGAAGGTGGGCACTCAGGAGGAGTAACATGAGAGGCAACTTGTACAAATGTTTTAAAGAATCATGGAGCCAGAGAGGCCCCTGTTACTCAATATCTGGGCTTCAACAGCCATGCTGTTAAAGCCAGCGACTGTGCAGCAGGATAATAAACCAGTCCTTAGGACAGGTCTGGTTGACCCGATTAGGTCAGAGTACTGCTGGAGTCTGGATCTATAAGGACCACTGATATACCTTCTATCTCCATCCTGTGGAGCAGATGAGGAAAGAGTAGATAGAGTACTCTCACTCTCAGTGACATCATTGTGTATCTATAATCAGCATGCTAGAACAGTAGTTAAACCAAGCTCATAGCTGCTGCAGCTTTAAGCTTGATAGCAGCTTTAGGAGCAGGCAAGGGCCTTTTATTCCTATCAGAAGTAGGAATCTCTGCCACTGTGGTAGACGGGGCTTGTAATTTATTCATTCACAGATCTCTGTGTCCATTAGTTAGCTTAGTCCATTCTCCTTATGTTTGATAGGCTTCTATAGGCCCTGCTAGACAAAATGTTTTGGAAAGAGTCTCCAAACATTTTCTATAGGATCCTCAAACCCTGGCGCATCCTCTCCAGGCTTGGGCAGTGTTTCATTCAAGATTCTGTCGTATCAGCTGTAGAACAGCCTAAATCATAAAGTGACACCAAACTCCCAATTTGTTTTTTACATCAGTCATTCTAAGATATCATGAATACCATGGCTTTTTTAAGTCTCTTACAGTTTTCATGCTTTTTTTTTGTCCTGTGCATACTCCTGATCCTCCACTGATCCACCTCACTACTACTAGTGCAGAGCGAGCAATGCCATGGTTTCTGGTCACATTCTCCGCTCTATACACACTACAAACCCCATAGTGCTGAGTAAGTCTGAGGTAGATGTGTAGACCATTCTCAGGGGCAAGCACAAAAGGTTGGCTACATTCACATACACAGTGGGCATGGAGAACAAACCTAACCACCCTAGAACAGGAAGTCTGATGAAACAGAAATCGCAGCTACATTCTACTTATATTTAAACAAATTGCACTTATTTTACAAACAATCTGAGTTTAGTGTCACTTTAATAAAATCCTCCTCAACCAGGTATAGGATTACAAAACATTTGGGAGGTGTCAGTTTATTTAGTGTTGCAGTCAGTGTATAGGATGCCTCTTGTTTAGGCTCCGACATGTTGCACCAAGTAGGGACCATTTAACGAATACAAAAGAGCTGAAATGGCCGAATGTGAGCAGGTCACTGTAGGAGGCAGCAAGGACCAACACAGGAGAATCTGCATGTGTCTTAACAAGAAGCAGTGGTAAGAAGATATTCCTTCACACTGAAGGCAGAAAAAGCACTGAAAGCTGCTGACAAAACACTCAATTCCTCAGCATGTAACCCTTTCCATAATTTGGGGGGGGTGGTTTGCGTGCAAATAAAGGTGCCCAATTGTTCTAACAAAGAGGTTCCTGCTGCTCTAACGCAGTACACAGTGGTCTGGAAAGCACCACAAGCAGAGCCCAGTGTTTGAAAGTCACATTGTTGGCAGGTCCAGCAATCTTCCAGTCCTGAAGGGTCCAGGTACAGCTATTGCTGAGGATGCTCCAAGCTAGATAGCTGCATAAGGGGCCAGCTCATGAAGAATGTAGATGAAGTACGAATTAAACAAGAAAAAAAACTCATGGGGGGGGGGGGGGGGCATTCACATCCATCCTCCTAGGACACTAGCAAAAACCTGGGGCATGCTGGGAGTGAGGTTTATACCAGGTTGTTCATTGGTGTGTATTTTTTTTTTGCTTGAATCCCTCCTGTTGGTGAGCGTATAACCCAACTGTCTTTAAGCTCTGTGTCCCTCAATGAAGGAGAATGTTAAAAAAACAAAACAAAAACAAAGCTCCGTACTATACCCCAATGTGGCGTTGCTTACCACAATGGAAACATCATCCTACTTATACAGCAACAAATTGGTGTAAGACTGTATGATAAACATGACCCTGGTTGGAATACATGGGAAATGCAGAAGCTACATTTAATACCATGTAACACAGTAATACTTGTTAATAACTAGAGCTTGATATCCTTGGCCTCTTATCTTCATTTATTTACAGTTTGCCATTCCTGACAGGGGCTCTAACAGATATACATTTCCTGAATATATCCCAAAAGATTGGTCCCACAGCTGAAAAGCCCACATAAACTCCCACGTTCTCAACACATATGTAGTTTGTACAGGTGCATAAGTAAAATTACATGTCTTTTCACCTTGAATCACTTCACTATGGTTACATTACCCTAATTTAATAAATAGCACTGGCAATCTCCTGCATAGCAGCTTTTCCATACCCCTAGCTTTTATGAAGCACAGCTTGCAGCGCAATGCTCTTCTAGCAACCCACAAATCATGTGAGTAAAAGTTCAACAACTGCCGTTGCACAACGGCACCTTCTGAATCTACAGTATACTGGACATCGGAAACTTGCATCATACAACAGAATGAGAGCTGTGATCCTGTCACTCTACAGCACATTTAAATTGATATGTTCTGCCTGCACGGTGCGGCCATAAGGAGCAGAACACAGTGCTCCAATGTATGATATGACTTCATTGCTCAGACAGAGCCAGTGTAACACTACCCCATACACGGCGTCTATTACACATACTCCTATTATAACAGTCGGATAAAGATTGGGCCATATAATGGGAATGCTGGTATTACTTCTACCAGTTCATCATCATTAAGCTCCCCAGACATTATGGCAGTTACACTGGCAGCGTTTGTCAGATTTTAAACAAAAAAAAAAAAGTGACAAGAATAAGCTAATTAAAGCCCTTTCCCGTATCAGACACTGAGCAGATTACTTCATCTCAATACCATCAATGGTAAGGCATGCTGTTCGTCCAAATTCAGAAATATGTTCAGCAATTAAACCAGTTTATGACAAATACTGCATCTAGAGTCATTCATCTTGAAATCAGTGCAGTCCTCCAGATGGGAGAAAGATGCCCCATATTTAGTCCTCTTCCTCATCAATCTGGCCAGTAGGGTGCAGTAGAGACATTGGTGATACAAGTGTGTTTGTACCGCGAGAACTGCGCTCCTGTTCCATGTTAGATGATATGGAGGCCATGCTGAAATTCTGAACCAACGAAGGAGGGATACCAGAAGGCACGGTCAAAGTGTGGTTTGTGCCTTTGAAGGTAAATTCCTGATTGGGTAGAAGAGGCTTCAGGATGCTGACAAGGCAGAAGGCAGACCCACTCTTTGGAATAAAGTTTACTTTGTTCTTGTCTGGACAATAGAATGGTGGGATTTCTTGCAGTGGCTTTGGCCTAGAATTAGATAAAAAGGCATTATCAAGAAGGACTAATAGATATGAACTGAAAAAATATGGTATTACTACTTCTATATTTAGTGCTACAGTCAGGATAAAAATTGCCAACAAACTTGCACACTTTATCAATTCTGTTTTATATTCTGTGAGATACAACACAACAAATTAATAATGAATGAATTCCTTCACAACATGTGAGAGCAAAAGAATCTTACTAAATGAAGATGATGGGCCATTTCGAAGCTGAATCGAGGTATACTATAATTAATACAACCTTGTCATCCGCCCACAGAAAAGGCTGTTTGATACAGATGTTAAACATTCATGCTATAGGCAAAACCCTGTAATAGAACATACTTCCTCCAAATATTGCTTCCAAAGCAAAACAGACAAAAGGGTATTTTTCAAGTTTTACTGTATATCCATTACTGGATTCTGTGCTTTGCCTTACCACTACCATTTAAGGTTCACTCCATCTCATAAGTTGGAACAATTTACTGCCATCACGAGTACTAGTTGATATATTAGGTACTTGGCAATTTGGTAGCTGTATACCTACCTGTTATTAGAATAAATATATACGAATAGATGGGAACTTCTGAATATATACAAGCATCTTGCTAGTGGTGTTATGTGCTCCATTTATAGGATTCTAGACACATTTTGACTGGTCCTTATGCATCCTACTTGAGCGATCTACATTTGAGCCCCCTACGTCCACCCCCCGAAGCTGGGTTTTCACTGGTTGCAGCTTCCTAATGTAAGCCCAATAACTTTTGAATATTCCATGTACATGTTATATTATTTTGCTATATGTAATTGTGTACATATTTCTCGTTTTTATATATAGTAGTACTGCTTCCCTTTACAAAAGAAGCCATGGTCCTGAAGAAGCCATATGCACAGGTGAAACGCGTTGACCGTTCCTAATTGTATAGTAACTTTTTTTACAATAGTAATTATCCAATATGGCTGTGTGTACTACACAACATGTAAAGGGTTAATGCCAGGAATCATCTCCCTTCTTTGACAGGGGGTCCTGGATCTTATCTTTTTTGTCATGGTCTATATGTAAATAAAATTGTAATTTTTTAATAGGAGAGTTTGGTCTCTCACTGCCTAAAATATCCCCCATTTTGGCTGTACAACCTTTGTCCGGCACTTTTTTCTGTACCATTTAAGATTCAATTTCCAGCTCAAAATTCGGGACAGGCTCAACTGGTATCAGAAGCATGAGTCAAACTTTCAATCAGGGTGCCTTAAGGTTTTTTCAGGGGTGACTTGGCAAAATGGCTAAAAGTTTCCCAAAAATTCTATACAAGCCAGCAGGTGGATGAAGACTGCCTTTTAGTTACACACAGCCACATGTTTTCATTGTGCACTGTTACAACCTTCCAGCTGCCAGCATTCTAACAACCAATGATGTCATTGCTTGATAAGGAGGACATTGGACGCCTGCACAGCAAGTTTGTTTGCCTCTCCCCTGCCCCTCTCTATCAACACTGGGGTCACATTTGCTGAATGAGGGAGAGAAACATTGCAATACTAGTCACTACCAACATGCAAAGTTGTATTTGCTTTGGAAGAATGCTTGAAGTAACTGTAGCTGCGTTTGTGCTCTTGCAGAATGAATGGTGTACGGTCCATGATACTTTTTTTTTTTTTTTTTTTATTTGCACCAACATTAACATTTTCAGGACAAGCTTTTGGGGTGTGTCCCCTTTTTCCAGGTTGAAGCACTACTGCTTAGACAATAAGGGGAAACATCCAGAAAGCTTGTCTAAAAATGTGGTTAGTGCAAATAAAGAAAAGTATCAAGGACAATACTCGAGTGTTTTCTTTGGAAGAATAAATCACCAACGCTGGATGTCCTACATATGTGGATGCTGCTGCGATATGTAAAACTACTGGTTTCGTTTTTACATTTTAGAATGGAGTGCTTTTAAGATAAAAAAAAAAATTTAAAGGGTGTCTTTACTAAAGAAAGGTTGAGAAACACTGCATTAAATAATACATAATTCAGAGCCACCCAGGTGGTTTGTCTTCCACTTTTGTTCAGTAAGACCGCAAAACAAAACTTTAATACAAGAGGGCTTTGCATAGAAAGTTTATAGCATGAAATAAAACATCTGCTTGTCTGAGCTACTACCCAATGTCAGTTCCTGACTAACAAAAGGTACACCCAACACAAACAGTGCTCATGGACTCCCAACACAAACAGTGAGCAACTGCACCATTTTTTTTTATAGTGTTCTATTAGCGCTCAGCCTTTCCAGGTAGCTGCAGCTCCCGACAGCACAAAGCAGGAGAGCCCTGAGCATTAACACATTTCACATTAATAGGTCTATGGACAACTGAGACTAATAATTAGGTCTGGCTACCAGATAAGATATGGACATAGGAATGGAGGCTTTATCCCACCGAAAAAGCTCGACAAAGCCTCCTGGCTCCAGAAAAAGACTTACGATTTTCGACAGAACAAAAAGTTAGTTTTTTTTACACATCGGCCATAAATCCTGGAGCCCCTCACCATGTGTATGCGAAAAGACTGTGTGACACATACACAATCCTGCCAGCCTGCGCCTCACAAATATAAACTAGCACTAACATACGATCTTATACAATATGCAGCTTTGTACATCCTGAGAGCCAAGTACAGTTCATGTTTTTGCCAAGGTCTGTAGGAGCCTACTAGAGAAGAAGTGGTGCTGGGTGAACCCTTTCAGGTTTTTGTTAATTCTTGTACTCTAAAGCAAACCTGTGCTATCACATGCAAAGCAATGCTACAGACTTTAATCCCCCCTACCCAGCTGCAAACTAGAACATTTCATTTACTAGCCAGTAGTTCTAGGAAACCAACCTTATTTAAGCTGAAACTTCACTCTCTCGATCAACACTGACAAGTTTTAATCCTCATGCTGTTAGCAGCGTATATCATATTAACTTGTTTGTACATTTCTTTGGTTACTTCCTGGTTTCTTGCCCAGGCAAATGATGTCATACATCCCAGGAGTCTTCCGGAGGGGAGGAGAGTTTTCTAAGCACACCCTCCTGCTTGTATTCCTAAGGGCAGATGGATTCCTGGAAGTCATTGCTACATGAATCATCTGCCCTTACTCAAAATGGCCACAGCCAGAAATGCTAGGGGGCTGCTTTTCAAAGTGATTTCTCAGCAAAATAAAAGCATGGAGACATGTATTGGTTGGGGATTTTGTTCTGAATATTACAAATGAATTAATGCAGTGCACAGATGTGGTGTTGTACCACTGTAAGCACAATTTTACTCTAGTCTAGTCATAGATCTTAGAACTCTTCCCCCCCCCCCCAACCCCATGTGACAGCACTGAACCAATCATAATGCACCAATGATGTCAAATAAGAACAAGACGAGCAGGGCCCTCCTATCCCTCTTGTATTGAACTGTATTGTCTCCCATTATATTGTAAAGCGCTGAGCAAACTGTTGGCGCTATATAAATCCTGTATAATAATAACAGCAGCAAGACTGATCATCACCTGCTCATCACTACTAATTATTTTTATTTGTTTTTGCCACAGCTCCAGTCAGCCTTCATGAGCAAAGAAAACACAAGCATGTGCTGCAGAGGATGGGAGTAAAGTAATCCAGTTTTATTGCCCTGCATGGCCAAAGCACAGATCTACTTTAAATCAGTGGTTTGCGCTCAAGAACCCCCAACAGGCCATGTTTTCAGGATTTCCTTCACCTTGCACAGGTGCTTTAAATCATGGTCAATTGCTTGGGATTTTAATGAAAGCTACTTTACCCAAGGAAAGTTCTTTCTCAAACAGCTTAAGCACTGCTTTAAAATAATTAACCTTTCCAGTAAAACAAGATATACAGCAGCATACCTGATCTTACATTGGGTACATAGGCAATTCTAAATTTAGACTGTCATTTTGTTACATTAAGCTTTCGAAATTCCCCCTCTCCTTCATTTCTGCCTGGAGGGTGGCCACATTCTCTTTCAGGGTCCCCAGGAGCCCCAGTGTAACCACCCTTACGTGTGCACACCCAGGACTACATTCTAACCCATAAACAGGCAGCCTCACAGTCCTGAACCCCAAGCCATCCTACCCCCAGCTCCTCATTCAAGGTACCTGATTGACAGTTTCTCTCTAGACAGTGCTGTCTGCTCAGCATGCACAGAGTAAAAGTGTACAATCCTTTCAAAAAACTTTATTCCATGAACTAGAGTAGCAAATCTGAGCAAGATGTTAAATCTGCAATTTATTTTTGTAGGCAGGATTGTGTAAAAATAGCCCTTAAACACTGCACAGGTCTAATCATCAGCTACAGATGGTATACTGTATACATACAGAAGACCGACAGTAAACAGCAATTTATGAAACTAGGTAACAGGGATAATTTTGTTTACACAGACAGGCTTCAGTTTTATCACTTTCTTTGCACCAGGTTACAAAAATTAGTCCCTCAAGTCATCAAAAAGAAAACCTCAGGTCAGAAAAGTTACTAGGTGGGGCCAAATCAAGTCTCTCTCCAGGCTTACACTGGCAACCTGCCCTCCTGAAAATAGCAGTTGATTAGCTATCATGCCTATGCTTTAGCTCCAGTACTTTGAATCACTGATCTGCAACAAGCATAGAGGTAAGGAATGCTGGCTTTAAATGACATTCATGTTTACTCCAGGTCTGTGACTTAAAAGTGATAAGGGCTGACAGAGTGGCAACCAGCCAATGGTGTGATGACAGGTACACTTACGAGCCTTCTTCAAACACTTTCACCTTCTCGCAGCCCTCAGGCGGCTCTCTCTTGAACATGTAGCTGTTATTTGGTTTCGGAGATGTAGCATACTTGGGAAGAGGAGAATGATTTCCATTTTCTACAGGAAAAAATGATTTACTGCACGTTATAAACTTACAATGAATGAAAAAGAAGTGAGAGCAATAGACTTACAATGTAAATAAAAATACAGTGGACAATCAATCTTTGAAATAATTGCATTTAACACGTCACCACATTTACTATGCATTCATTCTTGTCACCTTTAATTCCTAAAATTTCTATCAGCCCAATTTTAAAATTAAAAATGTAACTAGTCATGAAATAAATATGCAAAATAAAAATCACAAACAATATGTGCACTGCCTTCCTGAGCTCCATCAGAAACTGTCAGCTTTCATTTTGCTTTTTTGGAACAAGTATTCCGCCATTAGATTTAGAACACTACATGCTTGTTCTGAATTAGCACAAAATTTATTGAGGACAAAAGAAGCATGGCAGACAGCTAGAATTTTAAGGAGGAGAGGTCCTAAAAAGGCTAAAGATTTCATGTACGGTTGGTGACATCTATTTTTTTTTTATATATATTAACTTGGTTTAGGATTTGGAACAAAGAAAACTATGCAAGCATGACGTGAAAAGTTGCTGCAGTATCAAAAGTGTATTTTACACTCGAGTCTATTCCTATAGTTAAACACCTTCCAATTATAATAAAGCAAAAGCATATTTTGTCCATAACTTATTTCAAAAATACCACTTTCAATACTAGTGATTATTAGCAGCGCATAATAAATCACTAGTATTGAAAGTGGAATTTTTTAAATAAGTTTTGACATAGAATTTAAAGTGGCAGCTAACTGGATAATAATAATATTTAAAAGTATCATTTGGCGCAATTTAGTGATTAGTACATTTCTTGAATCACTCCATAAAATAATATTTTGTACATACTTGGCAGTCATTTCAATATTTGACTATGACTCACAATTCAACAAAACTGAATGAATTAAATATAGATATTTGTAGATTAGTCACTACAAAACTTTTATTGACAACTTAGTCTTTATATTTTAAACTTTTGACAATAAGTCAGTCACACACAAGTATGTTTTTTTGGTCCCTGAGAGTTAGCCGACCAACTTTTTGTGAGTAGGTGCAGAAAAGTACAATTATTGTGCAGCACTGCAATAATGACCGCCTCTATCTAAATGTAGAATTACAAAGCTACATTGCAACACATTGGAAGATTAAAAGATTACTAACAGAACGGTCATCTCATCTACCACTGAATTACTGTTCTTTTAAAGCAGGGTAGGCATGAAAGACACATCCTTTGGTTGCCTGTATACCATATCAGCTCATCTGCATAATCTCAGTTATTAACTACAGAAATGCTAACTGACTTGATCACCAATAGGCCACTTTTTTTATACTATGGTATTGCTCCCTTGATGGCCAAACCAGCAAGATATTGATGGATACTTGGCCTGAGAGAATGATGCACATTAAATGTGGTGTCAGTTTCACCTCAGTGATCGGGTCACTAGTGGCAAAACTTGGAGCTTGGCTCAAAAGGAACTCATTGAAGCAGGAGCAATAAAAAAAAAAGTCAGTACAAAAAGGTAACATTATGGTAAATCTCCAAGCACCACTCATTACTAAAGCTGGCCTTAGATGGGTCATACATGCACTATGAGCATATTCACGCATTTTGGACCCCAAACACTTCAGCAGGAGCTCCTATAAACATGAGATATGCACACTTTTGCCCCTCTAAACCTGCTCTCCTCCACTTGCCCAGCCAAAATGCCTAAATCTTGATATTTGTGTAAAAATGCCTTAAAAAAAAGCAGGTTTCAAAATCACCAGGAATACTCTGCTCATGTTCTGGATGTAGGCTTCCAATCTAAATGTACAGTCTTCTAGACCTAGTGGAGTGTAGATGTAGTGCAAGGGTCTGCTTGACTAGGAACAAATGGATTGGATGGTTTAGTTATATCCTCCTATTATATAGCTCTGGTAAATTTAACACCAATTGTCTTCAGATTGTAACGTGCATGGAGAACATAAAGGATAAGTAGAAAACCATTATACCTTTGTCTCTGGGATCTGCCAGTGTGTCATCGGTTGGACATGGGCTTTCCTCATTACAATCATTCAATATGGTAATGAACGAAGCTGGAGATATGGATTGTGCACGGCTGCTATTGTTACTCCGATCATTTCCAGGCGTTTGCGTATCTACACTTCGAAGAGCAAGAGGTGGCGGAGCACGGTGTCCATCTGGGATATCTTGTGGCTATAAAAGAAACAAACAAACATACAGACAAAAAACAATTATGCAGATATTTCTTCTTCACCATGTTAGATAATCTAAAATAACACTGAACACTAGAGGACCAATTCACCAGAAAACCAGGGGTCAAACCTGATGTACAGTATTTCACTAGAGTTTACAAAAGAACACAATTAAGATGAGGAAAATACAAAGGCTGCCACCGATTTAAAAAAAAAAAAAAACTAGGTGTCTGCTTTAGTGTTAATACTTTGAGTCATAGAACTCAAGTAAATATGCAGAGAAATAGCGCTGTCTTCACTTGTTGCACATTCGTTCCAAGTCAATGACTCAACTACTATGGCCATCGATGTCAAACACCTTACAAATTAATGACGCTAGGCTGACTGGTCTGTAGTTACCTGGCATACATCTAGATCCTTTTTTGAATATTAGAACCACAATTGCCAGTCGATCGGTACCATTCCGTTAAGTAAGGCTTAAGTAATCTTGATTAGAAGTACTTGAAATTGTGAAGAACTCTACCAAACATACAGTACTATGCAAAAGTCTTAGTCAAATAATGCTGTAAATGAAGAATGCTTTCAGAAATAGAAGTGTTAGTGTATTTAACAAAAATGGAAAGTAAATGAACAGAAGAGAAATCTACATTCAAATCAATATTTGGTGTGACCACCCTTTGCCTTCAAAACAGCATCAATTCTTCTAGGTACACTTGCACAGTTTTTGAAGGAACTCGCCAGGTATGTTGTTCCAAACATCCTGGAGAACTAACCACAGATCTTCGGTAGATGGAGGTTGCCTCAAATCCTTCTGTCTCTTCATGTAATCCCAGACTCGAAGATGTCTAGATCAGGGCTCTGTGGGAGCCAAACCATCACCTCCAGGATTCCTTCTTTATGTTCTTTATGCTGAAAATAGTTCTTAATGACATTGGCTGTATGTTTGGGGTCATTGTCCTACTGTAGAATGAATTTGGGGCCAAACGCCTCCCTGATGGCATGGAATAATGGATAAATATATGACTGTATTTCTCAGCATTGAGAACACCAATGAACCGGACCAAATCTCCAACTCCATTTGCAGAAATGCAACCCTAATCTTGCAAGAAATCTCCACCATGCTTCACTGTTTCCTGCAAACACTCATTGTAACGCTCTCCAGACCTTCACAAACTGCCTTTTGCTATTTAAAAATATTGACTCATCAGTCCAAAGCACCTGCTGCCATTTTTCTGCACCCAGTTCCTAGGTTTTATATTTTAAACATAGGAAGAATCAGCTCGAGCTGAGGACACCGCTAGATCCCTGGACAGGTAAGTGCTCTAAAATTAATAGTCAGCAGCTACAGTATATGTAGCTGCGGCGAGCTGAGCCGGAAGTCGGTACCTGTCAAAACCAGGTACTTGCTCCTCCCCCAAAAGGTGCCAAATGTGGCAGGGGAGGAGGCATAGAAGCAGAGCTTCCACTTTTGGGTGGAACTCCGCTTTAAGAACTATCCTCAGTGTAAAGAGCAAGGAGTCTAAAAGTGATGGTGTGGCCCCAATAGAGCCCTGATCTCAACATAGAGTCTGTCTGGGATTACATAAAAAGACAGAAGGTTTTGAGGCAGCCTACATCGACAGAAGATCTGTAGTTAGTTCACCAAGATGTTTGAAACAACCTACCTGGAGAGTTCCTTCAAAATCTATGTGCAAGTGTACCTAAAAGAAATGTTGTTTTGAAGGCAAATGGTGGTCACACCAAATATTGACTTGGATTCATCTTCTGTTCATTTACTTTCCATTTTGTTAAATCCATAAAAATAAACTATTATTACTTCTAGTTCTGAATGCATTCTTAATTTTTTCCACACCTAAGACTTTCACACAGTGCTACTATATTATATACACACACATAAAATGTTTCTTACAAAACTTCTGTGAGTGTAAAAGATGTCACTTTGTGGACTTCATACTGTTAACATACACTGCCTCAAGTTTTTAACCACTTCCAGACCGGACATTTTTACCCCCTTCCTGACCAGGGCAATTTTCAGCTTTCAGCGCTATCACACTGTGAATGATAATTGCACGGTCATGCAACACTGTACCCATATGAATTTTTTACCATTTTTTTGAGACAGATAAAGCTTTATTTTGGTGGTATTTATTCACCGCTGGGATTTTTATTTTTTTTGCTATGTAAATGAAAATGTCCCAAAATTTTGAAAAAAAAGTGTTTTTTTTTTTTAATAAAATTTTGCAAATAAATAATATTTCATCATAAATTTTGGCCAAAGTACAGTCACCCTAGCAGTACAGTGTCACCATGGTGACACTGTACTACTTGTGGGGGGTTATGAAGATTTTTTTTTTGTTTTACACAGATTGCTTTTACACCCATATAGGATGTAAAAGCAATCCTTTCTCTTTGTCTGCATTCTTGCAGTCATTGAGAAGTACTGAGTGAGCTGTGATTGGTCACAGCTTGTCACATGGTACAAGGCTGTTGTGAATAGCCTTGTACCATGTGACCTCCGTTATCATTCACAGATTTCACACGTAGTAAGCAATGATGTCACACGTGACATCTTGCTTACTACTTTGCATGTGATCATGGATTGGCCAATCAGTGATCACATGATCGGGACCTCGTACAGAGGTCCCGTTCGACGATCGGTGTTTCACTGTGTCCGGAGGACACAGCGGGCACCGGATCGCGGTGCTGCGCGCTCCCAGGGAGCGCGCACAAGCAGGGTGCGGGGAGGCCGTTTATAAACGGCCACCCGACCCTGCACTGCCACCGTTATATACAACAGCCGGTCGGAAAGTGGTTAAAAAAACGTAGGACCAAAGCCTTTTTGACCTCACTTCTCTTGGGAGTAACAGAGTGCACATTTGTTCTCCTGTGACCCAGAGTCAGCTAAAAGTAGGCCAATGCCCGCTATCAGTTGATGTGCCAGTGCTAATTCAGGATCTGTAAGAACAAAATTGTCAGGATCAACCAGATTGATCAGCAGCTGACTCAGCCTCTCAATGTGCCACTGAGAGCTACAACCAGCTGCTTCAGCCCCCCTTCCAGCCCAGAGATTTAGTGAGTGCTGAAGATCAGAGTGCAGAGCGGTGACCGACAGTCACCACTCTCCGTGAAACAAGAATTGAGTGATCAGCAGTTATGCGATTGCTCGTTTCTCAAGTTTTACAGCAGATGTGGGACAGTTGCAGCATCACATTGATGCTGCATCATGGAGGGTGTGTGTTTTCTTCTTCAATCCCACACTACTCCTTGAAGGAATAAAGTATGACGTGAAATCCTTAGCAATCACAGGCCTCGGCATTGATGTGTGATTTACAGTATGGTAGTTACATGATTTACTGTATGGCTGTTACAATGACCACTATCTTGCCACCCCTTCCCCGCTCACATAATACAATAGATGAAAAAGGTTTTCAGCAATACATACACAATTCTCTACATATGAAATGTATCATTAGGGGCCAGTCAGTCTAGTCTAGGAGTCTATGACAGAACTGCTCTAGTATACTTGAAAAACAGCATATTTTAAAACAAGGAGCTGTTTAGGCATCACACACAGCTAAAAGCAGAGCTTACACTGATTAAACAGGATCAGGAGAAGTTTGTAAATCTGAAAACTCTGACTGTAAACAGCCAACTCCCTGCTCACTATGAACAAGCATGCACATGCTAGAGTACTGGCATACATAGGAACAATAATTCACATCCCAGCATAAATAGACGATAGACTGAAGTTGTGAACACCATTTTACTTTCTTGAAAACAATTGTAGTTTTTCTCTAAAATTCCAGTGGCTTTATGTCAAGTGGTTATTTCTGATACAAATAGTGTTAGTGCTTAGTTACGTTGATCTTTAAAAAGAAGTCAGAGCAGATCGATGAGAGCTACCTCTGCTAACTCTTGCTGACAACCTGGCACCAATGCTCAATAAAATCACTGCTCCTGAACAAGCACAAAGCCAGGGACGTGTTGGGACACTTGCCATACCTTTATTTGTTCCGAGTAATTGTCGCACCAAGTAGAGAAGTAAACAGAAGGTCTGGAATCAGCTCCAGCATGTGCCCAGTTGCCATGCTGGCTCTTTAGCTTCATCCACTAAGGTGAAACATGTTGACAGCTGGTGAGGTGAGTAGTTCCTACCCTGAAGGCCAGGGGGTCAGCATGACCACCAGGCATCTAACATGGTCAGAAAACATTCACTATTTGATGGGCATTTCTCTTATAATAGGTTCACTTTAAGAAATATAAAAAAAAAAAAAAAAATTAAAAAAGTACCCAGTTGTAACTTCAGCAATCCTAATAGTTTTTTTGTCCTTTTAAAAGAAACCTGCAGTAAGGAAAATGAGCAAGTTGCTTTAGTTGGCCACTTCTGAAGTTATGAGTTACCTGGCTGTAATGCTGATCTTCAGTGTTCAAGGCTTGGTTCACATATGCATGTTTTAAAACACATGCAGTTCTTTTGATTTCAGTAGAAAATATAAGCTCAATATGTAAAATGCAGCCTTAGACAGTGACCAGGCATGAAGATCTGGAATTCTGAGCTCACTTTGACTTCACAGGATGCATTGTCAGCATCAGACCCAGAAAATACTGAGGCCAACAAAAATCCAGAAACTTAACATTTTTAGCAGATTCTACAGATTTTTTTTTTCTATACCAAAGAACATTTGATATTAGAGGTCACCTCCAGAATTAGTCCTGGAATTAATGTAACACAAGAAAAGGAAAATTTAAAATAAATTAACCATGTAAAAGTATTGCAGGCTTTGTAACAAAGCAAAAAAACGGAACTTCATTTGTGTCCTATTTAGGCCAGATTCACATTGGTGTACTGAAGTTGCACAAAGCACATATTGCACAGTGGTGCCATTCATTCTGAATGGTACAATGCACCATGCGGTTAAACATCTGTGGCAGCGCACTAATGTGTATTGCAATGCACTGTCAATATACTACATTCAGCTTTTTTCGTGGATTCTGAGCATTAGGCAGCCCAGTCAAATGTATAGGATACCTTAATGCAAAGCATACTAAAGTGCAGCATAATGCAGCACAATACTGTAAATGGGCTCTTAAACATATTCAAGTGAATGTACAGGATATCAAAGTAAAATATGTAAACCCAACATTTCATATTGCTGATATGTGCCTGCTATACCATGTATTTGTATTAATATGTATCCTGTTCTCTTTGTATTACTTCTTTTGTGCAAAACACCTGGGGTTCATAAGAGTACAGCATGGTCAGTTTTCTGGCTGTGCTGGGGACTTAGCCTGCTCTCCTCCAATGATAAGACTTCTGCTGACACGTTGCCCCCCCTGCACAGCCATTCACTGGGAAGGTCAACATGTTGCCGTTTCTCCTCCCTGAGAGCCTTATGGGACAGAGGGTAAGTGATCACTTATAAAAACAAGGGGGAAGGAATATATAATTTTTTTTATATGTATACATAAATGTTTTACCTTTCATTTCTATTAAAATGGATTGTTACAAGGTGAGGGTTTACATATACTTTAAATTCACTCTGCATAACTATGCCGAAAAGCTGCATGACTGAACCCAGAAAGGGCCTGCTTTCCATACCCTCTTGTAAATTAGAGACAGGTATATTTTAAACAGACAGCAGTTAAAGATGAAGAAATGTGCCTTGACCACCTGATAGTTAAAGTGGAACTTCACTCTCTCTCTACCAACATTAACTATTTTTAATCCTTATAATGCTAGCATTAGTAAATAGATAGGAAACTATCATATTTACTTGCTTTAAACTTTTTATTAAGCATATCTTCATTTACTTCCTGCTTTCGTGTCTAGGCAAATTATGTCATACATCCCAGGACTCTTCAGGAGAAGATTAGGGGTATTCTCAGCTAAGCACGCCCTTCTGTCTACATGCCTGTGCTAAGGGCAGATGGATTCCAGGAAGTAAATGTACACAAGTCATCTGCCCTTACTCAAGATGACCATGGCCAGAATTGCTGGGGGGCTGTTTTTCAAAGTGATTTATCAGCAAGATAAAGCATGGGGACAAGAATGGATTGGGGAGTTTGCTCTGAATATTAAAAATGAATTGAATAGCATTTTTGGTTTCTGGTGCTCAGATGCATTGTAGTTCTGCTTTAACATTCACAACTTTCAGTTTTATTATTACAGTGGTCTTCTGGAGGCTGAACAGCCATAGTCCAATGTTAACACAGCAACCCATAGGATTTGCAGATACGCATGTTTTTACATAAAAAGATCAATTCACTAAGAAATCCAAAGATTTATTCATCACTAGCTTTTAAAGTTACAGAACACTCTGAATTAGACTCTCATATTTGCTTCCCTTTTGGAAATATACTTTTTGATTTTAGAAGTGCAAAAATACCGGTTAATCCTGCCAGAAATCATGTGAGCTAATGAGAAGTCTGGGTTGTTTGCAATCCATCAAAAAAGCAGTGACGTGTTATGAACTCCAGAGCCAAAAATACACCATGTTGTCATGTTCAAGATAGTAGGAGCACACCATTTCTAATACATTAACAGTTATTTTATTTGACATTTTGCCTTGCTACACCTCTTAATCACCCAAGTTTTTATTTATACAAAATTCTAAAATCAAGATCTTTATACCAAAGAGGAGCTAGCAGAAAGGGAAGGGTGCCATTCCATTTCCTGTGATCGATTTAGCTGTGCATGTTGTGAGTAGACCCAAATAGCACATGAAACAATTACACAGGCCAAACTACTCACAGCATAGCAGTAAATGACTCAATAGAAGTGGTGATGAGTAACCTCAATAGCACCACATACTGTCTGCAAAAGATAAAATAAAAAATAGAATTTGAATATTTAATAGCGAAAAACAAAAATGCTTACTTTTTAAAGTCCCAAAAAATGAAAATATATACAAAAATCCGAAAATAGTACCTCCAGCTTTGAAAAAAATTTGGAAATGCCTGCTGTGCACACTTCTGGCCAAGCAAGCATTACAGACCAATGTCTTTATGAAATAAACCATAACACCACTTGTATGTTCCTCAGGGTTTAGAGAAAATAATGTTCCTGTCAAATATAAGTAGCTTTGCACATAAGCAGACATACAAGGGCATATTCTAGATGTGTGCCAGTGATTGGCCCTATTATAAATACAGGGCTAATCTGTTTTATATTGATCTCATGATGTTAACAAAATGTTACTTATTCTGGGACAGGTTAGAAAATAAAATTAAAAAAAAAAAAAAAAAGTGGCTGCCATGGGAAACAATTCGATAAACAAAATCTGCAGTATCCTGCAGTAGTACATACTAAAGTAGAAAGAATATGACTGTATATAAATGAAGAGTATCTTCTTTTCATCAAAAAGACTTAGAAATTAAAATGGCAAATGGAAAACTGAAAGACTACACAAAGTAAACTTTCCTCCTTTAGAAGACATTAGAAGAAAAATGTACAATTTAGGTAGGTGGTTGATTTGATCATTTTAAATTAATACTGTGTTAGGCTTGCAAGTTGCAAATGTTAAAGAGAATCCATAGAATTTAACAATTACCACAAAGAGCACCGTTCAATGCATGTTTATTTATGCAACACTTCAATGGAATATATGCAGCAAATAAGGATTATGGGAAAATGGAACATGAGTGTATTCCCCAGGAAATAAAAGCTCATCAACAAGAAGCACTGCCTAAAGCAGTATGTGCAAGGAAATACTACATTGCTAAAAATGGAGAAGACATTTAAGACAAAGGCACTGTTGGCATAGTAGGATTCAATAACTCAGTTTAAAGATGGATGTAGAAAATAAAATCCATTTTTAACAAATCGCGCATAAATGAGACTATTTGGATCCATAGTTTGGAATTTTGCAACAGGATTCCTTTTCTATAAATCAGACCTCAGTTGTGCATGTACATCTCTGGCTGCCGATGTTAACTGCAGCTACCCTGTGTTTTGATTCCCCTCAGAAATCCTTATTCAACACTGCCGAACACCAAAGAAAAATTATTTTTAAAATACTGTACTAGAATCTATACACATTCTATTCAGAATGCAAGACATGTAGTATTTATACAAAGTCTTTTGGGGGTTTTTTTTTTGTGGAAAAGCAGATTCTCTTTAAGACTTGCACAACACAAATAATGGGTAAACCAAGTATTATATGAAATGTCAAATACAAATGTAGAAAGCTCTGCAATACTTATGTTTTAAAACTATAAGGTAATGAATACCGAATGAATATTCAACAGCACTCTGTTCTTAAACAAAAAACAAATAGAATTAAGAAAACCACACACAGCAAAAACTTACCTCCGGATGCAGATGCTGGAAAATCATTGTAATGTTCCCATTGACATCAGGAAGGCCTGAGCATTCTCCATGCTGGGAAACCACAAGGATATATGCTTCAAGATGAATATTGGAGAAACCCACCCTCCTTAATAAACCCATAATATGGAGGGTGAAATCTTAAAAAAATAAAAATGCTTCTTGATTCCATGTGCAGCGAAGAAAAATGAAAAGAGCCTTCCCAATGGTAAAACAAGTTACCATCAAGAACCAATTACTGGGATATGGCTCCAAAGTGGGAAAAAAAAAGATTTGCACTTACCATGAGCTGTTCTTCCTTCTCTCCAGTTTCTTTAATGATAATCTCGACCTCTTGGTTCAGCCCCTCCACACTGTTCCGAAATCTGGACCCAGATGACTTTGTAATGGGTATAGTCATTGGGGTGAGTACATTCTTGGACATAGAGGTCTAGGGAGAATAATCGTATTTTTCTTTAGGACACTACACTCAAACAATTATTGCAGTATAAAAGCATACAACCGACATGAGGGAAATTAATTCCACAGATTATAAAAATGTCACACTACAAAAGGATATAACATCTAGTATAGGATACCAATATTTATTAATATTGGACATCATCATGAAAACTTCCAGTGAAAAAAGCCAAAACCCCCAATGTGTAATCCTCCCAACCCCTCCCAATTCCCCCACCCCCAAAAGACCCACCCAGCACCTATCCAACCCAGTAAAAACCTCTACCCCCTCAGATATAAAAGCTACAAAAGTCCCTATTGTCCCACTATGGTAAAAGACCACTGTTCAGATATCACAAAGTATAAGAGGAAATCTCTGTAAATGTACAGAAGTACAAGAAGAAGACAGTCTCCTAAAACACAGAAAATTCTTCGGGTAAGTAAATGTAATCCACTCAAGTCAAAAAACGCTACGTCTTCCATAGTAGCCGGGTCCAGCCTACTAATGTGAATTTGCACTGTGATAGTATATAGCAACTGACTGATAAAGTATGACAGAGGCTGGACTATGACAGGCAAACTTGGCATAACTGGATACATATCTCACCACATCTTGCCGATAAAGTTCGCTTTCCTCCATTTGGAAATCACTGTGAGTGGTTCCAATACAGGCTAGGCGGTAAGCAGCAGCGTATCCAGCCATGTCATAGCTTGCCAGTCACACCAACATGCACTCCATGGTGACATCAGGACTGCCTATGCGTTTCGCCCCAGCCACTGTCTGGGGCATTCCTCAGGGCGTAGCTGGGGTTTGGTCAGGGGCTTCTATATACAGTCAGGTCCATAAATATTGGGACATCAAAACAATTCTAACATTTTTGGCTCTATACACCACCACAATGGATTTGAAATATAAAGGAACCAGATGTGTATTAACTGCAGACTGTCAGCTTTTGAGAGTATTTACAGCCAAATCAGGTGAACGGTGTAGGAATTACAACAGTTTGCATATGTGCCTCCCAATTGTTAAGGGACCAAAAGTAACGGGACAGAATAATAATCATAAATCAAACTTTCACTTTTTAATACTTGGTTGCAAATCCTTTGCAGTCAATTACAGCCTGAAGTCTGGAGCCCATAGACAACACCAGATGCTGGGTTTCATCCCTGGTGATGCTCTGCCAGGCCTCTACTGCAACTGTCTTCAGTTCCTGCTTGTTCTTGGGGCATTTTCCCTTCAGCAAGTGAAATGCATGCTCAAATCGGATTCAGGTCAGGTGATTGACATGGCCATTGCATAACATTCCACTTCTTTCCCTTAAAAAACTCTTTGGTTGCTTTTGCAGTCTGCTTTGCTTCATTGTCCATTTGCACTGTGAAGCGGCGTCCAATGAGTTCTGAAGCATTTGGCTGAATATGAGCAGATATTATTGCCCGAAACACCAGAATTCATCCTGCTGCTTTTGTCAGCAGTCACATAATCAATAAATACAAGAGAACCAGTTCCATTGGCAGCCATACATGCCCACGCCATGACACTACCACCACCATGCTTCGCTGATGAGGTGGTATGCTTAGGATCATGAGCAGTTCCTTTCCTTCTCCATACTCTTCTCATCACTCTGGTACAAGTTGATCTCGGTCTCATCTGTCCATAGGATGTTGTTCCAGAACTGTGAAGGCTTTTTTAGATGTCGTTTGGCAAACTCTAATCTGGCCTTCCTGTTTTTGAGGCTCACCAATGGTTTACATCTTGTGGCGAACCCTCTGTATTCACTCTGGTGAAGTCTTCTCTTGATTGTTGACTTTGACACACATACACCTACCTCCAGGAGAGTGTTCTTGATCTGGCCAACTGTTGTGAAGGGTGTTTTCTTTACCAGGGAAAGAATTCTTCCATCATCCACCACAGTTGTTTTCCGTGGTCTTCCAGGTCTTTTGGTGTTGCTGAGCTCGCCGGTGCGTTCCTTCTTTTTAAGGATGTTCCAAACAGTTGTTTTGGCCACGCCAAATGTTTTTGCTTTCTCTCTGATGGGTTTGTTTGTTTTTTTCAGCCTAATGATGGCTTGCTTCACAGACAGTGACAGCTCTTTGGATCTCATCTTGAGAGTTGACAGCAACAGATTCCAAATGCAAATAGCATACTTGAAATTAACTCTGGACCTTTTATCTGCTGTAATTGGGATAATGAGGGAATAACACACACCTGGCCATGGAACAGCTGAGAAGCCAATTGTCCCATTACTTTTGGTCCCTTGACAAGTGGGAGGCACATATGCAAACTGTTGTAATTCCTACACCGTTCACCTGATTTGGATGTAAATACCCTCAAATTAAAGCTGACAGTCTGCAGTTAAAGCACATCTTGTTCGTTTCATTTCAAATCCATTGTGGTGGTGTATAGAGCCAAAAATTTTAAAATTGTGTCGATGTCCTAATATTTATGGACCTGACTGTATATTAACAGGTTAACACAATGGTTCGCCTCCTAAAGCCACAAGCTCAAGGTAATTTATTTCAAGGCACAGTGCAGGTGCTATTCCCTACCAGAAACATATGTCCACTTTCAATAAAGGGGGGTTAGAGTGTAGACTCACTAACTAAATCTTGATATATACCAGAGCTAGGGGCACCTCCCGCATATATTCTTTATGTCTATGAAAAGCAGTTAAGGAAAGCATTTATTTGGTACATACGCCTACCCTGCGAGTCCAGAAATTGTTGAACCTTCTCCACATATTTGTATACTGAGCAATGTCCACATGCACAAACATCCCAACCTAGAGTAGGTGCTCTATGTGCTATCATCCAGGGTCTTTCTCCATGTGTGTTTTATATATATATATATATATATATATATATATATATATATATATATATATATAGTGATGAGTGAGTTTGGGGTGGAGGATCTTGACTGGCCTGCACAGAGTCCTGACTTCAACCTGATAGAGCACCTTTGGGATGAATTAGAGAGGAGACTGCGAGCCAGGCCTGTGCCTGACCTCACAAAAACGCTTCTGGAAGAATGGTCAAACATTCCTATACACACACTCCTAAACCTTGTGGACAGCCTTCCCAGAAGAGTTGACACTGTTACACCTGCAAAACGTGTGCGCCAACTCAATATTGAACCCTATGGACTAAGACTGGGATGCCATTAAAGTTCATGTGAGTGTAAAGGTAGGTGTCCTGGTGAGAAACCGTCTCCCTCAGACTTCAAAATGGTGAGAAAGTGCCCCCCTCAGACTTCAATTGGCGAAAGCGCCACACAAAATATCTAGTCTGTCATGCAAATCTGAGTTTCAAAACAAATCCAGAATCGCATATGTGTGATCCAGGGCAGCTCCATTCACACCTGGGCATTTTGGGATCACAGCAGAATCACCGATTGCAATAATGCAAGTTCAGGTGCCATTATTTTTCATGCCAAAACTGCACCACGTTTTAGGCACTTTAAGTCCCAGGTGCTTACAATCCACAATACACTAAAAAAAAAACCTGACTCCTAACTTTTTAGATGGCTCCGAGATTCAAAGCTAATTTGTCAAGCACCTAATCATTTACCCCCAAAACAATCATCTCATTAGCTACTAAGGAGGGAATGCAGGCACTGTCACTGTAAGCCTGAAATATCGGCTGATATGCACAAAATCATGAGGATTTAATAAAGACACTTAAAAAGCTGCAAAGACAAAAAATAATATCCAAAGCCAAGACCCTTGTCTGGCAAAGCTACAGTTTTGAAAGTTTGTGGCACTAAATTTGTTTGCGAACAAAAATCTTATCTGATCCAAAGAAAGAGTGTTTAATTAATTTATAATTTTGTTATCTCATTAAAAGGAGAGTGCCAGTGTCACAGATTGGGCTTTATGCGAGTAGCAGCTGGTAACCTGCATCTGGGGCTTATGTATACAGTAAATCTGTGGCACCCAGCAGGGAATAAGCGCTTTCAGAATGCAGAGCAGAAAAGACTTAGCATCTCTTGGGGCCCACTATTTCTGTTTGGGGAAGATAAAAATGCAGTTCTGATGTTTAATATATTAGCTCATTCTGAAGCACGACGACACAAAAGGCCGTCTGAATATCAACTGCAAAATCACTTAGTTGATGAACAAAAAATAGTGATGAGTTATATCCATGTTCTATTAAAGTGGTTGTAAACCCCCCCAAAAAAAAAAAAAAAAAAAAAAAAAAAAAAAAATCTAAATTAAACTGAACATTGCATCTAACTCAGCAGTGCAGGAGAACTCTACGGTCCTCAGTTAGGCCAGGAAAAGAGCATCCTGTCATCTGCAATCCTCTCTGCTCTTCTACAGTAAAAAATGCAGACACCCGAGTAAAAAAGGTGTCAGGCATTAGTAACTCAGAAGTCCATTTGCTGATTTACACTTCCAACATGTAGATAGAAAACTGGAATGCTGTTCTCTGCCCAGGAGAGAATGATGCTTTCTTCGTTCAGGGCTCTCTGACTTCTGGTACCCCCCTTGGTAAATTATGTAGGTCAAGCCGTGGCTCTGTCAGACTGCACCCTGACTGGGTGTCCAGGTAGGAGGGGTACAGTATAGCAGAGTCAGTCTCTTCTGGCTATCGTTTCAGAATGCTGAAGGGGAGCATCGCATCCTGTGGAGACCAGGTTCCCTGGACAGTCAGTGAATTGTAGACTGCACTCAGCCCATCAGGCTTGCATCCATCGTTACTACATTCCAGAGAAGGAAAGAATGATTTCCTTTATTCTAGGGATAAGTTGGAATATAACCATGTCAGGGAGTCTTGTGCCTGGCTGGGCAGCAGTAGAGGTTGATCCAGAGAAAGGATCTGCTTGTCCCACGTCATGGTACATTGTTAATCTGCAAGGGTATAGAGTGGAACTGAGCAAAGACTGTCTCAAATGAGAGTACCATTTGGCCCAAATTTTCATGCAGAATCAAGTTGTGGGATGCCAGGTTGATCCGAGAGTTTGGCAGTTGGATCTTAGAGAAGGAATCTTCTAACGAAGGAAATATTTGTTTGCCTGGGCTGTACCCAATATCAGTCCCAAATATTCCAGACAATGGAAAGGCTGGAGGGCAGACTTCTTGAAGTTAAGCCAACCAAAAGTTTGAAGAACTGGACTGTACTTTGAATGTTAGAAAACAGGAGCATTTCTGAGGAATCGCAGAAGGACGCCTAGGTACTCCATGACAGATGCCTTGAAATCATAGCAGAGCCAGTACTTTTGTGAAGACTCTTGCTGCAGAGAAGAGTCCAGATGGTAAAGTGTCACATTGAAAATGTTGGTCTCCTACAGCAATGTGTAGGAAAGCATTGGTGTGAGGGAATGCTAGGAATATGAAGATAGGTATTTTTAGATGCCACTGATGCCAGAGATATCCCTAATATGATGACAGATTTTGCAGACTTCATGTGGAATTTGGGGACATGCAGATATCTTGTTGACCCAGGGCTTTCCACAAATCTGCCTGTCATTGAGGTGAAGCTGGTAGATTGGAGATAGGAATCAAGGAAGGGGCAGGAATCTATTTTGCAGCTCCAAAAAGCTTCATGTTGGACCCACAAGTCCGAGATGGATCTGATTCCCCCCCCCCCCCCCCCCCCCGAGAGTGCTCAGTCATCCTGAGCAGAATTTCTGTGTAGGCTTGGAAGGTTAGGGTGTCCAAAACTTGCAACAAAATGATGGAATCACTCTCTAGTTGAGAGGATGCCTGAGTAGAACAAAAGTTATTCCAGTTAACTGTTCGACAAACGGACATGGCCACAGTGGTCTGTAGTAAGATAGGTCCAGAGAGAGTTAAAGGTTGCCTTTAGTAGGATTTCTAAGCATCTATCAACAGAACCCTTGGAGGAAAAACCTTAACAGACCCGCAAAATGCTTGTTCAGAACGGAAATAGCAGGACCCACTACTGGAGGAGGCCATTTGTTCATAACTTCCTTTTCTCTAAAATGTAATTCCACAGAGTTTTGAGGAAGGAATACGCTTTCAGGGGATCCCCTGAGGGGTAAATCCAAAAATCCAAAATGGATACCTCCTGAGAGGGTATTTTGTGTCTTCAAGGAAGAAGCTACTATAACCCAGACACTCACCAATGTCCTGTTGCTTTGTTTGTGGAAGGTAGGCAGTTGGGTGGTCAGCCAATGCTCAGGAAATGGCAGGAAGAAGCGCGTCAACTTGAAATAGTATTGGAACGTCACCACCCAAGCAGCAACACTGGGTTGGAGCACCCCAAAATTTGAAACCATAAAATGTTCCCTGCCACCTACATGGTAGAGACTTCTAAAGAGGGATAATACACTAAGTGAATAGCACCCCACATGTAAAAACAAGTAATATAGGGAAAACCAGTCTTGCCTTATCCATGCAGCACCCATTACAGTATACATACCCCACAAAGGGGTTTTCAGGGTCTAATTGCCATAGAAATGGACTTCAGCCCTGGACGCTGCAGCTAACTACACTCATTACACGTGCCAAGGTGAGCACCACACACAGGATCCAGTGATGGAAGAAAATATTACATCCTAGCCTTGCTGCTGCAGTGTGTAGGTATAATTCCCAAAATGTACATTGAGGATCACTGATCTGGAAACTGTTAGTGAGACCAAAGGCAGCAAGCAGTTGGATCTTGATCATGTCAGCCAAAGTAGTGAAGAAAACTAAGCAGCCATGGTTTACGACTACAAGGCCTGTGTCCTGTACTGTACAATTAAAGTGATTCTAAAGGTTCCAGGATTTTTACCTTCATTCATTGTATCCACGAATGTAAAAAACCTTCTGTGTTTAGCAGCCCCCTCCCCCCAAACACTTCCCTGAGCCCCAGCCCGATTCAGCGATATCCACGGGGACTCTCACTCCTGATTGACTGAGCTAGTAGTGGGAGCAATTGACTCCTGCTGCTGCCTTGGGACCCTCCCATCAAAGCCAGTAAGCCAATCAGGAGAAGGAGGTGGCGGGGTCGGGCCACAACTTTGTGTGTGAATGGACATGTAGTGCCACAGCTCGGAAGCACACCTGCTCATTTGCCCCCTAGCAAGCTGTTTGCTATGGGGGCAGCCAACAGGATGGAGGGGCCAGGAGCGCTGGCGGGGGACCCGAGAAAAGAAGGATCCAGGCTGCTCTGTGTAAAACCACTGCAGACAGCAGGCAAGTAGGACATGCTTTTTTAAAAAAAATTTAATAACCGACTTTAGTATTACTTTAAGATAAGCATTTTTACTTAACTAATCTTCTGATCCCACACACTCTTCTGGTTTGTATGACAGGTCCCTGCAGCCTCTTCTCCCTTTAGTGGTTGGTTGTCCCCCCGTCATCACCAGAGAAGGATCAGGTAAGTATAGTGCTTTTCGCAGTGTTTAAGCCTTGCAGCTTCTCTGCAAGGGAACATTTTTGTTCTCCCCAAAGATGGACTTTAGCCATTTTTCATCCTATGCTCAGCTCTACAGGGCCCATATGTGTCAGGTTTAAAAGCAGCAATACTTAGTAAAACATCTGTTTTGGGTTGGTGTTTTAACACTTTCAGACAGAACGCATAATTGTTAACATCATATAATTTCATGTTCTTAAAAGTTACCTTTCCATTTTAATCTGTAACTATAAATTTCTGCAACAGTCGCTTTTTTCCAAAATGGCAACCTGGAGGCATTATATACACCATTGTACAAAATGCACAGAGAAATGCTTTATCTAGCTTGTATGGTTGCCTCACAGGTTTTCTTAAGTCTACAATGACATACAAGCCATATCTTATGCAATCCCTGTATTAGGAGTTTCAGACAGCCGAGGTGGCGATAATGAACGCTGACCCTCCCATTCAGGAATCCGTCTGGAAAGCACAAAGTGAATCAAGCAGGCATTTCTTTGAAACAGAAAAAAAAGGTAGGGATCTGCAACGGAGTTTTAAAAACTCTTGCAATGTACAAAGATCACATTGAGGTGACTGTTCTTTTATAACTCAACAAAACCGAGTTATAAATTTAGGCTGCAGGAATAAATTGCATCACTTAACATGCACCATATGACATTTTACAATTAAGAGTCTTTGCCAATGAAATGATTAAGTCTTAAAAGCAAACGTGCTTTGCCAGGCAGAGCAAAGCAAAAGGTTAATTTAACTAGCCTATTTCCCAGCTGCTCATACTTCTTCTATTCCTTTGTTCCTCTGCTCCATTTCAGGAGCAAAGAAAGAAAGTCCTGTGTAAGCTCAGAGCTGCTCCTTTGGGGTTTACATGGGGCTGAGGACTCCTCACATTGCAATTTGGTACTGCAGGAATAATCACCAACATCACATGAAGTAACATGCTGCTCTATAGCATGAAGTACAAAATATTTTATTCAATCCTAGCAGCTTACTGCAGCAGCAATGGAGTGAAAAAAAGTGTAGGGAAAAAAATATGCACCCAGCACAGGTAAATACAGATTTTCTTTATTACTATTAACCACTTCAATACAGGGCACTTTCACCCCTTTCCTCCCGAAGCCAATTTTCAGCTTTCGCACTTTGAATGAGAATTGTGTGATCATGCAACACTGTACCCATATGACATGTTTTCTTTTTTTTCTTAGATAGGTAGGTGCTTTCTTGTGGTGGTATTTAATTACCACTGGGTTTTCTTTTTTTGTTAAAACAATAAAAACAAACTTTTCTTCGTTTCTGTTATAAATTTTAGCAAATAAGTAATTTTTCTTCTTCACTGATGGGCTGCACTGATGATCAGTGCCCTGATTGTCAGTGTAACCAAAGCACTGACAGCCTTGCAGGTATTGGTTGTCTCTTCACACAGACACAGCATGTGAGGAAAAGACTGCCAAAAACTAATAAGTCTGTTTACAAGTGATCAGCTGTGACTGGACACAGCTGATCACATAGTAAATGGCCGCTTTTATTGGCCCTTTAATCTGTGATCAGCTGTGTCCAGAAAACATAGCGGTAACAGGGCGCACGCAATGCGCGTTTTCGGAGGAGGTCTATAGATGCCCTCCCAGAACAAGACAACCGTCCTGTAGCCATCTTTTGGCTAAAGTGTGGTATTAAAGTGGTTAAGCGTCCAGAACAAATTAAAATGTAACCTCAAATTATAATAAGATAAACACATACAAAAGTAAAAGCCTAATTAAAATGGATGAGATGACTAAAGAGGCAAAAAAAAAAAAAACAAAAAAAACCAAAACACTTATTTATGAAGGTTGGCCACAGAATAGCAGATGGCTCCCTGAACATGAAGGTCTACAAAAAGCACATAATACACACACAGTATACCTACATAGAAAAGTGAAGAATCTGATTGACAAATTTTCCCAAAAGGTCAGAAAATCTGCACTTCTAAGTGCCTGAAGTGCTCATTATAGCCCAATTGCAAACAGGGCTTTAAACTGAATAATTACGTCTGATTATTGGACAGTGTTTGACCAGTCAATGACTTTTACGATGTGTTTCACCTTCTTATAATGAATGTAAAAGTAATTTTCCAATTACCCCTCTCAAATCTTACTGGCCAGCCTAACTCCTTACCTGGTTAATTGCTGTGTGGTTGCCATGGAAGGGAGACTGCCTATCCTTATCCCGATGATGTCTGCTGCTGTGTTTACTTCTTTGAAGTTGCTGACGTAATTTAGCAATCTAAGGATGAAACATTATAGTAATCAGTAATGTAAACAAGGTGCATACACAATGTAATTAAAAAGTACTGTTCTTTGTTTTAAACATTAAAAGTACAATTACCGCCTTCAAATAGGGACAAACCAAGCAATTCAAAGCCCAATTACATTTCTGAAGTGGCATACCAATTAATGTAACCCTATTATGACAGAAAACTGGTGGCTGCCATTGCGTACCTTCTTCTGAAAATGCTATCTGAAAGCCTGCTATGTTTAAAGGCACACCATCAGAAGAGATTACTGGAGGCTGCCATTATTGAACTCCCCTTTGAGAGTGCTAGTTGCTTGGGTGGCATTTTGATACGGACTTCAAAGCTGTCCAGGTTGCTGACCAGGAAAAAGTGTAGTGATAAGTAGTTCTGACACTTCTTCGCAACACTATTTAATATAAATACACATTTACATGATTGTGGTTGAAACATACTGAAGTCAAATACAACCATGCATTTAGCACTTTTAAAAGGCGGCCTGCAATGGCATCCCTCAAACAGCTATCATTAAAAGGTGTTCCTATAACCACTTGCCCCAAATGGATGTATCCGTACATCCTCTGGTTTAAGTGATTCTACCCGACTCATGACTGCAGATGCAATCCTGACCCTCGCATCTTTTTTTATAGCCAGCGATGCTGAATAATGTAAAAGTGTGGTGGAAGGTGGCGTGTTAAGTCATGTGTTAACATGTGTTGCATCAAGGCAGGCTATTCATTGTGTGCACTTGTCTCAATACACACACTAAGTGTCATTTCTGTCTGTTGCCTTGGCTCTCTGCATGAGTCACTTCTAACAAGTTTTTCTGACACCAATAAAAAGATGAAGGGAGGGAGTGCCAACACACAGCCTGTGACTGACAGCCTCAGCTCTGTTCCAGCCTGCTGTGTGAAGAGGGTGTGTCCCCCTCCCATCCAATCATCTCTCACTGAGCTCTGCAGAGTGAGACTTCAGATCCCTGCCGCATCGCAGCATGAACACCACTAGACCTCTTAATGTATGATGTGATATATGGCACAAAGCTGTCAGTAGCAGATCCTTTAAGTCCTGTAATTTGCAAGGTGGGACCTCCATTGATCAGAGTTTTTTCCAGCAGATCCCACAGATGCTTGATGGAATGAGATCTGGTGAATTTAAAAGTCAAGTCAACACATGAAACTCATTGTTTTCCTCAAACCTTTCTTGAAACATTTCTGCAGAGTGGCAGGGCACACTATCCTGCTGAAAGAGGCAAATGGGAATAACGTTTCCACGAAGAAGTGTACTTGTCAGCAACAACGTTCAGGTAGGTGGTAGATATCAAAGTATATGTGGAAGTACATCCACATGGATGGCAGAACCAAGGTTTACCAGCATAACCTTGCCAGAAGCATCACACTGCCTCCGCCGGGTTGTCTTCATCCTCATGCCATCTCTTCCCCAGGTAAGCAATGCACACGCACTGGGCCAACCATATGATGTAAAAGAAAATCAGGACATATCAGACCAAACCACCTTCTTCCATTGCACTGTGTTCCAGTTCTGATGCTCATTGCATTGTAGGTGCTTCTGGCTGTGGAAACAGCCAGACCTCCAAATACTATGTTGGTAGGATCTCTAACTTTGGGCCCTAGCATGGGCATCCTGACCAGTCTGTGGCTTTGTAGCCCCATACAAACTGCAATGCCAATATTTTTCTGTGTTCCCATAACATAATTTTGTTGAAGTTCTTCGAAGGACACAGGAATTCCAAAGGGGAAGGCAACAACCATTGAGGTCTAACAGATGTGGAGATCTGAAGGAATCCATGCTTGAATCAGGCTAAATGAAGAAAGGGCCAAGCAAAATATGGAAATTACCATGACCACAGGGAAGGCACCGATTATCAACCTGGTGCTTCAGACCAGGAGAGACCAACACCAATAAGGGGATCGGTTACCTTGAGAAATAAAAAGTCTCAAACCAGTGAAGGCAGGAGGGCCAACCACCAAAAAAATGCAGATGGAGCAAACACTACCCAAATGGGAGAAAAAAACCAAAAAAACAAAAGAACTAAAAACAATTAAAATGTTTTCTGGGTCAAGATTCAGAACAAAATCCCCAACAGAAAGTTTGAACAGACATAACCGGTCCAATGAAAATCCCATTTGGTCAACTGTAGGAAAAACAAAACAAACCTAGAATACCTAACCCTTGACCTCAATGAAAAGGAAATTTGGACAGGCATAGAGGAGTGTCTCAAGCCGTGTACACAATGAGAAAATCGGACAAAGAAAAAAAAAAAAAAAAAAAAAACGTGCATGCTCAAAAAACAAAAGAATACATTACAATACATCACTTCCAAAGTTGTATTTGGTCTTACCAGAAATTTTGTAACCTATTCGTTTTCGATATGAAAGTGGCATGCAAAAACAAAATAATTCATCCAATATTCTCATGGTGTATGCTAGGACCATAAATTAGTACTTTTTTTTGGTTCAACCACAGTATGTGGATGTGGGAGAGGGGTGAGCGACACTCCTTGCTGAGGTATTGTGTTCTCACAGCGAGGAAACTTCCCCACCATCAAAATACACTGGTCAGTGCTGCTGGCTATCAGGCAGGGAAAATCCAACAGGCTGGATGTACAGAAGTAGATCAGATGCATTTTGGTCCATGTATGGTCGGCTTAAGGTAAAAACCAGTTCATCAACAGGAGGCTTAAAGTTTAACACACCTAACCTTTGACTACAGGGAAAAGGAACTTTCACCTTTGAAAATCAGGTCTCCACCTGCACAGACACTTCATTCACAAGTGATCTGTGAATGAATAAACTACAAGTCCCGTCTTCTACTCTGGCAAACAGACTTGCAGCTCTCAAAAGAATACAGGTATAGTAATCACTGCACTAGTAGTCCATTGACACTCCCTACAGCTCTGCAACTGAAAATCCATACCTATGCAGAGGTAGAGAGGAAGCTGCTGCAGGAGCCTAGCATTGCACCTACAATCCTAAGGTCTCCTTCCAATCAGCACCCAGAGGTAATCCTGGGATGTGATCACCACACTGAAACCTGCCTAATCACTTGCCACCACTATATTTCAGGAATCATCCAACCTACCCCTGAAAAATAGCAGCATATGCAGCTGAAGAGCGAGGAGGGAAGGCTACACATAAGGAACGGGTCAAAAAGTCCATAGGGTATGAATTCTGTGAGCATGGATTTGAACTGAACAGCCCCACTCAATGACGACCCAAGGCTACCAATGCTAGATACCTGGAAATAAATCTTTAGCGGAGGTTCGCAGTTGATAGGACATTTAGTACTGCTCGAACTGATAGAATCCAGGAAATATACACTTTTCATGGAAGGCCTTCCAAAAGTTTCACAACTGTGATGCCAGAAAAAGGCACTAGGGCGAGTGCCGTGAGGAAGGACTGATCCCTGTCAACCTTGTAGGTTAAGAAGTCTCTTAGGAGAGGGACAGGACTAAGGAGAGTCAAGCATCGCAAAGAGTGCAATGAGAGGGCAAAGGACTCCCTAATTAGGGAGGTGTGCGAGCTCAAGTGGGATGCCAAACCCAAAGATAGGGATCCTACCAACGTACGATTTGGAGGTCCAATGGTGTGGGGAACCCGAACAAACCTGGAAAGATGCCAAATGGAGTGCAGTAACACCAAAAGGCTGAGGAGGGGCTGGAAGAGGTGCCTAACTCAGAAGATCCTACCAATTTTCCATTCCACTAAAGAATTACTTAAAATACCAGGTATAGAGGGAAAGGGCTGTGCAGCTGTAAGAAATCTAAAACTCCTAGGTCTAGAACAGCAGGCTGATCCTCTAAATGCAGGCTAGAACACGCAAACAGTTGAAGTGGTGCTGCTACCTTCCTTCAAATCTCTGCTCCACCCGGAGCTCAGACTGAATGGCTGCTAATACCTCTGTGTACTGTGAACCACTGGAGGGACAGTCAGGAAAGCAGCTAAATGGCAATATCCTGTATTGAAATGACATGAAACAGCTGTAAAACAGCCAATGCATTTTGGCCATTAGCTGAAACGATTTTGCTGTTTTATCTCATTGCAATAAAAGATATTGCCATTTGGCATTTACCCGATTGCCAAAAGTTCCTCCAGTGGTTCAGGGCAGAACATACTGCATAACCCAGGTTAGTAACTGACGCTTGTAATTCTGATTCAGGTAGCTCAAAAGTCACCGAAGAAAAAAAACTTAAAAAAAAAGAAAAAAAAAAAAAGAAAAAAAGGCCTATCTACGGCAAACTGAGCATCTTGATCAAAGCCGGAGAGAAAAGAAAGTACTAGCAAAAATAATTAGATTTGCCAGCAGAGCTTAAGTAAAGATGTTCAGTCTCTTTGAAAACTAGCAAAAACTATAGGCTTAGCTGGCAGAGGTGAGGTTATATGGATGCTGGGTTATATGGATGCTGGCTTCAACTTATTTGTTCACTAGAATCCCAACCTCTTGTAGGTGGCAACATAAGCCAAATGTTTAAGAATTTCTGTGTCCTCAGAAGAAATAAAGAATAATTTTTTGTACATCAAGTTTTAAACATTTTCAACACTTATAATGCCCAGGATATGAAGTATTTGCCCATCAACAACTATAATTACGAGTCAATATTAATACCAACTCAGCAGTTAACAGAAAATGCATTAATTTAGAATAATGAACAGAATTCATTAAGCATTCTCAACACTCAATCTCAGAAGAACATATGACCACACAAGAATTGCTATATCAATGCAAAGTGCCTTCCCCCCATTCAGCACACAGCAGCTGCCTAACCTCTTTCAGCTGCTCGTTGCTGCCCCAGGATGCAGATCGCTTGTGAGAGCTTTTCTTCTTTTCAGCATACTCTTCAGCCCAAGCACTTTCTGTCTGTTTGGTATAAAGAAAAAGGAAGTATATTCTGCATTATAATTGCATATACATCATTTAATTAGGCCATGCATAGCAGAAGATTTAGTGAGGCATGATTTAATTGGTATGCCGAATACAAACGACTTGTGCAGCAGTGATTTGCGGCATGTCACTTAAACAAAACATGAATACAACAAATGAAATTAAATCATAGGCTTGATGCACATATTAGTGCAACTATTGTCTTCAATCAAGCCTTTGAAGCAAAATCTTGTACTTTACCTATACAGGAGTAAAAACGGGTTCACTTTATGCATCCTCTCCCCAGTACTCACCTGCTGGGAGCAGAAAAAGTCACTCTAAATGCTTTACATCCCGGTCACATCAAAGCCGATTTTGAAAGCGTGCGAACTTACAGTGAACTCACACGATATCAAAATCTGGTGACCTGCCGATTTCATTGCGATTTGCAAGACATCGACACAGATGTCTATGCAAATCACAACAAAAGTAGTGCATGCACTACTTTAGAAATCGGTGCAGCTCTGACCAAGTTAGAACTGAAACCGATATGACCACTCTAATAGCGGACAATAGGGTGCGACTTGGCATACGATTTGCAAATCGCATGCCAAGTCGCACCCGATGTGACCGGAGGCTAAGAGCCGCTCTGCAGTAAAGTGGGGGTGGGGGGAATAGAATAAAATCTGCTGATTTGCACTGCATGCGAACAAACACATGCTTCTATGCTTCTAAAGTGTATTTCCACCTTTGCAGTCTAATTTGGGAAATTCCTATTATATGTTTATGTGTTCACACAGCATACTTTAAAAGTGGTAGTAAACTACTTACTTTTTTTTTTTTTTTTTTTTTTTTTTTTTAACATTTACCTACAGGTAAGCTTATAATAAAGCTTACCTGTAGGTAAAAAGTAATATCTCCTAAACGTCCACCATTTAGGAGATATTCACTCTTTTTGAGAGCCAGCACATGCGCTCTGAAGGAACGACATACCCGTGCCATTCCTTCAGAGTACTGTGCAGTGGCCCGAGACCCCTGCACATATGCGCGGGAGTGACATCATCACGGCTCAGCCAGTCAGACAGCTGGAGCTCACAAACTTGGAAGGAAGACCGGGTGAAGATGAAGCCTCTACAGTGGTGACAGCAAGCCACTGGAGGGCTTTGTTTTAAGGTACACTATATTGCCAAAAGTATTGGGACATCTGCCTTTAAACAAACAAACTTTAATGGCATCCCAGTCTTAGTCCGTAGGGTTCAATATTGAGTTGGCCCACCCTTTGCAGCTATAACAGCTTCAACTCTTCTGGAAAGGCTGTCCACAAGGTTTAGCAGTGTCTATGAGAATGTTCGATCATTCTTCCAGAAGGGCATTTGTGAGGTCAGGCACTGATGTCAGACGGGAAAGCCTGGCTCATAGTCTCCGCTATAATTCATCCCAAAGGTGTTCTATCAGGTTAAGGTTGGGACTCTGCAGGCCAGTCAAGTTCCTCCACCCCAAACTTGCTCATCCATGTCTTTATGGACCTTGCATTGTGCACTGGTGCGCAGTCATGTTGGAAAAGGAAGGGGCCATCCCCAAACTGTTCCCACAAAGTTGGGAGCATGAAATTGTCCAAAATGTCTTGGTATGGTGACGCCTTAAGAGTTCCCTTCACTGGAACCAAGGAGCCAAGTCCAACCCCTGAAAAACAACCCAACACCAGAATTTCACCTCCACCAAACTTTACACCTGGCACAACGCAGTCAGGCAAGTACCGTTCTCCTGGCAACCGCCAAACCCAGACACATCCATCAGATTGCCAGACAGAGAAGCGCGATTCCTCACTCCAGAGAACACGTCTCCACTACTCTAGAGTCCAGTGGCGGTGTGCTTTATACCACTGCATCCAACCCTTTGCATTGCTCTTGGTAATGCAAGGCTTAGATGCAGCTGCTCCATGAAGTTCTCTATGCACTGTTGTTGTGCTAATCTTAAGACCACATGAAGTTTGGAGGTCTTTAGCTATGGACTCTGCACAGTTTGACTTCTGCGCACTGTGTGGTTCAGCATGCACAGACCCCACTCTGTCATTTTACGTGACCTACCACTTTGTGGCTGAGTTGCTGTTCCCAGTTGACTGTGGAATATTTAGCAGCAAGGAAATTTCACGAATGGACTTATTGCACAGGTGGCAACCTATCACGGTACCACACTTGAATTCACTGAGCTCCTGAGAGTGATCCATTCTTTCACAAATGTATGTAGAAGCAGTCTGCATGCCTAGGTGCTTGATTTTATACACCTGTGACCATGGAGGTGATTGGAACACCTGAATCCAATGATTTGGAGGGGTATCCCAATACTTTTGGCAATATAGTGCAAGTCTTTCATAATGTGAAAGTATGTGATGCAGAGTGCAGAATTATTCACAAAACTCTATAAGCTGCTTGCATTGCATAGTAATAGTTTGCAATATGCAATTGGGGGACAATTTTTGCATCAAAATACAATGTACCCTCCAAGCCATGAACTCTTTAACCCTTTGTTGGGGCAGACAGTATGCACATCTAGTTTATGACTGATAATGAAGATCTCCAGCATAGTACATATGTTAATTATGGTAAACAAATCTCCAGCACATTTCTAAAAGCAGTATTAAGCTCAAAACCAAAAATTTAATATATTGCATCTTACCGGTCATTAGATGTGGTGGCTGCATCGTTTTTCTTTTTTTAGGCTTTTTGCCCCCTCTGTTTTCACATAGTTACCTAGCTAGTACCACACCACCTGTATTAAAGTACACCCACTCTATGGATGAAGGAGCACGGGGGACACCATTGGACAGCAGCATTGTCAGTCTGGGAGAATGGAGTGTTAGGATGAACAAGCAGCTTTAAATACGCTAACAAACTGAAGCCAAACTCCAGCTCACACTGCAGTTACACAAGCAGTTATAGATGTTTTTCCTTTGGGCATAAAGTTTTACATGAATAAAAGCTGATCATTGTATGCACCACAGCCAGCGTTAAATAGTTTGTCTCATCTCTGTAACTGATACAATCTGCTGGAGAGTTTGTTCTTTTGAAAAACCAGACTTCCAGGCTGGATCACCAGGTGAAAATAGAATAAAAGAGTAAAAAAGAATAAAATGCAGCCATCACACTGAAGAAATGATAAGCTGCAATATATTAAAATGTATTTTGGGGGGTTTAATATCACTTTAACATTACACAGAAGGGGAAAGCCAAGAGTTATCAAGTACAAAGGTTCTCCCTCCTGAGCACTGACCTGAAAAAACTCACAAAAACTGGATTGACTCCTCCCCTACATCACCATAATGAACCTCAACCAAGCCTCCTTCCCCCATTTTAGAGGCCCATGACAAGGTCATTAAACTACGTAATTCACACAGCTACCAACCTCTGCTATCCCATGCATCTTGCTGTCCGCGGACATCAAAAAAGCCTTTAATGGGTTCAATTGGCAATTCACGGGAGTGACTCTAAAACATATTAGCATGCGAAATAACTTTATTGTATGGATTAGTGCAATCTACTCCATCCCTTCTCTCTCTGTCTATGGTGTCTTCTCCGAGTCCTTCATGATTTCAAACAGCAGTCAAGAGGGCTTTGCCCAATTTCCCTTCCTATTCTCATAGACTCACTTGAGCCCTTCTAGTACTAAGTACAGAGCAATTCAAATATAAAATGCTTACAAGTAGGAGATCATCATTACAAAATCTCTGCCTATGCAGATGATCTTTCTTCCTTCTTAAGATCAGAACTTCCAAAAATCAGAAGCAATGAGCATCGCAATGACTTCTCAGCAAACTCAAAACTAACTTCTAATTAATATGGGCAAACATGACACTTAAATACTTATGTACTACTTATTCTAATTTGAAGAACATCATTACTTTGAATTTTCTATCTGTCCTTCAGAAAAGAGGATTCCTACTCCAGAAGTTCTATTTTCTTGGTTGGCCAGTGCAACACTTCTAAAATTCCTAACCTATTAAAACTCCTGTACTTGCTCTCCATCTTACCCATACATTCTCCTTCCTTACTTCAGGTCAGTCAATTCCTTGTTAAAGTGGAGTTCCAGCTGAAAAAAAAATAGAAATCAGCAGCTACAAAAACTAGGCAATCGCAACGGAAGTGGGAGCGGGTACCTGTTCCCCAAAAGGTACCAATCCTTAATGGGGAAAGGGGGAAAAAGCATTAAAGCATAACTTCCCCTTTTGGGTGGAGCTCCACTTTAAGTTCTTGTGGGCGATCACACAACCTCTGCCTCAAAGCCATCTCCTCTGTCTCCCCAAAGCACATGGAAGCCGTGCCTAACATGACACACTCATACCACACAGCTTGCCATCTGGTCAGACTGATTGATTGATCTAGGCACAGACACCAAACAATAGGTCATACTCAAGCAAATCCCCTTACATTACCCCCAGTGTAGAATACCCTGGTGCCACCCATATACACTCACGTATCTGAAAACATACCCAACAACTGGACCCTCTTTTTGGACCTGTGCTCAGGCCTTCCAGAAATATATCAGATGTGGTCTGAAATAAGATTTCCCTGTTTTTACTACAGAGAAAGAGGAGTTACATTCCTGGGATTCCTTGCATCTAAACTGAGACATTCTACTTGATAGAATCTCCAAACTGATAAAGTACCTAATTTTCCATTATAGTTTGTATCTGTTGTCATCTGGATTGCGAGGACTGCTGTATGTGAGCAACTGCAATTTGCTTTTCCTTAGTGCACACTGCAATCTGCCAAATCATTGGTATTAGTTCATCTGGAGAGAGCAGTGGATGTTATTTGAGAAACAAGTTGAGAGCGAGGCTACACTGCTCTATGCATACCGAGAAGAGTCAGACTCAGCTGTGTTCTGTGAAAAAGGATTTCCCTGCTTTTACTACATATCTTTTATAGAATTCTTGGGTTTCCTTGCATCTAGACTGAGACATTCTACTTGTTACAATTGCTAATCTCATACATGTACATAAAATGATCCCACCAAGTTTTTGCTTTACTTTGTAACTATTATGTCAGCATAGGATTAGGTTTACACATATATGGGCCAGTGGGGCACACGCAAAATGCTCTGCTCTTCTTAATAGCACCCCTATGCATCAGAAAGCACAACATTTTTGGGTGCTTGAAACTGCATGATTCTATGCAGCCACATTTTAAAACATTTTCCACAGGTACAGCAGCCCATTCCAATGAACGCACTGCTGTGCCCACACAAATGCAGCATGCAGGACCCACACAGATGTGAACCTCACCCGAGAGGACTGTTGTATGTCAGCTACTGCAGTGTGCTGTCCCTCACTGTGCACTGCAATCTGCTAGTTACCCCTTTTCTATTAAGAGGACTGCTGATTTGAAGTACATCTTGGAACTGAAAAAGCAGAGTAAAAGTTATCCAGGTGGTTTGTTACTGCAGTGGAGAGTGTGAGAGCGCTGAAATCACTAGATACTCTTCCAATGAAAAGTAAGGTACTACGGAGGCCATAATCGATCATGAATAGAACTGATCACTGATCTATTCTCTTCTCTATCAGATACTAAAGGTGGGAATACACAATTAGAAATTTGACTGATCAGTCATCAGACGACCGAGAGGCATTCGTTCGTTGGTCGAAATCATGGCCCACATTAACCAATCTAAAAAAATCGTTCGTCGGGCAATACATAGTGTTGACATCTTCCGTACAAGTGGAAGTGATGCAGTGTGCGTGTGACTTTTATGCCAGACCCTTCCGGCCAGAACGAGCGATATACACAACAAGGAACAGCAATGAGTATAATATCGTTTATTAAATTAACTATATACATAAATAGTGATGCATAAAAATATAATATGCAGAATTCTGGTCTCATCTCATTAGGCCAATCTACTTTTAACATTTGGATTTTTCGTTTGTGTTTACCAATATTCCTTGGACATAAATTTCCGAGTCATGTTCAGTTTCCGCTCATGCGTGATTTCGCTTGATAGATTTTTTTCGTACAACAGTTATACCACCACATAGAAAATCGGTCGTTCGTTTGGGAAACGACAATTTTTCACTGTTTAACCGGATTTTTTCGTTCACAATATCGTTATTAGCTAAAACATCTTGCTCATCAACTAAAAAATTGTTCGATCAGTGGTTCCGCGAAATTATTTGGACGATTTTCTTATCGTGTGTATGGGGCATAAGTAATGCTGTGTATACCCTAGGTTCCATGAATGGCTCTTACTATGACTCAACTGTCAAGCCTCCCACTTTCTTCATTCCAAACAATGACCCTCTGTTAAAGTCCCGACAGCCAACACGAGTCCCTTTTGTTTAGACTGCTCATAAGATATATCTTGCCTGTACCACTTCCTATGTCATTCTCAAGGCATCTCGTTTACTTCGAAATGCTACAGTCATTGCCAAAAATATTGGCACCCCTGCATTTTTGTCAGATAATGCACCGTTTCGCCCTGAAACCTGTTGCAATTACAAATGTTTAGGCATTCTCATGTTTGCTTTTCTTTTATCTTTTGTTTGTTTTGGATAACACAAAAAAGTAGAAAAGCAAAAAGCCAAATCTGACACATTCCACGCAAAACCTCAAAAATGGACTGGACAAAATTGACACGCTCAATTTAATCTTTGGTAGCACATTCCTTGGAAAAAATTACTGAAATCTATTGCTTTCTGTAACCATTAATGAGTTTCTTACACCTCTCTACTGGAATTTTGGACCACTCTCCTTTCGCCAATTGCTCCAGGTCTCAGATTGGAAGGGCTCCTTTTCACAACTGCCATTTTGAGATCTCTCCACAGATGCTCTATGGAATGGAGATCTGGACTCATTACTGGCCAGTTCCGTACTCTCCAGTGCTTTGTCTGAAACCATTTCTGGGTGCTTTTTGACATTCTCCTGCTGTAAGAGAGTTGAGTCTGTCAGAGGTCATGGGTCTGACACAGGGTCCTATATTGCACCCCAGAATTCTTTGGAAGTCTTCAGATTTCATAATGCCATGCTCACGGTCAAGACATCCAATGCCTGAAGCAGCAAAGCAACCCCAAAACATCAATGAACCTCCACCATGTTTGACTGTAGGGGAAAAAATCCCAACCGCTTTATTTGGAAAGCCTCCATCTCTACCCAGGAATCAAAACATATATGATCGGCAACAAGGCGAGAATGAACTGTAGAGACTTTGATGGTCTTGAATCACCCAGTGATTCAAGACAATCAAAAGTGTTGCCTCCACCAACGGCTGAAATTAACTCACCAAAAGATATTGCTATAATTATAGAACAGCAATAAAACGCCTCTATAAATGATTCACTCCTGCACACGCTGGAGCAAGTACACATAGAAACGTTGATTGCTAAACATATCCTGTATTGTCGCGAACGCCAGAGTGAGAGCAATAATTCTTGAACCAGACCTCCTCTAACACAAAACCGATGACCTATAAAAGGGGCTTTAACCACATCCCCACTGCCCTATAGTAGATATACTGCTACAGGGTGGCAGGGTTGCGCAAAATCAAATATAAATAAATGTGATCTTTTTACCGGGTAGGGGCACGTGAGAGTCCTACCCGCGCCGCCATTCGAGGCCATCACCAGGCCCGGCTGGTGATTCCCCGCCGGCACCCAGTGGCTACCGACGACGGGGAGGAGGGCCGCTTTGTTTCCCAACAGTCTTGTCGGCTCGGACACACTGCTCTGGATGGCTGTGCACAGCACAGCCATCCTGAGCAGTGTATTTACAGTGAAGCACCAGCACACCGCCCCCCAGTAAAACACTCCCAGCACACAGTTAACCCTTTGATCGCTCCTCATGTTAACCCCTTCCTGCCAAGTGCGATTAGTACAGTGGCAATGCTTTTTTTATGCACTGATCACTGTATTGGTGTCACTGGGGATGTCAGTGACACCACGTCAGTTTTCCCCCAGTGTCAGAATGCCGGCCACAGTCCTGCTATAAGTCGCAGATCGCCGCCATTACTAGAAATAAAAAAAAATCCAGTATATATACACTGCCATTCGTAAATGCTATATCTTTCATGTAACCAAATAATTTATTATTATTATACAGTATTTATATAGCGCCAACAGTTTGCTTAGTGCTTTACAATATAACGGGAGACAATACAGCAACCTTATACCCAATAAGTGAAATGACAAATAACAGTGTAGCCCCAAATAATATGCCAAACATAAATAAAGTGTGACACACTCAATCCCTCTAAACAACACACTATAAGGGATTCAAAAATGAGTGCACAAAATGATTTCATCCTCATATTCCTCCCTTTCGTTTCTTTACGTGCATAACAGTTCCTGCAAGGGAAAAATCCTTTTTGGTCTAAAAATGTCACCCCTTTACTTACACCGGGTGGATCTATCACATTCCTAACTACCCTAGTTCTAATAGTAGGTGCCTTTCTGTATGTAAATTTGGTGCTGTCTGGCCTTTTTTAAAAGCGGATTCGGTTTTGAATAAAATTTTATCAATGTTTTCTAAAAAATGTTTTCAACCATTTTATAATGTACATTAAAATCTAAAAATTATAGCCAACTGGTCAATAACACTATTCTCCTTATTTCTGAAAGATAAGGGTAAGGAGAATAGTGTTAATGACCAGGGGTGACATTTTTAGACCAAAAAGGATTTTTCCCTTGCAGGTACTGTTATGCATGTAAAGAAACGAAAGGAGGAATATGAGGATGAAATCATTTCGTGCCAATACCACAGGAAGGGAGTTCATTATTCAGGATTTTATTTCTTGTGGGACTGAGGGGGTGGCATACGCCTTAGAATGTTCCTGTGGTCTTCAGTATGAGGGGAGGAAGAAGAGACCACTATGGAAGAGATTACATGAGCATGTGCAGATTAAAAAGGGGTTTCCCAAGCACAGTGTGCCCAGACATTTTTTGGCTTATCATAATAAAGACCCCTCCTCACTGTGTTTTTGGGGTATAGAAAGATATAAAGGTCATTGGAGAGAAAGTAACAAGATACGTTCCCTAAGTAAATCAGAGTCCAGGTGGATATAGGATATAGGTTCCTAGAGGCTTGAACGTGGACTTTGATTTAAATTGTTTTATTAGTGATTTTTAGTAGTATAGTGTTCATTGTTGAATTTTATTATGTACCATCTGGCATTTGTGTATTTATTTATAAATAGTGATCTGGCATAATTTTTATATTATTTTAGTGATTTATATGTATTATATATTCTATAGATTTTATATATTTATTTATATGGATTTTAGAATTTTTGTAAACCCATGGTATGGGTGTCTACATGGGTATTTATTATTATATCTTTTTCTGATTGGGATGTCCCGTATTCATTAATATACTTATTATCTATATTTTTAATTTTAATTTAATGTGGGTTTTTGTACGTTTTTTCAGCATTTTTTTATATATTGCATACAGGTATTTAATAAAATTTATTCGGGTACAGTATCAAGGGTATATATATATTATTTTTATAATCTATATTTAATTTAGGGAATGGTGCATGATTATTTGGGTGGTGATTAGTGCCTATTTATTCCCATATATGTCCATAGGGGGGCTGGGAGTTATATAGTACAACTATGTTATGTTATTTTTGGGACATAGGACTTCTAGTATATGGCCCCTGATCATATCATGGCGTTGATAGTGCCCTGTAGTGCTTTTGATATAGTATTGAGAATAGGGAGTTTGGGTAGTCTTTTTGGGTATATCCTTTGCCGATAGTATGGTTGTGCTGACCTGTTTTTTGGCTGATTTATCACCGCAATAGTGGACTTGGGAACTGAGGAAGCGGACTCCAAGAAAATGGCCGCGGAGATCTGCTTCCGGTGGTTGATGGGTTGCCAGTTACCTATATATGGAGTTCCTGCCTTCATGGGCATATACCCTGAGGAAGTCACGTGCTAGGCGTGACGCAACGCGTTGGTACACGGGGAGGCATTTCCGGGTACGCGGTGACGTCACTTCCAGCGTGGGGGCCATATTGGAACACCTTTATTGATACCCATGCAGTACACCTCTAGCATGAGGTGAAACAGCGTTTTTGGGAGGAATGAACATGTGAGTGGGCATTTAATTATTTATATGCACAATTAATACAGATTACACTATGGGGGATCTTCTTGTTTTATTATGATCCTGGGAGAGGTTGGCTGCGGCTATACGGAGGTTTGGAGTAAGGAGCACTTACCACTACTGAGGGGAGCCTGTGAAGAGTCTGTCCTTAATAGGATCGGCGTGATCCCCTAAGCGAGCTGACCCTGTGGGGTCGATGTAAGGAGGTGAGGGCCACTTAAGGATTGCCACGTATTGGTCACCTACACATTGTCACTTGCATGCGAGTCAAGTTGGAGCACCATCATTATATATTGTTTGTGGACTTGCACATTATGAATATAGGATTTGCTTACGGATTTGATTTTTGGTGTGTTATTCACTATTTATTGTATGACACTGTACATCACTTGCACTTATGTTCCCTTAGGAGGGAAGTCACGTATTGCACTCATTTTTGAATCCCTTATAGTGTGTTGTTTAGAGGGATTGAGTGTGTCACATTTTATTTATGTTTAGCATATTATTTAGCGCTACACTGTGTTATATTTGTTATTTCACTTATTGGGTATAAGGTTAGTGTCAGCAGCTTTTGGGTTAGGGCCCAATTTTAAGCGCAGAAGGATCATCTCTATTTTAATACAGCAATAGTACAATTCAATACAAGAGGGAGAGGAGGGCCCTGCTCCTCGGAGCTTACAATCTAGGATGGAGGGGCTAGTAGTACAAAAGGTAACTGTGGGGGATGGACTGGTTGAAAGAGTAGAAGATTCCATTGTTAGCTGAGGGCAGGATAGGCTTCCCTGAAAAAGATAGGTTTTCAGAGATCGCCTAAAAGTGAGCAGAGTAGGCGATAGTCTGAAATTGGGGTAGAGAGTTCCAGAGGATGGGAAAAGCTCTGGAGAAGAGCATGGGAGGAGGACAAGGGAGCTAGAGAGCAGGAGGTCCTGTGAGGAGCAAAGAGTACGGTTTGGGTGATACTTAGAGATAAGATCGGTGATGTAATTTGGGGCAGAGTTATGAATGGCTCTATACGTTATTGTTAATGTTTTGAATTTTATCCGTTGGGCACTGGGAAGCCAGTGGAGGGATTGGCAGAGAGGGGTGGAGGATACAGAACGGTTAGTGAGTTAGATGAGTCTGGCAGCAGCATTCATGATAGACTGAAGAGGGGATAGCCTGCGATGAGGTAGGCCAATTTACACATAATTTTTTTTTTTAGCAAAGACAAGTAGCAAAATAAATTCTCAAAATGTTTTTTTTTTTTATAGCGCAAAAAATAAAAACCACACAGGCAATCAAATAACCCAAAAGAAAGCTCAATTCAGGAGAAGAACGGTCGTAAATGTAATTTGGGTGCAGCGCTGCATGACCGCGCAATTGTAATTTAAAGTAACACAGCGCCGTAATGCAAAAAATGGCCTGGCCAGGAGGGGGGGGGGGGTAAATCCTCAGGAGGGCAAGTGGTTAAAAGTGTTACCTATAGACAATATTGGGTTCTAAAGTATGTCACCAATTCAGGAGCGCATGGAAATTTAAGATTTGATATGTTGGATATCCATTCACTTGGTGCAACCTCATCTTTTATATATTACCACAAAAAACGGGTACTTTATTGCTGTTTTGTGCCCTAAAATTAAGTATTTTAGACTGAAATTTTGCATTTCCTAGACCTTTGTGCTAATATCATGTGACAAATGCAAACTACCATGACTTTATTCTCTAGCGTCTCTGCTTTCAGAAAATATAAGTTTTGGGAGTTTTATGTAATCTCCAGGCCTAAAATTATTTCTTAAATGTGTGAAAAAAAAAAAAGCAAAAAGGGCTCTAGCAGCAAAAGGGATAAAGGATAAACCTGAGATTTCCCTTTACGGAGGAGCATCCAGTCGGTGCTCATTATACTGCACGGTCTCTCCCCTCTGCTAGACCCCGGGTGCGATGCTGGAGGGAGGCAGGGAGGGGAGGAGGAGATAAACAGCGCAATGTTAAAAATATTAAAACGTTTAAGTCGCCATAGAGTCCCTTTTGTTTTAAAAGCCCCAGATATTCTTAAAAGTACCTCAGATTTAATTTTTTTTTTTATCTGAACTAGTAGATTGGGACCCTGATTTTGTCCTTGGACAAGTAGTTTTTTGAAAAATTTCCACACCCCTCCATCGCCAGTCCATATTTCCCAATACGGTGCTACATTAATTTAACTGAACAATTGTGCGGTCATGCAATGCTGTACGTAAATGAAATTTATGGCATTTTGTCCCCACAAATAGAGCTTTCTTTTGGTTGTATTTGATCACCTCTGCGGTTTCTATTTTTTTGTATTATAAACAAAGACGACTTACAATTTTGGGGGGGGGGGGGGGAATTTTCTACTCTGTTATAAAACATATTGAAAAAAAAACACAAAAATCCTTTATAAATTTAGACCAAAATGTATTCTGCTACATGGCTTTGGTTAAAAAAACAAAAAACAAAAAACGTGTATATTAGTTGGTTTACATGAAAGTTATAGCATATATGTACTGGAATTTTTTTTTTTATTTTTATATTCATAATGATGGCGATCAGTGATTTATAGTGGGACTGCAGTGAGCATTCTGACACTAACTTGACACTGGATGGGAACTGCCACTGACATCTCTAGTGACACCAATACAGTGATTAGTGCTAATAAAAAGCACTGACACTGTACTAATGACACTGGGCAGGAAGGGGTACCATCTGGAATGATCAAAGGGTTACCTTTCTCATGTTTTGTGCTTACTGTATGGTGTTTTACATTCATGACTAGGGCATTTTTTTTGCTATTCAGCACTGTGCTACTTTAACTGGCAATTGCTTGGTCATGCAACACTGAACATAAATGAAATTTACATAATTTTTAGCCACAAAAATCGAAATTTCTATTGGTGGTATTTGATCACTACTGGGTTTTTAAAATTTTTTATTATATAAATAGAAAGACTGAAACTTACGGATACATTTTATATTATATATATCATTTTTATTTATGAATTGGATCGTGGTAAAGTTATATTGTCTGCAAATTGCGATATATACACCCACTGGTCACTTTATTAGGTACATCTTGCTAGTACCAGGTTGGACAGAACTGCCTTCTTTCCCATTCTGATGCTTGGTTTGAACTTCAGCAAGTCGTCTTCACCACATCTAAATACCTAAATGCATTGAGTTGCTGCCATGTGATTGGCTGATTAGCAATTTATGTTACCAAGCAACTGAACAGGTGTACCTAATAAAGAGGTCGGTGAGAGTACACTGAAATTTACAGAGCTATACTTGTAATGGTGGCAGCGATCAGTGCCTCATAGCGTGACTGATAGTGTGGTGGGAAATCAGGCACTAACAGATAGCAGGGAGAGACATTGACTGACATGAATATTGCTAGTAACACTAATACAGTGATCAGACATACTGTACTAATTACACTGGCTGGGAAGGGGTTAACATCAAGGGGTTATATTTTATACAGAGTTGTGTGTGTTTGTAAACACAAAAGTCTATGCGGAGATTGAAAATATGTTGATTGCCTGTGTCCAAACAAAAGAATTTGGCTGAAATCTGATGACAAACTCCTGCTGTGTCTAATCTGGCCTGCCCCGCCTGCCAGAAAAACATGTACTATGGGTGGATCACAAAAAGTTATAGCTGAACTCCAAGGTCAATAAATATGGCCTAAATACAAAACTAAATTACTGTACATGCATACTTGAATTTTTGTGTACAATGAGTATTTTGTTGCTAAACTGTGCAGTTATTCAGCATGAACCCACTCCTGCTCTTTGTGCAGGCATTTACCATTAAAAAAAAAAAAAAAAACTAAAACAAAAAAAAACCCTCTACACAGCACAGTGATGACCTCACCTGCCTATCTTACCCAAACCAGCTCCTTGTGTCCTCTAACCAGATCAATACAGACTATGTGAACAAAATTGGAACAGGGACAGAGGCCTGTATGGAACCAAGAGGGCTGCATGCAGGAGGGTGGGGACATGCCTTATGGAACAAAATGTATCAAAAGGTACAGTTTTAATCAGATACAATCACTGCTGAACAAGTTAGGCAATATCAATTTAAAAAAATAACATACATGTTCATTGCGTACAACTGCATGACTAGGAGACCTTAAAATGGAGTTAAAGCCCAGCTCCAGGAAACCTAAAAATGATCCTGTAAGGGTTACTTGCTCGTGTCTGACACCCCTGGTCTAGAGGGAGCAAGAAGCACTTTCTGCCACTCCCCCTTGCTCTGCTAGTGGACGCAACACTCAAGCCCAATGCAGAGTTATGGTCCCAGCATTAGTTTTGATTATGTTAGAAGACCTTAGACCAGCAATGGGCAAACTACGGCCCGGCGGACCTTTTAATCCGGCCCGCGGAGCGTGATACAAAAAAAAAAAAAAAAAAAAAAAAACAGCCAGGGCAGGCAAACATTTGCATCATTCAGCGCGCTCAAATGCAATGATTGGCCAGTCTCGCTGCCACTCACATCCTGATAGCCAGTAATTGGCTGTCAGGATGTGTGTAGGCGGGGCAGCGTGACGAACGTGAGGGGAGCTAGGCTCCTCTCACAGTCCGCCCTGAAGACCGGTACGGTGCGGGAACACGGCGAGAGGAACGCGCGGAGCAAAGGTAAGTAAATTGACACAGGGGGGACTTGGCTTACTACTTGGGGGGGGAATAGTACTATGGGGGATGAAATACTATATGAGGGATGAATTAATATGGGGGATGAATTAATATTGGGGATGAATTACTATGGGGGGGATGAATTACTATAGGGGGGATTAATTACCATGCTTACTATGGGGGAATATTACTATACTTACAATAAATGGCATGGTAGTGGCTGGGCCGGCCAGCAGCTAGTCCGGCCCCCGGGTCCAATATATGAACCCATTGTGGCCCTCAAGTCAAAAAGTATGCCCACCCCTGCCTTAGACAGTCAAAGAATGAGGACTAAGGCTTCAGGGACTGGGCTAACAGTGTGGAGGAGAAGCCTGCAGAAACGGATGGTCAGGTATGTAAATCTGCTGTACAAAATCCCTAGACAGAAAAGAGAATTTAAAATCTAAAGTTCACCTTTTCCAGAAAAAAACCTGTGCAGTCAAGGGCAGAATGCACTAAAAATCTGTGCAGCTTTATAAAATGTTCATTTTACTGTCAAATGTGCAGGGCATAATCGGCCCAACCTAAAAGCCTGGCTGAAAAACTCCCAGTTTGCAATCTCCATGTCTTGCCTCATTTGCTTGGATGCAAAAAACCATTGGTTTGCATTTTTGCAATGCAGGAAGTGAGTGTCCAATGGTTTTCACACACTTATTATTATTATACAGTATTTATATAGCGCCAACAGTTCGCTCAGCGCTGTACATTACAATGGGAGACAATACATGAGACAGTACAATAACAATACAATGCGATGCGATAAACGAGGAGTTCGAAGGCCATGCTCCTTGGAGCTTACAATCTAGGAGAGAGTGGATAGTGGTACGGGAGGAAAAGCTGTGGGGGATGGAGTGGTAGGAAGAGTGGAGGAGATCACAATTAGCAGAGGGCGGGGTAGGCTTCCCTGTAGAGGTGGGTTTTCAGGGTGCGCCTAAAGGAGAGGAGAGTAGGTGATAGTCTGATGGATTGGGGTAGGGAGTTCCAGAGGATGGGTGATGTCCTGGAGAAGTCCTGGAGGCGGGCATGGGAGGAGGAGACCAGGGAACTAGAGAGTAGGAGGTCTTGTGAGGAGCAACAAGGCAGATGTGAGGAATGCTAACTGGGAGTTTTTTTTAGCCAGGCTTCAGATGAAGCCCAAATGTTCTACATGTATGACAATAACACATTAACATTTTACAGTGCTGCACCGTTTTTTATCTACTGGGGCCACTTAACTGCATAGGCTATTTACTGGAAAGGTAACTCCAATGCAAGGGAGAATTTTTAGGCTTCCTGGAGGTTTAGGTTTTCCAGCTATAACCCTTCTATTCTTTTGCAGCTGACAAAAGTGTCATTTTAGCCGTTATTTAGATATGCAGTTGCTATGGTACAACACATCTAAGCTGACAAACACATTGGCAACTTTGACATTTATCATGAAGTGCATGCCTATGAACATGGCATATGCTGCGCTTGCACTAGTTAGTAGCAGAATGTATTAAAAAAAAAACCTCAAGACAACACTTATTAGTATACTCCATTTTCATATTAACTGAACACTTCTAACCTAAGCTTTCTTTTGGGAACAGTTCAAGCCAGGGTGGAAAAAAAAATTTGATGTTTTAAAGAAAAAATTAAGAAAAAGAACAAAAAAAAAACCAAAACCAGATTTTGATTTTTACCAAATTTATTTTAATAAAAATGCTTTTGGAGTAAACATCTATCTAAAGATAGTTTTCTATTTAAGATACATTAATAATTTAGTTTATTCAGCATGAAATGGAGCTTAGACAAGTAGGATGAGGCTGTATATTCTGCATTACATTTTCAGAAAACTCATTCAATGAATCCAAGCTCTGCAAGGTGAGATAACATGAACTGCATTGATGCATTCGCACAATTTCACAGTAACCATGAGAAAAAGCACGAAAAGAATTTGGGAAGTTTAACTATGTGTGATTAACCTAAAATTGGTTATATCGCCTTTTTACGAACTTGACAGCTTATTATTCTAAAAAGGAAACCTTCATTTGGTTTGCAAATATTACAGATTCTAACTACCAGAAAGAATGAGTCAGATTCCTTATATTTAAAGAGCACCTGTCATTTTAGATCCATCATGGCAGCGCCTGTTAGCGGCTATCCACTCGCCTGCTGCCGCCACGTCCCTTACCTTGTTGTGTCACTGCCGCATCACCAGCCGTCTCATTAAAGTGAATGGGACGGTCGGCGAGTAAACAGCAGGTCAGAGGAGGAGCTGCTGCAGGACAGAGATGACAGTTGCTCTTTAAAAATTATTTAAATCAAGCCTTTTCTCTAGTGATTTAAATCAAATCCACCCTGGAAAAAGAAAAGTCACAACTGCACCTATGCTGGATTATGGATATTGAGTTAAATTATCATAGCTATGCAGCCATTGACACCTTTGATGCAAGAAAAAAAAAAAAAGGAAGGATTACCTGAGTAGACTTGTCACACATGCATGGAGCAGCCTGCCCGTGGTCCCTAGGCCACTGACCAGAGAGGTAAGGAGCAGCAAGAGTATCAAGTGAAGATGTGCGGCGAATTAAGCTGGAAGGACTTGTTGACGGTGGTTGTGGCTTATTGCCTTAAAAACAAAATATTTTAGACATGTTTAATTTTTTAGTGCACAATACAAACATTTTCAATACAATAAAACCTGAGAGTAAGGTTAACAACCACATACTTCTAACACACTTACAGATCCAGTCATATGCCTTGTTTAAACAAAACAGGCACACTACTTGTCTATTGAATCTAGGGATGGATTTTATTGCATAGGTACACTGGTCCAGCTTGGACCTATGCAAGTATGCATATGCCATACCTGAGGCATTGTTGTGAATCAGACTCACTTGTAGTATTTGCCACTACTACAGTGATTGTTACTGTCTTTCGTGAAAGCTTTGCATTTATTAAGAAAATGCAAGGCGTTCTGTGAAAGGCACCCATGAAGAGCAACCAAGCCCCTGTGGTTACTATGCAGTAGGGCAGCTGTTCCGTACATAACCTGAAGACAACAGCAATCACTGTAGTAGCAGTGACTACAACAATTCTCTGCTTCCACAAGTATGGCATATGTATGCTGACATTAGTCAAGGCTAGACTAATGTATCTATGGTCCAAAAACTATACCTGGAGTTCAGTGTTAAGTATTTTCGATACACCTATTAGGGGAAAAAAAAAAAAAAAAAGACCTGTAGAATAAAATATTTTAAGTCACATAAAAAAATAAAAAAACAAAAACACGTGTGCAAATATTCAGTAAAATACTCTAACATTTGGGGGCTCCACTGCCCTCAAGTTTCTCCTGTGAAACCAGAAGTGAGGGTAGTGAAGTTAGAGCAGTTTTGGGACGCGCGTACACTGTGTACAATCTTGTGATGTCCTCCCGGCCTGGCTAAACCAGTACACTGAAGACTGGCCAAAGAGGTCAGTGGCTGGAAAGTGAGCTCCAGGGCAACTGCAGTGCTGCAAGAGGCAAGTACAGTTCCACTTTAAGTCACCGGTCACACCGCTACGATTTAAAATCACGAGATTTGTATGCAATTTCAGCACGATCTCAGGACCGATTTCTACTTGTGAAGATTTTCAGTGATTTTTTGCAATTTCCATTATATTCCATGTATGTGAAATCGCAACAAAACTGCATAAATAGTAATGCAAGAACTACTTTAAAAATGGCGCTGCAGCAAACTGCACATGTAAAGACACTGACATTTACTAGATACGATTTCAGGTGCAATTTCAATTCCCAAATCACACCTGAAATTGCACAGGTATCACTGGGCACTAAGTGTTAATGGCTTTTTTACAATTGTTTTTTACTGGTTTCAAACCCTTATTTTTTCACTTAAAGTGAACTTGTGCCCAGACTATGCATGCTAAGTATTTAAAAATTCTGAAGTAAAATGGTTTTAAAACAAGCCCTTATTCATCACTGCATCTATAAGCATTGTAAAGAAATTAATTTTTAAAATTCACTCACAGAAATTCATATAGTGTGTCAAAACATACTAGAATTATGCACTGCTTCCGCTTTACAAAATGTCAATGATATGGAAACAGGTATGTGAATTTCTTGCAGGGGGCATGATGTGGGGCCGGCACTTCTGGTACCGTCTATAGCAGACATGCTGTTCTCAGTTCAGATCTGTAATACTGGCACAGTGTTGCTCCTTGCCCAGACAAGTGCAGTGGCTGCAGAGTTGAACTATTTGGAAAGCAGAGCCAGATGGGGTTGCTGAGAGACTAGTCCCCAATCAGGGCTGCCTCCCTTGTGATTGACAGTGGACAGTAGAGAGATTCTCCTGTCATAGGGAGACAGCCCTTTGCTCCTGTCTCAACTGTACTAAAGCAATGTCACCCTGTAGCACAGGGTTGTGATGGAGACCGCAAGAGTCTAGTTTTAAATACACATTATGCAGGTACGTTCTGATATCACCATCAGAAAAACACAATACAGCCATGTCTGGAGTGCATGAGTAGACGGAGGGCAAATGCAAGAGATCAGCAGCACCAAGTTCTTTAGCTAGCTAAATGTCCATGTCATTTAAATGGTCTCTCAATCTTCAAGCACAACTCCAGGGAACCTGAAAATCCTCCCATGCACTTGCACTGCATGGGTTAACTGCTCATTCAAGTCTAGGGGATGGAAAAGTGCTTTAACAAAGTATCCTAGACCTAAAAGGAGCAGTGTACAGTTGCTCTGTGTGCAAGGAAACATAAGGTCAACCAGAGTTCAGCTTTAAATTGCTGTTTAGATCCTGTTAACTACAGAATTGGATTTAAAGACTACCACCACAACAAAAAAATCCTTATTAAATCCCAAGAACCAAGCACATATAGCACTTGGCCCTGTTTGGATGTATGGCCCTGTTGAGGTTCAAAAGCACTTTCCCTTTTAAGAAAAAAAAAAAAAAACATTTTGTGGAGAGGTCCATCTTGCCCGGTCAGCACCAATTGTGGCAGAATAAGTTGTACAGGTACTCCAAGATGCATCTCCAGGCAACCAAGGACACGGTGGAGGAAGCAATATAAACTATCCTGCCACAATCAGCGCTGACAGGGCTGAGCAATCTACCAGGTGTTAGTAAACACTTGGACTCCTCTGCTGACTGGATAAGCTTTGGATCTTTTTCTGCCACTTTCAGCACAGCGCATGCTTATTTGCTGCCAGTTGATCACAAATTCCTACCAGTACTGACTGTGGCAGAGGCACCCAGAACTTCCAGGCAAGAAAGTGTAGAAACCATACTAGAAAAGGAGGGGGAGGAGCCAACTGCATAGATAGGGGGGGGGGGGGGGAAGACAGTGTGACTTGAGTAAAACAAGCATGATGGCGCTTATCTTCAGCATGTGCCCTCTACCAAAGAGGAGAGCGGTCAGTCCTAATTATCCATTTGTCTTCTTGTGAGCAATGAGGACAGACTGCAGTGATAGAGAGGGGCAAGCTGTCCAACCACACTGCTCATCAATCACACACCAAAATCAGAATGGAACGAATGGCTACATGCAATTGGTTAAATTATGATTTTGCATCTAAACTAAAAGCTGTAAAGCTAAAAAGGACCACACTGTTAAAACAGAACATGGTTGAATGGTTAAAGTTAATTTTGAAATGGTTTACTTTCCATTTTCAGTTACGGTTTATTAGTAGATCGTGTTTAACCCCGTGATGCCGACGTCACACAAATATGCGGCCTCACGGAACTGGGCTTTTTTCCATGGGGCCGCATATTTGCGTACCTGTCTTTGTGCTGGGAGCGCACTGCACTGCACATTCCCAGAACAAAGACGCGGTGTCACTGAGAGCCCCAGGTCCCATTCTAACAATCGGGACCCGAGACTCCGGATCACATGATCGCTGTGATAGCCTCTGATTCGCTATCACAGTGATCAGTCACTGTAAAGCCCGGCCCCCTGGTTTCTCTCTCTCTCTATGAATGGATAAGAGATACACTGTATTTCTCTAATGCCGGCCATAGACTGTTCGAAAATCGGCCGATTTTTCTTTTAAAAAAATGAAAAATTGGTCGTTCAAGCGGCCGACGTTACCAGCAACGATAAAAAAAAACAAAAAAAAAAAAACGGCCGATTTTCACCCCGTCTACAGCTGTCAAAAAGTGTCCCTGCAGAGAGCTCCGCTATTTCTTTGACAGTTCCTTGACATTTATAGTGGTTGCAACATTGTATTTGTATCCATTTAGGATACAGATGTTTTTATTCGGAAACAAATAGATACATTGTTGCAACCGCTATAAATGTCAAGGAACTGTCAAAGAAATAGCGGAGCTCTCTGCAGGGACACTTTTTGCCGGACTGGAATTCTTCAGCTTCTTCCTCCTCCTCATCTGCATCCTCATCCTACTACTCTTCTTCATCCTCTTCTTCTTCATCCTCTTGCAGGTCATTGCTCATGCGCAAATTTTTTTATCGGTAAAAGATCGGCCGATTTGCCCATCATTGCCGCGAAAATCGGCCGATCGGCAAAATCGGCCAATTTTTTTTCCAACTTTACCGATTAAAAAAAAAAATTAAAAAAAATCGGCCAAAATACCAAAAAACAGCCGAACATTTAGCCCACTAACGATTCGAAAATCGGCCGATTTTATTTTCGGCCGAAAAGTGCCAGGGTTATTGTTTGGGTCAGGGTAAGGGTCACAGGTCAGGATTAAAAAAAAATACCTTTATACCAGGTGTGATCACTTTTTTCACTAGAGATCCCAGAGAGGATCAATCCACTGATTTATTGGCATGTATATAAATTTATGTCACCTTGCACTAGATAGTTGATGGTAGATCTAAAAGGAGATTGTACAATCAGATTGCATGGTATATGACAGAAACCAGAACACAATTCTCCTGTTTTAATTACTACAGCTCTATCCACATAGCTGTAATCTGTTCACTCAGCACTCTGTGCCAAATGGATGATCATAAACGGTCTCCTGTTCAGCCTCCAAATGCTTCCTCCTCTGCCTTTTACAAGGATACTCTGTAGGGTATATTACTCACAATCCAAGTGAGTACAACCATGTGGCAGCATCAGACCATGGCTGCACAGGCTGAACAGGAGGAGGCTGAACAGGAGACCGTTTATGGTCCTTGGCTTTCTGGAGAGGTATTAGCCGGAGATATATAGGATCCAGAGTGATCCTGAATGCTTGTTGGGCCCTTTTGGGTCACAGGAAGGAGGTGAGGAGGCACTGCAGCTGGAGTGGATTTAAAGTGTGCCGGCACATGCACTAAGTGTTCATGTTCAACACAATGCATGGTGTTTTATCACGTTTTATCAGCACTTGTTACTTTATGGACTTATTAGTACTTGCTTTAAAAGGTTTTTTGATTATTACCAAGGACACTTAACACCAGTTTATTACATTATATATTGTGTGTTTATATCACTATTTTTAGGTCACTAAGGTGACCCATACACTAGTATTGTCCACTTTATATCACGGTTCTGATTAGCACTTTATTATTATATGTATATTTTTGGTTTGATTTATTGGCACTTTATGATTATATGGATACACATTTATTTTTATTCACTTTTGTAGTTAGCGCTGCACCATTCATTTTCATTTAGTGATCACGGATTGATTGCTTTTCATTTAATATTCGTGCACTTGGAAGCGGGTGGTATGTAGGAGGGTAGATGATGCAGGGTGTGTGCTAATGAGGTCAGCAGGTAAATTCATTCCTGTGTCATGATCTAAAATCTCTGCAAGAAATAAGGCAGAAGTAATGGATAAGCTGTTTGGACACCGACAAAGGTGGGTAGAAAAAAAATGGAAAGCTTTTGAATTTCTACAAAAGAAGTACATTAATGCTATATTGGTACATAGAGAAGCTGGAATTTAGAAGAAAAAAAAAAAGTGAAAGGTGAAATTATCCTTTACAGGTCAATATGCAGTCTTGTAAGCAGGCAAATGTGGAGAAAATGGTGCAGGTAACATAGGTCGTCATGTGCAAACAAAAAGCATGACACATAAAGCAGTCCACTTTTGGTTTTAACATAATGAACAGTTGTAATCCAATCTAGTTTCCACTGAAAAATTGACAGAATTTTGGACAGAATTTTTAGGCAAAGCTCAATGTAGCCAGGCACCATAGTCATAAGAGTCAAACATTCCCAGGACACTAGCCTTTAACAAGTCGGTTAGGAGCTACCCTCAAAAATAAATCCAGTTTGTGGCACCAGGCACAGGAGGAGGGCCTGCAGGCTGGAATAAGTATTTGCATTTTAAATCTCTGCTCAGGGTAAACATTTTATATTAGATTACTTGGCTTTTGAACTCAATACATTGTTAATGGAGCTAGAAATCCAATCAATTACTCGGTAATGATCACCTATTTCAGAACGATTAAGAATGTTCAACATCATACTGCAGCAACACCTCCAGCCTATACCTAACAAGATCACTGTATCCGTGGTAACTAAGAGTGTCCACCACAGTGATTCTCATTACATTGCTTTAGGGATTATCTATATTCTTTTGTTAGCCACACAAATACCATTCTTTCAACCACTGCATTAAAATCTTTAGAGCCGATTTCACATGTCTTGCAGCTGTTGCAGTGTGTTAACCAAATAACAGCAATAGACAGGACATTTATTTAATGCAGTGAATGCAGCATAACATACAACATGTGCATTGTATTGTGTGGCAGCACTGGGACATTACCCACTACTCCGACAGTGAGATTGGCTGCCATTAAAATGAATAGCAAGCAACACATTAACATGGATTGCAGTACAAAACATTTTAGCACGTGTTACCATGACACATACAGTATCTCCCAGAAGTGAGTACACCCCTCACATTTTTGTCATTATTGTATTCTATCTTTTCATGTGACAACACGGAAGAAATGACACTTTGCTACAATGTAAAGTAGTGAGTGTACGGCTTGTATAACAGTGTAAATGTGCTGTCCCCACAAAATAACTCAACACAGCCATTAATATTTAATAAATCAATACTCTATCACTTCCCACAGAAAAGTCAAACTTCCACCCTTGAAAGTCTAAACATAAACCTTTTCAAAATCTCAAAATACCCTCTCCCACAATCTTATACTACTCATATAATGTCCAAACCATAGTCCATAGTCCAAAATCACCAAAAAAATAAAAAACAACAACAATATTCCAAATGTGTCCAAATCTTCCCGTTCAATCCATAAGACCCTCAAAAAAACAAAAGTAAAATATAGTGCATTATCCTAAACACAAAATTACTGCGAGTGATACCATGCAATCACACTCGTGATATAAATAATGTATACAAAATGAATACACCATAACACTAGTGGTCCAGTGAGGCAACACTGCAACCGTGAAAAATATCACAAAACACACAGCGTGATCCGTGAGACAATGATCCGTGACAGTAGTGCCAAATACAGTGCCACACTCTGTTAGGGGATAAAATGCAATTACCCTCTTGCTGTTAAATCAAATCATATAGGATTCCTTTATGCCACAAAGATAACATTCCTAGTAGGTGCCTCTTCCTTTCGGTCATATACAATGGGATCTCTTTTCCATATAGCCACAGGTCATAGGTACCGGGATCCCCGTTCCTCACCGGAAAATAGGAGCAGACTCAGTGGAGTAAAAAGTAATTCACACTTTTATTTCAACACTTACATCTTAAAATATACCGTCCATCCTCGCTCTAGTCCGTTCACTGTTGTGAGAAATTCCAAAATGGCCGCCCTGATCCTTCCGGCTCATCGTCCGACGTCACTACCCTGACGCGTTTCGTCACTTCCCTTGTGAAAAAGTCGGAAGTGACGAAACGCGTCAAGGTCGTGACGTCGGACGCTGAGCCGGAAGGATCAGGGCGGCCATTTTGGAATTTCTCACAACAGTGAACGGACTAGAGCGAGGGTGGATGGTATATTTTAAGATGCAAGTGTTGAAATAAAAGTGTGAATTACTTTTTACTCCACTGAGTCTGCTCCTATTTTCCGGTGAGGAACGGGGATCCCGGTACCTATGACCTGTGGCTATATGGAAAAGAGATCCCATTGTATATGACTGAGAGGAAGAGGCACCTACTAGGAATGTTATCTTTGTGGCATAAAGGAATCCTATATGATTTGATTTAACAGCAAGAGGGTAATTGCATTTTATCCCCTAACAGAGTGTGGCACTGTATTTGGCACTACTGTCACGGATCATTGTCTCACGGATCACGCTGTGTGTTTTGTGATATTTTTCACGGTTGCAGTGTTGCCTCACTGGACCACTAGTGTTATGGTGTATTAATTTTGTATACATTATTTATATCACGAGTGTGATTGCATGGTATCACTCGCAGTAATTTTGTGTTTAGGATAATGCACTATATTTTACTTTTGTTTTTTTGAGGGTCTTATGAATTGAACGGGAAGATTTGGACACATTTGGAATATTGTTGTTATTTTTTTGGTGATTTTGGACTATGGACTATGGTTTGGACATTATATGAGTAGTATAAGATTGTGGGAGAGGGTATTTTGAGATTTTGAAAAGGTTTATGTCATTAATATTTAAACCGCTGGCAACAAAAGTGAGTACACCCCTAAGTGAAAGTGTCCAAATTGAGCCCAATTAGCCATTTTCCTTCCAAGGTGTCAAGTGACTCATTAGTGTTACAAGGTCTCAGGTGTGAATGGGGAGCAGGTGTGTTAAATGTGGTGTTATCGCACTCACTAATTCATACTGGTCACTGGAAGTTCAACATGGCACCTCATGGCACAGAACTCTCTGAGGATCTGAAAAAACGAATTGTTGCTCTACATAAAGATGGCCTAGGCTATAAGAAGATTGCCAAGACCCTGAAACTCAGCTTCAGCACGGTGGCCAAGACCATACAGCGGTTTAACAGGACAGGTTCCACTCAGAACAGTCCTCACTATGGTCGACCAAAGAAGTTGAGTGCACATGGTCAGCGTCATATGCAAAGGTTGTCTTTGGGAAATATGAGTGCTGCCACCATTGCTGCAGAGGTTGAAGGGATTGGGGGGGGGGGGGGGGTCAGCCTGTCAGTGCTCAGACAATACGCCGCACGCTGCATCAAATTGGTCTGCATGGCTGTCATCCCAGAAGGAAGCCTCTTCTAAAGATGATGCACAAGAAAGCCCGCAAACAGTTTTCTGAAGACAAGCAGACTAAGGACATGGATTACTGGAACCATGTCCTGTGCTCTGATGAGACCAAGATAAACTTATTTGGTTCAGATGGTGTCAAGTGTGTGTGGTGGCAACCAGGTGAGGAATACAAAGACAAGTGTGTCTTGCCTACAGTCAAGCATGGTGGTGGGAGTGTCATGGTCTGGAGCTGCATGAGTGCTACCAGCACTGGGGAGCTACTGTTCATTGAGGGAACCATGAATGTTAACATGTACTGTGACATACTGAAGCAGAACATGAGCTCCTCCCTTCGGAGACTGGGCCGCAGGGCAGTATTCCAACATGATAACTAGAGATGAGCGAATTTTTCAAAAATTCGATTCGGCTGATTCGGCGAATTCCAGGAAGAAATTCGATTCGATGCGAATTAATTCGCTACGAAGTTAACTTATAAAAAGGGTTTCTAGGCTTCAGAGAGCCTTTAAATTAGTGCAGAACACTGTACCTTTAATTTAAATGCCCTTGGAGATGAGGAAGGAGAAGGAGAAGAAGGAGAAGGATGAGAAGAAGGAGAAGGATGAGAAGAAGGAGGAGAAGGAGAAGGATGAGAAGAAGGAGAAGGATGAGAAGAAGGAGGAGAAGGAGAAGGATGAGAAGGAGAAGGAGAAGGATGAGAAGGAGAAGGAGAAGGATGAGAAGGAGAAGGATGAGAAGGATGAGAAGGAGAAGGATGAGAAGGAGAAGGATGAGAAGGAGAAGGATGAGAAGGAGAAGGATGAGAAGGAGAAGGATGAGAAGGAGAAGGATGAGAAGGAGAAGGATGAGAAGGAGAAGGATGAGAAGGAGAAGGAGAAGGATGAGAAGGAGAAGGATGAGAAGGAGAAGGAGAAGGATGAGAAGGAGAAGGATGAGAAGGAGAAGGATGAGAAGGAGAAGGAGAAGGATGAGAAGGAGAAGGATGAGAAGGAGAAGGAGAAGGATGAGAAGGAGAAGGATGAGAAGGAGAAGGAGAAGGATGAGAAGGAGAAGGATGAGAAGGAGAAGGAGAAGGATGAGAAGAAGGATGAGAAGAAGGATGAGAAGAAGGATGAGAAGAAGGAGAAGGATGAGAAGAAGGATGAGAAGAAGGAGAAGGATGAGAAGAAGGATGAGAAGAAGGAGAAGGATGAGAAGAAGGATGAGAAGAAGGAGAAGGATGAGAAGAAGGATGAGAAGAAGGAGAAGGATGAGAAGAAGGATGAGAAGAAGGAGAAGGATGAGAAGAAGGATGAGAAGAAGGAGAAGGATGAGAAGAAGGATGAGAAGAAGGAGAAGGATGAGAAGAAGGATGAGAAGAAGGAGAAGGATGAGAAGAAGGAGAAGGATGAGAAGAAGGATGAGAAGAAGGAGAAGGATGAGAAGGATGAGAAGAAGGAGAAGGATGAGAAGAAGGAGAAGGATGAGAAGAAGGAGAAGGATGAGAAGAAGGAGAAGGATGAGAAGAAGGAGAAGGATGAGAAGAAGGAGAAGGATGAGAAGAAGGAGAAGGATGAGAAGAAGGAGAAGGATGAGAAGAAGGAGAAGGATGAGAAGAAGGAGAAGGATGAGAAGAAGGAGAAGGATGAGAAGAAGGAGAAGGATGAGAAGAAGGAGAAGAAGGAGAAGGAGGAGAAGAAGGAGAAGGAGGAGGAGAAAGAGAAGGAGGAGAAGAAGAAGGAGAAGGATGAGAAGGAGAAGGAGAAGGATGAGAAGGAGAAGGAGAAGGATGAGAAGGAGAAGGATGAGAAGGAGAAGGATGAGAAGGAGAAGGATGAGAAGGAGAAGGATGAGAAGGAGAAGGATGAGAAGGAGAAGGATGAGAAGGAGAAGGATGAGAAGGAGAAGGATGAGAAGGAGAAGGATGAGAAGGAGAAGGATGAGAAGGAGAAGGATGAGAAGGAGAAGGATGAGAAGGAGAAGGATGAGAAGGAGAAGGAGAAGGATGAGAAGAAGGATGAGAAGAAGGATGAGAAGAAGGATGAGAAGAAGGAGAAGGATGAGAAGAAGGATGAGAAGAAGGATGAGAAGAAGGATGAGAAGAAGGATGAGAAGAAGGATGAGAAGAAGGATGAGAAGAAGGATGAGAAGAAGGATGAGAAGAAGGAGAAGGATGAGAAGAAGGAGAAGGATGAGAAGAAGGAGAAGGATGAGAAGAAGGAGAAGGAGAAGGATGAGAAGAAGGAGAAGGATGAGAAGAAGGAGAAGGATGAGAAGAAGGAGAAGGATGAGAAGAAGGAGAAGGATGAGAAGAAGGAGAAGGATGAGAAGAAGGATGAGAAGAAGGAGAAGGATGAGAAGGACAGTTCTGTGACAGTTTCTGTCTATTTCTGACAGTTCTGTGACATTCACTCCATACAGCGGTTTCAACCGCTGTATTGAGGGAATGTCCCAGAACTGTCAGAAATAGTCTATTTCTGACAGTTCTGGGACATGTATGGAGCGAATGTCCCAGAACTGTCAGAAATAGTCTATTTCTGACAGTTGTAGGACATTCCCTCCATACAGCGGTTTCAACCGCTGTATGGAGGGAATGTCCCAGAACTGTCATAAATAGTCTATTTCTGACAGTTGTGGGACATTCACTCCATACAGCGGTTTCAACCGCTGTATGGAGGGAATGTCCCAGAACTGTCATAAACAGTCTATTTCTGACAGTTCTGGGACATTCACTCCATACAGCGGTTGAAACATTGTATCTATTTGTTTCCATAAATGGATCCATTTATGGAAACAAATAGATACAATGTTTCAACCGCTGTATGGAGGGAATGTCCCAGAACTGTCAGAAATAGTCTATTTCTGACAGTTCTGGGACATTCACTCCATACAGCGGTTGAAACATTGTATCTATTTGTTTCCATAAATGACATTCTGCAGATACACTTAGAGGAGCTCTGCAGATACACTTTTTGCCGGCTTGGAATTATTCTTATTTTCATCCTACTACTTCTTCTACTTCTTCTTCTTCTTCATCCTCATCCTCTTCTTCTGAGGATGAGGATGAAGAAGAAGAAGTAGGATGAAAATAAGATTAATTCCAAGCCGGCAAAAAGTGTATCTGCAGAGCTCCTCTAAGTGTATCTGCAGAATAGAGGAACTCTGCACATACACTTTTTGCCGGCTTGGAATTATTCTTATTTTCATCCTACTTCTTCTTCATCCTCATCCTCAGAAGAAGAAGAGGATGAGGATGAAGAAGAAGAAGAAGAAGTAGGATGAAAATAAGAATAATTCCAAGCCGGCAAAAAGTGTATGTGCAGAGTTCCTCTATTCTGCAGATACACTTAGAGGAGCTCTGCAGATACACTTTTTGCCGGCTTGGAATTAATCTTATTTTCATCCTACTTCTTCTTCTTCATCCTCATCCTCAGAAGAAGAAGAGGATGAGGATGAAGAAGAAGAAGAAGAAGAAGAAGTAGAAGAAGTAGTAGGATGAAAATAAGAATAATTCCAAGCCGGCAAAAAGTGTATCTGCAGAGCTCCTCTAAGTGTATCTGCAGAATAGAGGAACTCTGCACATACACTTTTTGCCGGCTTGGAATTATTCTTATTTTCATCCTACTTCTTCTTCTTCATCCTCATCCTCTTCTTCTTCTTCTGAGGATGAGGATGAAGAAGAAGTAGGATGAAAATAAGATTAATTCCAAGCCGGCAAAAAGTGTATGTGCAGAGCTCCTCTAAGTGTATCTGCAGAGCTCCTCTAAGTGTATCTGCAGAATAGAGGAACTCTGCACATACACTTTTTGCCGGCTTGGAATTCTTATTTTCATCCTACTTCTTCTTCTTCTTCTTCATCCTCTTCTTCTTCTGAGGATGAGGATGAAGAAGTAGAAGAAGAAGAAGTAGGATGAAAATAAGAATTCCAAACCGGCAAAAAGTGTATGTGCAGAGTTCCTCTATTTCTGACAGTTCTCTGACAGCTTCTTCACATGTACAGCGGTTGAAACATCTGTATCCTAAATGGAAACTAATAGATACAATGTTTCAACCGCTGTACATGTGTTCCTTCTGTCAGAGAACTGTCAGAAATAGCGGAGCTCTCTGCAGGGACACTTTTGCCGGCTGATCGGGAAAAATCCGATTCGCGCACCCGAAGTAGGCAAATATTCGGATTCGACGCGAATCGAATTTTTCCTGAAATTCGTATCGAATTCCGGTTCGCCTGGTTCGATTCGCTCATCTCTAATGATAACGACCCCAAACACACCTCCAAGACGACCACTGCCTTGCTAAAGAAGCTGAGGGTAACGGTGATGGACTGTCCAAGCATGTCTCCAGACCTAAACCCTATTGAGCATCTGTGGGGCATCCTCAAACCAAAGTTGGAGGAGCGTAAGGTCTCTAACATCCACCAGCTCCGTGATGTCGTCATGGAGGAGTGGAAGAGGAATCCAGTGGCAACCTGTGAAGCTCTGGTGAACTCCATGCCCAAGAGGGTTAAGGCAGTGCTGGAAAATAATGGTGGCCACACAAAATATTGACACTTTGGGCCCAATTTGGACATTTTCACTTAGGGGTGTACTCACTTTTGTTGCCAGCGGTTTAGACATTAATGGCTGTGTGTTGCGTTATTTTGAGGGGACAGCAAATTTACACTGTTATACAAGCTGTACACTCACTACTTTACATTGTAGCAAAGTGTCATTTCTTCAGTGTTGTCACATGAAAAGATAGAATACAATTTACAAAAATGGGAGGGGTGTAGTCACCTGTGAGATACTGTAAATGACAACAGGCATTTAAAGTGGCAATAAACAATTTCCTTAATCTCCAAAAATAATCCATACACATTTACTACTTAATAATCCTATGATCTATTTTTCATGAAATAATTTCTTAATGTGTTTTTTTGCTTCCATGTAACATCCTCCGTGAACTCCCAAACCTCTCCCCTGAATTCTGTTTGTTTGGAATTAGCAGTGTAAGTTAGTTGCACTCATGTGCACTTCTCTATGCACATTGCAAATCCCATAGTCCATGGCAGGAACAAGACAAAATGGCTACGTTCCCACATACAATGGGACCATGGAGAATGAGAACCTGTTCACATATATGAAAATTGGATGCATTTTGAACTGTATCCGATTCGCATGACATGTGAACCAAAATCCTTTTCTATGGAGCCAGTTCACATATGTGCTGGCTGGTCGCAGTGTGATCTAAAAAATGTCAGATACGATTTTCAGTCCGGTTCAAATGTGATTTCCAATGACATACACTTTAACATTTGGCATTGGAATCGCACCTGAACGAAACCGCACCAGACTTTTTTACAAATTGCACTGCAAGCCGGCCCTGCACATAGGTGAATTCAGGCTGGGTTCACCTGCTGTGCGGCGAGGAAAACTGCAGCAGGTGACAGCTGCAGGGAAGTGTGAACGGGGCACATAGAAAAGCACTCTTATGTGTGCCCTTGCAAAGAGCTGCGTTTTTCATAGGTCCCTTTCAGATGGGGCGAACTCAGTCATGTGGATCCGCCTGCTCAGTTAGAGATCTCTCTGCTGATCCCTGCAGAGAAGACGAATGACAGATCAGTGTCCACAGACCGCACTTTTCTATGGGGCAGTCGGATGAAAACAGACCGCCTGCCTGTTTCCATCCAACTGTCATCCGATCAACAGACCATCAGTGTGAAAGGGGCATTATGCAGGAAAACACGGCTTTCTGATACCCTCTAACAGGAAGGGATGACTGATTCCGGATGACTGCAGGAGTAATGGCGACTCACATCGGTCAGTGAAGATGGTTGAAGTCTGGCACCCATATGAAGATGCCAGCAAGGGAAGGGGACTGTTGAAGAAAAGGTAAGTTTAGATCTACTTTAAAAAGGAGAAATATGGCCAAATCTACTTTGGGCCCAATTCCCCTATGGAACACAAAAGTGCACTTTGTTTTAAACTCCTGCGATCAGTTTTCCAGTGACAGTAGTTTCAAGTCCGCTGTCGGCTGATGTCACTCAGACGGTCTAGGCCGCTGAGAGTCTGAGCCAGCCATTCATGTCCCCCTCCACAGCACAGCGCTCCAGTGAGAGCTGGAGAGGCAGAGCAGAGAGCTGGTAACCGTCAGTCACCAGCTCTCTGCAGACTGAACACAAACAACTGTTTCTCTGAACATTCAGTTCGCAGTGTAGCGCAAGCGGTGGACAGCTGCAGCATTGGATAGGTGCTGCAGCCGTCTAGGTGAGTATGATTGTTTGTTTCTATTCCCAAACTTCTCTTTTTAACCAAATATGTGGGTAATTAAAGTGGATCCAAATGCTATAAAATGGTTATTCCATTTTCTAAAGTACCTGTGTGCCAACTAAAATTCTTAAAAATTATTATTTGCATCTCAGTGCTGCTGAACTCATCCAGCCATGTCTACATGCACCCATTTCATCATCAGCTGCATATCATTCGGCTTCCTGACAGCGATGGACCAGTCCTGCACCATGTCACTGACAGTCTCCACCATGTAACAAAAATTGAAACGAAGGCCCCACACCACTGTTAAGAGGTCCAGATACAACTTTATTCCAATAAATGTCAGGGGAAAAATTCCAAAAAGTAGTCTGTGTGTTTTAGGAGCCCAAGAGCACCCCCTTCATCAGGGCTTGATTGACAACAATGGGAATAGACTATAAGTGAACTGGACCTTTAACCGCTTGCCGCCCTGCCACTGTGTATATACGTGTGCAGGGCGGCAGTGGAGCGCAAAACCACGTTTAAAAACGGGTTCCGCGCTCCCGACACTTTCGCCGGCAGGGGGGGCGCGCGCGCGCTCCCGCCGACCCGCGGGTGACACTATTTGATCCAGGAGGGATCAATCATTAGATTTCAGCCAGTGATTTCTGGCTGAAATCACATGATCGGTCCCTGTCCTATCCTGTCCTGTGTTGACATACACACAGGGCAGGATATGATGTCATTCTTCTCTGCCTAGACACATTCCGTTCCAGACAGAGAAGACGACATCCAAAAAGTGATTACACAAGCACTACACTACAGTTAGAACACTCTAGGACACATTTAACCCCCTGATCGCCCCCCCCCCCTCCAGTTAACCCTTCACTGCCCTGTCACCAGTGTTACTGATCAGTGAAGCGATTTTTACTGATCAGTGTCGCTGGCGACTCCCGATAGAGTTAGCGCCCCTCCCAGATAGCGCCAGATTGCCCGCCAGTACACCAGTAATCCCGTTTAACCCCTTGATCGCCCCCCCCCCCCTCCAGTTAACCCCTTCACTGCCCTGTCACCCAGTGTCACTGATCAGTGAACCAATTTTTACTGATCACTGTATCAGTGTCGCTGGCGACTTCCGATAGAGTTAGCGCCCCTCCCAGATAGCGCCAGATTGCCCGCCAGTACACCAGTAATCCCGTTTAACCCCTTGATCACCCCCTCCCCCCTCCAGTTAACCCCTTCACTGCCCTGTCACCAGTGTTACTGATCAGTGAACCAATTTTTACTGATCACTATCAGTGTCGCTGGCGACTTCCGATAGTGTTAGCGCCCCTCCCAGATAGCGCCAGTTTGCCCGCTAGTGCACCAGAAATCCCATTTAACCCCTTGATCGCCCCCCTCCCCCCCCCCCCAGTTAACCCCTTCACTGTAATCAATGACACTGGTGACAGGGCAGTGAAGGGGTTAACGGGGGGGGGGGGGGGCGATCAAGGGGTTAAATGGGATTTCTGGTGCACTAGCGGGCAAACTGGCGCTATCTGGGAGGGGCGCTAACACTATCGGAAGTCGCCAGCGACACTGATAGTGATCAGTAAAAATTGGTTCACTGATCAGTGACACTGGTGACAGGGCAGTGAAGGGGTTAACTGGAGGGGGGAGGGGGTGATCAAGGGGTTAAACGGGATTACTGGTGTACTGGCGGGCAATCTGGCGCTATCTGGGAGGGGCGCTAACACTATCGGAAGTCGCCAGCGACACTGATACAGTGATCAGTAAAAATCTGTTCAGTAAAAATCTGTTCACTGCCCTGTCACCAGTGTCATTGATTACAGTGATCACTGTATTAGTGTCACTGGTGACTTCCGATAGTGTTAGCGCCCCTCCTAGATAGCGCCAGTTTGCTTGCTAATGCACGGGATTTTTTCTACCAAAAACATGCAGCAGAATACATTTTGGCTTAAATTTATGACTAACTTTGAGTTTACGATATATTTTTTATAGCTGAAAGTAGAAAATATTGTTTTTTTTCAAAATTTTTGTGGTTTTTTTGTTTATAGCGCAAAAAATAAAAAGCGCACAGGTGATCAAATACCACCAGAAGAAAGCTCTATTTGTGTGAAAAAAAGGACGTAATTTTCATTTGGATGCAGCATTGCATGACCGCGCAATCATTTGAGTTAGTGCAGCGCTGTATAGCAAAAAAAGGCATAAATTACAGTATCTATACCATAGTTTGTAGACGCTATAACTTTCACACAAAGCAATCAATATACACTTATTGGGATTTTTTTTACCAAAAACATGTAGCAGAATACATTTTGGCTTAAATTTATGACTAACTTTGAGTTTACGATATATTTTTTATAGCTGAAAGTAGAAAATATTGTTTTTTTTCAAAATTTTCGTGGTTTTTTTGTTTATAGCGCAAAAAATAAAAAGCGCACAGGTGATCAAAAAGCACCAAAAGAAAGCTCTATTTGTGTGAAAAAAGGACGTAAATTTTGTTTGGGTACAGCATTGCATGACCGCGCAATTATCATTTGAATTAGTGCAGCGCCAAACAGCAAAAAAAGGCCTGGTCATTAAGGGGGGTAAATCCTCTGGGGCTCAAGTGGTTAATGGCAGCCAAACCAGCTGCTGACAAGGCCTGTGCTTGTAATCACACTGGGCAAATGCCATTAAAGTTCTGGTTCATGTCTAGTTTACTTACTATGAAGGGCGCACTTTTGGACCCTGAAATGCAATGGCTACTTTTTGAATTGCCACCTGATTTATTTATTGGAATAAAGTTGTATCTGCACCTCTTAGCAATGGTGTGGCACCTCAATTTCCAATTTTATTACATTACACTACAAATCAAGGAGACAGTGGAGAGCCTCCGACATGTAAGACACCTGCCCGGGAATATCATTTACATCAATGTCAAAATTGTAAGGAAGAAATACCCGTGAGATAACCTTTGCGGTCCAGGGAAATTTTTCCATCTTCCTCAACAGTCAACACAATGTGACAATGCAGGAGCACAACTGGGAGATGGTTATCACCCCATAACGCCGCCCATAGATGGATCGAATCTTGGCCAATTCAGCAGACACTGACTGAGATTCGATCCATCTATGGGTAAGAAGGCTGTACTGAAGTTGATCTATTGATCAACTTCAGTACAACCAGCCTGTCTAATTGTTTGCATGGAACTATAGAACACAATACACTGTGGGTGGGATGTAGTAAAGAAAATACCATAATCTATGGTTTGCCTAAAAAGAAGTGCCTGAACAAGTACCTTCAGGGCAAAATTTCCAGCTATTATTTTGTGAAAGCTGCAGATTAACACCTTGACGCCGACGTCACACAAATATGCGGCCTCACGGAACTGGGCTTTTTTCTGTGGGGCCGTATATTTGTGTACCAGTCTTTGTGCTGGGAGCACGCCGCGCTCCCAGAACAAAGACTGCGGTGTCATTGAGAGCCCAGAGTCCCGTTCTAACGATCGGGACCTAGGACTCCCGATTCCAGGTCACATGAGTGCTGTGATAGCCTCTGATTGGCTATCACAGTGATCAGTCACTGTGCAGCCTGGCCCCCTTGGTTTTTTTTTTCTCTCTCTATGAATGGAGAAGAGACACATTGCATCTCTCTAACTCCTGGCATAGAGAGAAAAAAAATGTTTGTTAAAAAAAAAAAAAAAGATAAATTATTTAAAAAGTAAAAAAAAAATCTAGATCAAGGTTTGATTTAGTTCAGTGCCAGTGTTATTATTTGGGTCACGGTAAGGGTCAAAGGTCAGGATTAAGAAAAAATTGGTGTCAGTGTGTATTAGGTAAAAAAAAAAAAAAAAAGACAAAAGCAAAATGCGCACTATTGTTTCTTGGCTGTGCTACGGGTACAAACAACAAATAACATACACATATATGGTATCGCTGCGATTGTCAAGAGCTGGAGAATTTATTTTGGGTTGTTCTTTGGTAGTAAGTTATGGTAGTAAGTTATGGTAGTAACAAGAAACACACAGCTATATAAAAAAAAATATTTTTTTTTTACTATTTTGGGACAGTTTTCCTTTGATAATAAAAAAAAAACAAAAAAAAAAAAAACTCAAGAGCTATCCATTACCATTTACCACCAAATGAAAGCCCAATTTGTCCTGAAAAAAAATGTGGTATAATTCACCTGGATGTACACAGTAGTTGTGATATGTACGGTTTTACTATCACATGTCAACGTTGCAAAATTGTGCTTAGGCATTTAGATTTGTTTTACCCTTAGGAGTGAAGGGGTTAAACACTACTTTAAAGCATGTATGACCTCTTAGTGACTTGGTTTAAATCTAATTGATTAAGAGCCAGTTAAAAATGGAGCACGCCTGTTCCTGTGTGGTCCAGTTTTGACCACCTATTCAATGGGCTGCCAAATGTAATGGAAGCACTACTTTTTCGGATGGTGCTGCACTTGGGTACCATGCACTCTGAGTTTGTGTTTGGGGGTAACATTAACACCACCCTTGCGCGTCTCTTAAGGGCAATGCTGTGAATGCACACGAACGCACCGCGTTCCAGTGTGAACTGACCCTGAAGCATATATGAAATCTAAGTTCCTGAGTTTAAAGGCTAAGTTCACCTTTTAAAAAATGATAAATACACAGATCTTCACAGGTAAAAAAAAAAAAAAAAATGTGCATTTATTTAATTTTTTCCTGGGTCCTACAGAGCATTGTACCCACAATCAGCAGATTGGGGGTGCAATGTCTGGCTCCTGCAGAATCTCAGTATAGCAGTTCCATAAGGTCAGACAGTTACTGGAGAGCAGGAAGATCAATAAACTACGAGAGCACTTACCAGCATCCTTTCAGATCATTAAGGCCTCATGCACAGAGGACATTGTAAAAACGCTGCTGCTCTTGGCAACAGCGTTTTGGAAGAAAAAACTAACCGCCTGGTGCTTGCAAAAGTGTCTAGCGCTTCTACACGTGTTTAGGTGCGTTTACAGGCGTCAATTGCTTGAGTGTTAATTTCATTGGCCAGAACAAATTTATTCTGGCCATTGAAATGAATTAACTCGTAAGCACTAAAAGCACCTAGCGCTGACACCCGTTTAGGCACGTTTACACGCATCAAGTGTATTTTCTGCCAAAACGCTGCTGCTCCTGGATGCACTGGCAGTGGATTTTTTTACAGCTCTTAAAAGCTCCTACCAATAAAAGCTTCTAAAAGTCTGTGTGCAGAGACACAGGATAACATGGAGGGGCGTGAAGACTAAGGCTATGTTCACACCTATGCAGTTTGCCTTTGATCCGTTTCTATAGTGCATTTTGCGGTGCGTTTTTTTTTCCAACTTCTTGCTGGGCAGATTAAACCACAAAACACGTAAAATATGCATTACATGCTTTTCTGCAGCGTCTCCATTAAAGTCTATAAAGCAAAAACACAACAATTTGCATTTAAAGTCCCTGACCCTTTCCAAAAAACGCACCAGGTGAAAAAGCAGAGATGTGAACCTGGTCCCATAGGAAATCATGCTAAATGGACTGCTGTGCATTTTTGCAAAATGCAACGCAAAAATGCAGAGGTGTGAACCTGGACTAAGGCCTAGTTCACACTGGCAATGAAAGCAGGCATTTAAGGGGCATCCTCAAACGATACAAATGATGCTATGGGCAGCATACAGTGCTATTCACATTATCAAAACATGAAGCTTTAGGCTATGTTCACACTAGCCTTGTGTGCAGGCGGCAGAGAGGCTTTTGGGAAGCGTTTTTACCGCTTCCCAAACGCCTCTGCCAATTCTGCACATTACAGCACATGGTGCTGTTCTAACAGGAGCGTTTGCGTCGCGTCGCGGCAAAACGGACGCCTCTGGTCGAGTCAGGAGGCTTTGAAGCCTCCTATTCTCGTCTATGGTGCCGCTCCGCAAACGCCCGGCCGGCGTTTGCGACGCGTTTGCGGGGTGTTTGCGGAGCGGTAACACCACTCAAATGCATTATAGGCGTTTGTGGGGCGTTATTAACGCTCGGCAAACGCCTAGCAACCGCCGCTAAACCGCGCATGCGGCATTTGCGGAGCGTTAAAAACGCTCCGCAAACACCGGACCAACGCTTGCCAAACGCTATAGGGGCGTTTGGCAAGCGTTGGCAAAACAGCCTAGTGTGAACGAGCCCTTAGTGTTGCATCGCTTCAAAACTGAAGCCTCATATCGTGTCAGGAGGAGTTTGGAGCCTTTCAATGCCTCCCATTCAAGTCTATGGTGATGCTCCGCAAACAGTTTATTATAGGCATTTGTGGTGTAGTTATAATGCTTGGAAACCGCATCAAAACTGGGCATAGGGTGTTTGGGGAGCGTTTTTAATGCTTGTAAACCGCCAGTGTAACAGCCATACTAAAGCCGATTAACGCCTAACGCCCATACTAACGCTCTAAGAGCGTTGCAAAGAGTTAGAAATTTAGTCACGTGTGAACAAGCCCTTACCCCTGCTTCACGTATATATCTGGCCATTTTGTGTGGGCAGGAGAGCCCATTCCTTTGAATGGACTCATGTGCCCCGGGACACGCAGGAGAGCCCATTCCTTTGAATGGACTCATGTGCCCCGGGACACGCAGGAGAGCCCATTCCTTTGAATGGACTCATGTGCCCCGGGACACGCAGGAGAGCCCATTCCTTTGAATGGACTCATGTGCCCCGGGACACGCAGGAGAGCCCATTCCTTTGAATGGACTCTTATGCCCCGGGACACGCAGGAGAGCCCATTCCTTTGAATGGACTCTTATGCCCCGGGACACGCAGGAGAGCCCATTCCTTTGAATGGACTCTTATGCCCCGGGACACGCAGGAAAGAAGTCCCTGCACTTCTTTGTAAACCGCAGCCCACATGGGAACCTTGGTTCTCAGTGCGGTTGCGATTTCTAGTGCGGGTGGCGTGCCATTAGAATCAATGGCACCCGCCTGTGGATACGCATTCTTCTGTGTGGGAGGTGCAGCTGCACTGATGTTTGTGCAGATCTGCAGTGGCACCACCTGCACATATATGAACCTAGCCTAAAAGCGGCTGCAAAAACGCCATCTGTGCTTAAGGCCTAAAAACTACGACCTGTCTGCTGCAGGGGCAGAGGGTAGCTGTAGTTCACTCAGATTGCTGTGAATGAATGATGCTGCCTTGTAGGCGGAGCCCCGCACGGTCACATTTTTTAAATTGTAACAGCAAGTGTGGGGAGAAGATCCCCCATCCACTGTCACAGGGGAGGGGAGCTGGTAGATGCTCTTTGGTAACATGTTACGCCCTAAATATACATATGGGTGAAGATAAACGTATGCTTTAAGGGCTGTGCATGTTTCCTGCATATGATGATATGACAAGACAAGCATGCGTTCCAATTATTGATGGCACCCCAAACACATCTGGCACTCGCAGTGCATTTGGTGCGGAGTGATCTGATACAGTAGTTCTTGCATTTGGCGACTTACTGAAATGGCTTTCAAAACCAGAATGCGATCTCCAATGTGAACCGGCCTTGATTAAATGAAAGAAAAACACGTCTGGCCAAGCGTGTGCGTGTGATGGCCGACCAATGCAAGATCTGATGGTCCCCCTACCCCAGGTCTGTCCCCAGCAGTGGGGGAGGGTAGCTGTGTTTACCTTTGGGGGAGCTGGGGCTCTTGCTCTCGGGGGAGCTCCTCTGCTGCCAGCCTGGCCTGCCCACCGGAGAAGGGGAGGAGGAGGACGGTACTCCCGGTGTCCCGGAGTCTACAGCCGGGCTGCTGGAGGTGGGGGATCCGGCCTGGTTGTGGTGATGATGATGATGGTGGTGGTGATGATGGTGGGAGTGATGGTGATGATGGTGGTGATGAAGATGTCCTCGGGTGGGTGACGCCCCGGTCTGGGTGGACACGGTGGGACTTCCTCTGGAGCTGCTCACTGCCGGGGGGGACTCCACACCGTTGCCGTTCGCCCCGCTCCCTCTGGTCGGACTGCCGCTCCGGGAGGGAGGGCGCAGGGCGGCCCCATTGTTATTGTTCACCCGTGTAGGGCTGCCGTGCTGCTTCAGCTGAAAGGGAACAGTGGCTCTCATGGGCTGAAGGCGGCCCCCAGGAGCACCGCCCGGAACGCCACCGGCCGGGGTTACCGGAGGTGTGGGGGAGCCGTTTCTCCTCACCCACTGCTGGGACATCTCCCACTCCGCTGCAGGCAGCTTTACAGAGAATGTCGGCAGCGCTGCACCAGAAGCACGGCAGGGAGAGGCCGGACACGCCACACCGCTCACGGGCGGAACGCTCCTCGCTGTGCACGCGCTCGGTGTAACGGCAGCTGCACCTGTGGCGCGCGCAGCAGTTCTGTCTGGAGACAACACAACACCCTGCGCGCTCGCGCCACGCCCACCATCACTCCAATCTTGCGTCTATTGGCTGCTCGGCTCTGGCCAATAGAACTAGAAGCTTTAGCGAGGCAACAGCAGCTGATTGGTGGCCAAGCGTCTCCTAGACGCCAGAACACCAGTCAGCTAGCGGTTCCCTAGCCTCCAGGGAATGAGTGTGAAGGAGGTGGGGAGTGGGCGGGAAAAGTCCGCAGTTCTGTCATGGGTAATGCTGTGGCTTCCAGTCACCTGCCAGAGGTTGTCATTCACAGAGCATCGGGGCTGGATCAAGCACAGTAGCTCCTCTGTCGTCATGGCTGTAGTAACAAGAGAATGCCTCTGGCATCAGCCATGGCGGGGGGAAGGAGGGATGTCTAGTACAACATCTGTGTATGAATGGCCTTTCCTGAGCCTGATGCAACCCAGTCAAAACAAAAAGAAACCAGATGCCCTAAGAAATCGTCATAGAAAATAAAATGAAGCAAAACAAATCTATAAAAATCAAATGTTTTCTTTTTTTCACGTGATTAAGATTGAATCAATAAAACAAAAGGCTGTGCATGGAGTGCATTGTCTGACCATGCCAGGCATAGAAACCACTCCCATACACAGTTCAGGTATCAGGAGGGAATGTTTCATATCCATCACTGACTTCCTGAAATCCTAAACCTCAAGCCATCCACTAAATTTAACACAACAATGTAGGCTGGATTTACATTGTTCTGTGTGCACACTGTAGGTCCTCATTTATACAGGTGGGCTGGGGACAGTAAAAATAGGTGGTTAAGCTGTGATTTTAGCAAATGTCAAGCCACGAGTCATCCTAGCCAAAGGCCCTACTACCTACAGCCGGTATTGCCACCAAATGCAAGTCCACATGTGGATAGAGTGCAGCGTGGTGTGTTGGCGGGCTGAGAACACGCAGAGCCTGGGATGAGATTGAACAATGTATTACAACATTTCCTACAATACACAACCACGCCCGGTGGGTAGGCACAGCCGACCAGAGCCACTTATGATACTGTAGAAGAGAAGCATACACTGGGATGATGCCCACTGCTTCTGCCACGAGGAGCGGGAATGTGGCCCCCAAATAGGGGGCTTCCTGAGTGGGGATAGCGTGGCCCCTGCAACTTCGCTACTGCTCTGGAACCTCTCCCTACCATTATGTGCTGTCCCTGCCAGACAGGGAACCTGTCCCTACACTAGACACTCACACTAAACAAACCAAACCCAGGAGCCAGAGTCTTCAATAGACTCTGCCCTGGCCCAAGATGGCTGCCGAGGTCACGTGGGGTGCCAGCACCCAATCCAACAGCTATCTCCCTGGTGACCACTGGAAGTCATAGAGGAACCAAGTTCCTCACAACTTGCTTGCCCTACTGCATTGCTGCTTAGGTCGAGCACCTCCTACAGTGGGGAGTACAGACTGCACCTCCCTACACAGGTTTTAATATATATATTTAATATAGATATTGTTTTAATAAGGAAATATTCAATTTTCCCATCATATTCCCACATAAAATCTTCCATCATCTAAAAAACCCCCCCAAAAACCCCAAGCATTCAGAAGGTGGCAATATTACTGTTCTACCATCCTTTGAAAAGAGATCCATAGCCAGGTTGTTCCTAGAGTTGAGGCACAGAACAGAAATCCCAAATTACCAAGAGGCTCCTGCAGAATTAGTACATCTTGTGAGGGCTTCTAGTCCAGGATATCTGTTCAACAAGAAACTTACCAAGACAACAAGCGAAAAACAGCCAATATGGACCTCGCTGCTGAAATCCAGCTGTGTGAGGAGCAAAATGGTCACCGGGAGTCACGTGTAGTGGTCAAAATCCCCAGAAATACTTGAACAGAAGAGCAGGTCCGCCAAGCCGTAACAGTTCTAGATTCTGATCACAGAGTGTTTCTATGGGTCCTGAAAATGGATCAAGACACCTATCGCACTTATTTGTGCTGTTAAAATAGAGAAGAGGAATCCCTACCTGCTTCTGGGGGGCTAGTCTACAGCTCATTAAAAAGATTGAAGCCCACCTAGTTCATATGAGAGTGTCAGATACGAGTCCAGAGAGTTGAAAAAGCCACGCCACACCTACTGAAAGAGCTTCCACACAAATGACCTGTCAGGAGAAAAGACAAGAAAGCCCGGGCAAATGCGCCAATGCTCAAGATGGCCGCACCAATTTGTGAAAAAATGTGCACATAAGCAGGTGGCACATAATCATGCATTCCTGTGCGCTAAAGCGCATCGGCACACACAGGGCGCGATAATTGCCAACAATCAGTGGCCTTTATAAGAACTGCAACACTGCTCAGTAAATTGCTGGATTATCATGAGCCCTCCAGTTCCTGTGTTCCTGTATTTACTATTGATTACCCATTACTGACCCGGCTTGACCCTGACCTTGCTTTGGCTCTCTTCCTGGCTCTCTACCTCAGCTTTGATCCTGACCTTGATTCGGTCTGCTGCTCCCTGTATGACCCTGTCTTGATCTTGATCTTGACCTTGCTCCTGTATGCTGCCCTGTGTATGACCCGGCTTGATCCTGACCTGGCTTCTGTCTGCTGTTCTGTATTGACCCCGCCTCTGGCTACTGACTACGCTACTCAATCTCTGGGATCCACGAGTCCTCTGGAGAAACTCCTGCATCCGGAGCACCCACAGGTTCCATCTCATCACCAAGCAGCAACACCACTGGCAACCTGTGCTTCTTCGGGCACTGCACCTCCTGTCTCCACCTCCAGGGGAGCACTGCACTCAGGGAGCCCTCTCTCTACTCCAGCCTCCGGTCAGGTATGTGACATGACCTCAGTTACCATAGGTGCGGACTTCTTCACTACTCTGGAACTTTATTATCAAGTGCAAACTGACTACTGCTATCCATTCAGAGGCAAGTTACAGAAACTTGAGATTTTCCTGGGGATACAACTGGTGCTTGCTGGGGAAGAAGAGTATGAAACCTGGATAGAACAAACCTTGCAGAACCTGGAAGAATGGGATGTTCTAGAAGTGCAAAAGAAACAAAGAATCAAAGAAAGCGTGAGTGAAGCTGCTGCGGAGGCCATCAGAAATCTTAGATTCATTCAAAGTTGCCTTCCTCTGGATCTACTGTGGGTATAGGATTATAACTTTTTTTTTCTTTAATGGTTGAACTGATATAGATCCAGCTGAAGACTTCACCAAATGTCATGTCACAAACATATCCTGAGCACCTTGAGGTAGCGAGAGAGGAAGAAGCTCTGTTTGCGGCCAAGAGAGACCTGGCTAGCCCAAGGATGGGGTTGTCAGTTGAGGCTGAGTCAGTCAATGTAGTAGACATCAGCATGGAGATAGCCACCTTGAACTCACAGATGTTACAAATAATGGCAATGTGACTGTGCATGCAACCAAAGTTACCACATTGCCTAGAAAAAGTGTTCCAGGGCCCAATCAGTCCTTGTCTCCCTCAGTTGTTCCTGCTGAAAAGCTGGCAATTTGAGTGATTTGTTTCAAGTGCAGAGGAGTGGGACACTACAGATGAGAATGCGCAAACCTACAGAAGACTGAGAACCAGTGCCAAGCGCAAACCAGGTACCTGCTTACAACAGCTGGTTCAAAATTCAAAGACGCAATGAAACAACACTGGGTCCAAAGCCTCACAGAGGCCTCCCCCCGTGCTGTACCTGAGCAAGTGTCCAACTAACTCTCCTTGACCTCAGACAGTCAGTCATGGAAAGACAATGTACACCATTCTCACAGAATTTCAACAAAGTCATTGACACCCAGAAGCAGGTCAGGGAGAAAATACAAACGCACACTGCTGAACCAACTCCAAGCAATTTAGTAGTAGAGCCCTCACCCATAATATCAGTCCAAGTACTTTTCCATATTTGGAGATTAAATCTCTTTTCCTCCAGATGTAAAGAGTGCCCCCTTGTCTTCTGTGATGACCTCAGGGTGAATAACTCTACACCGAGTTCACTATATGAACCACTGATGTATTTATACATGTTGATCATATCCCCCCTTAATCTCCTCTTCTCAAGAGAGAATAAATTCAGTTCCTCTAATCTTTACTCATAGCTGAGCTCCTCCATGCCTCTCATCAGTTTGGTTGCCCTTTTCTGTACTTCCTCCAGTTCCCCAATGTTCTTTTTGTGAATTGTTGCCCAAAACTGAACTGCATATTCCAGATGAGGTATTACTAATGATTTGTACAGGGGTAATCTGATCTCTCTCTCTCTGGAGTCTATACCTCTTTTAATACAAGAGAGGATTTTGCTCGCTTTAGAAACCACAGCATAGCATTGCATGCCATTATTAACCATTAGCCGCCCGGCCTATAGCCGTTTGGCGGCCGCAAAAATGGTTTAGCTTTCCGGGGTGTACGCCATTTGGCATCCTCCCGCACATGCGCAGTTCTCGCGGTTGCAGAGCCCCGTAGCGGCGCGATCTGTCACCGGCCGTGTACTTCAGACACGGCCGATGACAGATCTGAGTACCGGCCCCCGTTGCCGGTACCATGTGACCTGCTGTGATCAATCACAGCAGGTCACATGACAGTTGTATACAATGGATGGCTTCATTCATGCCATCCATTGTATACTAGTAACTAGCTGTGAATGGTCACAGCAGGTCACATGCACATGTCATGTGATTAGCTGTGGCCTAATCACAGCTAAACACAAAAAAAACCTGAATGAATCGATCTCATTCAGGTAAATGCTTGCTTATAGCTAAGTATTTCTTTGCTATAAGCAAATTGTGTAAAAAAAAAAAAAATACTGATCACTTCCCCAAAGTAGTACAATGTTACTATGGTAACATTGTACTACTTTGGTCATAGTAAAATATGAAAAATAAATCTGAAAAAAAGTAATAAAAAATTAAAAATAATAAAAAAATAAAATATATATATATATATATATTTTTTTTTTTTTTTCATACTGTCACCAGTCAGTGTCCCTGCTCACCACCATGCCAGTTATATGATGACGCTGCACTGCACTGGTGACAGTATGTAAAAAAAAAATCATGAAAATAATTATTTAAATTTTTTCATTTTCCGAAAAATTATGACAAAAAAATACAACTTCAAAAAACTCGCCATGCCTTTTATGAAGTACGTCGGACTGTCTACTCTGCAAAAGGGATCATTTGGGGATATCTGTACTATTCTGACATTCTTGGACTTTAAGAAATTAGATTGGCTGTCAGTACTTCAGGATTGATCAATTTTCAGATCTATACCATAGTTTGTGAACTCCATAACTTTCCTACAAACTAAATAATACATCCTAATTTGGGTTATTTTCACCAAAGACATGTAGCAGAATACATCTTGGCCTAAATTTATGAAGAACAATTATTTATTGGTAAACTTTTATAACAGAAACAAAGAAAAACGTATTTTTTTGTTAATTTAGCAAAAAATAAAAACCCCAGTGCTGATTAATTACCACCAAAAGAAAGCTCTAGTTGTGTGAAAAAAATGATAAAATTTTAGTTTGGGTACAATGTTGTATGACCATGCAATTGTCATTCAAAGTGTGAGAGCGCTGAAACGTGAAAAATGGCCTGGGCAGGAAGGTGTAAAATTGCCCGGTATTGAAATGGTTAAGCTTGTGATCTACCAGAACTCCCAGACCCTTCTCCACCATTGATTCCCCCAGTTGTACCCCCCCCCCTATTATCTATGATGCATGCATATTCTTAGCCCCCAAGTGCAGAACCTTACATTTATCAACATGAAACCTCATTTTCCACATAGTTGCCCAATTAAACAGTGCATTGAGGTTGGCTTGTAAGTTGCAGACATCCTGTAAGGACGTTATTCCACTGCACAGCTTGGTGTCATCTGCAAAGACTGAAATGGTATTTTTAATCCCAGACCCTATATTGTTTATAAATATAGTAAAGTAAGGGTCCCAACACTGAACCTTGGGGTACCCCACTGACAACCCTAGACCATTCAGAATATGAATCATTAACCACTACTCTCTGAATACGATCTTTTAGCCAGTTTTCTATCCATTTACATAAGGATTTTTCTAAGCCCGTAGACTTTACCTTATACAGTAGCCATGTGTGGGGAATTGTGTCAAACGCTTTCGCAAAATCCAAGTATACCACGTCCACCGCCACCCCTCTGTCCAAGGTTTTGCTCACCCCCTCATAAAAAGAAATCAGATTTGTTTGACAACTTCTTTCATGAATCCATGCTGTCTGTTGCTTAAAATATTTTTACAACAATAACTCATCTATGTGGTCTTTTATTAAACTCTCCAGTATCTTCTCAACGATAGAAGTTAAACTAACAGGTCTATAATTACTTGGTAAAAAGTTTGACTCCTTTTTAAAAATAGGCACCACTTTCCAGTGGTACAAATGGCTTTGAAATGACAGAGCTCAATTCTTTAAGGACCCGTGGGTGTATGCTATCCGGTCCAGGTGTTTTATTCACCTTTATTCAGTTTAAATATTTTTGGATCATATCAATTGTGAGCCAATGTGGATCATCTGGAGCTGTGTCAATACCATGCTCATTATGGACAAGAGCTCCCCCATGCTCCTTTGTATACACAGAGCTGAAGAAGATATTTAATACATTTGCTTTCTCTTTGTCCTCAGTCACCCATTCTAGATTATTATGTAAAGACCTACATGCTTGGACCTGACCTTTTTTACTATTAATATATTTGAAGAATTTTTGGGGGTTTATCCTGCTATCTTTTGCAATTTATTGTTCGTTTTCAATTTTTGCAGCCTTGATTTCCTTTTTACATATTCTCTTATATGTAGTGTTTAAACGATGATAGTGTTCTTTCATTTTTATATTTAATAAAAGCTCTTTTCTTATTATTTATAGCTTTTTTTACTTTGGCCGTAAGCCACATAGGTTTGATTTTTAGCCTTTTAAACTTGTTGCCCATGGGTTAGATTGTAAGCTCCACGAGCAGGGTCCTCCTATTCCTTCTGTACAGAATTGTATTGTAATTGTACTGTCTCCCTTATATTGTAAAGTGCTGCACAAACTGTTGGCACTATATAAATCCTGTATTATAATAATAATAATAATAATATATTTTGCAGAGTGTTCACATAGTCTTTTTGAAGAACTCCCATTTCTGTGTTGTGTTCATCGATGCCAATGTTCCCTCTCAGTCTAAGTCTTGGAGAGCAGCTCTCAGCCTTGAAAAATTAGCTCTCCTAATGTTGACTGTTTTTTTTTCCCTTTTGCCTATTGTTTACAGCAAACAATAAATGAAATCATGTTATGGTCACTGCTACCCAGATGTTCTTTTATATGGACATTAGTAATAAGCTCTGCATGGTTTGAGGTTACCAGGTCCAGCAGAGCATCATTCCTAGTTGGGGCCGCTATGAACTGTACCATAAAATTGTGCTGTAGTAGGTTTATACATTTTTGCCCTTTAACTGTTCTTACAGTGTCATTACTCCAGTCAATGATCTAATTCTCCCACCACCCTCGATCTTAGTATAAATACTCCTCCAGGCGTCCCATAAACCTCTCCCCCAGCACAGCAGACCCCCTTCCATTTAGGTGCAAGCCATCTCTAGCATATAGGTTGCACCCCAATGAAAAGACAGCCCAGTGCTCTAGAAACCCAAATCCTTTCCTCTTACACAAGGTCTTTGGCCATGCATTTAGTTCTCTAAATCTCCCCCTATCTTTCCTGAGTTGCGCATTCAAAGAATATCTTGGAGGTCCTTCCCTTCAACTTATAGCTTAGTTCTTTATGTCTGGAGGAAAAGAGATTTAACCAGTTGTCAACTGGGCTATAGCTGAATGATAGCTACAGCGCAGTTATCCAGTTCTGGGAGGGTGTCATATGATGTCCTCCCAGAATGCACCCTCCCGTGAGCCTCCAGCGGCATACACCCAGCGATCTCCATGATCGATGTGTCCTACGGACCCAGCTGATCACATGATGAGGTAAAAGGCCATTTACAGCGGCCTTTTACCATGTCATCAGCTGTGTCCAATGGCACAGCAGATCACCGAGTAAATACAGTTGCCGGTTATCGTCTGCACTTTCCTCACACAGTCACAGAGCAGATCAGCACTGATGATCAGTGCCCTGATGATCAGTGAGCAGCAGTGCAGCCCAGCAGTGCCACCCACCTGTGCCCAGCAGTGCCACCCATCAGTGCCCCAATCAGTGCTGCCCAGCAGTTGAGCCCATCAGTGCCTCCAGTCAGTGCCATCAGTCCTTCAGTGTCGCCCATCATTGCTGCATATCAGTGCAGCATAATCAGTTCCTCCTCATCATGACCCACCAGTGCCACCTCATCAGTGCTGCCTATCCATGCCAACTCATCAGTGCCCATCAGTGCCCATCAGTGCTGCCTATCAGTGCTCATCAGTGCTGCCTATCAGTGCAGCTTCATCAACACACATCAGTGAAAGAGAAAAATTATCTGTTTACAAAATTTTATAATAAAAACAAAGAAAAACTTTTTTAAAAATGTTTTGCTTTTTTTTTTTACAGTGCAAAAATTAAAACACCTAGTGGTGATTAAATACCACGAAAAGAAAGCTCTATTTGTGTGAAAAAAATGATAAACATTTAATATGGGCACAGGGTTGCAGGACCACGCAATTTTCATTCAAAATGCGACAGCGCTGAAAGCTGAAAATCGGCCTGGGCACGAAGTGGGTAAAAGTGCCTGGTAGGAAAGTGGTTAATCTCCAAATATGGAAAGGTTTCTTCACAGTAAGAGCTGTGAAAATGTGGAAAAGACTCCTTCAGGAGTTGGTTCTGGCCAGTTCAGTGGATCAGCAGGAGCAAATTGGATCATGCTTTACTGGGTTTTTTTGCCTTCCTCTAGATCAATTGTGGGTATAGGATTATAATTTTTTTTTTTTTTGGTTGAACTGGATGGACTTTTGTCTTTTTTCAGCCAGACTAACTATGTAACTATGTAAGTAGAAGGTATTTACACCCGGGCTCTATTTGATACAGCGGGACAAGTAACCCTTCTATACCTGGACTTTTACAATAAACACCTCAAACACCTACCCCTACAGAGTTTGGAAGAGCTAGAAATATGGTGTCTTGGAACTCAGAATTTCCCATATGCAAGGTGTCTTCCAATTAAGTTGACCTTCGATGGCTGAGCAATCAGACATTCAATATATTAGCCATTGTGCGCCTTCGCCTGCCTGGAGCCAACAGGAGTTCCTTTATATCAGGAACCAACACTGACCTTGTCTCAAAGCTTGACATACCAACCAAAAGTGTACCACCCATGTTACAGCAAGTGTATGGGCGCCTGGTTCAGGAACAAAAAGCCCCAGCAGAAGGAATGGGGAAATTATGGAGACTAGACAGAGATGAGAAGATACTGCAACTAGGACAAATGGCATGTCTTCAAAGCTCCATCAAGTTCAGCTGGGATCAGCCAGGACCTTTTGTTGTTCTTGAAGCCGATTCTCAGGGAATGCAAATGGGGTGGAGGGCCCAGAAAATCACCAGAAAATTCCTTTCATGGCTTGCAACATCACTGATTCGTCCATGAAATTAAAGTCACGAATGCTGGTAGGACAATTGAACCCAGCAACCCAATCTCACCCACTGATTTGGTAGGAGGAGCAGAAGATGAGATTGTTATAGAGAAGTTCAACCCGCGGAACACCTTGCTCTCACCTGAGAGGAAAGAAAGAGCCAAAGCCAAGCTTCTGAGATGGCAGGAAACACTTTCAAAGAGTGATTTTGATGTGGGGTACGTAATGAGTGCCTCAGCACCGAATTTGTCTTCAGAGAACAAGCCCGAAGGGATTCCACTGGGTGATCTGGAAGATCTTCATGAGCAACTGCCAGAGCTGAAGAGGATGGTCATCATTCAAGTCACAGAGCCCTTACGCTTCCCCCATAATGGTGGTGTGAAATAAGAATGGACCCCTAAGGATGTGTCATGACTACTCATAGTAAACACAGTTTACTATGCCTCAGCTATGAATGAAAAAAAAAACAAAAAAAAACATACCAATTACTGACTCTATTCATTAAGAAAAGGAAGGGGCCGGTAGATGACACATAGTAGTGAGAGGAATGACCCTAGATACACACTTACAGTTTACCCCCTCTCGGAAAGTGCTGGTGTTGTGACAATGCAGAGTGAGTGAAACTCTGGTGCCGCTATGTCCAGACTATGACTGAGTAACACCAGTGATAGTGCCCTGGAACCAATGTGGGGCACATCTTGTCATGTCTTTCCCTGTCAGATCAAGCTTAGCCCTGAGACTTGAGTATTTCTTGGGACACGGATACTACTTGGGAGGAGATACTAGCTGGTACAAGGTAAGCCACTACGTCCATGGGCTTTACTGGCCTCAGCCAATCATGGCTGCAGGAGCTGTGGGATGATTCCCCTGAAGTAGCTGGGGTTGAGTTAGCCCATGAAGACCCCAAAAGTGTGAGTCAGAGGGCAGATGAGTGTCTAGTTGCTTTATACGATTAAAGTGTTACTAAACCCAGAACCCTGAATTCACTCTATCTGGTCTTCCACAATACACACAACATGGAAATGCTATTATTTTAGTAAATATAAACTGCTAAATACCTTTTCTCATCAGCAGTTAGAGCAGTCTTGTGGCTTCTCTCAGTGTCTAGCCAAGCACTGGTTAAAGCTTGTAGGAGGAGTTTTAATTTTACTGTAGGAGGATGCAGAACCCCTGAATTCTATCTGGAAAGTGCTGATTGGCCCTGTGCTGATCACATGCACTCTCCCAAGAAAAAAAACTCTCTAGCAATACACACCAAACTGAACATGTGCAGTATCTCCACACGATATGTCTTATTAGGAGATAAGAGGGGGGCACTGGAAGAAGGGGAGGTTCAGAGAAGTCAGGATCAAACACAATACAGAGGATTAACCCTTTAGGTTCCACAGTGAGTATAACAAAACATGCTTTACTGCATATACAGACTGATTTTACTGTTGTGGGTTTAGTAACACTACATTTTTTGTGATTCTGCATCTTCTGGAACCAAGGTAGCAAATTTTATTTCAAGGGAGCAAATTTTATTTACTTTTGAATACCACAGTGCTCCTATCCCTTATATCTGCAACTTTTTCTTAGCACTGAAAACCTATTGCAATTATAATAAATCTATATATTAAGAGGCCTAAATGCTGCTTTGACAGATGCCTGAAGTAGATGAAGGTATCTCTCAGTTCCAAAGCACCCCTCTGTCCCCTTCTTCAGCCACTGTATTATGTTTGATGTTAGGACCATCTGAGCCTGTTTTGATTTGTAGTTTTGACGTAATCATTTTGCCAAGTTGAGTAAAATGTGCACACACTGGAAGGTTTGTCTTTTTCTTTCTAACAAAAAATGTAATTGAAAAAAAATGTTTTTAACTATAGTTTCAAAGCAGTACAGAGGATGACAATAAGGGGTACATAAAGATACAGCACAATAGGGATGGCAGTCCCCCAGGGTTAACAAAGAAGAGCTAGAATTAACCTGTGGTGCATTTGCACTTCAGAATTTCCAAAATATATGGTTATGATATAAAAAGAAGGCTTGGGTTGCCCAATCCTCTTACATTTTCTTCTTACCAGGACCTTCAGGAGGGTCAATCCAGGGGTGATGGACAATATTCAAGTGTGTGTGAGAGTCTGTTAGGCCAGATCAGGGAGCTGCCAGGTATGAAGAGGGATGAAGAAAGACAAAGAATTTAGGATTGGAAAAGGTGGAAGCAAGGGGAACGAGGGGCATGCGTTAAATATATGGGAAGGAAGGTAGTTGGGAATACGAAGAAGGGGAATGATGAAACATGGGATCCCAGGGAATGAGGGTTTGTCTTTTTAATTAACCATTCCATATTTCTCCCAGGTCAACAATAAATACTATAAATATGTCACGAAATAGGATGTATGAAAAAGAGCAAGTGAATACCAGATTCATGCCTTGGAACCTAAACTCTGTGGCTTGGCACAAACAGAGACAGATTTCCAAACACAATTTGACAGTCCTTAGGCTAACATCTCATTCACACCAATAAACACTGAAAAATGCATGAATAACACCAGGCTACGGAGATGCGTTTTTTATTTTACCCCCTTACAATGCATTGCAGTGCATTTTTTACAAGTGTGTTCAGCCTACTTTTTATTACAGAAGGAACCAGACTAACAATAATTTCTGTGTAGGATGTGTAGATGCATGCTGCAGCATTTTGCAATCCGTTGCATTGTGTTGTGATAAAGTGGAATCTGCCCTATTTTTGACCACACACATACAGTATGCAGCACATTGCATGATAGTTCCTAGATTGTAAGCTCTAATGGGTAGGGCCCTCTGTTTCCTCTTGTACCAAATTGCACTGTAAGTGTTATGTCTACCTTCATTTTGTAAAGAGCTGCGCAAACTGTCGGCGCTATATAAATCCTGTATAATAATATTGATAGACTACATTGGTATTTTGCCTGAACTTGCATCGTACTCGCTTCCACACCGCCCTATATCACAAATACTGCTACAGGACAGTAGAGCTGTGTGAAGTCACGTATATATATGTGATTTCGCATTTCCAGGTAGGGGCAAACACTGGGGATGTCAGTGTCAGAGTCAGAATGCCCGCCGCAGTCCCACTATAAGTTACTGATCACCGCAATTACTAGTATAAAAAAAAATTCCAGTATATATACCGCCATTTGTAGACAATATATCGTATTTTTCGCTCCATAAGACGCACCTGACCATAAGACGCACCTAGGTTTTAGAGGAGAAAAACAAGAGAAAAAATATTCTGAACCAATGGACTGCAGACATAGTACAGGAGATGACCAGAGACTGCGGACACAGTACAGGGGATGACCAGAGACTGCGGACACAGTACAGATGACCAAGAGACTGCAGACACAGTACAGGGGATGACCAGAGACTGCGGACACAGTACAGATGACCAAGAGACTGCAGACACTGTACAGGAGATGACCAGAGACTGCAGCAGTAAAGGAGATTACCAGAGACTGCAGACAGTACAGGAGATGACCAGAGACTGCGGACACAGTACAGGGGATGACCAGAGACTGCGGACACAGTACAGATGACCAAGAGACTGCGGACACAGTACAGGGGATGACCAGAGACTGCGGACACAGTACAGATGACCAAGAGACTGCGGACAGTACAGGGGATGACCAGAGACTGCGGACAGTACAGGGGATGACCAGAGACTGCGGACACAGTACAGGAGATGACCTGAGACTGCGGACAGTACAGGGGATGACCAGAGACTGCGGACGAGTACAGAGGATGACCGAGAGACTGCAGACGCAGTACAGGAGATGACCAGAGACTGCAGACAGTACAGGGGATGACCAGAGACTGCGGACAGTACAGGAGATGACCAGAGATTGCAGACAGTACAGGGGATGACCAGAGACTGCAGCAGTAAAGGAGATTACCAGAGACTGCAGACAGTACAGGAGATGACCAGAGACTGCGGACACAGTACAGGGGATGACCAGAGACTGCGGACACAGTACAGATGACCAAGAGACTGCGGACAGTACAGGGGATGACCAGAGACTGCGGACAGTACAGGGGATGACCAGAGACTGCGGACATAGTACAGGAGATGACCTGAGACTGCGGACAGTACAGGGGATGACCAGAGACTGCGGACAGTACAGAGGATGACCGAGAGACTGCAGACGCAGTACAGATGACCAGAGACTGCAGACAGTACAGGGGATGACCAGAGACTGCGGACAGTACAGGAGATGACCAGAGATTGCAGACAGTACAGGGGATGACCAGAGACTGCGGACAGTACAGAGGATGACCAAGAGACTGCAGACGCAGTACAGGAGATGACCAGAGACTGCAGACAGTACAGGGGATGACCAGAGACTGCGGACAGTACAGGAGATGACCAGAGATTGCAGACAGTACAGGGGATGACCAGAGACTGCGGACAGTACAGGAGATGACCAGAGACTGCAGACAGTACAGGGACGACTAGAGACTGCGGACCTTTGGGGAGGTTTGGGGGAACAGGTACCTGCTCCCACTTCTGCGTAGTCGTCCTCTCTTTAGTGCCGGGTGCCTACTGCACGTGCGCGAGAATGGGCCGGCATCTTCTGGGACCTGTCATGTGTCCTAGAGGACGCCGGACCATTCACCAAGCGCATGCACAGTGGGCACCCGACTGTCACAGCCGGATGCCCACACTAAAGTTGTCGGCGCTGGAAGACTGCACAGCGCTGGACTGAGGAACAGGTAAGGTCCTGCTGCAGAGAAGAGCTGAGCGGCCGGCCCGGTATTCTGACACGGTGGCGGAAATACCGGACCGGCCGCTCCATATTCTCTCCATAAGACGCACTGACATTTTTTTGGGGGGGAAAAAAGTGCATCTTATGGAGCGAAAAATACGGTAACTTTCACATAAACCAATTAATTTACAGATATTGGAATTGTTTTTAGCAAAGACATTTTGGCCTAAATTTATGACGAAATTTGATTTTTAAATTTTTTTTACTGGATATATTTTACAGCAGAAAGTAAAAAATAATGTTTTTTTTTTTCAAAATTGTTGGTCTTTTTTTGTTTATAGTTCAAAAAAAAAAAAACGGAGAGGCGATCAAATACCACCGAAAAAAAAAAACCTTTCTGTGGGGAAAAAAAGGACATAAATTTAATTTGGATGCAGCATTGCATGACCGTGCAATTGTCAGTTAAAGTAACGCAGAGCTGTAACGTTAAAAATGTCCTGGTCAGAAAGAGGGGGAAAATCCACTGGAGGGCAAGTGGTTAACTGCATTAAGCAACATAGCCCAGGGCGGATAGTGAAATGAGCCACAAAGATTACTCCATGGTTAGCCTACATCAGGGATGTCAATCTCCATTTAATTGCAGGCCATATCAGCATTATGGTTGCCCTCAAAGGGCCAGTTGTATCAGTAAGACTAGATGTCCAGAGCACCCCACTACCTCAGATGTCAAAAATCCCACACCCTCCCTAACATCATCATGCACCCCCGTTGGGGGCAGAGCTGGAAAGCAAAAAGTGCAGGATCTGGAGGAGGACCAGAGGAGGAGTGGAGTCAGCTAGCAGAGTCTGCTGAATGCTGAGACCAGGGGAGGCAGAGATGAGGGGGTGCTGCAGCTGCACCGAGAGGTGCAGGATTTGGCAGAGGAGTTCTATTCTCCTCTTTGCTGCCGACTGCTGAGAAAAGGTGGGGGCAGGGACAAGGAGGTACCTGCAGGAGAGGTGCAAGGGCCCCTTGAAATGGCCTGGTGGGCCGGATTCAGCCCGCAGGCCTTGTGTTTGACACCTGTGGCCTACATGCAACCCTCAGCCTACGGAGCCTTCTCACAGAGGTGGACAGAGGAACAAGAAGAATGGTGGGTGTTCACAGCAAAGGCTTACTAGGAGAAATAAAAGGGATCAAAATATGTTTTCTGATCTGTCGGACTGCTTGTTCCCCCAGACCAGTCTTTGTCAACCGTGGTGCTGCCAGAGGTCTTTAGGGGTGCTGTGGTGTCCTGGTAGAGAAAGGCTGTCAGTTGAGTGCAAGCTCCTGATCCCCAGCCATACTGTACATCTGCACTAGAGTGCAGTACCCGGGTGTAGGTACTGTAACCTTTCATAGGGCTGTATACATGTGTTTGTATGTGTGTCTGTGTGTACGTGTGTGTCTGTGTACGTTTCTGTGTGTGTACATGTACATGTGTCTGCATCTGTGTGTGTACATGTGTCTGTGTGTATGTGTACATGCGTTTGTATGTGTGTGGTTTTTTTTATATATGTGTGTATGCATGTTACTTATTCCTGACCCGCTATTCCTGTCCTTTCAGAACTGCATTTTTAGGACTTGTTCATAATAGCAGCAGGGGCTGCTGCTCCTCTGAAAAGCAATCCATTATCAAATCACTTTTCAGAGGCATTTGACAGGTGGTAAAGAGGCAATATGTTGCCTCCTCACCACGTTTTAACCCTGTAAAAAAACAGCATCACCACACCACAAATGTGTGCAATGTGCACATAGTTGCTGGGTGGTTGTTGTTCAACCCCATTCACCTGAAGGTGTACTTCCCGCTGTGGCCACAGCATGTGTATACCCCCAGCTGCTTCTGCAGCTAAAGGGGGAGCAGTTGGGGGTGGTAAAAGCAGCTCAATTGTGTGGTTTTACCACCCTCCAACCACACAGGTGAACAGACCCTTGGTTTACATCTGTGTGGCTGTGTGTAGGGCAGCCCATTCATTTCATTGGGCTGCTTTACCCACAGAAATGCAGGGAAAGTCGTCCCTGACCCTTTTTTTTAACATTGCACCACACCAAAAACATCCAGAATCAGGAATGAGTGCGATTTTGCATGGATTTCGTGACACACAGTAACGTGAACCAAGCCTTGGATAGGGGTACCTCATGACTAAAAATACTTTTCAAGGGCGCCCCGACTGGAAATAGGTTGAGAAACACTGCCCCAGACAATGGACAGTTATCACCTTGCTGGAAATCTACTGGTCTTGCAGGAATAATGGAACTCATTGTCTATGCCAACTAACAAGGGAGCTTTATCCTTTCCTAGAAAAAAATTAATTGAGGCAAATATATCAACAATTATGTCTGCTGAGCTGCAACTATGAGTATACAACATTCTGTTGATGCAAGATAGAGTATGCCTGTACTTTGTATACCAACGCATTTTTACAAAGAGTTTCCATAACTACTATATGTTAGAGGTGAAAAAAACTAGGCAATAATCTCTCATATATTACCATTTTTTTTCTTTGAATGTGCACCAATACATCAGGTCACATTAACTCTTCAAGGCTTAAATCAGAATTTAGTTATGTTGGTGGAAATGTTTAATGTATGATCAGCTGGTAAAGCTGATTATTGTTTTGTGAATATGCAAATTCCAAATGCAGCAAATTTATCTGACCTGATTTAAAAAAAATGATACCCAACAATATTTGATATGTCTGAATTGTAGTTTTATGGGTGGGCCTGTGTATAGTAAGATGACCTGCAATATTCCCATTTTACTTGGGAGGAGCAGCTGGACTTTAGGTATAACAAAAGCTATTGTGGATCATATTTAGAATTACCAAAACAATTGTCTGTAGGTTCTGTTATCAATCCTACCAAGAGTAAAGAACAATTCACTTTGCAAATTGGTGGAGAAAACAGGAATGGAAATGGCAAATAAATATTGGAGGAAATCATACACAGTGGGTATTTAAATAAATTTTGCGGGAATCATACACAGTGGGAATTTTAAATAAATATTGGGGGAATAATACACAGAATGATATAGAAAAAATTGGCACACATCTGTACAGTTGCAAGAAAAAGTATGTGAACCCCTTGGGATTACGTGGAGTTTTGCATGAATTGGGCATAAAATGTGCTCTGAACATCATCTAAGTCACAACAATAGAAGAATACAGTCTGCTGAACATAATACTACACAAACATTAGATGTTGCCATGGTTTAATTGCACATAACATTTAAACATTCCCAGTGCAGGGAGGAAAAAGTATGTGAGGCCCTAGCTTAATGACTTCTCCCAGAGCTAATTGGAGCCAGGAGTGAGCCAACCTTGACTCCAATCAGTGTGATGATATTGGATGTGTTGCTGACAGCTGTTCTGCCCTTAAAAAACACACACCTGTTTTGGGTTTACTGGTTTGAGGAAGCACTGTCTGATGTGAACCATGCCTCGCAGAAAAGAGCTCTCAGAAGACCTACGATCAAGAATTGTTGACTTGCATGAAGCTGGAAAGGGTTACAAAAGTATCTCCAAAAGCCTTGATGTTCATGTGTCCACGGTAAGACAGACTGTCTACAAATGGTGAAAGTTTAGCACTGTTGCTACTCTCCCTAGGCCATCCTGTAAAAATGACTGCAAGAGCACAGCGCAGAATGCTGCATGAGGTAAAGAAGAATCCCAGAGTGTCAGCTAAAGGCCTACAGAAATCTCTGGCACATGCTAACATTTTTGTTGACACATCTACAATAAGGAAAACATTAAACAAGAATGGAGTACATGGGAGGACACCACGGAGGAAGCCATTGCTGTCCAAAAAGAATATTGCAGCACATTTGAAGTTTGCAAAAGAGCACCTGGATGTTCCACAGCACTACTGGCAAAATATACTGTGGACAGATGAAACCAAGATTGAGTTGTTTGGGAAGAACACACAACACTATGTGTGGAGAAAAAAAGGCACAGCACACCAACATCAAAACCTCATCCCCACTGTAAAACATGGCGGAGGGAGCATCATGGTTTGGGGCTGCTTTGCTGCCTCAGGGCCTGGACGGATTGTTGTCATTGATGGGAAAATGAATTCCAGAGTTTATCAAGACATTTTGCAGGAAAACGTATGACCATCTGTCCGCCAACTGACGCTCCGCAGAGGATGCATGATGCAACAGGACAATGACCCAAAGCATCCAAGTAATTCAACAAAACAATGGCTGCAACAGCACAGAATACGCCTTCTGGAGTGGCCCAGTCAGAGTCCTGACCTCAACCCGATTGAAATGCTGTGGCATGACCTTAAGAGAGCGATTCACACCAGACATCCCAAGAATATTGCTACACTGAAACAGTTTTGTGAAGAGGAGTGGTCCAAAATTACTCCAGATCGTTGTGCAGGTCTGATCTGCAACTACAGGAAACGTTTGGTTGAGGTTATTGCTGCCAAAGGAGGGTCAACCAGTTATTAAGTCCAAAGGTTCACATACTTTTTCCTCCCTGCACTGTGAATGTTTACAATTTTGAAGAAAAACAATATTTTTTATTTTCAGCTATAAAAAATATATAGTAAACTCAAAGTTGGTTATAAATTTAGGCCAAAATGTATTCTGCTACATGTTTTTGGTAAAAAAATCCCAATAAGTGTATATTGATTGCTTTGTGTGAAAGTTATAGCGTCTACAAACTATGGTATAAATACTGCAATTTACGCCATTTTTCTGCTATACAGCGCTGCGCTAGTTTAACGGACAATTGCGCGGTCATGCAATATGGTACATAAATGAAATGTACATCCTTTTTTTTCCCACAAATTGAGCTTTCTCTCGGTGGTATTTGATCGCCTGTGCGGTTTTTATTTTTTGCGTTATAAAAAAAAAAGGCTGACAATTTTGAGGAAAAAAAAAACAATATTTTGGACTTTTTGCTATAAAACATGTCTAGTAAAAAAAAAATGCAAAAATCAAATTTAGTCATAAATTTCTGCCAAAATGCATTCTGCGACATGTCCTTGCTAAAAAAAAACCCAATACGTGTAAATTAATTGGTTTACATGAAAGTTATAGCGTTTACAAATGGCGGGAAAGATACTGGGATTTTTAGTTTTTTTTTTATACTAATAATGGCGGCGATCAGCGAATTATGGCGGCGATCAGGGACTTATGGCAGCGACCACCGACTTATGGCGGGACTGCGGCGGACATTCTGACATTGGGGGGTACTGACTTGGGGTCACTGACATCCCCAAAAACACTAATACAGTGATCAGTGCAAAAAAAACAAAAACCTGACACTGTACTAATGGCAATGGGGAGGAAGGGGTTAACTTTATTTAGCAGGGAAGGGTTATAGGAGTGAGGGGAGTGTTTTACTAGGGGGCGGGGGTGTGTACTGAGCAGGACAAGGCTGATCGAGAAAGTGAAACTATTCTTTCTCGATCAGCTCATCCTCGAGCTGACAGGGAGGTGACAGACAGCACAGCTACTGCAGCTGTGCTCTCTGTCATGTTTACCGCCGATCGCCAGTACATAGCCGCTAATGAGCGGCTGTGACCCGGCAACTGACATCTGCGGCGGTGATCCACAGGACAAATAGGGCGGGCGCGCGCCCCCTATTTGTTTACAAAACACACGTTTTAAAACGTGGTTTTGCCTGTGAGTGCCGCCCTGCCACCGTATATGTACAGTGGCTGGGCGGCATGCGGTTAAACCATGGCAACATCTAATGTTTGTGTAGTATTATGTTCAGCAGACTGTGTTCTTCTATTGTTGTGACTTAGATGACGTTCAGAGCACATTTTATGCCCAATTCATGCAAAACTCCACGTAATCCCAAGGGGTTCACATACTTTTTCTTGCAACTGTAGATCCTTGGTAAACTATATTAACCAATATGGAATAAAATTTCAAGCAAGGCAACTCAACTGAAACAATTTAGTCTATAAACCTTAAAGTGGTTGTAAAGTTAAAACTTTTTTTACCTTAAAGTGATATTAAAGTTTACATTTTGTTTAAAATAACAAATATGTCATATTTACCTGTGCATGCTCACTCCCGAGCCCGCTGTGTCCATAAGACACACAGAATGGGGCTCGCCACCTGCTCCCTCCTCACTGGCTGTGATTGACAGGAGCAGGAGCCAATGGATCCCGCTGTTGTCTCTCAGCCAATGAGGAGGCAGAGACCCTGGAGAGCAGCCGCACTCGTGCACATTGCTGGATTGCGATGAGGCTCAGGTAAGTATGGGGAAGGGGGAGGAGGCTGCATACTGAAGGTTTTTTGAAATGGACAAAGATAAATAAAAACCTTCAACCTTTGGAGCCACTTTTATGCATTGCCTGCATTGAGGTAAAAAAACCACCCCACTAACTGTTCCTTGCCTCCATCCCAAAGTACTTCCCTGACTCCTCCACCAATCCAGCACTGACCCGGCTGCAGCACAGCTCCTTTTCTACCTGGTTTTACAGGATACACAGAGAAGAGAGGGAGCCATAGGCTCCTGCTGCTATCAGTCAAATCCTGTGAGGAGGGAGCGAGGGGAGCATGGTTGAGCTATGCTTTTTCTAAGGACGCACACAGCCCAGACTTGCTATGGGGGCACCCACAGGATGAAGAAGCAGTGCCAGTGGGGGACCGAAAAAGAGGAGGTAAGCCACTGCTTTTTTCAATATCTTTGCACAGGGCAGGTAAGTATAGCATCTTTTTTTAAAAAAAAAGGGGTTGTATCACTTTATTAATATCTAAATGTAGTAAGTATCTACAAACCCCTGACAGCAGATGGAAGTGGGGCACAAATACTTGGATCACTCCTGCTCAGCAGCCGCATTGGGCCCCCCTTTTAAACTGATGAGGCCCGGTATAGGAGGACTGGCTGTACTGCATTATCAGCAGCCCTAACAGGAGGTAAACACTTTCACTGCCACCAACATAAGGGGGACTGAGGGGGTTAATACTTTCACTGCTATGACCACCAATGGGGGGGGGATGAAAGGGTTAACACTGTCACTGACATGGCCACCAGTACCATGAACGCCACTATGTGGTGATTAGCCTTCACTGCCTTGACCTCCAATGCAAAGAGAAATTGCAAATTAGCACTTGGAGCACTGAGTCTTAAAGGGACGGTTCACCAAGATTTATATTGGGACACTGTTATTAGATAAACGCACAGTGGATAGGATATAGATAACGCATGGTATTATGAGTATTATGAGGAAGTGTGCACTATTATGTTTTATATAAAGCAATACGTTTTGAGCACAGAATATACACTTATATGGTATTTAATTATTGTCACAGAGCAAGATTTATGTATATTTATTATTTTTTTAAAATATTGCGCTGCATTTTTTGTTTATTAGTATTTGTATGTGGGAACACTGTATATGTTAGCTGCAATATTTTTTTTATTATATTTATTTGGATAGGCATATTGCGCTGTAAGTTTTCACATTATATTTAAAGGATAAGTTCACCTTTTAACAAAAAATAATAAATGCCATTTTTTTGCCGGTAAAAAAACGTGCATTTATTATTTTTTGTTTCTGGAGCCTGTAAAGCATTGCACCAGCGGTCAGCAGATCAGTGGTGCCATACAAGTCTCCTGCAGACCTGTCACTGTATCTGTGTGCCCATACACCTTGTACGTGCAAGCAGATAATACTGACAGGAAGACTCAATGAACTACCACAGTGCTCCACTGCACTGTGGTAGTTCATTGCGAACTACAAGCTGACAGCCGCAAAGGCTGTCAGAACTTGTAGTGTTCTCATTCACAGAATACTTTTAAATTGTGATCTCCCACTAGCTGTCACAATGGGGATCGTGGGGGTGGAGCAGGGGGGGCGGTCCAATCGTAACATGTTACACCCTCAATATGGGTGAAGTTATCCTTTCAACTTCACTAAAAGTTTTAGATTAGAATTAAACGATGAGATGTTGTCAACAGGAACATTTCATATTTGGTTTAGGCAAGAGGTGGCAGTAACCACAATGGAAATGGACCACTTTTTAAAAGGCTGATATAGCCACAGAAAATTCCTCTCAAGATAACGCAGATAAAGAACCCATGCAAGACAGCCAGTGGGGATTCCATAGAACAAGTGGATTCAAGGACAATGATTCAGGTTGCTATAGTCAGCTCCATGAGGAGGGACACTGCAAGCTGCCCTGGAGTTGTTGGTGGATAAATGTTAGTGGAAAGGCCTGCATGACCACTTTCCTTGCCCCCATGATCAAGGGACAGGATTACACCAGTGGGTGTATCATGTCTTTCAAAAATGTAACAGACTCAGGTTCTCTTATCTCTGATCCTTTCTTCTTAACTCTTTTTTTCCAAACTGTACTTCTCTCCTCCTTGATCTTAGGTTATGTCACCCCCCTCCCCCACCCTTACTTCCCCACAGCACTCTGCCGCGATTTACCTCTGCTGTGTATTTTACTCAGGTTCCTTCTGCTCTAGTTAGGGCACTCCTTTGTTGAAGACTAATCTGTTTAAGTGTCTCTGATTGTATTGTATATCTGCCAATTGGTCCCCTGCAAGGGACCTTATCTTCTCAATGTTTGTACCTTTTTATTCTTTTAAAGAAGAAAAATTTAAAATATTAATAAAAATGATTGTACCAGAAAATGTAACACGCTCTGTAGCAAACACAGTACACTGGGTATGTTGAAAGCGCCACAAGCAGAGCCCAGTGCTCACATTAAAGGCAGACCCCAACACCATGGAGGGGTCTGGGAACAGTCACCAAGGCAACAACAAAAACCAAGTGAGTCGTAAAACTGCAAAAGGAGCTCTCTTGGGAAAAGAGGTGAAATAGGTTTGTTATTCTCAGAGAAAAAAAGAAGTCCCTTAACCTAGGACAGTAGCAAAAAACTGAATGATGATGGAGGTGGGAGGGGTTATACTAGCTGATTGACAGCATTTGTTTGCCAGAGTGCAATTTTCCTGTAGGTGGCAGTATAACCCAACTGTCTTAGAATCTGTCTGTCCCTGTATCCCTTAGGGTTCATTCACACCACCTACGGTGGAACTGCGTTGGGCAGCTACAGTATTCCAGTGCAGTCCCACACCATGACAGGACAAAATGCCTTGTCTCCCCATTTGCCCATTCCATACCACTGCATTGCGGTGGTATGCGGGGGTGTGCAATGTGCATCAGCTGCAGCACACATCAGCCGCTGTATTGTACGAACATACCCTCAAAGAGTAGGGAAACACATTTCCTGCCCCTGACTAATCTTATTCCCCCACTGTATCTTTGAAGGAAGCCATGGTTGTCACCTAGACTGGACTATAAACTTATCTGTCTGTGTCCATCTCCGATACATGAGGGGTGGGGAAATTAGTAGCTTCCAAAATAAATATAACAATGATTTTGTTTTCATTTTAGCTCACAGAAAGAGATAAGGACACAGCATTTCTAGCAAGATCAAGAGGTGTTTTCTTTACTAGCTAAAAATTTTCTTAAACCTAAAAATGAAAATTAATGTAGCTACCACATCCAGCTGGTAAACTGCAATATATTATATTTTTGTTCTAGGGTTTAGTTATCCTTTAAGCTGCCCTCCCAGTTGGTAATGTGAGGAGGCTCACTTTTTTTTAGGTAAGTCTGGGACCACCAAGTCATTCAAACAGCCCTGCAGAACAATTAGATCTTAAGTTCACATCTGTATTTGTAGAACTGTAGGCTAATTGGCTATATGGGAGGGTGAAGCAATTCACATTTTGCGACCTTACCAAAAAATATATTGTATTTGTTCCATACAAATACATACACAACTACAGTACCTTAGAATACTTGGTAAAATGTGTTTAATTTTGAGGCAATTCTTTTCAGCAGCACTTACGTATAGGCACTTCTTAGCCATGGTTTGTATTTCTGTACTAATTGCTGAGGGAAGAAATACATTCAACACAAAACATTCAGTTTAAATAAGCCACCCACTTCTGAAACAAGTTACACAATACAATGCAGTTGTCTTATTAATTGATATTTATTTCAATTGGTTATGGAAAAGAACAATAATGAATAAAGGTTAAACTGTCTTTTCTGTTCAGCAGGAGATAAACTGGTGTTTGTTCATGACCCTGACCATCCTCATGTAGTTTCTAGGTTAAAATATTTATAAATTAAATTGGAATAATATACTATAACAGAATACTATATAGCATTCTGTACTAGTATGTGGATGTGATACCATGGCAAATTATGTTTACAAAATAAAAAGACAATGTGGATAATAAATATATAGAATACTAGTATACTATACTAGAATAATGTAGCATATTATACCAGTATGTTATAAAGTAACACTGTACAAATTTCTTTACACGTAATGGTGAGGGTTGGTAAAAATAAAAGTATACTATACTAGAATATATAGTATAATATACTAGTACATCATACAGATAGACTATGGGATGCAATGCAATAAGGCTTGTTTAATGTAATAGTGCTTATAGAATATGTGATGTTACATAACAACTAATCAGCTTTAAAGGGTTAGTTCACCTTTACCAAAAAACTACCTGTGTACGTAAAGGGCACCTGTAGATTAAAAAAAAAAAAGCGCAGCTATGACTAAGGTTGGATAATGCCTTTGCTAAAGATGTAAGCCATATACATTTTTTTTTTTCGTCTAAAGTTTGGGAGGTACATAAATGGCCTACACCTATGACAAAAGCATTATCCAACTAGTCAAAGCTGCACAGTTTTTTTTTTATCTACAGGTATCCTTACCTGCTTAGGCAGAATTTTTGGTAAAATGAACTAACCCTTTAGGTATTCACTAGTGCACTAGAGCACTTAATTGCTGATCTCTAGTTGCTATGCGAACATTACATCATTGATCTTTGCATCAGGTAAACAAATAGGCCACAATGACATGAAAATGTGATAATTAAGTCAAAATGTCCTGGTTACCAATGACATAAAAATTTTATATAAGAATGAAATGGATAGAAACCTTTAAAGGAGCAGTGTCACAAATACCTTGGTGCTAAGAGCTCATTTACACTGGAATACTCAAATTAATTATGCTTGGACATGAATATAATGTTCCTGTTATAAAGTTTAAATATACACTCTGTTCAGGCTAACTATTTAGAGTCATGCGGGCACAGATTAGCTTTCCAGAATATTTGTTCTTGTTCTAAAAATGTTTGATTACATTCAATGACACTGCTGCAAAAAACTGCCTGATCACAGCTAATGTGTTCAACACCTTTTCCAATGTTTAAAATGTTGCAACCGCATATTCAGTACAGCAATGAACTTGATGATTTCCAGACAATTGTAATTTTTCCTGTATTTAGTATTGGCAGTTCATTGAGGTCTCATTCACACTTTACCATTCCAGTGTGTTGCGTTAACACTTGCTGTGTCATGCCTTAACATGCATTGTGTTAGAATAGCCTGTTCTAAATGCCTCAACGCACCAGAACAGACAAAAAAACAGACATGCAGCATTTTTCAACAGGCTATCACAACGCGTTGTAGTGTGTCTGTACGTTTTGATTCACTGCAACACGTACGTTGGAGCTGTATTGTCTTAGTGCATTGGGTTGCCATTCAAAATGAACACGACTGCATTGTGCTAACACATGTACTGAGTATTAATGTGCATTGCGATTACAGCAGCACACTGGAAAATGTAAATGGACCCTGAATGAGTTTATTTTGCTGGAATTTCTAGTTAACCTAATTCCATAACTTTATTACCCATGTTTTTTTTATTTTAAATTTGTGTTTATGTCATGTGATTGTCTATATCCAGCATTCCATATACCATTATCATTATTATAGAGGCAAAATTACCCTTTTAAAATGACAATTAACAATATAGCGGAGATACAGCCAAGTTTTGGGTGCAGATAGGTAAGGACATCTGTTTTTATTGTTGGGCATTCAGGGTTAATTCACACAGTGTGCGGTGACAGAAGTTTCACTGCAAATGTCTGTCGCTGTAAGGACACACAGGAAACAATTGTTTCCTATGTGTCCCATTCACACTGCAAAGCAACCTAGGGCTGCGATGCAGCGTGTCGCAATAAAATGCAGACATGATGCCAGGGGCGGACTGACAACTCATGGGGCCCCCGGGCAATAGGGGATCATGGGGCCCCTGTGTCCTTGCCCAGACTCAAAAACGCCTATGAAAAAGCTACCAGGGGCATCTCATGGGGCCCCCTACTGACCCTGGGTCCTCGGGCAGTGCCCGAGTTTCCAAATGGTCAGTCCGCCCCTGCATGATGCATTTTATCGCAGCACACCATATAGAATTTCATGGCACTGTACAGCAGCGCAGCACATTACACTGCTGTACAGCACCATGAATGAAGTGTCCGTTTCGTACTGCGCTGCCCCCCACTGAAGCTGGGAACGGAAAACTATCAGAGCGGTAAAACACTCCAGTAGGGAAATGAGAGAAATGTCTTCAACAGGGACACAGGGAATCTCCTTTCATTGAAAAAAAAAAAGAGTTGGCTGATGTTCTATATCAAAGTCAAATTAAATAAAGATAATAGTTTATGCCTAAGCAATGAAAAAAAGGAGAGGGGGGAGATGAAGTGCATAGCAACCAATCCTAAAGCAGCTTTCAAAAGTTTTGTCCAAAAAGACAACTGCACCATAGCTGATTTCTGGGTTACGCTATATTGTTTATTGTTTAAGCGATGTAACAATATAAAGCTCATAGTCACAGACCTTTACTTAGTAACATTGTCCAAAAAACAAAATTAGCTTTTGAGGAGTTTAGTGTCCTCAGACTATCATAATTTACACTACACTGTGCACATTGTTTTTCACCATTTTAAGTTAGCATTTTAATATTAAAGTAATGAAGAAACAAGGCCAATAGACCTTGTTGTCAGGTTAAGGTCATGGATTTGAAGAAAAGCAACATATGGGCCTAGACTGATGAGATGCTTGAGGGAACATTAGAAAATTAACACATTTTTCAAATTATCTCAAGTCTTTCCTGCATAGGTTTTCAGAGAGCAAATATTAGATTTTCTTTTTATATTATTTTTTTTTATATATGAAACTGTGCAAATAAAGGTTCTGTGGTTATAGGGTAGGGCACAATGAAAGCAGCATACAAATGTGCATATCTGGAATCTGACTCTGGTCTGGGTGGACTGAAGGCTATGTTACGGAGAGACAGATCTCTTATATTAGCAGTTTCTGCTAAGATTTAAGTTTAAGTGCCAATATCTCAACGTATCTCCAAGAGGTTGTCATCTTGTGATTGTATACTGCTAGTGCTCATGGGAGGTAAGGCTACGTCTATGGAAACCTGTCATGAACAGGCAATGTGATTATACAGCAAAGTCCACAGAGAGCCTGAGATCAGTTTAATTTCCCTAATGTTATTTAAGCACTGTAAGTGACACTGCTTCTTTAAAGGGGCAAGCCTAAATTCTGTATTTTGCATACATTTATTCAATATTTATTAAAAATACAAAGTTAAAGCATATTCACAGGACATAACCAGCAACGGGCAGCTTTCAGATACAAAAAGCAGCTCGTGGGGACATTTTGTAGCAGTTATTCAGGGTAAAACTATAAAAAAAAAATCACAAACAGTACAGAAAGTTTTAGCGTTAGTGAAATGTATTTTGCAGTAAAGCATTGAGGAAAAAATATATCATTGCACATTTCAACCAAGTACATGAAAAGCCAGATATTCAAAGGTAATCCACTCTGCTTAACAAGTGTTCACTCTTGCACAGATAGGCTAAAATATCACTTTTATAAGCTCTTTTCTTGTTATAATCACATATTTTATATATATATTTATATAATCTTTTAATCTATTTTTTAACATACGCCTTAAAGCCTTAATAGACGTGTCCCCTGTTTCTTCTTCTTCCAAGTGTCATCAGCTAAGAATGGTTGTCCGATACGCAAATAAGCCTGGTGAAAGTAAACATTTTACATAAACCCCTCTCAGTTCATCAGTCAGTTCATCATGCTGTGGCTCTGTATTCTCCAGTAGCTGAAAAGATTAAAGCCCCATGAATCAAGGGCTGAAATCTGTCCAAGCTTTGGAGTAAACTGATTCACAGTTTAGGGGTTTGGAATTGTGAATGGAAACTTCCTGTGAGACAGCCATTTTCAATATGACTTGCAGTGCTTTTACCTAAAAGTGCAAAGTCTGTTTGCTACTAAAATAAAAGGCAGGAAATAAGCAATTCTTGGTGTATTTGTCCTTGAACAAGCGCTTCTTTAACACATCAACATACAGACTAGACACAGCATAAAAATCAAAATTTGCGTGCACAAGACACTGCTGCAGTTAATCCTGTCTGACAGTTTTTGCAGAATTTTTAGAGACCACAATGGTCAGCAATTTCTTCTCCATTGTTTTAACAAAAGAAATTTTCAGAGGTGTTCCACTTTCTGTGGTCTGTTTCTTCGTTTTTTCTTTTTACATATACATGAAACATGAGCAGACTTGGGACTCACAAAACAATATGTAGAAGGTGCAGAACTACCTTAAAAATGAAAATCAAACAAACAAAAAACCCAAAATGTAAAAAAAAAACAAAAAAAACACAACAAGGAAGCATAAACTGTATTTTGTGTGTTTACTCTGCATAGCTGAATTCTATGTAACTCCCATGGTCGTGGAAGGACAAGACACGAACCTCTACTGGATTACTGGCCCTGCCATAACCATGAGTGTTATTGCAAGTCCTGTACAAAGATTTGATGATAGAAATATGATTTTCCACGTCTTCTGCTCACTAGATGATAAAAAAAAATTAGGTTTTGGAGGCATTCAAAAAAACTTGAAAATAATAATAAAAATATTAATAATAAAAAAGAGATGATTGGATCATTTACAAGCAGCTCATCCTGGCATCTTTAGAAAGGGCAGCAGTGGTGGTGCCCCCATCTATAAGGTAAACAGCTGTGCTCGACTTTGAGTGGCTGAAGGTGTCATCGCCTCCATTGTTGTTGACCTCACAGTCCTGACGCTCAGTGGGGATTGCCCATGTGGAGGGGCGCCATCGTTTCAGGGAGTATGGTGTCTTTACTCTCTTCTTTATCTTCTCGCCTGAGCCAGCCCGACTGTCTGATAGCGTATCACCTAAATAACAAAATAGGTTTTCAATAGATGATGAATCATCTTGGCAATAAAATATTCACAGCATTATTTTCACCTAATGTAAGGAAGATATATAGGATATCATAGGAAAAGAGACCACAGAAGTCACAATTGTCATAAGGTCCCAGGACCATGGGAACATACTGCAATTCTATTTTCTACAAAGTGCTCCTTACTGACTGCAATATACTAGAAGTACTTGAAATTCCTACTTCATCCTTCTCTCCTCTGTGTTTATAGGCATGTACAGGTGAGACGAGAAAGATACACAGTGGTACTGGGTTCAGGGGTAGTGAACTTGGGTTTGGCGCTCAATCAATCTATATACCAGGGCCAGATTTCTCACTAAACCACATAGGCTGTTGCCTAGAGCACCAGGGGAGCACACGACCACACAAGTCACTTTAAATTAATGCTGGCTACTACTATTTATATGGTTCACACTCCTGTGACTTAGGATCCGACTTGTGAGACCCAACGTTGTAGTCCATGTATCTCTATGAGAGCCATTCCAATGGATACTACTGAAGTTGCTGCAACTTCGGATAAGGTGATCCAACTTTGACATGGCTTTAGTACCAGAAAGTGTAAAAGTCTTATCCAAATCTCTTCAAAGTCGCATTCCAAAGTTGCACTAAAATCACGCAACTTTGGAATCCGCTAGTTTGAACCGAGCCTTACAGATCCTGTCAGGCAAACCCTCACACTCCTGCATACTAGTTCAAACAAATGCTGAATTAAAGTAGGTGGATAAAAATGTGTTTCTAGTTGAGTCACTATAATACTGTGGTCACATTCTTAGTTATGTCACTATAATATTGATTGTGCCTCTGTAAACACGTTACTGGTTGTGTTGGTATTGTTTGACTCTCTGCAAATACATTCTTGGTTGTGTCAATGCCATACTGATTGTGCTTCTGTTGACCCAATTTTTGTATTACTGTGGTATTGTTTATGTATCTGTGAACATGTTCCTTGTTGCATCACTTGGTACTGACTGTGTTTCTGCAGACATGGTTTAGTTGTGTCAGTATGGTACAGATTGTGCCCGTGTGGACATATACCTTTTTGTGTCAGTATGGCACTGCCTGTGTCTCTGTGGACACATTTCTATTTGTGTCAGTTTGTACTAATTTTATGTCTTTGGACAGGTTTGTGTTTATTCGTCCCTGGTACTTTTGGCAATTCTATTTTTTATGCATTTGAAAAAACTGCTTTACTTGCTTTACTCTCATTGTATGAAACAGATAGAAGCCAATATTATAAAAGGATTGTACATACAAAGAATGTCTGGTGATCATACAAATTCTTAGACAGGCTTTACCCCACAGCGCAGGGTTTTCAGGTCTAAACATAATCAAACCCCAAATAATTTTCCGAACTCTCACCTTTCCCCTGACACTTAACCTAAAGCTGAAATATAGGGGCCGATTTACTAAAACGGGAGATTGTAAAATCTAATGCAACTCTGCATAGAAATCAATCAGCTGAGCAAATAAAGTAGAAATGTTGGATATTATATTGTATTTTTATATATATAATGTGATGATGAAATGTATTTAAAATGGAATTAAAAAAAAAAGAAAAAAGAAACCAATCAGCTTCCAGGTTGTTGTCAAAGCTTAACTGAACAAGCTGAACTTAGATGCTGATTGACTACCATGCAGAGCTGCACCAGATTTTACACTCTCTAGTTTTAATAAATCAACCCCATAGACCTTAACACTTCACCTAAGTCTTAAAACTTAAATTTACCTTAACCCTGAAATGAAAACATATTACCCTTAAATATTGACCAAAAGAAACAGGGTAGTTGTCATTGCTGACTTAGCCATAAAAATGCTAGCTGTCTGGCTGGTATTCTGACCCTCTGGCTTCAGTACTTTCTCAGGCACTAACCTGCAACAAGTATCCAAATTAGGAAAGTCAGAAGTCCCTTTCTGAAAACCTATTTTGGATTAGTGATTAAAGGTATTGAAACAAGGGGAGCAACTCAATAGCCAGGCAGCTAGCATTTGCAGAATGAGATCTCAGTAATGGCAGCCTCCATATTTATATCAGGTAAGGTGTCCTTTAAACTTAATTAAACTCTTAACTCCCTTAACTCTGATGTAAATCCTAACCTTAACTCTGCAAATCCAGACTTACCTTATCAGCACCAGATGCTACCAGTTCCCTTTCAAACACTACCAGAGTCCAGCACCAATAGCAACTATTCAGTAAATAATTATTTGCAAAACAATTGTAGGAATCACACTAAATTGTTTTATTGCTGAAAGTCCAAAATGTGACAACCTTGCAGCACACTGCACCTTCATTAACAAAAAACATTACAAGTTACTGTGTTAAAGAATATTTGTTTTCCACTATCTGCTTATATATCTCCTGGGTGATCAATATCACAGAAACAATCTTTGACTCCTAACACATCAACAAAAAATGTGGATCTCTATGTTGTAATTTCCTAGCTGTAAATGTGGGCCACTAGATTACTTAGTTCTATACTCATATGCATTAATGTTTATACTGTGAGCTCTTATATGTAGTCAAAGCAACTTGAGCCAATGGACACCAGCGTCCCAATATAATATTATTTGTGTAGCACAGAAAATATTTTTGCAGTGAAAAAAGTGTTCTTCTTTTGAGACATTTAAATGATGGTGGCATTTTGGGATCTATATCTAGGCCACCAGTTTGGATGAAATATAGCTAATTGATTCCTTATTGCTTGGAAGTTTACTTTATTTACCAAAATGACTGATTATTATTCAGGGAATTGGACAGCAAATTAAAGTTGATGGTTCAGATCTCAGCAGTGATATGGACATTCTTAACTAACTGCATGTAATACAGCAGATTATAATTATCACACAAATACAGTTACTCAGATAATACTGTAACTAGATTTGCAATATTAAAGGATGTAGGCTTACATTGTGTGCTGCAGTTATCCATAATACTGGAGGTGGACAAGTCCAGGGAGTTAGGTCTCTGTGCTCTCCTTGTCTGGCGTTGTCTATGTTCTACAAAAGGAACCTGTGCTCCTGGATCTTGCTGTACACACTGGCTGCTGTTGTTATTGTTATTTGAGTTTACCCTGCTGGTCTCCTGTGGCCGATCCCTCCTTTCCACTAGTCGGTCAAGTACAGACTCATCTTGCCCAGCTTGTTGTTCTCTCCTCAGCAGTGGCTCATTCTCATCTGGACTAGAGTTGATGTTCAGACGGCTGTCCTCACCTCTGAATTGGTTTTGTAGCATCTCCTGTGCTCTTTGGGCTACGGAGTTGGTACTGGGACCTAAGACTGTATTTGAATGCTGGCTTGAGGGCCCCTGAGAGTTCACATAACCTGTCCTACCGGCAGCTGTGGTTACTGTCACCACATGGGGTTCTGCAGCACTCACTGTGTTCATTTTGGCCACTCCTGTCTCAACATGCTTCAAGTTAGATTTGTGCTTGCTGCCAAATTTAAGCCTAGACTCTTTGCCAGAGGATTTAGTATTTAGCTGAAGGGTGGTGGGTCTTTTGGGAAGGTTTTGTTGCTTAGGAAGAGGATAGTGTTGTGCAGGGTGTATGTCTTGTACTAAGCAAGCTTGGCCATTTCCCACTTGGGTAAAATCCTGCTGCCCTGTGGATTCCACTGCCAGCTTAATTAGTGGGTAAAATAAGTTGGAGCTGGTGCTGCCCAGTGGGTCAGACCCACTGAACTGTTTCAGGGAATGTTCCATAAGGTTTTCATCTGAGCTTTCCTTTAGGTTCTTATCAACTTCTTTTGGGTCCAGCTTATTGGTCTCTAGGTCTTCCTCTGTGAGCTGCAGACAAACAGGAGTGGGCCCAGTAGGCTGTATGCCATGCATAGTTTCATCTGAGTACTGGACCTCAGATATTGTGGTCATACCAGTGCTTGGTGTTAGCCCTGTAGTGTTGGTAGTGGTAGTGTTGGTTGACAAGCTGGTTACACTGGTCTCTGGGCTAGGGAGACGTGCCTGAGCCTGCTGGCGCTCATAGTTAATAGAGTTCCGATTCTTCTCACTGGTAGTAAGGGGAGTGCTGGACATGGAGTTCTCAGATGAGATGTTCTTTACTATACTGTCAGGGTTGTGCACAGAATCTTCAATATAAGATGATGATGAATAATCAGGGTATGGACCAATTTTTGCGACCCGTCGACTTTGTGACAGATTGCTTCAGAGACAAAAGAATTAAAAAAAAATTATTATTAAACAACAAAAATGTAAATGCAGCCATTCTACACAGAAACAAAAAAAACGTATCAGGTTCTCTGTCTACCTATTTAGTGTATCTATCCTTTCATCAACCCTTCTTGTTTTGAAGGAAACACTCTCAACATGTTGTGATAGAATCCACATACATTCAGCAAACCACAGTCAATAAGTCATTCTTTGGGACTTTTCAACCATAGTAATATATGATACTGATCTTTTTCAGACCAGCTCTTATTGCTGTGCACATACCGCTCATTCTGCACAGCTGTAGAGGTTGGGTTGATGGTTGGGCTTACTGACTTATTCCTTTCCCAGATCATCATTAACTCAGCCATTCTCTCCTCTGCACACTGGGCTGTAAGCCTGGCTTCTGCATCCTGATCCCAGCAATCATCAATTGTTTCTTTGAGTGATCTTACAGCCTGTGGAGAAAATTAATAATTTGTTATAGTATCTAAAGGAATAACTAGGGCTAAGCTTCTTCTTGCATTCAGAAAGCTCTGTAGTTTAATACATACAGCAACTGACCTAAGTATTTAATAGTTAATGTTCTTGCCATGTTACATTGTCTCATTATCAGATGCATTCTTTGTGGAGAGGTATGTAGAATCCACTTGAGGGTGCCTCTTTAATAATTTGCCATCAAGTGGATGTACCATTGGAATAGGGCGCCCCTCTGAAAAGTAATCACTTTTCATAGGCAGTTGACAGGTGGTGAGAAGGAGATATGTCACTCCCTCATGCCTGACCTAACCCTGTAAATGCCACACCACTGTGCCGCAATGCCACACCACCATGCCGCATTATACACACTTGCGAGGCAGTTGCAACATGGTCCCATAGGCTTGCACAGTGTGCGCTTGGTGGCAGTAACACCTATGCTGTTTACTTTTTTCTGTGGATGTAGCATGTGTACAGACCTGAGTGACTGCATACTGCATGTTTTCACATGGGAGGTAGGGGGGTGGGGGAAAGCAATAAAACTGCAACTCAACTGCCTAGTTTTACCACCCCGTGACTGCACATGTGAACAAGCCCTACAGCTATGTTTACATTTGTGGTTGGGGGGGGCGCTTAAAACATGCAGTTCAACTATGTTTTTACCACCCCCCAACTGCTATCCCTTAAGCTGCAAAGGCAGTGGACAGTGGTGAACATGTGTACTTTGCACTGCGGCATAGCAAAAAGTATCTCCCTCCCCATCGTATATGGAGTCTGAAAAGGGCTGTGCAGCAACTGCATGCTTTTTTAGGGGTTAAAACAGGTGAGAAGAAACATTAAAGTGGTAGTAAACTCTTCTTTAATAATATTATGTAAAGGTAAGCTTATAGTAAAGCTTACCTGTAGGTAAAATTAATATATCCTAAACATAAACCATTTAGGATATATTAGCCCTTTTTGAAAGCTGTGCTGTTCCTTCGGAGCACTGTACTGTGGCCCAGGACGTCCCGCGCGCATGTGTGGGAGTGACGTCATCGTGGCTCACCCAATTAGCCGGCCAGAGCTTGTGAACCCACGAGGAAGACCGGGTGAAGATGGAAACCCTGGGGAGTTGTGACAGTGATCCCCTGGAGGGCTTCATTTCAAGGTAAGTCCTTCATAATGTGCTAGTATGCAATGCATACTAGCACATTATGCCTTGAGCTTGCAGGGTTTTTTTTTCTTTTTGGTTTTTTTTTTTAATGCGGTTTACTACTGCTTTAAAGGTCAAAATACCACACATTAGTGCAATAATCCACCACAATGGAACATGAAGGCGCTATAGTCTGTCAGAAACTTATCAGTCACTGTAATATTCGTGACTTGATTTTTAATTGGACCCAGACTACAGGAAATGAAAGCTGGACAGCTGACTACAGCAATCTATCAGTTTTTGAATGCTGTTTATGAAATTACCTAACTCAGTGGCTACCATGGATAGAAATCCTATTTTCCTTTTCACCCCGTTGTAAATTGTATTAACTGTTTACAGATTCTAAAATTATTTAATATGGCCAGGCTGCCCAGACATGGCAAATATCTCCTTCACTCCTAAGGACAACGGGCTGGAAGATACAGTCATGGCCGAAATTGTTGGCACCCTTGATATTTCTCCAGGAAATCATGTATTTCTCACGAAACGTATTGCATTAACACATGTTTTGCTATACACATGTTTATTCCCTTTGTGTGTATTGGGACAAAACAAAAAAAGGGAGGAAAGAAAGCAAATTCGACATAATGTCACACAAACCTCCAAAAATGGGCTGGACAAAAGTATTGGCACCCTTTCACAACTGCGGATAAATAAGAATGTTACAAGCATGTGATGCTCCTGTAAACTCACCTGGGGCAAGTAACAGGTGTGGGCAATATAGAAATCACACCTGAAAGCAGATAAAAAGGAGAGACGTTCACTTAACCTTTGCATTGTGTGTCTGTCTGTGCCACACTAAGCATGGACAACAGAAAGAGGAGACGAGAACTGTCTGAGGACCTGAGAACCAAAATTGTGGCAAAATATCAACAATCTCAAGGTTACAAGTCCATCTCCAGAGAACTAGATTTGCCTTTGTCCACAGTGCGCAACATTATCAAGAAGTTTGCAACCCATGGCACTGTAGCTAATCTCCCTGGTCGTGGACGGATGAGGAAAATTGATGAAAGATTGCAACGCAGAATAGTCCGGATGGTGGATAAGCAGCCCCAAACATGTTCCAAAGACATTCAAGCTGTCCTGCAGGCTCAGGGAGCATCAGTGTCAGCGCGAACTATCCGTCGACATTTAAATGAAATGAAACGCTATGGCAGGAGACCCCGGAGGACCCCACTGCTGACACAGAGACATAAAAAAGCAAGACTACAGTTTGCCAAAATGTACTTGAGTAAGCCAAAAGCCTTCTGGGAAAACGTCTTGTGGACAGATGAGACCAAGATAGAGCTTTTCGGTAAAGCACATCATTCTACTGTTTACCGAAAACGGAATGAGGCCTACAAAGAACAAAACACAGTACCTACGGTAAAATATGGTGGAGGTTCAATGATGTTTTGGGGTTGTTTTGCTGCCTCTGGCACTGGGTGCCTTGACTGTGTGCAAGGCATCATGAAATCTGAGGATTACCAAAGGATTTTGGGTCGCACTGTAGGGCCCAGTGTCAGAAAGCTGGGTTTGCGTCCAAGATCCTGGGTCTTCCAGCAGGACAATGACCCCAAACATACGTCAAAAAGCACTCAGAAATGGATGGCAAAGAAGCGCTGGAGAGTTCTGAAGTGGCCAGCAATGAGCCCAGATCTAAATCCCATTGAACACCTGTGGAGAGATCTTAAAATTGCTGTTGGGAAAAGGTGTCCTTCCAATAAGAGAGACCTGGAGCTGTTTGCAAAGGAAGAGTGGTCCAAAATTCCGGGTGAGAGGTGTCAGAAGCTTATTGATGGTTATAGGAAGCGACTGATTTCAGTTATGTTTTCCAAAGGGTGTGCAACCAAATATTAAGTTAAGGGTGCCAATACTTTTGTCCAGCCCATTTTTGGGGTTTTGTGTGACATTATGTCATATTTGCTTTTCTGCCTCTGTTTTATATTTGTTCCAATACATACAAAGGGAATAAACATGTGTATAGCAAAACATGTGTTAATGCAATACCTTTTTTGTGTGAAATACTTGATTTTCAGGAAAAATATCAAGGGTGCCAACAATTTCGGCCATGACTGTATCTAGTCATCCTTGTACAAATCACTAGAGAAGTTGCATTTTGCCTTGCTTAACTTTGTACTTTAGAACTATAACAAAAAGCTAAAATCGACATAGTAAGTAGGTTGAGGACATATTTCCATGCAAATCCATTGCTATGTTAAAAAGAATGGATTTTGCATCAAATGCCGAACATTTCTAGTTGTGAAAAATGGTGACATGGCTGTCTACCTCCTTTAGTATATGGTCATGTGCTAAATAAGCATGCGCACAAGAAAAAGCTATTCCCATATCTGAACTCACCAGGCTGTTCTCTTTCCATGCCTCTGGAAATTTAGGCCTTTGCTTCTCTCTTGACACCAATACTTGCATGTCTTCAAATGTAGGGTGATTGCCAGCTTCAGCCTGAAATGCCATTTGATACTCCGGTACAGATTCTCCTGCACATAGATCAGTATGTTGGTCAATACCACAGAACACTAAAACAAGTATGAGTAATAGCACAAGGTACAGTGTAAGATAAAATATACAACCAATACAAATACTTATACTTCAGAAGCACATCACTTATTCATTGCCTAGTTCTAGGATGAGACCTACTTCAAGCCTACACATCATTAGAAAATTGGGTGAAAATATCCATATTTTAAATGCTCATTCCATTTTGTGTTCATTAGTACACTGCTTTCAAGAGCCGATATGGACTGTTCAGGAGAAAATTTCCGAAGGGACATAATGGAAAATCTCATTAGTTATCATAACCTGCCATTTTCAGTTAATTAGTACAGTCTTCATTCTATAAAAATTGAATGAGCAAGTCTGCACATGATTGGATAAAGTGCAATCATAGACTAGGAATAGATTGTAGCTATGTACGTGGGAAGTTGTCCTCTGTCGTTCAAGAATTTTTGTACCATTTTAGGCATTCTCATTTCCAACATGGGACAAGGACATGGAAAAATGTGAACAATTGTTTCTTCGACTTTCTAATGGTGTCACTTGGCTACAGCAACTCAAGCATTCACAAATTTAGTGCATCATAGTCCTTCTATAAATACCTTATTTGCTTATTTATATATTTGTTTTGGTCAGAATGGAAAAATATTACTTTTAAATATCTGTTCTTTTCTGTCAAATAAAAATTAAATATAGTATAAATAATATACTGTATTTCCATTTTCATTCAGCAGGTAAAGCAATGAGACTATTTTTACATATTTACCAGGCTATTCTCAGCTGCTCTTTAAAAAAAAAGCCTGCTTTCAACAGTTCAAGCTGACATTTACAGTATCTCACAGAAGTACACCCGTCACATTTTTATAAATATTTTATTATAACTTTTCATGTGACAACACCAAAGAAATGACACTTTGCTACATTGTAAAGTAGTGAGTGTACAGCTTGTATAACAGTGTAAATTTGCTGTCCCTCAAAATAACGCAACACACAGCCATTAATGTCTAAACTGCTGGCAACCAAAGGGAGTACACCCCTAAGTGAAAATGTCCAAATTTTTCCCTCCCCAGTGTCATGTCACTCATTAGTGTTACAAGGTCTCAGGTGTGAATGGGGAGCAGGTGTGTTAAATTTGGTGTTATCGCTCTCACTCTTATACTGGTCACTGGAAGTTTAACATGGCACCTCATGTCTAAGAACTCTCTGAGGATCTGAAAAAAAGAATTGTTGCTCTACATAAAGATGGCCTACGCTATAAGAAGATTGTCAAGACCCTGAAACTGAGCTGCAGCACGGTGGCCAAGACCATACAGCGGTTTAACAGGACAGGTTCCACTCAGAACAGGCCTCGCCATGGTCGACCAAAGAAGTTGAGTGCACGTGCTCAGCATCATATCCAGAGGTTGTCTTTGGGAAATAGACATATGAGTGCTGCCAGCATTTCTGCAAAGGTTGAAGGGGTAGGGGGTCAGCCTGTCAGAGCTCAGACCATACGCTGCACACTGCACCAAATTGGTCAGCATGGCTGTCATCCCAGAAGGATGCCACGTCTAAAGATGATGCACAAGAAAGCCCGCAAACAGTTTGCTGAAGACAAGCAGACTAAGGACATGGATTACTGGAACCATGTCCTGTGGTCTGATGAGACCAAGATAAACTTATTTGGTTCAGATGGTGTCAAGCGTGTGTGGTGGCAACAGGTGAGGAGTATAGAGACAAGTGTGTCTTGCCTACAGTCAAGCATGTTGGTGGGAGTGTCATGGTCTGGGGCTCCATGAGTGCTGCCGGCACTGGGGAGCTACAGTTCATTGAGGGAACCATGAATGCCAACATGTACAGTGACATACTGAAGCAAAGCATGATCCCCTCCCTGCAGAGACTGAGCTGCAGGGCAGTATTCCAACATGATAACGACCCCAAACACACCTCCAAGACAACCACTGCCTTGCTAAAGAAGCTGAGGGTAAAGGTGATGGACTGGCCAAACATGTCTCCAAACCTAAACTCTACTGAGCATCTGTGGGGCATCCTCAAACAGAAGGGAGGAGCACAAGGTCTCTAACATCCACCAGCTCCTTGATGTTGTCATGGAGGAGTGGAAGAGGACTCCAGTGGCAACCTGTGAAGCTCTGGTGAACTCCATACCCAAGAGGGTTAGGCAGTGCTGGAAAATAATGGTGGCTACACGAAATATTGACATTTTCACTTAGGGGTTTACTCACTTTTGTTGCCAGCAGTTTAGACATTAATGGCTGTGTGTTGAGTTATTTTGAGGGGACAGCAAATTTACACTGTTATACATGCTGTACACTCACTACTTTACAATGTAGCAAAGTGTAATTTCTTCAGTGTTGTCACATGAAAAGATTAATAAAATATTTACAAAAATGTGAGGGGTGTACTCACTTCTGTGAGATACTGTACACAAACAGCTGAATGGGTCAGGGGAGTGATTCCTCCCCTATTCCCCTTACCTGCCTGTTTTTTGAATCATGTGTAATAAATGCATCCTGTAATAAATGTTTATTTGTAAAATAAAGTTTAAAAATACAAAAAGCAGATATAAATATCAGTTCAAAAACATATAAACCTAAATAAATCTTATAAAATGAACACATTGCTATTATAATATATTACAATAATAAATATGAATACCACCCCCTTGGTATGCACAGGTAAGGTACTACAAAGAAAATTTAAAACAACTGCAGTGGAAAATGCATGAAGAACAATGGCAAGACAGAATAGTAGTGAGACTACCGCCCTAATAAACGTACATTCTTAGATGAGTAATGGGATTGGAGTTACTGTTTATATCAATAAAGAGTGATGATTCACTTCTGTAGCATCCAGTGCACTGCAGTACTGTACAAGTAGCATACTGAAGATTACAGCACAGAGTCCATAACACATAATGCAGTAGAGTGCAGCATTATGTCAATTTGTACTACAGTAGACTGCAGATACAAGTTTGTATGTTTCAGTACTGTAGAATATGTATTTAATGAATAACACAGGACGATCTAATACATTTTAGTGCTAAACAAGTAAATATAAACAAATATTAAGATATTGATGCATATCATACCACCTAGTACTGTTGCAATATTGTAACAGTGTACACAGTGCTAAGTATGAAATGCAAGATTAAGATGGAGGAGCAACACTAATAGTGTATCGCCAAATATACTGTACTACTGCCTATGGAAGTTTTGCTTGCTGGCAAAGTGACAGTGTCTTTGTAAAGGGACCCCATGACCCAGTTATACTTACCATGACAGTGCTCCCTTATCACAGCTCCCTGGTGTCGACTGCTTCAGATGCTAAGGGGATTTGTGATCTCATTATCATGGGATGTGAACATGCTTTGGCCTAGCAATTGGCAACTAGACATGAGCACTATCACAGGGAAGGGAGTCACACATACCATTCCTGGGGGCACATATAATGCAAGTACTGTATATATACAATTCTCTTTCTGGTATATTGGGCTTGACAAAAGGGGTCCACCCCCAAAATGCATTGGGGGTTATTTACTAAAACTGGGGAGTGCAAAATTTGTTGCAGTACATAGAAACCAATCAGCTTCCAGGTTTTACTGCCAAAGCTTAATTAGCCACTTCAGTACTGGCCACTTTTACCCCCTTCCTGCCCTTGCCAATTTTCAGCTTTCAGCGCTTTCGCACTTTGACAATTGCACAGTCATGCAACACTTTACCCAGACTAAATTTTTATCATTTTGTTCACACAACTAGAGCTTTCTTTAGGTGGTATTTAATCAGCACTGGGGTTTTTATTTTTTGCTAAACAGATTAACAAAGACCGAACATTTTGAAAAAACATATTTTTCTTCATTTCTGTTATAAAATTTTGCAAATGTATAATTGTTCTTCATAAAGTTATAGAGTCCACAAATTATGGTATATATATATATATATCTGATATACTGACAGCCATCTAATTTTGTGAGGCCCAAAAGTGTCAGGACAGTACAGATATCCACCAAATTACCCTTTTTTTGGAAGTAGACAGTCCAAGGTATTTAGTAGGGGGCATGGCGAGTTTTTTGAAGTTGTAGTTTTTTTTGTCATAATTATTTTGAAAATTAAAAAGTGACAAAAACATTTTTCAGGATTTTTTTTACATACTGTCACCAGTGCAGTACAGCACCATCATTGAACTTGTGAGGTGATGATCAAAAACACTGACTGATGACAGTACAAAAAAAAAAAATTACAAAACATTTTATTACATTTTTTCCTTTTTTAATTATTTTTTTTTTACACGCTGTGACCAGAACAATATAATGTTACCATAGTAGCATTGTACTGCTCTGGGGAAGTGATCAGTATTTTTTTTTTAAACAATATGATTGCTTATAGCAGAGAATGGTATTTTACTGAATTAAATTGATTCATTCAGTTTTTTTTTGTTTTGCTTGGCTGTGATTAGCCACAGCTAATCACATGGCACAGATAGGCTGTGATTGGTCCACATGATCACTATGACCAATCACAGCTAGCAACACAATTTTACACAATGGATGGCATGAAAGGAAGCCATCCATCCATTGTTTACAATTGTCATGTGACCTGCTGTGATGCTCACAACAGTTATATGGTACCAGCAACGGGCCAGTACAGTGATCAGGCGGTAACAGATTGCGCTACAGGTGCATGCGAGGCGCGATCCGGGAGGATGTCATATGACGCCCGCTCAGATCTATGAAAGTCCCATCTGGCCATCACTGTGCTATAGGTCAGGTGGTAAATGGTTAAACAAGCTGAAGTTGGAAGCTGATTGGCTACCATGCACTGCTGCACCAGATTCTGAGTGAACCAGTTTTAGTAAATCTCCCTCATTGCCTTGATTACCACACCCTAGAGGAAGTGGGTGTGGGGTACACTGGCTTCTGAGCTCAGACGACTGTGGATAACTCTGCAGCTGAGGGACGAGGAAGCTGCTGTCATCTTCACCTACCCGGCAGTGTGGAGGAGTAGGCTACATCAGAGCAGCTGGCCCTTGATTCAGTTACCCCTTCACAGCAGCAAGGCTGTGTATAAAGCTTTGCTTGTGTCTAATAAATGGTAATGCAATTTACTGTTATTACTTGGAAAAAAATAATTTGATAATGCACCAGCTCAAAAATGTACCAGTAAATTTTCTGAAGTAATCCAAGCACATCCAGGACAAAAAAATGCATATATGGGGAAACCTACAAACATCCCTGGTGAGCACAAAACCTTGGAACCCTAGCACTGCAGAGCCAAAGAATCAGCTCCTATACCAGTAACAATGTGTAATACTTGCCCATATCTGTACCAAGTTGAACACCACCACAGGAGATGGTGGTATTATTCAATTCTCTAATAATATTGTTGATAATAATACAAATATTCTATGTATCAAATTTATATTTATTTTTGAATTCATAAAATGTGGGAGGATTTTAAGCATCTGACAAAACATACAAATAATGTGTAGGAATGGTTAGTGCTTTACTTTTAGACCCATCATGAAAAGGGTTTTCATAGCAGGATTAGAATAAAAACAGATGTGGGGGTTGTTTTTCATGTGCAAAACAAGTACTGTGTGATTAAAATATAATCTTCAGTATTTCAGTATAACGTCAATAACAGTAATCCTGCAAATTGTAGAGCTGGAAGATTACCGATTAAAAAATGTATGCCTCTAAGTCATAAACTGCAAAGGAATGCAGTGATCAGCTAATAACATCAGATCCAGCAGAGCACAGGGTTAACAATAAAGCAAGGTCTATAAAGCAATACACAGCATGATAATGTTTGGAAGAGTCTGACCAAAAGAGATGTTTAAATTTTCGATAGATGTTGAAGAGTTAAACCACTTATCAATTTCTGTGCAATATGGGCACATTTAGTTCTCTGGATAAAAGAGTCAACTGGTCACGTTTTGCTGAATATCAGTGGTCTCCAAACTGTGGCCCGGGGGCTAGATGCAGCCCTCTGCTTCCTATATCCGGCCCTCAAGACACGTTTCCTCCAACTGATGCCAATGACTGGGTACCATTTCTCTTACACCATCCATGGGGCATTATTCCTCCCACTGATACCAACAATGAGGCACTATTTCTCCCACTAAAACCAATAATGGAGCATTTTTATTCCCACTGACACCAGGGCATTTTATACTTCCACTGGTCACAGTCTGACCCTCCTAAAGCCTGAAGGACAGTAAACTGGCTCTTTGTTTAGAAAGTTTGGAGACCCCTGCTGTATATGTTCTTTCATGTATCATAGGTCAGACTATTTAAAGGACCAGTCCAGGTTTTATGCAAGGGGTGTTCAAGTCAAAGAGGGACTTTTAATTTTACAGGAATAGAAAGAGATTGTAGCGTGGCAGTACTGCATGCAGTACTAAGTGGCAAGTGTGTCCTATCACTGATAGGCGGAGCAGATGTCATGGGCAAGTCCAAACACTGTTAATCAAGATGGCAGACAACAGTTAGTGCATGCATGAAACAGCGCCTGGTGATGAAGTTTCTTATGAATGAAGGCATAAAACCCACAGATATCTACAGCAGACTTCAAGCACAGTATGGTGATGAGACTCTCAATGAACATTCAGTGTGTAGAAATCCTGATCCTGGATAATCGACGCATAACCTGTTGTGAAACTGCACTAGAATTGAATCTTTCTGTGGGAATGGTGAACACATTGATGACGAAGTGAAGCAGGTTGTCCTAGGATGGTTCAGGCATACTGACAAATCTTTCTATGCCGAAGCTTTCCAGGCATTAGATAAACTCTGAGATAAGTGTATAAATGTAGCAGGGGAGTATGTAGGAAAAGAAATACAGTTTCCACTCCTTGAAATTTGTTCTTTTATTATATAAACTCAAAAGTCTTGGTTTGACTTGAATGGCCCTCGTAGTAAGTACAGAAATCATATTTTCTTATTCATTAAGGGACACAAGATTTAGGGATATTTGGAACATTCAAAAGCAGTCCAACTGAAGGTTGAGCAGCACAGCAAACAAAACATTAACCACTTGCCCTCTGGAAGATTCACCCCCCTTCCTGACCAGGCCATTTTTTGCTATTTGGCGCTATGCAATTTCAACTGGCAACTGCACGGTCATGCAATGCTGTACCCAAACAAAATTTCTGTCCTTTTTTTTACACAAATAGATATTTATTTTGGTGGTATTAGATCACCTATGGGTTTTTTTATTTTCTGCACTATAAACAAAAAAAGATTGAAAATGTTGAACCCTCCGATATTCTCTCATTTCTGTTATAAAAAAATCCAATAAACTCAAATCGTCATAAATTTAGTCCAAAATGTATTCTGCTACATGCCTTTGGTAAAACAAAAATCACAAAAAGTGTATATTAATTGGTTTATGTGAAAGTTAGAGCGTCTACAAACTATGGTATAGATACTGGCATTTACTCCCATTTTTTGCTATACAGCGCTCTGCTAGTTTAACTGATAATTGCCAGGTCATGCAATGCTGTATTTAAATCAAGTTTATGTAATTTTTGTCCACAAATAGAGCTTTTTTTTGGTGGTATTTGATCACCTCTAGGTTTTTGATGTTTTGTGTTATAAACAAAAAAATACTGAAAACTGTGAAAAAAATTATATTTTCTAATTTCTGTTATAAAAAATATCCAATAAACTAAAATTTTGCCATAAATTTAGGCAAAAATGTATTTTGCTACATGTCTTTGGTAAAAAAAAAAATCCCAATAAGTGTATATTAATTGGTTTGTGTGAAAGTTATAGCGTCTACAAACTGTGGTATAGATACTGGAATGAATGCAGCTTTTACTTTCGGACTGCCTATCTTGAGGTGCTAAAATGACAGAGCAGTACAAACACCTCTAAATGATCGCTTTACAGAATGCAGACACCCTAAACTATTTGTTTAAGTTTTTGGTAAATGACAAAAAATGTTTTCTTTTTTTTTTTTTTTTTCCAAAAAGTAGTCATTTAAATGGTATATTGCTCACACATGCCCTTGGTATATTTAGAATTACACCCCCAAATTCCTCATTTTAGGGTGTAAATTTGGCGTAAATTCATTTCACTTCCTCACTACCTATCACAGCTTCAGAGGCTCTGAAATTCCAGGATATCATAATGACCCCTTTTTCTGAAAGTAGACACCCCATACTATTTGCAGAGAGGCATGTTGAGTCAATGGAATACATTATTTTTATCACAAGTTTTTTGAAATTGCCAAAAAAAAATATTTTTTCTTTTTTACACAAAGTTTTCACTTAAATGATATATCGCTCACATATGCCATGGGTATATGTGAAATTTTACCCCAAAGTATATTTGCTACTTCTCCCAAGTATGCGGATACCACATGTGCAAAACATTTTGGAAGCCTAGCAGGGGCAGACTGACCGTTTGGAAACTCGGGCACTGCCCGAGGGCCCGGAGTCAGTAGGGGGCCCCTGGTACCTTTTTCATAGGCTTTTTTGAGTTTGAGCAAGGAAACAGGGGCCCCATGATCCCCTATTGCCCAGGGGCCCCATGAGTTGTCAGTCCGCCCCTGGAGCCTAGCTGCATATAGAAGCCCGAAATTCAATGACCCATTTGAAACCCTGAAGGTGTGTAATTTCTCTTATTTCACTTCCTCACTACCTATCACAGTTTCAGAGGCCCTGAAATTCCAGGATAGCACCACATCTCCCCAAATGACACCGTTTTGGAAAGTAGACATCCCAGACTATTTGCTGTGAGGCATGCTGAGTCAATAGAATACTTTATTTTTTACCACGTTTTTGGAAAATTACAAAATTTGTTTTTTTTTTTTTTTACACAAAGTTGTCACTTAAATGATATATTGCTCACACATGTCATGAGTATATGTGGAATTACACCCCAAAATACATTCTTCTACTTCTACCAAGTATGGGGATACCACATGTCTAAAACTTTTTGGGAGCCTAGCCAAATACAGGAAATCCAATGACCCCTTTGAAAATCTGAAGGTGTGTAACTTCACTTCCTCACTACCTATCACAGTTTCGGAGGCCCTGAAATGTCAAGACAGCACCAACCCCCCCCTAAATGACCCCTTTTTTGGAAAGTAGACACCCCAAGAAATTTAATAAGAGGCATGGTGAGTATTTTGCAGATTTTTTTTCTCACAAGGTTTTGAAAAAGAAAAAAAGAAAAGAAAAAATACGTTTTTGTTTTCTTTCTTCATTTTCCAACAACTTGTGGCAACAAATGAGATCTGCAAAATACTCAGCATGCCTCTTATCAAATTAATTGGGATGTCTACTTTGCAAAAAGCGGTCATTTGAGTGGGGGGGGGGTGTTCTCTTGGTATTTTATGCCCAGCATTAGAAGCTTATGCCACACATCACTCACTCTTCTAACCACATGAAGACCAAGACTTTTCTCACATGTTCACATGAAAAAAAGCTGTATTTTTTGCTAGAAAATTACTTTGAATCCCCAAACAATATATGTTTTTTTAAAAACAGAAGCCCTAAAGAATAAGATGATGGGTGTTTTAATTTTTTGTCACAGTACTTTTGCAGTGATTTCTAAAACGCAGTTTTTAAAAAAAAATATCAACTTTTTTTAATTTTAATGCACAAAAACACAATATATTGACCAATTGTTTGGTAACGTATAAAAGATGATGTTATGCCGAGTAAATAGATACCAAACATGACATGCTTTAAAACTGCGCACGCCCCGTGCAACGGCGACAAACTACATACATTTTTAATATCCATAGGCGACGCTTTAAAAGCGACAGCCTACCACTTTGATGCCTCACATGCATGGCGCAACCACTGTTTACATACCAACACGGGCTGACGCTTGCGTACGCCGTTGCACGTGAGTGTGGGGGGACGAGGGTGATTTAAGTTTTGCTTGTAAATATTTATTTTGATTTTTTTCAATTTTTACACTGTCCCTTTCATTTTTTTAAAATCAATTTTATTGTTATCACAGGGAATGTAAATATCCCGTGATAGCAATAGGTAGTGACAGGTTCTGTTTTCTGAGAAATCTGGGGTCTATTGGATTCTAGATCTCTCCTCTACCCTTAAATCATCTGATCTCAACAAGATCGGTGTGATCAGATGCTTTCCCAATTTACAAATGGTGCTGTTTACATCTGGGGAAACCGTAGTGATGAAATGCTCGTAGCTTCTGGTTTCTTAGCCTATAGAGATGATTGGAGCCATTCTGGGCATCATCCTGGTATAACCACTCAAAGTCCAGTGATACCAATAAGTCACTGGTCCTTGTTGGGCATATATGCTATGTTCTTTTTTCTTTTAATGCAACCTGTTGGGCTGAATGAAAAAAAGAGAAGAAATCTCTGCCAGAAAAAGTGTGTGGTATGCCCACCATTAGAAAATACAATCCTGCATCCACCCACTTCTAATGTTGGGCATACATGAAATGTTCTTTTTTTCCTTCAGCCAAAAAAAAAGGAACCTAACAGATTAGTCTAGTCACATCGATCGATGTGGATGAAGAAATCTCTGCCAAATTTTTTTTTAAAATATATGCCGAAGCATAGGAGCGATTCACCCACTGACCACCCCAGGCAGATTAAAAATCTCATCCAGCAGCACTGTCAAAATACACAGATCGGTGCTGCAGCCTAATAGCGTTCCTGCAAAGAAAACAACAACATTTAAAAATAAAACAGTAGCAATAGAATAGTAACTCAATAAAACAACAACTTTTTTATTGAAATCTGTGCCAAAAAATATTATAAAATATATATGCCAAAGCATAGGAGCGATCCACCCACTGACCATACTGGCCCATATGCCCAGTCCCCCATGCTTGGGCATATATTCTCTTTTTTAAATGCAGCTGAAAAATCTCATCCAGCAGTGGTGCACTCACTGACTTATATTCTGAGAGCAAATCTTGTTGCTGTCAGAATAAACAGATCGGTGCTGCAGCTGAATAACATGCCTGCAAAGAAAACAACAATGGTTAACAATAAAACAGTAACTTAATAAAACGACAACTATTTTTTTTTTCCAGAATTGTAGGGTCTCTCAAAATGCAATAGCCAGTTTCCTGACTACCTAACATCTTTCAAGATGCTGTGTAAATATGTGCCCTAGACTGTGCCATGCTCTACCCTATACTAATATTCCACTAGTGTGAGATAGCGATGGAAGCAGTCCTTGAGGCAGAGACCAGGTTGGCCAGGACAGGAGGGACAAAAAAAGTGGGTGTCACGCCTAATTCCGTGTCTGCTACAGACACATCTTTTTTGGGGTGACTTTTGGGTTGGAATACCAGGAATGGCATAAGGAAAATGCCACTCATGCAGCTGGTTCACTGCATCTGGGTTTGGGGTTTTGGCCGCAACACCTTCTGGATACAAAAGGGGACGTGATGATCTCTTCCTAAAATTTTAGAAAGGATCCACTTCATCCAGTTGCTTTGTAAAGCACAAAAGCGTTGTACAGAGCCAACTGAAATAAATATAGAGACACTTTTTGTACCAGAGTCTGGCTTTACGGGAAACTAAGTACGGCTTCATAATCTGGTCATTGAAGTCCACTCCTCCCATGTTAAAGTTATAGTCATGGACACAGAGGGGCTTCTCAACAACACCAGCTGCCGTGGAAAATTGGATGGTCGTGTCTGCGTGAATGGAAGACAGGACAAAAACATCCCGTTTGTCCTTCCACTTCACTGCGAACAATTCATCATTTTTCAAGCAGGCTTTCTCCCCCCTCTCTAAGTCGGGTATTCACAAGCCGTTGGGGGAAGCCCCGGCGATTAGGTCACACGGTGCCACATGCGCCAATTCCAAGATTGTATAAAAGTGTAAATAGTGGAACGCTTGTATAAAAATTGTCCAAGTATAAGTGGTACCCCATATGGAAAAAGGTGACACCAAGTCTCAAACTATCTTGCCACTGCTCCCCATGTAGTCTGGGCATCCAGGGGGCTTCATGTGACTATCTTTTCCCTCATAAATCCGAAAATTACATATATAGCCTGTTGCCCTCTCACAGGTCTTATACATTTTGACCCCATATTTGCTGAGGAGAAATTGCCTGAATACAAGGCGGCCAGAAAAATTAATGAGGACCTCATTAACGCAGATGTTTTGCTGGGGCATATACACATCTGCAAATTTTGGGTTAAGGTGATATATTTGACTGCCGGATTTTGTGGAGCCAATCATATTGTCAGGGATCGGGTGTTCTGCCGCGATACACCGGGCTGTGCTTGAGCAGAACACCAACACGCTCTAGCCGGCGGGCAGCGGGACCTGGGCGATCGCGGCAACAGCGATGGCCGTGCATGCGCACTCGTGATCACGGACACGCGCCTGGTACCAATAACAGCGCAGGGCACGCTATTTAAATGGGACAGAAGGTATGTGCATTGCCGATTGGTCTTATTATCCTGTTCCTGTGATCTGATTAGTGAAGCTTCCTGTTGCCGACCTCTGCTTGAACCTGACCCTGCTGATTGTCTCCTGCTTGACCCCTGGCTTGACCCGACCACTCTTCTGCCTGCTCCCCCGGTACCTACCTGCTCGTTAGTTGCTGAACCTGGCTCATGACCCTGACCATTCTCTGTCTGCTCCTCTAGTACCTCGCTGCCCGCACGTTGCTGACCTGGCCTGCCTGACTACGCCTTACATTACTCTGACCGTCCATCCATCCCGCACGGATCAGTCCCTGCTGCCAGGCCTGTCAGCCTCTTCATATCAGGCTCTATTTCCCGCACACCTCTGTCAGTACTCTCTACCACTGCTGGACGTACTCAGGGGTCGCGACCTGGTCTCAGTCTGCTCCAAGTCCATCCCCATCATTAGGGGCCCTGGTGAATAAGCAGATTGGGACTTAGACCCCGCGCCCTGGGGAACCCCGCACTGTGGGCTGATAGAGATACCGCCAGGCGGTGTCTGACACATATTCAGGATCATCCCAAAGACAACAGAGTGTATTATCGCTGAAATGCATAAATTGCATTCTAATCTCATATCTATGCCTGGCCATGGCAGCAGAGAACATGGGCATATGATGAATCAGGTTTGTGGACCAATACACCTGCAACTCATTCTTTTTAGTAATGCTGAGGGTTAGGCCCAAAAAATTCAGGAAACTGTAATAGGTTTCCATGCAAATGGTCTGGCAAGGTTTAAATTTGGGTTGGCGTGATAAATTGTTGTGCATATAAATTGCTTTGGTCCATAATAAAACTATACAAATCACCTGTGAAAAGCAACTCTGAAAAACCAGGGGAGTAGTTACATTTGCTGTTTCCACCTGAATTCCGGGTTGGACAGTGAATGGGGGAAGTACTGGTGCTGCAGAATTTTTGGGGGTGGGCAATCAGGATTTGCAAGCATATCTGCAAGGACACTATGGGCTCTATGGGCCTGTGTTTGAATTCTTCGTGGCTGCGGGACACTACTTGTGCTTGCCACCACAAAAGCTTGTACTGCATTTGTGGGACTCACCACGTCACCAAGTGATACTGCAGTGCTCGCATGTAAAAATCCAGAATGTACTAGGCTGCTGGTGCTCGCCAGTTCACCAAAAGGTAGAGCAGCACTAGTACTGGCACGCTGCTGCATATGAGAATCGTCAAGCAATTGTAGCACCTCAGCAACCTAGGAACAGGGTCAGGTATGCCTAACCTTACCACAGACCGCTACTCCATTGTCTGAGCCATCTGTCAGGGTGCCGCTGCTCTCTACAGGTTCGTATTCTGAGCCTGATTTTGACAGTGAGGCTTCCCCTTCACTCTTATCTGACATACTTAGAATCTTGTTGGCCTCTTCACTAGTGTACCTTTCGTCGGACATTTTGGCCAATAAATTTATAGCTACCTAGTGAGACTCAAATCAAATGGGTTAAATTTGAATCAAAGGGTTACATTTGATGAATGATGTAGTGGTGGAAATTTGTTGCTATCTGGGAGGGACACTAACGCTATCTGAAGTCACCCATGACACTAATACAGTGATCCATAAAAAAAAATCTGCACACTGTAATAATGACACTGGTGACAGGGCAGTGAAAGGGTTAACTGGGGGGAGATCAGGGGGTTAAATGCGACCTAGCTGTGCTTTTACTTTCTCAGTGTACTGCCTTTACTCATGTGGATCTGTTTTCTTCTCTCTCTGGAACGTAATGTGCAGTAAAACTGCTATAGGGTGGAGGGAAACTGGTTAACACGACCACTAAAAAAACAACAGAACAAATTAGGTACTCCCTGCAGCTCAAAGAGCTGGCTGAAGGACCTTACTCTGAAAGCAAGCATTAGATAACGCCTGCATGTCCACTTGGTAAACCTTAGAGAACATTTGAAAAAAAGACTAGATGTTAGCTTTGCACACCTAGGAAACAGTTGCCTGATGCCGAAAAGCCCAAGATTCATTCACAGATCTATTAGAGTACGTTTTCACAGTAAAGGTGGAACCCAATCCTTTAAGAAGAATTCCACTCTCTTAATCAATATTGACTATGTTTAATCAATTTGCTGCTCGCATTTGTAAATAGATAGGGAAGTATTTCATACTCTGTTCTAAACTTTTTTTTTTTTACATTTCTTTAGTTGCTTTCTGGTTTCCTGAGCTAAGGGCAGATGGATTCGCAGAGAAATGTTTCTTGATGACATATGACATCATTGAATGTGTTAAGCTAAGATGAGCCCAGAGATATAGTGTCCCTTTAAAATGTTGACAGCTATGCAGTACCACCCTAACAGAAAGTGCAAGGCCCTTTAAAATCCACCAGGCCAATGCAGGATACTAGATTTCAACTACACCGGTGACAGAAATGCTGGATTAAATATGTCACATGGCCCTCCTAGCAAGATGATTCCTGAACACACCTGTGCTGGTCTTAGGGGTTAGCAATCTTGCAGTTGGCATTGTATGGTTGTGTCTAGCCATCTCATCTTTGTCTTATATTATGCAGGGGTTTGTCTGCTCTTGTGCTTTTTTTTAGTTAATTCTATTTTTTTTTAGCTTTGTTTGGTTCTGATGTGTATGGTAGTAGATTTTCAAGTAAGATCTGTTAGGAGTGGGAAGTTCCAGAGAAAATATCGAAGTGATCTATAAAGCATTTTTTTTCACTCATTGAGGCTGGTTCCTCGTTTACTCGCTCAGCAGATGCGTTTGTCACACTGCAAGGTCTCTCCTCTCCCTGCTAGTCCTCGAGTACGGTGCTGGAGACAGGCAGGGAGATGAGAAGGAGAAAAACAGCACAATGTTGAAAACATTAAACGTTTAAGTTGCCATAAAGCCACTTTGGTTTTTTAAAACAGACATTCCTTATCAGGACAAGCAGATTGTCATGAGAGACAAGTAGATTGGGACCTTGATTTAGTCCCTTGGACAAGTAGTTTTTAAAAGCATTTCCACACCTCTGAAGTGTGGAAACTCCACGAGTGCTCCCATAGGAAGTGACTTCCTTTGGGGTCACTGGATGAAATGGAGGAGCCAGAAGCGCCAGTGAGGGACCCAAGAAGAGGAGGATGGATACTGTTCTGTGCTCTGCACAGAGTAGGTACGTATAACATGTTTGTTATTTTATTAAAAAAAAAAAAGCTTTACAAGCACTTTAATATTACATAAAAATATACATTTTGATGAAGATTTTTTTTTTAAATACACAGGCATGCCACTAGAAAAAAAAAAACAAATAAAAAGACTGATGGGCTTTATGTGGTGAAACTTGTGCTTGCCTTGTTACATTCCCAGGCTATTCCCATTGTGAGATACCCAGACCATTTTGTGTATACATGGGAGCATATGGGTAAATCTGCATTACCACTTGAAAGCACAAGATGGCACTAGTGCTATATATATTTTTTTTTTAACTCATTTTGTTACTGTGTCTGCAAATTGCACAATGATACAATGATATGGAAAATTGTTTCAACTAATACACGTCAGGAATCAAGACTGTAGAATGTATTTGTATTATTTATCTTATTCTACACACATTACACATTGATATAAATTAATACACACCTTTATATAGCCACTGCAGTATAAAGGTAGTTCATATCCATAATTCCATTTAAAGAAAGAGGGAACAAACATCAAATTACTTTGCTTTAAATGTAAAAAAATAATCCTTTCATTATGAGAGAAAGACAATAAGATATTGTCTGTAAATTGATGGGAATTTATGTTCTCCCTCTGCTGGTAACAAGTACAGATCACATGCAGTCTCACACTGGGTGGGAGTTATGACTGCAGTGCAGTTTTGCTGGTGATAGGCACTTCAGCTCTGTTATTATTATTATTATACAGGATTTATATAGCGCCAACAGTTTGCTCAGTGCTTTACAATATGAAGGGAGACAATACAGCAACAATACAGTTCAATACAAGAGGGATAGGAGGGCCCTGCTCCTTGGAGCTTACAATCTAAGAGGTCTGTTGCCCTAATTCCCTTTAATAAAAAGTGCAGCATTAGCTGATGTGTAGGCTTCGACCATGTCTGTCTCCACTTCACATGAAGGAAATGAAGATTAGAAACTAAATCTCAGTACGCGTTAAGTTGACTTCCGGATCCCAAGGGTCACTTCATCCCTACCTTGCTCAAAGCATATGTCATTAGCTAATCATTAGGGAATGCTTTTAGAAGCATTTAAACATCAAATGCAAGGACACAAAGCCAGCAGCTGCTCCTATAAAATGCTAGAATATAGAGGCACACCAAATACAAATTGTTATTGTATATGAAAAGCTAGATCTCAGAGACCTCAGTTGATGGTAAGCATGCAGGCACATTCTGATCATTGTGAATTAACTTTTTGGACAGATGCAGGCAGAAGACAAGTGTTTTAAAAGGTTCTTTCCTCACATTCAAGGAGAGTTGGCTTCCAAGGTCTACTTGTGCCCTAGACATGAGACAGTTAAACCCATGTAAAAATGGCTGTATATAGTTCTTTATGACAATCATCTACTACTGACTGATACAGTAGTAGATGCATGTGCTAACCGGCTGCCTGAGAGGCACATCTGAAACATTGGGTTTTTACCTGTTTATTTCAACATCACAAACAGAAAGCTTTATAGTTGTGATACAGGAATAAATGCAGAAATTGCATATACTGTAGCAGATGTCACCTTGGACTATGTATTTTGATTGGCTGGTGCTCATCTAATGTCTGTGTCTTGTAAACATGTGTACCTAACATATGTTAGAATTCTGTATTGCTGTCAGTTGAAGAAAATGCTTCCTGGCTCCTTAAAGTTGCCTTCTAACTGCAAGATTGGACTGCTGTTTTCTGTATGAATTGATTGGTATACTGTGAAGTAGCACAAAACAACCTTTAGCATCAGCTCTTTTGGTACTATAAGGCCTGCACATGGACATTTACAGGCATAAAATATGCCTAGCATAAAATCACTCCATGTTGCCATGCCTAAGGTCCAGCAGATGTGGCGTACAGCCAGCCATAGAATTGAATGGCTGTATGCCCTTTTACTTGTGTAAAGTTTCACACCCAATAAATATTTGCATGCATGGGTAAACGCTGATGCACAGAAATATGGATGTACAAGGGTGTACAGCCATTAAATTTAGTGACTGGCTGTATGCCCCATCTGCAGCACCCCAGGCAGGGAAAATACTAGTATTATTATGCTAGACATATTTTATGCCTGCAAACATCCAGGTGTATGTAGCCTTAAGTTAGATTTGTACAAAAATTCTTAGGAAAATTCATATGAAAATTCTTAGGAAAATTTGTACGAAAATTCTCAGCACATTTGAAAGTCGTTCACAATTGTCTCTGCCTTTTAACATTCGATTTTGCAACGAATGAATTTTACGTATCTAAAACCAAATATTCTTTTAGAAATTCTTACATTGGGGAAAATCTTCCATCCTGCTCCTTCAAATTTTCTCGTCATTGAGGTTGAAAACAACTGTCAACTTGACCCCACCAACGATTAGAAAATCAAACAAAATTTCTTAAAATGAAAAATGTTGAACAAAATTCTACCATCGCATACCAAGCTATAGTACCAAAATAGCATATAATTTCTCTTCAGTTGGAAGTTATTGAGTTGTTTTTATTTTTTTCTCCTTAATTGGTCTCACACACGGAATAGTTTCACAGATAAATTTACATCCTTCTTTCTTTATCTTATCTTCTATGCACTCCAAGAGGTATTCCATGTATTTGACATAATACAGGCTGATTTTATTCAGCACTGCTGTTTTCTGCATGATCATACTTGGGATCCTAGGCATATTATGAGAGAAACACAGAGCAAATTACATCTTTTAAATATATAAAACAAGCTTCTTACCAGGAAAGAGATCAGTACATCTCATGAAGATTTCCCAGTATATGAGGCCCAGTGCATACATGTCCACTTGCTTCAAAGCAGACTCACAGTCTCTCAGATTCACTGCTCCTTCCAAGACTTCAGGAGCCATGTAACGGATTGTGCCAACCTGTAGATACACATCAAAGTAGTTTATGTACGGTATGAAAATTAATGGACTGAAATGTATTGAAACTTTGTAAATACCTGAATCATATAAGACCTTATTTAAGGATGGCTAATACATTTGATGGCACCATTGAATCATTTTATTTAATTGTGATCTTTTTGTATGTATGTGTGCTTTGAGGAAAGCTGCTATAGCCGAAACATGTTAGCGTACTATTAATGTGTTTTTACATGTAGCTTCTCGGTGTTATGGAGCACTGGTCTTCAGCCATGGGAAGCTGAGATGGCAGTTGAGCATGGGTATTGTATATGCACCACTGAAAAATGCTTTACTTTGTGAAACCACTGTTTTAACAAACCATCCCGAAAGTTCCAACTTCAAAACACAATGATTATTTTTGCAGAACAGCTTTTTTAAGGCTGCTCTGTTTGAAACTTCTTTTATCAGCACATATCAGAAAACTTAACAGAATGGGGAGCTTCTAGGAGATGAGGTACACCTTCTGGGTGTTCCGCTCTAAAATTAATGTTAATTCTCTATATTTTTCACTAGATGAGTAAAATTAGTTGTTCACTAAACAAAAAAACAACATATCAATAGTTTATATAATTTTTTTGAGAAAACAATTGTTTATACAGTAGACGATGCATCTAAAAATAAGCTCTGCTGTTTATTATTATTATTATTATTATACAGTGTTAATATAGCCCCAAAAAGTTTGCTCAGCGCTGTACAATATAGTGGGGGACAGTACATGAGACAATACAGTAACAAAACAATATACGAGAGGTTCGAGGGCCCTGCTCTTTCGAGCTTACAATCTAGGAGGGAGGGGATAGTGGTACAGGAGGAAGTGGCTGTGGGGGATGGAGTTGTAGGAGGAGTGGAGGAGATCGGCTGTTAGGTGAGGGTGGGATAGGCTTCCCTGAAGAGATGGGTTTTCAGGGTGCGCCTAAAGGTAAGGAGGGTAGGTGACAGTCTGATGGATTGGGGTAGTGAGTTCCAGAGGATGGGGGAAGTCCTGGACAAGTCCTGCAGTCGGGCGTGGGAGGAGGAGACCAGGGAGCTAGAAAGTAGGAGGTCTTGTGAGGAGCGAAGAGTACGGGTTGGGTAGTGTCGGGCTCCGCCCAACGGGATCTCTAGTGGTCCACAGCACGGGGTTTCCCAGGACGCGGAGTCTAAGTCCCAGTCTGCCTTTTCACCAGAGCCCCTGATGGTGGGGATGGACTTCGTGCAAAACTGGAACCAGGTCGCGCCCCTGGGCACCCCCGGCGGTGGTACAGGGGTCCCGCTGAGGGTGTGTGCCCGGGATGAGTCTGCTGTGAAGGGGATGACAGGTCCCAATCCGAGCGGGATGGATGGATGACTGCTAGGAGTGAGCGAGGTCAGACTAGTCGGGTCGGTATCGTGCGGGCACGTGGTACAGGAGGAGCAAGCGGAGAATGGTCGGGGTCACAAGCCAGGTTCAGCAGGTAGCAGGCAGCGCGGTACCGAGGATCAGGCAGAAGGATGGTCAGGAACGAGCCGGGGTCAGAGCAGGAGAGGGTCAGCATAAAACAGAACAGGCAGAGTTTGGCAACAAGGAAACGTACTTACAGGAACAGGAACAAGACCTTGCGGCAACTTGGAGATGCACAGGGCAGTTTTAAATAGAGCGCCCTGTTCTCCCATTGGTGCGGCCGCGATCGCTAGTGCGCATGCGCGGCCGCGATCGCCGAAGACTCTGTGCTCGCCGGCTCGGACGGATCGGCAATCTGCGCATGCGCACACCGCCGAGAGCCCGGGATCCCTGACAGGTGGTATTTGGGTATCAGGTCGGTGAGGTAGTTTGGGGCAGTGTTATGAATGGCTTTATACGTCAATGTTAGTAGTTTTAATTTTATGTGTTGGGCAATTGGAAGCCAGTGGAGGGAATGGCAGAGGGGGGTGGCAGATGCGGAGCTTTTGGTAAGGTGGATGAGTCTGGCTGCTGAGTTCAGGATAGACTGAAGCGGGGATAGTCTGTGATGAGGTAGGCCGGTGAGGAGGGAGATGCAGTAGTCAAGTTGTGAGATAATAAGGGAGTGAATGAGTTGTTTAGTAGTGTCTGGGGTTAGGAACGTACGTATTTTGGAGATGTTGCGGAGGTGGAGCCTGCATGAGTTTGCCAGTGATTGGACATGGGGTTGGAAGGACAGATTTGAGTCCAGAGTGACACCTAGGACTTTGGCTTGCGGGGTGGGACTGATGGTGGCTTTGTAGGTCGTGATGGAGAGGGTGGGGGTGCGGGCTGGGGGGAAAATTAGGAGCTAGGTTTTGAAAAGGTTTAATTTGAGGAAGTGGAGTGACATCCAGTCTGATATGTCGTTCAGCAAGCAGGTGATTCGGGCGGAGACTGAAGGGGTGAGGCGAGGGGTAGAGAGGTAGATTTGCGTGTCATCGGCGTAGAGGTGGTAGTTGAAGCTGTGGGAGTGTATCAGTTGGCCAAGTGAGGAGGTGTAGATGGAGTTTACCTCCCACCTCCTTGCATAACCACTGAAAAAAGGTTTAAAAAAGTGCCTGTAAGGCAAAAACAAAATTGGATAGTGTACTCACCTTTCCCCAGCTTCCGGCCACTGCTCTTAGGTGAGGGTGATGTCATCCTCCTTCTGGAGAGATCTAGGGAATGTAGAGTACTCCAAAGCTTGCTCCAGTGTTTGAAGCACGCACCATTCCCTGGGACCTTGTCAAAGAATGATATAATCACCTCCTGCACCACAGAAGCCAGGGGAAGGGCGAGTATGCGTATACCTTTATTCCAACTGTTTCAGCAAGGGGGGGGTAGGTATTGCAAAGTCCGTTTGAAAGTTTAAATTACACAGGCATGCAAGCTAGACTGTGTTGGTACATTATTGAAATGTGCACAATAAAGCCGCATAATTAGAAAAAGTGTGTCCTGCCATTCCTATAAGTAGTATGAACAGAAATATTAGGACAACAATGAAAAAAATCAGCTCAGTATAACCAGAAAACAAAGAAGGGAAGAGAGTGGGGTTATGGTGATGAGAGCTGGGGGAAGGGGAAGGTCGTTGATAGAGAGGAAGGTACCTAAACTGTTGCATTAAATAAATGAGGTACGGAAAGAGGGAAGCCATGTAGAGGGTAAAATGGGGATATGGAAGGTTACCTACAGGAAGAGAAAGCTGTGCGGAATGTGACATCTGAATGATGAAGTATATTTCTAGGCTAAGGTATATCTTTTGGCTTTAGAAATTCAGAAGGTATTTGAACACGTCTGCAGTGTGACATATGGTCTACTCCACCCATGTCTGTAAATAGGATAGTCAGACAATGCCTAGGGCACGCCATAGATTATGCAATTTTCTTTCCTGCAACCACAGGTTGTAGGAAAGAAAATGACTCCATTCCGCCATCCACACAGTCAATGTTGTTGAGGGAATCCCTCCCAAGGAACTATTGTGTTCTCATGGCGGGGAGACATCCCAGCCGGGAGAAAACAAGGATTACTGCTAGCGGCTATAGCCCCATGCAGTAATTAAATGCTACAAATCTGATAAGCTAGTTGTACCGAAGTCAACTGGCGGATTGACTTGGGTACAATCAGCCTGCTCATAGATGTATTGAGACTCAGCTGGTCCCTGCTGAACCAGCCGAGATCCATCTATGGCAAGCTTTAGGACATCAGATTTGATATGTTTCCGTAACCCTGGAACCATGGACAATATTGTGATTTCCGGAGAACCAGTGATGGATATAGATTGCAAATTACAGTGGTAGTTCATAAGTCATGTTAGGCATTTGAGAGATGCTTACTGAGTCTGCAACAAATAAAAAATAACTACCTCCACCTACAAAAAACATATATAGAATTTCACCTGGGACATGACTAAATCATGATATGCTTCTAAACTGCTTGTTAAAAAATTGGAAAGATCTCTAATTCTCAAAACACGTTTCCTCCCCTCATTGTGCAAGACAGATGAATAAGTGTGAATAAGTGAATGAATTAGTTAAAAAAAAAAGACTTTTTTTTTCAGAACAGAACAACAAGCTCTACACTGGAAAGGGAGGAAGCAAGCATTCTAAAAAACATTTTTTTTTTAAATTTACAGTGTTCTATTATAGTGCTGTGGAAATATAATTAGTTTAAAGAGACTCTTGCAGTCTAAGAAAAACTGCAATGGGTAAAAAGTGCAGGCACCTAAAGCGACTTCTTCGGCAGTCTCCCAAAACCTGCCGTTATACCTGAATGACGATGCTAAACCACGCCCACCCCTTTCCTGGACATTCTACTTGGCCAGTGACGCAGCCCCTCATAGTGATGGGACAATAGGAACACATGGGGAAAGGAGGTACTAGTAAGCTCTGACACTACCTGAAAGTGTTGGATCTTTGTCTACCAAAATGGACTAGGATACAATGGTTAAGACGGTACACATTATCTGTGAAGCAGAGTTTTTTTTATTTGTTGAAAGATATTCTAAATATGCCTAGAATTTAGAATTTATTATTAAATTATTAAAAACTATTTTATTAAAAACTACTGACTAGCTTCATCATCTGTTCAGTACCTCCAATATGGTTTTCCTTTTAGCTTCGAAATGACATGTACATATACAGTATGCTGTACTTGGCAAACCTAGAAGTCTACTGTTAACTAATCAATACACATACTGGTAATCCTAATCACATTCAAAACATACAGTGCTCAGCATAAATGAGTACAATCGAACAGATTTGTCAGAAAACCTTTACTTTCCTTTCAGAATCAACATTTTCTATGGGACACTATACTACAAAATACTCCCACAAATGCGGGACATTGATTGCAAACAAGATTTGTTAATTTGCACACACACAAAAAGTATTTTTCCTAACAAATTCATTCAAGACCATAATGTAAAAATTAATACACCCCAATAAGAGTTCTAGGAGAAAAACTACATTTCAGACAACAAAATCCTAATTAACAAGAATTCAACTACAGGTGAGTCTAATTATTCAATAACCAGGTGTCCAGCAGACAAGAAGAATGGAAAAAGATAGATGTTGCAATATGTCGCCAACTTGTTCATTCCATGCCTAGGAGACTCGGTGCTGTCCTTACAAATCATGGAGGTCATACAAAATACTTGATGTAATAGTTTTTGTTGTGGGGTGTATTTATTTTTGCAATAACTAATTTGAGTAAAACCAAAGATTTTGTAATCTAAGTTATATTATTAACCTTTCATGTAATGAGCTAAAAAATGTTCTATAAAACTCAGTTTTGTCAAACGTTTGTAAATTGTTCTTGTGTTCATTGAGATATTGATTAAAATCTTACTTTTCAAAAGGGGTGTACTCATTTATGCTGAGCACTGTATATATGGATCATTCCTGGCTTATGTTCCTATCAAACGTTTGAACATACATTAACTGCCAACAATATGGCAAGGTTAGGCCATCAGGTTACAGATTATATATGCATGTTTTAGGGAAACAAAGCTTATTAATGTATTATGATTATCATTACAACAGTTATCAGCATCACTTTCAATGATGAAGATGTCAAAACAACACAGGGTGCATGAGTTTTCTGCTTTTATTGATCCTTTATGACCAAAAATGCTCCATGGTCCATTTTTAAAAAAATTAAACTTAGCTGCAGTGCATAGGTGTAAGAAGCCATACAGCAATAAATGGGATTTCTACTTGAAATGTATTTTAAAGCTGTAAAATAAACAAGTATGTACAGGCCCAAAGAAGTGTTTTATTCTGCATGTGTGGGCAATCACTCATGTCTTATTTAAATGTATTTACCGTATTTTTCGCTCCATAAGACGCACTTTTTCCCCCCAAAAAAATGGGGGGTAATGTCTGTGCGTCTTATAGAGCGAATATTGAGCGGCCGGCCCGGTATTCCCACCGTCGCCGCTGCCGTGTTAGAATACTTGTTCCTCAGTCCAGCAGTGTCTCCATCACCTCATCATCTTTAGTGTGAGCACATGGCTGTGACAGCTTGCGGCTTCACAGCCGGGTGCCCACTTTGTGAATGGTCCCATAGTCTTATGTCCACAGTCTCTGGTCATCTCCTGTACTATGTCCGCAGTCTCTGGTCATCTCCTGTACTATGTCCGCAGTCTTTGGTCAACTCCTGTACTGTGTCCATAGTCTTTGGTCAACTCCTGTACTGTGTCCATAGTCTCTGGTCATCTCCTGTACTATGTCCGCAGTCTCTAGTCATCTCCTGTAGTACGTCTGCAGTCTCTGGTCATCTCCTGTAGTACGTCCACAGTCTCAGGTCATCTCCTGTACTATGTCTGCAGTCTCTGGTCATCCCTTGTACTATGTCGGCAGTCTCTGGTCATCTCCTGTAGTACGTCTGCAGTCTCTGGTCATCTCCTGTAGTATGTCCACAGTCTCTGGTCATCTCCTGTAGTATGTCTGCATGTCTGCAGTCTCTGGTCATCTCCTGTACTATGTCTGCAGTCTCTGGTCATCTCCTGTAGTACGTCTGCATGTCTGCAGTCTCTGGTCATCTCCTGTAGTACATCCACAGTCTCTGGTCATCTCCTGTACTATGTCTGCAGTCCATTGGTTCAGAATATATTATTTCTTGTTTTCCTCCTCTAAAACCTTGCGTCTTTTGGTCAGGTACGTCTTATGGAGCGAAAAATACGGGTAAGTGGAAACTTAGAAGCAAGAAAATGCTTCACTTTGTTAAACATGTATATACTTACCTCACTTATTGCTGCATTATCTTCATCTCCTGGCCTCACCAGCCGGTTTCCTGTAAGTCGCATGGACAGGCCAAAGTCGCTGATAACACAAGTGCCATCGCTCTTCACTAGCACATTACGACTGTTCAGGTCACGGTGTGAAATAGCCGGTTTGTATAGATCTAGTTAAAAGCAGACAAACCCAGTTAATGTTTGTGAGACATTTCAAGACTATATCTGTTACCTAAACAGATATTTAAAATAGAACTCCAGGATCTAACTATTTTAGTGATTAATGATCCTCTTCCTAAATTCTCTTGAACTGCTAACACAGTTTAAATGACAGTGCCTTACTTTTCTTGTAATCCATGAGTTTCAGCCCCAGTGACTCCATATTTATTTAGGAAAAAAGAGCTTACTCCTGGCGCTGGGAGGAGGACTTTCTTTCTCACTGTTCATCACATTTGAGCAGGGAATAGGGGCAGGGGCGGACTGACAACTCATGGGGCCCCCGGGCAATAGGGGATCATGGGGCCCCTGTGTCCTTGCCCAAACTCAAAAAAGCCTATGAAAAAGGTACCAGGGGCATCTGATGGGGCCCCTACTGACCCAGGGCCCTCGGGCAATGCCAGAATTCCCACATGGTCAGTCCGCCCCTGAATAGGGTCTACATTTCACATGATGCAAAGGTTAATACAGGATATGAGTCAACATGTGCAGTGAACTGGAGGAGGAGCGAAGGGCGGAGTTGGCAATGATAGCTGTATCTGTTATCCTGAGAGGCAGCGTGTACAGAGAACTGGAGGGGAGGTGGAGGGTGGAGTTGAAGCTAAAGGCTGTATTTGCTATGCACAGTAGGCAGCTCAGACCAGAAGTCTCAAACTACCGAGTATGCCCACTACAGTGAGCAGGAACGTAATTATGTCTCTGCTCAGTGTAAAGAACTATAGTGGGGCAGAGACAAGACCGGTGGCCAGGCTGATAAAGAGCATAGCGGCTACCGGGCTTACAAAACGGATGTCAGAGGGGTTCAAGCTAGGATTCAAGTAATGCACCCTGGACACAGTGGGGAGAGGAAAAAGAAGAACATTGCACTATGGTATGACAGTACCAGTACTGCCAGCTAATGTTCTGCCCGGAGTTCTGCTTTACCAGTATTAACACATAAATAGGTGTGATAAAGTAGCAATGCTATACATTAATTACATATAGGTAAAAGATGTTATAGACCATTATTGATACATTCTATGTGTGCAGGGAACCTTTTTTTAAACTTCTCATTTGTTAAAACATATCTAAATCCCAAAACAAAAATGTTATATATTGCAACAGATGTAGCAGTTGCATTAATTTTATTTTTTCAGTTTTTTTCTTTATTTTCAACTGGTGTTCTTTTAAAGTGGTTCTAAACTCAAAAGGTTTTTTTTCACCTTGATGCATTCCCTGTATTAAGGTAAAAACCTTCTAATACCTGTTCCTACCCCCTAATCCCCAAACACTTACCTCAGACCTCCAGTGCCATCACGTCAGTGCCGCTGCTCTCTCTTCCTGGTCTCACAGAAAACTCTGAGAGCTGTGGAAGCCACAGTAAAATCCTGTGAGGAGGGAGCAGGGGGTGTAGCCGAGCTGTACTGTGTGTGTCTATGGACCCACATGGCCTGGCTTGGCAGTGCACCTGCACTGGTGCCCCTATAGCTCACAGCTTTGCTAAGGAGGCACCCAAAGGAAGAAGGAGTGTACAGTGCCAGCAGGGGACTACAGAAGAGGAGGTACTGAAGGACCAGTTTGAGATGCACCAGCAGCTTTAGAAGGACCTAACAAATAAAGCTAAACTCCACTTAACAAGTTTTAAGCAGTTGCAGTCTTCTTTATTTAATTTTGAAATAAAGGTTTTGCATAAAAGAATAAATGCTAAGCATGGTAAGCAACCCTGTCAATAGTAAGTGACTTGTCTCAACTCTCTAACTGCCACTTTTGCTGGATGGCTTGGTCAGTTAAAGGAAGTTGAAAAAGACTTACAGGCCAGATCACCAGGTGAAACTAAAGCAAAAACCATAAAAAAGAAAAAGGAATGCAGCCACCACATCTAAGGTAAGCTAAAATATAGTTTTTTTTTTTAGATTTAATAACACTCTAAATTACTTCATGAAATAAAAGTTAGCTTTTTGTAAAGAGTTTAAATATACATTGCTTTGATATGAAAAAGCACAATCTTCTAAAAGTAATAGTCAATAGTACTATACCTCCTCGAAGCAGCTCTGTATGTAGGTATGCCAATCCTCTGGTTACCGAGTGTGCCAGGCGGCAGGAGTTGAGCCAGTCACTGGTGTGCACACTTAAATATTTGCAAAGGGATCCCTGTAGGCATAAACAGCTGTCATTAAATGAACATTTCTTAAATCTGCATACATCATTTTACCACACCATAAAATATAATATCTACTGCGGTTAAAACCTAGAAAGCCTAATACATTGAAGTAGAGTATCAGTCAAACTGCTCAATGCACAAACACACATACTGTATAGGTGAACAGCGTTACCTGCCAAAAAGAATTGTGTTAACTCTGTTGTACTGCAGCAAAAGGGTGCCATCACTGTTTCTACACCTTTCCATTTCATCTAACCCCTGATTCACATCTGTGCAGGTGGTGCTGCTGCAGGATCTGCACAAATAACTGCAGCTGCACCACCCACACAGAGGAATGTGGTACCTGAAGGCGGGTACCGTTCATTTTAATGGTACGCTGCCTGCACTGGAAATCACAACTGTACTGGGAACCTCAGTTCCGGTGTGGGCTGCGATTTCCAAAGTAGTGCAGGGACTTCTTCCCTGGGCATGGGAGTCCATTCAAGTGAATGGGCTCTGGTGCCTGAGCAAATCACGGCCTGAACAACCGCACAGATGTGAACCAGGGCAAATACATGTTCAATGGACTATGAATGTACACAAGGTTTGCAATGCACTTTGTCCTTCCTGCAGTCTGCCTAAACACTTCCTCCGCTGTCCCAGAGTATGTGAAAAATGTTGGTATGACAGCATTGTGCAAAGAAGGAAGAACAGGCTCATCTTATGTGTTGCTTCCATTGACCATTTGTTTCCCATGTACAGTACGTTGTAGTGTCAAGACTGCCTGTTTGTTGCCCATGTATTGTCATGATTGCCCGTTTGATGGCCATACAGTATATTGTCATTGCTCTGTTGTTTACGTATAGTCATGATTAGCAGTTGCTGTCCATGTATTGTCATGATTGCCCATTTGCTGCTAGTGTCATAGTTGTTACAAATTTGCCTGCATATAATCACATCTGCTTATTTATTGTCAATGCATTGTCCTATATGCCCATTTTTTGCCCTTGTATTATCACAATTTTCTATTTGTTCTCATGTATTTTTAAGGCTGCCCATTTTTTGCCTAGGTATTGTCGTGGTTTTATAAATTATAGAACACATATTGTCATGATTGCTTGTTTGTTGCCCATGTATTGTTTGCCCGTTTCCTGCATATGTACCATCAAAACTGCCCAGTTGTTGCCTATGGATTATCAAAAATGCCTGTTTGTTGTCCATGTGTTGTCTTTGCCTTACCACTGTGATATGTGTGCAAAGTCAATAATGTTTGTTTTGGAGAGCATATTACTATTTGAACCCTCTTGTCCTTATTAAACTATTCCCCCTATTACGAGGGTACAAAAATTCCCAGGTATAATAATATTTATTATTTGAACTGCAATTAACGTGGACCCTACAAAGGTTGCACAGGCAGCCCAACTCCTCCAGGATGGCACATCAATATGTGCCTTTGCCAGAAGGTTTGCTGTGTCTCCCAGCACAGTCTCAAGAGCATGGAAGAGATTCCAGGAGACAGGCAGTTACTCCAGGAGAGCTGGACAGGGCCGTAGAAGGTCCTTAACCCATCAACAGGACCGGTATTTACTCCTTTGTGCAAGGAGGAACAGGATGAGCACTGCCAGAGCCCTACAAAATGACCTCCAGCAGGCCACTGATGTGAATGTCTCTGACCAAAGAATCAGAAACAGACTTCATGAGAGTGGCCTAAGGGCCCGATGTCCTCTAGTGGGCCCTGTGCTCACTGCCCGGCACCATAGAGCTCGATTAGCATTTCCCATTGAACACCAGAATTGGCAGATCTGTCTCTGGTGCCCTGTGCTTTTGACAGATGGGAGCGGGTTCACCCTGAGCACATATGACAGACGTGAAAGGGTCTGGAGAAGCTGCGGAGAACATTATGCTGTCAGTTAACATCATTCAGCATTACCGTTTTGGTGGTGGGTCAGTGATGCTCTGGGGAGGCATATCTATGGAGGGACGCACAGACCTCTACAGGCTAGACAATGGCATCCTGACTGCCATTAGGTATTAGGATGAAATCCTTGGGCCCATTGTCATACATGACGCCGGTGCATTGGGTCCTGGGTTCCTCCTGGTGTACAACAATCCCGGACCTCATGTGGAAAGAGTATGCAGGCAGTTCCTGGAGGATGAAGGAATTGATACAACTGAATGGCCCCCATGCTTGCCTGACCTAAATCCAATAGAACACCTCTGGGATATCATGTTTCGGTCCATCCAACGCCACCAGGTTGCCCCTCAGACTGTCCAGGAGCTCAGTGATGCCCTGTTCCAGATCTGGGAGGAAACACCCCAGGGCACCATCCATCGTCTCATTAGGAGCATGCCCCAACGTTGTCAGGCATGCATACAAGCAGGTGGGGGCCATACAAACTACTGAGTACCCTTTTTCGTTGCTGCAATGAAATTGCAAAATGGACTAGTCTGCTGCATCATTTTTTCACTTTGATTTTGAATTCAGTCCTCTGTAGGTTGATCATTTTCATTTCCATCAAACAAAGGGGCATCTTTAGGTTATTAACACATTACCTAGTCCATATCAGTATAGATGTCCAGCATGATATGTTTCCCCATTGAGCTGCGATGTGTCATCAAAGTGTTCAAATGTTTTTGAGCAGTGTATATTAGTGTCTGAGGTTAAATACTGAGTCAATTGGACTATGCCCAATGAGAAAATTGACAGCCAGACTTTAGGGTAACATGCCCACATTTTCCAAGTTCGGGAGCCAGGAGTTCTTATTACCTTCTACAAGACTTTGATCGTTGCCACTTCAAATTGTAATCTCTTGGGATTTTTTTTTTTCACTTGGAATTGTAATGATCCCCACCTTTCTAGGCCAAATCTCCCCCTTCCACCAGCCCCATCATTACCCACATTTTCTTAACTACATATTCTTTTCTATTTCTAACATTTTCTTCTCTGATTCACTTAGATTAGTCGCTACTCTTGCTGACAACTATAATGTGACCCATAACAGTTGTCCCTACCTATTGAAGTTTATTGTGTCTATATCGATAGTAATACCTTCTCATATGTGTTAACATCAATGCAAACAGCTGTTTTTGTGATCAAGCATTCTCTGTATTACCCTTTGTTAACTTTCAAATAAAAGATTAAACAAGAAAAAAAAAACCTGCTCACACGGGCCACACTATTTATATAGAGAATGGAATAACATAGATGTGCATATGAAATTGGTTGGGAAAAAACATTAGGATGTGTTTATTGTTTGTTTTCATGATGAGCTTAGATTGTCTCTTAATAAATGTTTGAAACTGCCTCTGTGGGACAAGAGTTATTTTGTATAGTATGATTGGTTATAAGGAATCAATGAAACAAACAAACTCTGAAAATAATTAGTGTAAAGGGGAATTAATTATGTAAGCTTGACTGAGCAGTGCCACTACCTCATTGCACATTGGCTTTTTCTCTCTTTTGTACAGTGCTGCAGAATATCTTGACACTGTATAAAAACAAGGACAATACTGTGAATGTCACCCTCTGAAAGGAGGGTTCACAATGAAACAGCTCTGTCACACACTGCTCTATAGTGCATTGGAGGTGGTCTTGCTCACTGGAATGCCAAGCAGCACCAAGGAAACACAGCAAGAGAAAAGTAGAAAAACTTGACTGCATTAAAGTTTGGGCAGAACGCCATATAACTCGCCAGTCCTCTTAGAAAACGCATTTACTTGATTCATTACAAAAGGCGTGTTCTGGCTACAGCAAAGCACAGAATTACTAAATAATACTGTTTGGAATTTTAAGCAAAATTAAAACTGATTTCTTACAAAATACATGACTGAGGGCTGCACAGACATGAGGCATGCTACCACACAGGAGCACCCAGCTGAGGTCATATAACAATACAGTATGTACTCTAGCCTCTAGTAGGCAGATTAGATGAAAACCAAAAATATAATTTGACTGCTACCGGTTACAGTGCATTTGTATGTCATTTGTACCATGTTATTAAATAAGCATGTTGGTTGCTTGTTGTCTGGACTGTAAATGCAGCCTCACAAGATGCTTAACCAGCTATGCATGTAAAACAGTGCTGGAGATGGAGGTTTTTGCAGGACAACATGCCTTTATGTGGACACAGACAGCCTTAACCACTTGCCCTGAGGATTTACCGTATATACTCAAGTATAAGCCGACCCGAATATAAGCCGAGGTACCTAATTTTACCACAAAAAACTGGGAAAAACTATTGACTCGAGTATAAGCCGAGGGTATCAGTGGGAGGAATAGTGCCCCATCATTGGTGTCAGTGGGAGGAATAGTGCCCCATCGTTGGTGTCAGTGGGAGGAATAGTGCCCCATCATTGGTGTCAGTGGGAGGAATAGTGCCCCATCATTGGTGTCAGTGGGAGGAATAGTGCCCCATCGTTGGTATCAGTGGGAGGAATAGTGCCCCATCATTGGTGTCAGTGGGAGGAATAGTGCCCCATCATTGGTGTCAGTGGGAGGAATAGTGCCCCATCATTGGTGTCAGTGGGAGGAATAGTGCCCCATCATTGGTGTCAGTGGGAGGAATAATGCCCCATCATTGGTGTCAGTGGGAGGAATAGTGCCCCATCATTGGTATCAGTGGGAGGAATAGTGTCCCATCATTGGTATCAGTGGGAGGAATAGTGCCCCATCGTTGGTATCAGTGGGAGGAATAGTGCCCCATCATTGGTATCAGTGGGAGGAATAGTGCCCCATCGTTGGTATCAGTGGGAGGAATAGTGCCCCATCCTTGGTATCAGTGGGAGGAATAGTGCCCCATCATTGGTATCAGTGGGAGGAATAGTGCCCCATCGTTGGTATCAGTGGGAGGAATAGTGCCCCATCATTGGTGTCAGTGGGAGGAATAGTGCCCCATCATTGGTGCCAGTGGGAGGAATAGTGCCCCATCGTTGGTATCAGTGGGAGGAATAGTGCCCCATCCTTGGTATCAGTGGGAGGAATAGTGCCCCATCATTGGTATTAGTGGGAGGAATAGTGCCCCATCATTGGTGTCAGTGGGAGGAATAGTGCCCCATCATTGGTATCAGTGGGAGGAATAGTGCCCCATCATTGGTGTCAGTGGGAGGAATAGTGCCCCATCATTGGTGTCAGTGGGAGGAATAATGCCCCATCATTGGTGTCAGTGGGAGGAATAATGCCCCATCATTGGTGTCAGTGGGAGGAATAGTGCCCCATCATTAGTATCAGTGGGAGGAATAGTGCCCCATCATTGGTGTCAGTGGGAGGAATAGTGCCCCATCATTGGTATCAGTGGGAGGAATAGTGCCCCATCATTGGTATCAGTGGGAGGAATAGTGCCCCATCATTGGTATCAGTGGGAGGAATAGTGCCCCATCATTGGAGTCAGTGGGAGGAATAATGCCCCATCATTGGTGTCAGTGGGAGGAATAATGCCCCATCATTGGTGTCAGTGGGAGGAATAGTGCCCCATCATTAGTATCAGTGGGAGGAATAGTGCCCCATCATTGTTGTCAGTGGGAGGAATAGTGCCCCATCATTGGTGTCAGTGGGAGGAATAATGCCCCATCATTAGTATCAGTGGGAGGAATAGTGCCCCATCATTGGTGTCAGTGGGAGGAATAGTGCCCCATCATTGGTGTCAGTGCGAGGAATAGTGCCCCATCATTGGTGTCAGTGGGAGGAATAATGCCCCATCATTAGTATCAGTGGGAGGAATAGTGCCCCATCATTGGTGTCAGTGGGAGGAATAGTGCCCCATCATTAGTATCAGTGGGAGGAATAGTGCCCCATCATTGGTGTCAGTGGGAGGAATAGTGCCCCATCGTTGGTGTCAGTGGGAGGAATAATGCCCCATCATTAGTATCAGTGACACCAATGATGCGGCACTATTCCTCCCACTGACACCAATGACACTTGCTGACCCCTGTTGCAGTATGGTGCTGCTGCAGCCAGCATATGTGGTTGCAGCAGCACCTGTGCACTGCACACTTACCGGCTTTTCCCTCACTCGATTTTCGCGGGTCCGCTCGGCTCCGCCTCCTCGCCCGTGATTGGCCGCCTGTGTACCTTTCCTGAGCTACAGTTCTGGCGGCCAATCACCGGTGAGGAGGCGAAGCCGAGCAGCAGGAGTGAGGGAGTGGCCGGAGTGATGGAAGGAGCAGCGCTTCCTGGATGGATCATCGTGGGAGCCAGGTAAGAGCAGCCCTCTGCCCACCCCTGTACGCGCCCCCCTTGACGGAGCCTCGCACCCCCCCTGCAGACGTTGACTCGAGTGTAAGCAGAGGGGGGCGTTTTTCAGCACAAAAAATGTGCTGAAAAACTCGGCTTATACTCGAGTATATACGGTACCCCCTTCCTGACCAGGTCATTTTTTGCTTTAGAGTGCTGTGTTACTTTAACTGACAATTGCGTAGTCATGCAACGCTGCACCCAAATAAAATTTACGTCCTTTTTTTCCAACGAATAGAGCTTTCTTTTGGTGGTATTTGAACGCCTGTGCGTTTTTATTTTTTGTGCTAAAGAAAAAAAGAAAAAGACCAACAATTTTGAGAAAAAAAACTATATTTTTGACTTTTTGCTATTAAACATGCCCAGTAAAAAAATTTAAAAAATTTAATTTTGTCGTACATTTAGGCCAAAATGTATTCTGCTGCATGTCTTTGCTAAAAAAAAAAAATCCCAATACGCGTAAATTAATTGATTAAAGTGTCATTACATGCTGTTCATGCACACTCAGTCACTATGAGATTAATTTTCTATATTCTGCAAAAACCTGGTTGGTCCTGTTCTCTATCTCCCCCTTCTGTCCTTGCCCCCAGTGCAGTTGGAGAGTTTGCAGAACAGTGTTGGCAGCTAGTGCACATGTGCAGTTTTCAGTGAGTTTCTATCCTGAACATTTTAGGAAAGAAAAGAGGAGAGGCGCCTTCTAAGTGCAGTATAAAAAACGATTTTAATAAGCCACAAATGTAAAAACTCACTAAATAGGGGTGGTAAATAAGTCCATCAGTGTAATTAGCTGTAAAGCCGTCATCCGTGTCCTGCAGGGATCCGTCCGGTGGGGTGATGGCCGCCGTGGGTGGTGGATGGGGTCCAGAACGCTGTGAATAGTCAGGAGTCCAAGAAACTGTCACCCAACTGGAAGCGGAAGTGACTGTAACCAGCATGAACCGCAAGTCGGGAGGACGTGACGTCACACAGGAGGAAGTTCAGCAATGGAGAGGAGAGGTTATGCTCTTGGAGCTAACTGCTCCTTCTAGAGGTCTAAGCTTAGTGAGTTTTTACATTTGTGGCTTATTAAAATCATTTTTTATACTGCACTTAGAAGGCCTCTCCTCTTTTCTTTCCTACCATGTACATAGAGTTAACTCACTCTGGGATGGCTGCCACCTAAAGCGGTTACACAGTTACGGACTTTATTGGGACTCATGGACTTTTTGTACGTTTATTCTAATATTCACTGGAGATTAGCTATCAATGCACTGAGAGTTCCTTAAAATATTGCTGTATCCTGGACATTTCCTCTATTACATCTGAGCAGCCCATATGACTATAGAGTCACACATGTATACACAGTAGTAAATGACATGCCCACTAACCAGCTAAACAAGATGAGTTTGGGATTTTACACATAAATTGATGTAGGCTTCACCTCCCTGCTATTCTAAGACACAGGCTGCAGAGGAATGACTGTGACTGGCAGAAATTCACCCACACCATGTTATTGCCAAAAATTAATAAATATTTTATTGTAAATATATATTTCTACGATGGTTTAAAAACAGTTTATTAATATTAAATATTAATTTTTACTTTGTATAGCAAAGGCTGTTTTTCAAAATTATGAACATGTGACCAGCAGCAGAGGAAACATTTTTATTACTTTTTAACTCATTTTACTTAGTTAATTATTTTTTTCTACTCCTGTGACCAGAGCAATACAATGTTACCATAGTAACATTGTACTACTCTGGGCAAGTGATCAGGATTTTATTTTTCTACACATTATGACTGCTTATACAGTACCAACGATTTTCATTTGTAGAAGCAAGTGTCTTTACTGAATTAAACTGATTCATTCAGTAGTTTTTGTTGTGATCAGCTGTGATTGGCCATAGCTGTACATGTGATCATTCTGACCAATCACAGCTCGCAGCACAGTTGGAAGCAATGAATGGCATGAAAGGAAGCCATTCATTGATTACAACTGTCATGTGATCAGCTGTGATTGGTCACAGCAATCACATGACACTGGCAGTGGGCCAGTGTAGTGATCTGTCATCGGCTGTATCCCGTGGACACAGTCGGTGACAGATTGAGCTAGAGCGCGGCCCGTGGGGCATGAGCGAGGCGCGATCCTTGGAGGACGTCATATGATGCCCTCCCAGGATAATAGGGTTCCCGCTCGGCTGTCATATTGCAATAGGAAGGATTTAAGAGCTGGGTCGTATGACAGCTGTATATCGAATTGGAAAAAAGGTACTTAGATTTTTTTTAATTCAAATAATTACAGTGCCATCATCCATAAACATAAAGAGAAAGAAAAATGTAAATTAACCACTTGAGCTCTGGAACATTTTACCTCCTTTATGACCAGGCTATTATATTATATATATTGGAATTTTAATTTTGTATTTTTTTAACTACTAATGACAACGATCAGCAACTTAAAATGGGACTGCAATAGTGCGGTGGGCAATCTGAATCACAGCAATCACTAACTGCCACTGACATCACCAGTGACAGTAATACAGTGATCAGTGATAATACTATACACGGTCAGTGTATTAATGGCACTGGCTGGAAAGGAGTTAACATCTAGGGTGATCGAGGGCTTAAATGTGCGCCTAACTATGTGTAATGTGTGTAAAATTTGCTGCTTTTACTACTAGATCTCTCAGAAACTGACAGATCACTCCCTCTGTACTGAGCTCTGTGTTGTTTATCAACACAGCTCTGGGCGTGACTGCACACAGCTAATCAGCAGGTCCCGGCCATGAATCATTGGCCAGGACTTGCTGACAGGCTCCCACTGTGTACAATCACAGCGGGTGTTGGGCGGGGGCACACATGTGTGCATCCTAAACCCAGAAGTAGGCAGCAATGTACGGGTACGTCGCTTTGCCTAAAGAGGCCACAGTACATTGCAGGCGAGCGGTTGCCAAGTGGTTAAACAGTGTATGTTTAGTGTCGCTTTAAGAACTTACTAGACACTGCATTTAATTTTGGACTGTTGGGATAGATTCTCTAAGACCTCTGTCACTATATATTTTACTCTCACAAAAGGCTTGCATGGCATTAAGGGGTACCAACAAAGTGTTACAGCATGTTGTACCTCCATTCTACATTGCTAGGGGTATACTACAAAGTGGGCTAAGAACCGTGGCACCACTACAAGTGAATCAGATTTAATCTTATCATACTGGGTTGCCAAAATAATTACTCTAAAAGATGTACAGTATATAAATCATAATGCATGAGAAAACCACAACAGTACCTGTATGGTATGTTTGCATGTTCTCCCTGTGTTTGGGTGGGTTTCCTCCGGGTATTCCGGTTTCCTCTCATGATCCAAAGACATGCTGGTAGGTTATTTGTGTTTGTATGCATTTGAATTAGGGACCTCAGAACTAGGAACCTCAGACTATAAGTTTCTCAAGAGAGGGGACTGATGTTAATGTACAGTATGTATAAAGTGCTGCATTCATTGTTGGTGCTATATTAATAACTGTAATAAAATAAATTCTACATACCTTACCTGTGCAGAAAATAACAGGGTTTTCTTTAACCGCTTGCCTACAGGGCACTTATACCCCCTTCCTGCCCAGGCCAATTTCCAGCTCTCAGCACTGTCACACTTTGAATGACAATTGCGCGGTCATGCAACACTGTACCCATATGAAATTTTTAGCATTTTTTGTGTGACAGATAGAGCTTTATTTTGGTGGTATTTAATCACCTCTGGGTTTTTTATTTTTCTTAAACAAACCAAAAACCACTGAAAATTTTGAAAATAAAAAAAGTATTTTCTTAGTTTTTGTTGTAAAATTTTGTAAATAAGTGATTTTTCTCCTTCACTGATGTGCGCTAATGAGGCTGCAGTGATGGGCACTGATAGGCTGCACTGATGGGCACTGATAGGTGGCACTGATGGGCACTGATGAGGAGGCACTGGTAGGTGGCACTGATGGGCATTGACAGGCATCACTGATGGGCACTGAAAGGCAGCACTGATATATGGCACTGATAGGCGGTACTGATAGGCGGCACGGACTGGCACTGTTAGGCGGCACTGACTGGCACTGATAGGTGGCACTGACAGGCACTGATAGGCGGCACTGATGCACACTGATAGGTGGCACTGATTGGCATTGATAGGTGGCACTGGCTGGCACTGATGGGTGACACTGCAAGGCAGCTCAGATGGGCACTGATATGTGGCATTGATGTGCACTGGTTGGCACTGATATGTGGCATTGATGTAGCACTGGCAGGTGGCACTGTTCAGCACTGACAGCTGGCACTGATGGACACTGACAGGTGGCACTTCTAGGGCCACACTGATCATCAGGGCACACTGATCATCAGTGCCCTGATGATCAGTGTACATGTTCCCTCCGCGGAATGCCGATTACCGGCTCTCCTCTTCTCTCGAGCTGTCAGCGTGACAGCTTGTGAGGAGAGAAATGCCAATAACTGGCATTTCCCTGTTCACATGTGATCAGCTGTGATTGGACACAGCTGATCACATGACCGAGCCAACATCTTCGGCTCTTTCCGTAGATCGGTGATCCGCTGTGTCCCGCCAGTCGCCGCGCTGCGCACTCCCTGAGCCATGCATGCGTGGTGAGAATGGGAGGACGTCATATGACGTCCTCCCAGAACGAGAGAACCACCTTGCGCCCGTCATTGGACTATATGGCGGGCGGGAGGTGGTTAGGAGCAATTTAACTCAAAAAGATTAAACTGCAATTAAAACACTTATACTGCAATTTCAAAACACAATAACTGCCATAATATTTACTTTTGATGCACATACTTTTGTGAGCCACCCAACCCTGCTATGCTAAGACTTCATAGAGTGAGGAATGTGACAACAAATGTCAGAACAGTCTGCACTTCTGTATATTCCATGCTATTGCTCTGTCTTCTACCAGCTCTTTATCACCTGTGGTGAAGTCAGCTTTGGAATTCCCCACCTTCAGAATACACTGGTCATCATTGTATTCTGACGGTGGGGAATGCTTCCTGCTGCCTGAATACAATAGCTCAGTGGGAAGGATTTCCCCATCCACCTCGAATGTGTGGATGGGGGAATTGGATCACTATTTTTTGTTCAACCCCCTGGTTCAACAAACAAAATGATTAATGTATGGACTGCCTAAGAATTCCAAGGCCTTCTAAACTGCCCATTAGATGTTAGAACAGATTGTCACACTGGAACTCTGATTCAAAAGTAATCTGTTATAACAGAAACAATGGAGTTGCCACTACCATGTGTTTGGATGGGTGTTATCCCTGATCTAGAACATGCATGTGCATTGATGGCTCAACACTGGGTATGCTTATGCTTGCTTGAGTTTATTGACCCACCAGGTACCAAATGAAGGATAATGATGACTACTCTGGAGTATAAATTTGTTCAGAAACATAAAAGCAAAGGTTTGTCTTATATTTCTTTTGTGTCAGGTTCCTTTGAAACTTTAAACCAAGTGTATTGGGAAATATTACATGTGCCATGTGGTTAGCACTTCCGCCTGGCAGCACTAGGGTCATCGGTTTGAATCCCAACCATGACAATAACTTCACGGAGGTTGCATGTTCTCCCTGTGCCTGCGTGGGTTTCCTCTGATTACTCCAGTTTCCTCCAACATTCCCAAGACATGCTGGTAGGTTAATTAGCTACTGTCTAAATTGGCCTTAGTATCTGTATGTATGAATACGAGTTAAATTGTAAGCTCCTTTAGGGCAGGGACTGATGTGAATGTATAATACATATATAAAGCACTACATAAATTGCTAGCTTTCTAAGTACATAAAATAAATAAATGTGATACATATGTGAATTAAAGGGTGTTTTAACATATTTGCCCAAATTGTTCTTCATTCTCTAAATGGTCACTTGACTTAAAATCTACTTGAGTGCAGTAACTGCTCCTACACTGTGTATTGATTATTTTCTAAAGAAATTAACATAATCATTCATGCAAAAAAAGTATTGGCAACACTGATCAGCTTTACACCAATTGTCTAACAAGTGTAAAACATTACCTTAATCTAGACTTATGCAGCAGTACATGATTATGACGTTTTATCCCCTTATAATCTCAATTACTCTTTAAGTTATTAGCACAGGACACTGGCAATTTCAGTTAAAGCAGTCCCCATTTCTAGAGATTAGGGTTTATTACAGGCATATAAAGTGTGTACAGCTGATGTATGAAAGCAGAAGAATAAATGACCCACTGATGTTTTTGCCACCACTTTTCCTTAATTGTTTTACATTTAAAAATATCAAATTCAATAACTTAAAGATAGGATAAACGCTTTAGAACAATGCAAAACCGTTTGATTTAGGTATAAAGATCTATACCTTTAACTACAAAGAGAGGCAATTGAAGGGGGAAATGGGACTTGGATTTCAAAGAGGGACCATCTTTTCCTTGACAAATAAATGGTTTCACATTTGAGCTTCTCATGTTAAGATTTACTGCTCCCACATTTGATGTCCTCCCCAGCTCCTTATAGTTCATGCATGTAGTGTGAATGAACCTTGGAGGAGAGAGCACTATACGGGTAGCTCTCCCATGATCATATGAAACATCCACTACTCGTACTCTTAGGGTGCAAAGCGCTGTAGGTCAGCCCAGACACCATTCAAGCCATAAAGCTGTAGCCCTATGTGTAGTACCCTCCTAGAGAGGTGCTGGGTTAGGTAAATTTAGTTACTGGCTCACTGTATTCAGTTGAGGTGCATTTTGAATATTTGGTCTGTTCTGTGTTTCACTGGCTGCAGGGTTGACTGCTTCCCCCGTCTGTCTGGAAAGGTTCTGGAAGATAGTGGACTGGGAGCATCAAAACAGCAGCTCAATATTTATGCAGCCCTGGCCAATCCCTGGGGAGAGGGGTGGCTGGAAGGTAGGATAAATACTTTAAAACTTGGAGCAGGTGGGTTCTTGTTCTAGAAGAGATCCCAGCCTGGGGGGCTGCTGCTGGGGGGCAGGCCTGCCATGTGTTTGCTACTGAGCTAGGCTAACTGGGGGGGCTGTCTTTGAGGATCTGGTCTGGGATCACAGGTGAGGTGTCTGGAGGTTATTGGAAGGAGGCATCCAATTATCCAAGGACATCAGTAAGTACAGACTGATATGAGAAATCTTTAAGACTCTTGTGCTAGAGTCAGTGTTGCTGAAAGGGGACATTATCTATGGTGTCCTAGTATAGCTCAGCCCAATATTTGCTGCAAGGAGCTGTACTCAGATTCTTAGGAGGCAGATTAGTGTCCTCAAAATGCTGCTTTACGTTGCTGGAGTATCCCACAGTTACCCTACTCCTATCCAAGTTCAGGTTCTGTAATACAGCATTAAAGAAGCATACCCCTAGAGCATTCATTGAGCCCAAGGAGTGGCTGTAACTGTGTGCCTGGCTGCAGGTGCAACTACGGGAAAAGACCTTAAGGACCTATACAGTGGGCTCCTGTGGGAGTGAGTGCTACACATATCTTAAAACAAATTTCTACTGCTGAGCAGCTTACAGCACATAGTTTACCTGTTGAGCACCAGGATTTTAGAGGAAACACTGAAATGAAATAATTAAGAAAGTCTAAGGAGGTAATTTTTGTAAAAGATTAATCTAGCCTTCAGCTTTTTTATACAATAGATCAGAGGTCCTCAAACTATGGCCCGCGGGCTGCAAACGGCCCACCAAAGACATTTAACCAGATGGAAAAAAAAATAAAAAAATCAGAAAAAAAACAAAACGGTGCCAGTTGGCAAATAGCTAGGCTGTGAGGACCCAGCGATTGGCAGCCTGGAAGCCCCAGATTTCACCTGCTGCAGCCAGAGGAGCAACAGGAGAGGAGAGCACACCGGCCACCAGGTACAGTGCATTGCGGTGTCCAGTGTATCAGTGTATAGTGCATTGCGGTGTCCAGTGTATCAGTGTATAGTGCATTGCGGTGTCCAGTGTATCAGTGTATAGTGCATTGCGGTGTCCAGTGTATCAGTGTATAGTGCATTGCGGTGTCCAGTGTGTTAGCGTACAGTGCATTGTGGTGTACGGTGCATTGTGGTGTCCAGTGCATTACAGTGTATAGTGCATTGTGGTGTCCAGTGTGTTAGTGTACAGTGCATTGCGGCGTACAGCGCATTGTGGTGTCCAGTGCATTACAGTGTGTAGTGCATTGCGGTGTCCAGTGCGTTAGTGTACAGTGCATTGCGGTGTACGGTGCATTGTGGTGTCCAGTGCATTACAGTGTATAGTGCATTGTGGTGTCCAGTGTGTTAGTGTACAGTGCATTGCGGCGTATAGTGCATTGTGGTGTCCAGTGCATTACAGTGTGTAGTGCATTGCGGTGTCCAGTGCGTTACAGGGTACAGTGCATTGCGGTGTCCAGTGCATTACAGTGTCCAGTGCATTCCGGTGTTCAGTGCGTTACAGTGCATGGCGGTGCTAAGTGCTTTACAGTGTACAGTGCACTGCTGTGTCCATTGCGTAACAGTGTACAGTGCTTTGCGGTGTCCAGTGAGTTACAGTGTACAATGAATTGCGGTGTCCAATGAGTTACAGTGTACAGTGCATTGTGGTGTCCAGTGCATTGCAGAGTCCAGTGCACTGCAGTGTCCAGTGTACAGTGCATTGCAGTGTCCATTGTATCAGAGTACAGTGCGTTACAGTGTACAATGCATTGCGGTGTCCAGTGCATTACAGTGTACAATGCATTGCGGTGTCCAATGAGTTACAGTGTACAGTGCATTGTGGTGTCCAGTGCATTGCAGAGTCCAGTGCACTGCAGTGTCCAGTGCGTTACAGTGTACAGTACATTGTGGTGTCCTGTGTATTACAGTGTACAGTGCATTGTGGTGTCCAGTGCATTGCAGAGTCCAGTGCACTGCGGTGTCCAGTGTGTTACAGTGTACAGTGCATTGCAGTGTCCAGTGTATCAGAGTACAGTGCGTTACAGTGTACAATGCATTGTGGTGTCCAGTGCATTACAGTGTACAGTGCATTGTGGTGTCCAGTGTATTACAGTGTACAGTGCATTTTAAATATTGTATTGTTTTTTTCCTGTTTTTTGCACTACAAATAAGATATGTGCGGTGTGCACAGGAATTTGTTCATATTTTTTCAAACTATAGTCTGGCCCCCCCAACAGTGTCAAAGTCCGTGAACTGGCCCCCACTTTTGAGCAAACTGTATATTTAAATAGAGAACTGTTTTACAGATGTGTACAGTACACTAGGATTATATTATATTAAACATTAGAATATGAGTTTATAAAAGATACATAGGTGGCATTATTAAATCTCAGAAATGAGATGAGATGAGATTTTGGAATATGTCTGTAGAAATCTGCACCCATTCAGCCAAAATGACTATTTGTAGACTGAGATAGTGATGTTGCACTGGAAGAACTGGGTTGCACTAAGCATTCTAATTTATCCCAGAGATGATCAATAGTATTGAGGCCAGGCTTATGTGCAGGCACCTCAAGTTCCTCCACACCAAACTCATTAAAAAATGTCTTTATAGACCCGGCTTTATGTAGCTGAACTCAATCATTTAGAGAGGTGTTCACATACTTTAGCCATATAATGTAAATCAGAAGTACTAAGTAATATTAAAGAGGTTGTAAAGGCTGAATGTTCTGTGTTCTGCTCCCCCCACAGCCAGGGCTGGGGCTAGACTATTTGGAGTCCTAGGAAAGACCAGCCATAACCTCTGAAACTGACCGTAGTAGTGATGGGAACACATCTAACATCATATATAATCACTGTCCGTCTTATCATCTATCAGGTATATGGAGTCCTAGAATAAACTGATCTCCAACTACACAGCCCGCGAGTTCTCTATCCAGCCTGCCAGGAGCTAAAGGGAATAGCTGCAGCTACTGGGCATTGATGGTGATCTGGCAGTGCAGGCACTTACCTTACATGGGAAGAGGACAGTTGAGGTCACCTTCTCCATGGCCATTTTCCAGATGCTGGGGGTGAGGGAAACTGGGTACTTTGGGCAGCAGCTCAGATTCTGGCAACATTGGTTGCAGACCAGGTGTCTGGCTAAGCACTGCACTGAAGCAGACAGGATACTCAAACAGAGATGTCAGCTTGCTGTGCTGTTGCTGAGACACCGGCCTGGAGATCACCGCCACCACAGCTGCCAATGGAGGGGGAGCGGTGGGGCCAGAAGTGACGAGAATCCTGCTGGGGACTGCTTCTGGTTGCCGCCTAGTTTGTTAGCACAGGGTCCAATGGAGGAAGGGCAGCTCATCACAGCTGGAAAGAACCATGGAAGCCCATAGGGGGTGATTAGTAAACTTCCGGATGGAGGGGGACGCAGTACAAGCAGCAGATCATGGCATATGGTGAATCCCTGGAACATGCTACGGCCCTGACCTTCTGGAATGTCAGGCCAGATGGAGCTAAGCGTGTTTTGTGTAAAGAAGGTGTAGTCATTGTAGAGCAGAGGCTGAGGGCCAGGACCAGTGGCCATGGCTGCACCCTAGGCGGCTGCCTAGTCCACCTAGCGGTAGTACTGGCCCTGCCCACAGCCCCCATAATACTCACCTGGGCCTCTCTTCAATCAAGCGATGTGCATGGGAGCCTCAACTGTCCTGGCTCTCTCTCTCCTCACTGGCTGAGACACACCATTGGCCCCCACTGCTGTCAATCAAAGCCAGTGAGGAGAGAGAGAGGTGGGGTGGGGGTGAGCCGTGGATCTATGTGGATGCATAGAGTGGAACTAAGGAGTGAACATATATCAGTGCTCCCATAGAAAGCGGCTTGCTATTTGGGGCACTGGTCAAGGGGGAGGAGTCAGGAGCCGGTGGGGGACCCTTGAAGAGGAGAATCGGGGCTGCTCTGTGCAAAGCCAGTGCACAGAGCAGTGAAGTATAAAATGTTTGTTAAAAAAAACAAACCTTTAATATCACTTTAATTTGCCTTTGATGTCTTTCTGCAGTACTACATTTCTCCACCAGAGTGCACTGCAAATAAAGTCTGTGGCAGACGCTTTCTGTCCTAGTAAAGACAAGGAGCCAGAGTATGGTGGAACCTGTGTTTTTACATTTAAAAGTCCCAAAAATAGGAGATATCCTTTTCCAGGAAAGCCATAAAGGCCAAGAAAACAATAACTGGGAGAACATTTCTGCAAGTTCTCTTCGCTGCAACACTGTGGTACCATGTAAGTGTATATTCATTGTGGGACAATAGTATTTTCTCTGCTCTTTCCTAAAATTCCAAGCCTAGACCTACAGTGAGGAACAGAAGTATTTGAACACCCTGCGATTTTCTCCCACTTGGAAATCATGGAAGGGTCTGAAATTCACATTGTAGGTGCATTCCCACTTTGAGACAGAATTTAAAAACAAAATTTAGGAAATCACATTGTATGATTTTTAAAGAATTTATTTGTCTTGCACTGCTGAACATAAGTATTTGAACACCTGAGAAAATCAGTGTTAATCTTTGGTACAGAAGCCTTTGTTTGCAATTACAAACGTTTCCTGTAGTTCTTGACCAGGTTTGCACACACTGCAACAGGGATTTTGGCCCACTCCTCCACACAGATTTCCTCTAGATCTGTCAGGTTTCGGGGCTGTCGCTGAGCAACACGGAGTTTCAGCTCCCTCCAAAGATGTTCTATTGGATTTAGGTCTGGAGACTGGCTAGGCCACTCCAGAACCTTGATATGTTTCTTACGGAGCCACTCCTTGGTTATCCTGGCTGTGTGCTTCGGGTCGTTGTCACGTTGGAAGACCCAGCCACGACCCATCTTCAATGCTCTGACTGAGGGAGGGAGGTTGTTGCTCCAAATCTCACAATAAATGGCCCCGTTCATCCTCTCCTTAATACAGTGCAGTCGTCCTGTCCCCTTCGCAGAAAAGCACCCCCAAAGCATGATGTTACCACCCCCATGCTTCACAGTAGGGATGGTGTTCTTGGAATGCAACTCATCCTTCTTTTTCCTCCAAACACGACGAGTGAAGTTTAGACCAAAAAGTTCTACTTTGGTCTTATCTGACCAAATGACTTTCTCCCGTGCCTCCTCTGGATCATCCAGATGGTCATTGGCAAACTTCAGACGGGCCTGGACATGTGATGACTTGAGCAGGGGAACTTTCCGTGCAATGCATGATTTGAAACCATGACGGCATAGTGTTCTACCGACAGTGACCTTTGAAACTGTGGTCCCAGCTCTCTTCATGTCATTGACCAGCTCCTCCCTTGTAGTTCTGGGCTGATTCCTCACCTTTCTTATCATCAGTGATACCCCACGAGGTGAGATCTTGCATGGAGCCCCAGCCCGAGGGAGACTGACAGTCGTATTTAGCCTCTTCCATTTTCTAACAATTGCTCCAACAGTTGATATATTTTCACCAAGCTGCTTGGCAATTGCCCCGTAGCCCTTTCCAGCCTTGTGGAGGTCCACAATTTTGTCTCTGGTGTCTTTTGACATCTCTTTGGTCTTGCCCATGGTAGTAGTTGGCGTCTGACTGACTGTGGGGTGGACAGGTGTCTTTAAAGAGCTCAGACAGGTGCTACTAAGTTAGATTAATGAGTGGAGTAGAGGTGGACAATTTAAAGGCACAGTAACAGGTCTTTGAGAGCCAGAATTCTTGCTGTTTCTTAGGTGTTCAAATACTTATGTTCAGCAGTGCGAGACAAACAAATTCTTTAAAAATCATACAATGTGATTTCCTGAATTTTTTTTTTAATTCTGTCTCTCAGAGTGGGAATGCACCTACAATGTGAATTTCAGACCCCTCCATGATTTCTAAGTGGGAGAACTTGCAAAATCGCAGGGTGTTCAAATACTTCTGTTCCTCACTGTATTTATCTGAAAAATATACATTGTAAAATTGTAGAGGTTAGCTTTCCTCACAGCCAGTGGTCTCTTACTAACAGCTACAAATCTTAAGTCTTTATCTTAAGATGTAAATTTCATGTTTTGAGTCCCAAGCATGACAACTGGATGACCACTCGTGAGAAAAATAGATTGAGAAGGTAGTAATAGGCACAACTTTCCAGTTCCAATGACTGAACCAACAATCAGGCTATATGACGAGTTTGCCTTTGTGTCATAACCAATTTAATTTTCATGTTTCCTAAGCCTCCAATACATATGAGATGACAATCACCTGCTTTCAGCTGGATCGGGCAACAATCTCATGTCTCTTGGTCCACTCTGGTGCTGCTGGCTGGACAAGGTTCAAGCATAATGTCCGGACCATTACTGTCGCACTGCCAACTTTGGCTCTTTTCTTTTATTTATTTCAACAGGAACATTGAAATATTCAGTTTTAAAGTAGACATAAACTCTTAGTGGATAATATTTAGCTTTCTTAAACACTATTTATGCATCCCCCTCTCTGCAGCCAATTCCTATCTACGTATATTGGCTCCAGTGGTGGTTGCATGGTCAAGACCTGTTTCCTGGTGGTGACAGTAGAGAATCATGCCTCTGCAATTAGATCAGTGCAGCCCCTTGTACAGTATTTCCAACCAGAAGCCAATGTGACCAAGTGACAAAGGAGCAGCAAAACGGGGAGACAGGGACCAGGAGTTGTTGCCTACAACAGGTGACTGAACAAGGACTTTCATGGCAGAATTAAGAGGTGTTATTTAATGCAGGTTCAAATTTTGAAAGATAGAAATTCACTTTTGAATGTACAATAAAAGTTAAATAATATTTGAGATTTAAGGAATTGGGTTTACATTTATTCAAATTATTATATTTGTACAGGACAATTTATTAGCCACTTGAATCCCTAAGCCTTTTTCTCCCTAAACCTACTTCAGCACTAGAGCATTTCTTCAACAATATCTTGGTTCTGAACTTTAAAGCTTTAGGCAATTGAAGTCTAATATATTCTAGAACTTTTTCAGAAAAGACAGGGCTTTAGTTTGGTTGCAAACTTGGGTATATACAATATTTACTTTATTTGCTTGGTTTTTATTGGAAATAAATAGTATAAAGTTAGAAAAAAGTGCATTGACATTTTTTACAGATGCTTTTTGGCTTTTGAAGTTTTTTTTCTACAGCTAGTAAACACCCCAGCATGTTATCCTATGTGTCCATGCACACATAGACTGTAATCAATGTTTTTGGCTGGAAAAAAAAACGAGGACTAGTGGGTTTCTAGTGGAGTTTGTTAGCTGTAAAAATGCTCTAACACTGAAAAATGCAGCAAAACACCCGCAAACCAGTGTTTTTGTACTTTTTTTGACCCCAAAAATGTTTTTGTTGGAAAAAAAAATGCTAAAAAAAGTAAAAACGCAAACACGGGAAAACACCGCTAAACACTAAAGCAAAAACGCTAAAAAAAACCTGAAAGACTCACGTTTTTAACGTGAGTTTACACATCTAATGTTACCAGCGCTATCAAAACGTCAAGTGTGCATGAGGGCTTATAGCAGTGTTTCTCAACTCCAGTCCTCATGGACCCCCAACAGGTCATGTTTTCAGGATTTCCATTATTTTGCACAGGTGATTTGATCAGTTTCACTGCCTTAGTAATTACCACAGCTGTTTCATCTGAGGGAAATCCTGAAAACATGACCTGTTGGGGGTCCATGAGGACTGGAGTTGAGAAACACTGGCTTATAGTGATCTACTGCTGTAGGGAAAGGCTGGACAGAGCTGTAACAAGAACTAATAGGAAGTGCTGAGACATCACTACACTCCTGATGCAAACACAATGCAAAAGTGTTTACATTCCCATCTATAGCTAACTGAAGAAATTTTGGAAGCCCAGAAGCTGATTCAAGAAATCATTTTGCCAACTTATTTAGCTTTACTTTTTGTGAACCTGATTCTTCAGCTTATTTCAGAGGTCAGAAAGTCTTAAGCTGGGTACACACCAAAAGTCGAACAGTTCTTATCTGTTCAACAGAGGCCAGTCTAATGACTGACTTCTGTCCAACGGCCATGCTGGAAAACCAGCATTGTAGATTAGATTGTAAGCTCGAAAGAGCAGGGCCCTCAATCCCCTCATGTTTTGCATTGTATTGGTATTGTTCTGTCACATGTTCTGTCCCCCTTTGTAATGTACAGCGCTGAGTGAACTATTGGCGCTTTATAAATACTGTATAATAATATAATAATAATAATTTGATCAGCATTTGCAGCCAATGGCTGCAAGTGTTGATCAGTGTATTCTGGCAAGGGGGAGTCCCTGCTGTCAGAATACAATAGCTCAGCAAGAGAGATCCCCACATCATACATCATTTGTTGATGTGGGGATTTGTCAGCTTTTTTTGTTTGACCCGCTGGCTGAATAAAATCTGTGTATACCCTGCTTTACAGTTGCTGACCTGTCAACAGCCTGACCTTACACAATGTCTACAAGCTCCTAAAAGTGTTTGAAAGGGTCAAATGACAGAATTATAAAGACTGCACTAACTATTGTAGACTGATATTTCATCCGTTCATGCCTTTTCCGCAGAACACCAAAGCTGAAGTATCAGGCTTGGTAAGGTAAGAAAAGTTAAAGGTTGAATATTCATATTTGTGCGTAAGCCCCTTCACAACAGGTTCACTTAAAGCCCAACTGTTTTGTTTATGCCACAAAGGTTGTATGTAATTTTTAATTTTGTCTAACTGACTTATCTTTTTGCCTGCTTGCAGTGAAAATGAACATAAACAAGTTGATTGAAGGAACTGTTCTTTGTGTGTTTTCATGAACTGAAGCATATTCAGCAGCAAACTGGCACCAGTACACAAACAGACCGCATGCCAAATGGTCTAGTAACTTGCCCCCCCTTCTTCCCCACCCTCTTATCAATCCACAGTCTATCCAAACATCTCTGTAATGTAGACTAGTGTGCTGTATTTGTGTAAACAGGAACCAACAGAGACTTACTTGGCTGTCACAAAAGTATCAGTCAAGGGTTGTGATTTACAAACTTCTGATTGATTTAAAAAGTATTTTTGCATTGTTATACTGTATATTTAGTTGATCACAAAAACACCTAGGTTGTGTATGTAAATAATAAAATATTTTCACCATGTTCTGTTAATTCAGTTTGCCTGTATATATGTTCCAGGTCAGTAACTGAAAGTATTTGAGTCAGAGACAGCTACTGCAGGTAATTAGCATTTATATTAGGTGGTCAACAAGAGCAACTAACATATATTTCTCAGGCAGCCTATAGATAAGTCATTTTTGGCTGGAAAAAAAAACTGATTCAGTTCCCCCATCCACACACTTGATAAGGGAATCAATCCTCTCCACTCAGCTATTGTATTTTACATCAGAGTATTTATTTATTAGTTATTTCAGGTACTTATATAGCGCCGTCAATTTACGCAGCGCTTTACATATATATTGTACATTCACATCAGTCCCTAACCCTCAAGGGGTGTACAATCTAAGGTCACTAACTCACATTCATACAAGCACATACTAGGGCCAATTTAGACAGGATCCAATTAACCTACCTGCATGTCTTTGGAGTGTGGGAGGAAACAGGAGAACCCGGAGGAAACCCATGCAGGCACAGGGAGAACATGCAAACTCCAGGCAGGTGGTGCCGTGGTTGGGATTCAAACCAACAATCCTAGTACTGCCAGGCGGAAGTGCTAACCACTAAGCCACTGTGCCGCCCATTTTATTCAGAATACACTGATCCAAGTGGTGAAAATCCATCAGGGTGGTTGTACAAAAGATGATCAGTAGGTTGTCTTCTGTAAAACCTACCCATACATAGATCACAATTCAGCCTAATTATGATCCATATACAGTATGACCCACTTCGTACAAGTTTTATTTAAACCAGACACCAAATGGTTAGTTTACAAGTAGATACATCTGTAGACTGAGTTCCCTTTTGATGGAAATCTTTGCAGCTGACATAGCAGATTGTAACCGTAACAGAGATCTTGTTGTCATTTTTCAAAATCTAAATCAGTGGTCTCCAAACTGCAGCCCCAGGACCAGATGTGGCCCTTTGCTTGCTTTTATCTGGTCTTTGGGGCACTATTTCATCCACTGGTACCAACAATGGGGCATAACACAGATACAACACCTCTTGCACTCAGGGACCCAGATCAGCAGAGGGCTGATGGATCAATAGTATAAGGGTGTATGGAAGTTCATCCCAGACCGATCAAAGGCTGTGCAACTCCAATACAAAGCTGGGGAAGCTTGATACAAACTGTAGTGGAGAGCTGGAGCGCTCTGTTTTTGTTGTCCACTACAGTGCATAATTCCCCCCACTGACAATAATGATGAGGCACAATTCCTCCCAATGACACCAACGATAGGGCACAATTTCTCCCAATGACAACAACAATGGGGCCCAATGACACCGCTGATGGGGCACAATTCCTCCCACTGACACCAAAGATGAGGCATTGTTTTTGCTCTACTAACATCGGGACCTTTTCTACTCTCAAAGGACACAGTCTGGTCCCCCTAAAGTCTGAAGGACAATAAACTCGCCCTTTGTCTAGAAAGTTTGGAGACCCCTGCTCTAAATAAACACAAAACTGATATTTTAGTTGTATATTGATATTGCTTGAAACAACCATTGATTTTTTTCTCTATCTCCTTGAGACTTTAGGTATAAAATATCCCTGTCAAATTTCTTGTCCCCCATTATAGAGTTTAACGCCTTCATCCTGTAATGTAAACTATAGAGGAAGTTACTTTATGCAATCAAAATGTAAAAATCAATTTTGGGTAGATTATGGACTGATTTATACACCTATATACTGCACTACTGTATAAACACTATCAATAACTTCATTTGTCACATCACTCATGAATGTTTGGTAATGAATGGTTGCTTTTATTATTGCCAGGCAACCATTTTAACACCAGACCCAATGAATATGAAAACATATCTAAACCCCAAAACAATGTAATAAATTGCAGCTTACCAGTTCTTGGCTATGTTGGCTGCAATGGTTTTCTTTTTCACAAGCTCTTTTCCTTTATTTTGACTAATGATCCTGCAAGTAACACACGTCCCATCCCTTTAAACATGTCTGCTTTGTTCATTGTATTACATGATGGATTAATAGGACTAGTAGTTCACACAAAAAAAGAAAAGGTTGTTTGTGCTTTGTTTTAAGCTCATGGGAAGTAACAAGATCAACAGGTATTTTTTGTACTTGCTGAAAATGTTCTTAACATGAAAAGTGAAATCCAATGCAGTCACCACATGAAGACTGGTAAGCTGCAATATTAATTTTTGGGGTTTAGCTGTGCTTTAATCATTGTTGAATGTTTACTACTTTAGTTATGTACATTTTGTACTACAACACATGCACACTGTAATAAAAAAACATTATTCTATTAGTTGAATAAAGGCTAAATATTGCGAATAAAAATGATTTGAATAGGAAACACTAATAAACTACAGTAATACTCACATTTGCATAGTACTCCATTACTAGCAGGTATTCCAGACGTCCATCTGAAGTCACCCTCTCATCAGCCACAATAAAATGGGCAATGTTATCATGCTCCAACAAAGGAGTGCGGTATATACTCCTTTCATTGATAAAATTCTGTCGATTGTTGAATGAAAAAACTTTCACAGCCACTGGACGTTCATCTAAGGATCCTTTGTACACTGACCCATAACGACCACGACCAATAAGCTAAAGAAAAAAAAATCAAACATAAGTTCACAAGTACAGTATAAATGACAGTATACTGGGTAACACAGGTATACGAATAAGGTCATGAAGACATCAGAAGAATGACTTTTCCTTTTCATAACCCAAGATGCACACACTATACATCCTCTCGCTTGTGTACTAGCTAAACCCTTTGTTGGGTGTCAACTTAAGTTTTTACCTCCATCCACAGCTGTGTAAAGAACCTCATTGCATCTTCAAAGTGTTTCTAGGCATAATTTTACTACCTTGCCTCTGTTCTATAATTTGGTAATCTACTCAGTGCCCTGTCTGTGCCAGCCTTGTATTCTATAACATCCTACTGGCTGTCTGCTTCACTTTACGCATTGTCATCTGTACCAAAAATCACCAATGTGTCCCATGGCCCAATGGGACCCAGCACTGCTCCTTTTCTAAACTTTTTAAGGCTCCGTTCACACTTGTATGACTCAAAAGTTGTGTGACTTTGGAGTGCAGCTTTGATGCAATTTGGATGCATCTTTGACTCATCTTTGACACAACTTTGGATGAGTGCGACTTGGATGTGCCTTGTCCCTCTACAAAGTCGAATCCACTGTTTTGACACTTTTGCATGTAAAACATTCAGATATGACTTTCATGCAACTTGTGAGAGTTAACATTGAAGTCTATGCCTTCAAGTTGCATGAAAGTCGGACCAAAGTGGTGCATGAACTACTTTGAAGTTGCTGCAACTTTAAGTTGCACATATATAAATGGTTATCATTGGAAAACATGGGGTACGGCTTGTCATGAGACTTTGATGCCCAAAGTTGCATGCCGAGTTGCACAAGTGTGAATGGGGTCTTAATCAGCTTTCTATGGTACAGCAACATATCAGTTGTCTATGGTACATAAACTGGAATAAGGTCACTTTATATTATTAATGGCCAAATACATTCCCTGACCTCAGCAGTAATATTCTTTACAGCACACCATACCTATTTCTGCCTGCTAGCACATACTTTCAGCTTTGTTGCTTGCTCATTGCCTGTGCTCTATTTCTACAAACATCTCATTAGACAGTCAGTCCATCATCATGTGCAGGGATTATGAAAGGGAACTTCCAAAATGACTAATATTTATAGGTAAAGTTGAAAAAAGGGATATCCGATTGCCTATTGGGGGATTCTGAAGGAGTTTTTTTTTCCCCTGCAGGAGCAAACTGGATCATGATTTATTGGGGGGGGGGGGGGCGGTTGCCTTCCTTTCCACTGGATCAGCTGTGGGTATAGGATTGTGTATACAGTACTGTGTAAGTTGTTTTATTTTTCTCCCCTTATAATGATTGAACTAGATGGACTTGTGTCTTTTTTCACCCAGACTAATTATTTAACTATGTAACTTAGAACAACCCCCCCTTGGTGTATGCCCCAGCAAACTGTGAAGAAGTCTATAGCAGATCCTTGTCTACATTCTTTGTGTCTAGAAGAGTGGCCAAGCCATGCAGCTGCAAGATTAAATAAGGTATGGCTTTTTATGGAGTATATAATTGCTGAGGTTATTATAGAGTACACATCCCGTACTCGATCTTTGTCTCAAAGTGAGACAACGGTAGTCTGGGAATGGTATATATCTTGCTAAGTTTTGCTGACCAAGGTTGTCAATAACCTGTAAGGTTCTTCAGTTTTCTTAAGTTTTTCCTCTGGGGATTGCAATGGATGGATTTTTAAAAATCCCACCATAGGAAGTAGACCCTACCCTAATGAGGAGCCAGGGACACTTTTTTAGTAACGGCCACAGCAGCAGTGACATTATGCCATAATTACCTCCAAACTGGGTGGAAAAACGATGAAAAAATGCTGCACATATATTAGCGAGATGGGCTTTCCCCATCTTTATGAGTCACGTCCCTGTGACAGGATGGAATCAGTACTCCATCTGTGGAACTTATCATTTCTTTGCAGTTTGTATTTGCGGGTGTGCAGCTGGCTGGCGTAATGTAGTGTGAATGGATCTATTTTACAGTAACAACAACTTGTATCATCTGAGTTATTTATGCCTTCAGAAGTGGCAGCTAGTCAGGGTATTCTTTGCAGTGGAGGAGTATAGATACACTGTAAAAAAAGCAACAATTGGATACAGTTGTGACAGTGTTATTACATTTTCTAAGCAAGCACTGATGGGAGTATTATTAATACACTTGATGGCCACCAGAAGCTTACACATTAAGGTTGCCTACCTACGCATACCCACCCAATCCTCATCATGGCCCCAGGGCATTTCTGCAGGCAGAATCTTCATGCACAGCTAGGTCTCCTCCGAGAAAGTGCATTTATAAGCTTTCTCTGGTTTGCCAAGAGGAATTCTGAGTGGTGTAGTTTGAGGCTTGCTGTACTACTGTAGTCCATGCACAGAACAGTCCCCAGAACAACCAGCAAGAAGAAGCACCAATTCCAAAGCAAGGATGCAGAGGACATCAAAGAAGCCACTCACTTCAGTAAGTGCAGCATTGCAGGCATTTGTTTAACACCCACAAACAAGGTGGAAATACATTTCAAGTATGCAATTTGTCTGTGTAATTCCACATTCAACAAACTAAAAGTGAGAACATTGTTTCTATAAATATGTTATTATTTGGTACTACTTCCATTTGAATACTAATACTATTTAATGGTGTTGAGTTACTTTAACATCCCATCAGCTTTAGCAGTAAACCACAACTTTCTCTTAGTTCCTTCCTCTCTATGACACATAACATGATTTAGGAAAACAGTCGTTTTGGACACATATACACTCAAAGGCAACATGCTATTAGCAGATAACCACTGTAAGTAGAAAGAGTGGAGAGGATGAAAAAAAGCTTATTTGGCCTAACAGCTGAAAGAACGATCAGCTGTTTCTATGCAAATTGGTATTTCAAGAATTAGCTATTTGTGCTACACACAATCTGATAGAAGATATCATAATTTGCATCAAGCCTGACTAATATTTCTATAAGTCCTCTATAAATCAGGGCTGCAATGTAATGACATCATTACATTACACATACAATGAGATAACTTCTCTCTAGTTTTACTAACATAGATCTGCCATCTGTCTATAACATTAAAGTAGAACTATGGGAAAATGTTTTTTTTTTTTTTTTCATTTTGGATAGAGTAAGGGAGGGCTATAACCCCTGTTAGTTTGTTTTTTGCCATCTGTGTCCCACTGGGGAGATTTGCCTTCAGTTCATGTGCCATAGCCAGACAGGAAGTGACAGAAAATATCTGCAAATTAAAGTGTTACTACACCTCCAAAAGTAAAATCAGTCTGTATATGCAGTAAAGCATGCTTGTTATACTCACTGTGGAACCTAAGGAGTTAATCATCTGCATTTTGTAAAAACACTGTTTGATCCTGTCTTCTCTGATCCTCCCCTTCTTCCAGTGTCCCCCCTTATCTCCTGATAAGACATATTGTGTGGAGTCACTCTGCACATGCTCAGTTTGGTGTGTAGTGCTAGAGAGGGTTTTTTTCTTGGGAGAGTGCATGTGATCAGCATAGAGCCAATCAACACTATCTAGACAGAGCTCAGGGGTCCTGCATCCTCACAGAGCAAAATTCAAACACCTGCTACAAGCTTTAACATGTGCTCAGCTGGACACTAATAGAAGTCACAAGACTGCTCTAACTGCTGATGAGAAAAGGTATTAGGCAGTTTATATTTACTTACATATTTGCACTTTGGGATTTTCTTTAATTTAGCTTTGGATGATAATGGTAAACAAGACAAATAAAGAAGGTGAATCTCCCTAAATGGGGCACAGACAGCAATACATACTGACAGATGTTCTAAACCATCTCTACGATATCCAAAACTAAACAAAAAGTTTTGTCTTTAGTTATACTTTAATGGAATTCAATCACTGAATAGATTATTACTCTGTGCTTACCCTGATTTCAACATTACAGATATTTGAAGTTAAATTGCAAAAAAGTAATGTTTTACCTCTAATAACTTAAGGTTATCCAAATCTAAAGATGGTTCTGATGTTGCAGCTTCCATCATATTCATACTATGCAGACCTTGCTTCCGATCTTCTAAAAAAGAAATGCACACAAATGAGGCTCCTAGCATATTTTGCTTAATATTTGCTACTTTGCATTTGCCTATGCATTGTGATGATGCCAATAGGAAAACCTGGTTGTAGATAGCAAGAAGTGTAGATATGGGGGGAAGGTTATTTTTTTTGTCTGACCACACATTAACACTTGCCTACCGGGCACTTTTACCCCCTTACTACCCAAGCACATTTTCAGCTTTCAGTTCTGTCACACTTTGAATGACAATTGTATGGTCATGCAACACTGTACCCATTTGAAATTGTTATCATTTTTTTTCACACAAATTGAGCTTTCTTTGGGTGGTTTTTAACCAATTCAATACCGGGCAATTTTACACCTTCCTGCCCAGGCCATTTTTTAGGTTTCAGCGCTCTCACACTTTGAATGACAATTACGTGGTCATACAACATTGTGCCCAAACTAAAATTTTATCATTTTCTTCACACAACTAGAGCTTTCTTTTGGTGGTATTTAATCATCGCTGGAGTTTTTATTTTTTGCTAAATTAACAAAAAAAGACCAAAAATTTTGAAAAAAACACGTTTTTCTTTGTTTCTGTTATAAAAGTTTGCAAATAAATAATTGTTCTTCATAAATTTAGGCCGAGATGTATTCTACTACACGTCTTTGGTGAAAATAACCCAAATTAGGATGTATTTTTTAGTTTGTAGGAAAGTTATAGAGTTCACAAACTATGGTATAGATCTGAATATTGATCAATCCTGAAGTACTGACAGCCAATCTAATTTCTTAAGATCCAAGAATTTCAGAATAGTACAGATATCCCCCAAATGACCACTTTTTGCAAAGTATATAGTCCGACGTACTTCATAAGAGGCATGGTGAGTTTTTTGAAGTTGTATTTTTTTGTCATAATTTTTCGGAAAATGAAAAAATAAAAAAAATTATTTTCACTATTTTTTTTTTACATACTGTCACCAGTGCAGTACAGCGTCATCATATAACTGGCATGGTGGTGATCAGGGACACTGACTGGTGACAGTGTGAAAAAAAAAATATATATATATTTTTTTTAAATGTTTTATTACATTTGTTTTCTTTTTTTTTTAAGATTTCTTTTCATATTTCACTATGTCCAAGGTAGTACAATGTTACCATAGTAACATTGTACTACTTTAGGGAAGTGATCAGTATTTTTTTTGTTTACACAATTTGCTTATAGCAAAGAATTACTTTGCTATAAGCAAGCATTTACCTGAATGACATCGATTCATTAAGGGTTTTTTTTTTTTTGTGCTTAGCTGTGATTTGGCCACAGCTAATCACATGACATGTGCATGTGATTAGCTGTGACCATTCACAGCTAGACACTAGTATACAATGGATGACATGAATGAAGCCATCCATTGTATACAACTGTCATGTGACCTGCTGTGATTGGTCACAGCAGGTCACATGGTACCGGCAACGGGGGCCGGTACTCAGATCTGTCATCGGCCGTATCCGAGGTACACGGCCGGTGACAGATCGCGCCGCTGCCATATGGCCGGAAAGGTAATGCATTTTTGCGGACGCCATTTGGCCATAGGCCGGGCATCAAATGGTTAATCACCACTGGGTGTTTTATTTTTTGCACTATAAATTAAAAAATACCAAACCTTTTTGAAAAAAAAAGGATTTCTTAGTTTCTCTGACCTAATCCAATATTTTTAATTACTTTTCTTAAAATAACTTTTTTGGGGAACACCCCAGTACTCCCTGGCTTCCTGTCTAGGCAAGAATATTGTATTTGTTGCATACAGCCTCCTGGGATACCCAAGTCATACATCCCAGGAGGCTGTGGGCAACAAATACATCATTCTTACCTAGGCAAGAAACCAGGGAATACTGGGGTGTGTTCCTCAAAAAAAGTTTTTCCAAGAACAGTAATTTAAACATATAGGATTATGTCAGAGAAGAGAGATAGGAGGGCGAAAAGAATGGGGAGCATGCACGTCTGCTTTAAAGTGAACCTGACCTGGTATAAAAACTTTGTAAGATAAAAAACTTTGCTAAAGGGCAGGCACAGTCTGTCGACTGCAAACACCCTTCCTAGTATTCAAATCAATCCCTCTGTCTATATGGAGTCTTCTTGGATCCTAGACGGAGGCTATGGGTGCCTCAGTTTCTGCCTAATTTAGATTAAAGGCCAACTTCTCCCAGCACTAAGCCCTGCCCTAATCTTTTAACTGTTATAAAGATAGTAATGGCTCTGGCATCAAGATGTTCTAAAGGCAAAGTGGGGTCCTGTCCACGAGTAGATTGGTACCTGACGTGACTGCTAGCTGTATAGAAAGCACAAATTGTTGTGGACTTATCCCAGCATCATGTGCAGAAAAACAGGCTCAGTTAAGCGATAATGTATTTGTCATCAGCCATAATTATCATTATTTACAGCCATGAGATTGTTTAAGCTCTCCTTGGCTCTCATTCCTAAAAATAACAAATGTTATGGCAAAAGAGGACCTACAGTGGATTTAAAAAGTCTACACAACCCTGTTAAAATGTCAGGTTTCTGTGATGTAAAAAAATGAGACAACGATAAATAATTTCAGAACTTTTTCGACCTTTGCTGTAACCTATAAACTGTACAAGTCAATTGAACAACAAACTGAAATCTTATAGTTGTAGGGAAGTAAAAAAAAAACAAACTAAAACAATATGGTTGCATAAGTGTGCACACCCTTAAACTCCAAATCTGCCAGATTGCAAGCGCATCTCCTGTGCACAGTCCTCTTCAGATCACCCCACAGATTTTCGATTGGATTCAGGTCTGGGCTCTGCCTGGGGCATTCCAAAACTTTAATCTTCTTCTGGTGAAGCCATTCCTTTGTTGATTTGGATGTATGCTTTGAGTCGTTGTCATGCTGAAAGATTAAGTTTTTCTTCATGTTCAACTTTCTAGCAGAAGCCTGAAGATCTTGTGCCAATATTGACTGGTATTTTGAACTGTTCATAATTTCCTCTACCTTGACTAAGGCCCCAGTTCCAGCTGAAGAAAAACAGCCCCAAAGCATGATGCTGCCACCACTATGCTTCACTGTGGGTATGGTGTTTTTTTGGTGATGTGCAGTGTTGTTTTTGCACCAAACATATCTTTTGGAATTATGGCCAAAAGGTTTAACCTTGGTTTCATCAGACCATAACACATTTTCCCACATGCTTTTGGGAGACTTCAGATGTATTTTTGCAAAATTAGGCCAGGCTTGGATGTTTTTCTTCGTGCCACTATACACCATAGCCCAGACATATGTAGAATACGGGAGATTGTTGTCACATGTACCACACAGCCAATACTTGCCAAATATTCCTGCAGCTCCTTTAATGTTGCTGTAGATCTCTTGGCAGCCTCCCAGACCAGTTTTCTTCTTGTCTTTTCATCAATTTTGAAGGGACGTCCAGTTCTTGGTAATGTCACTGTTGTGCCATATTTTCTCCACTTGATGATGATGGTCTTCACTGTGTCCCATGGTATATCTAATGCCTTGGAAATTCTTTTGTACCCTTCTCCTGACTGATACCTTTTAACAATGAGATCCCTCTGATGCTTTGGAAGCTCTCTGCGGACCATGGCTTTTGCTGTAGAATGCGACTAAGAGAATATCAGAAAAGACCTACTAGAACAGTTGAACTTTATTTGGGGTTAATCAGAGGTTCTTTAAATGATGGCAGGTGTGTACTGACTCCTATTTAACATGATTTTGAATGTGATTGCACAGCTACATCCCCAGAGGGTGTAAACACTTATGCAACCACATTATTTTAGTTATTTATGTTTACTTCCCCTCCCTTAAAACATTTCAGTTTGTTTTTCAATTGAGTTGTACAGTTTATAGGTCACAGTAAAGGTGAAAAAAGTTCTGAAGTGATTTATCTTCGTCTAATTTTTTTACATCACAGAAACCTGACATTTTAACAGTGAGGTGTAGACTTTTTATAACCACTATATGGCTACCAACCAAGCAGCCTTTTAAATTTACCTGATTGCCGTTTCTACCACCTGACACTGGCTAACAAGAAAGAAGGTCTTTTTCATACCATACATCTCTCCTTCTTGACTACATTATGTTCAAACATAAGGTGGGCCTTAAACCTTTTCAAGTCTAATGACCCTAAAGCCCCATACACACAATGAGAATATCGGACAAATGATCATCTGTTTTTTTTTTGCATGCTACTCTCATATGGAAAGTGAAGTGTTACTAAGTTACGAAAATTCTTGTATAACAGAATAAAAATTCAAAAGTGATGTAATGTATTGTTAAGTATTTGCATTGTATTTTCGTATGAAAATTGTATTGATTAAAAAATAATTGTAATCTGGTATCGTACAAGAAATATTTCCGTACTTGTCCCTTCGAATAATTTCGGATGAAAGCTGTGTATTAACGATCAGATTATCGTACAATCACTTAGAAAGTGGTATTTTTCTTACAATTTTCTGATCATGCCTACTAGAACTAATCCTTCTCTGTAGCAGAGGGCAAACACAAAACACAATAACAATTAATTTAATCTGATGACGAACAAAAACTTTGAGGATAAATGAAATATGTTATACAATAGTATATATCAAAGTATCACATACCTCCAAATATCCTATATCCAAAGAAGAAAAAAACAATAAGCACAGCTACAACAGACACAGAAGCCAGGGCGATTATTATGGTCATTTCACGGTGCATCCAACCTGTAGGACCTGAAAGAAAAAACAAACTGTTATCCTGCGCTACATTAAAACATATATTTCCAAACCCTATTTAACCACTTGCGTCCCCTGACATTTTCTCCCTAAGTTCTCCTGAGCCCCATAGCATCGTTTAGGCAATATTATGTTTTGGCAATGTCTCGGTTACACACATGATACCTTTTAGCATTTATAGTCTATGCTAAGATATTGTACATTTCTTTTGTGTACAGATAGGACTTCAATTTGGAAGCAAATTAGGATACATACAATTTTATTTTCTTGGTTTCTCTTGAAAATAAATAGTAAAACATATGTTTCCCAAAGCAGCACTTTGAAATGAACCATACAAGCAGGATATTATGGATATCTAAATTTCCCTTTCAGATATAATTAACACTACGTGTAGATAGATAAAAAATGTATAATCGTGTAAACTAGGATTTCAGGCCACTTTTTTGCATACTTTGATTACTTATCTTATTTTTATAAATGTGAATTACAATGTGTTTTGCATGGGTGCTTGCTAGTTTGTAATCATCAAACAGTTCCCTTTCCATGTACTTTCCAGTATTTTGGGGACCCTGGCATGAGGGGAGGGACTGATGATTGTGTTATTGATCTTGATGGAGAAGTCAGGGGAGGGGGCACAGGCTGGAGGGAATACTAAGAGCTCAGTTTTGGAAAGACTGCAAGTAAGTTTAATTTATAAAATGGTAATATTGACTGTATTGCAAAAATGAGCAAAACTAAATACTTTGTGTATGTACCACAATATGTAGTGTACAGCGGTTCTTTGGCTTGTAGAAAAGGTGAATTTAGCATTTTGACAGCTGTCAGCACTCCAGGGGAATGAGATGTTGATTTTCTGTAATTCCCTGCTGTCATTCTGCATTTTTTAAAGTCCTCCACCCCTCTGTCACTCATCAGCTCTGAATTCAAAATTGTAAAGTGTAACTGAAATTATAGACCACATTTTCAAAGTCCCCCCCAGCACCGTGTTTGTGGTGACAGTCAACAGACCGATAGTTCTGTCTACTATGCTTTCCCTGAGCCTGCAGGGTACAGTACTGTGCAAGTGCAAGGAAGTCACATAGACATCTACAGGCTTGCTAACATTAATGAACACTCCATTACCAGTCTGATAACAGTTATCTAAATAGAGAGCACAGCTGCTTGCCATCAGGATCACTCTGTTTGACTGAAACCTTGCACAGAGTCATCTAATAAGTGATGAGTAAACCTTGGTACACACTATAAAAAAATTGGGTGAACGATCGTCCAGTTTTCCTCGATGTTTCACAGCAAGCCAAACCCGAAGATGGTACTAATTGTATGAAAATTCTTGAATGCCAAAGGCTTTTTTTTGTTTCACATGGAAACATAGCATAGATTGTTTATTGTTTCTGATCATGCGCAGTCTTACGTATCTAATTTTTTCTTGTACAAAAACAGTGCACATTAAACGAAAATCATTAGCTCTGTGTACGCACAAGAAACATTTTGGAGTTTGTCCCTTCAGAAATTTTCATTTGGAAAATCTGAATAGGATGTCAACAGTTGTGTACACACTATACAAAAATCGAACGATCAGTCCTCGTATGGAATTTTTCTTCCAATTTTCTCATAGCATGTACCCCACCTAACTCCTCTAACTCATTCACTTGTGTGGGCAAATTTGAACTTAAGTCACAGAGCTTTGTAAACAACAGGGTGTTAAAGCTTAAGTTTAGGTATTAAATTAGCAAGGGCCATTGTTTACATTTTCTGTGAAGTGTTCCTTGTGCTGGTGCCAGCTGTCATAGAGGAAATCTGAAGTCCTCTGCCCCTCCAATACCCAATAAATGAAGGCGAGGGTGGAAAGGGCGGGCACAGAAGCTATGAATGGAGAAGGATGTAGAAAGGGCAGGCGTAGTTGGCACTCTCAATGAGTTTCAGTCACAGGTTCATTACTGTGGGGTAATAAAGGGGGCCAGAGGACTTAGGATTTCCACTATGACAGCTGATAGCAGCACAAGGGACAATTTTCATTAAATGTAATGCCTCTTGTCTTGATTTTTACCTGGATAAAAGACTACATTATATTTGTGTGCAATATTTCACATTTACTTAAGTAAAACATTTACCTAACTAAAAAGAAAATGTATTTTTGAATTGTTATTTGCAAGCCTTTCACCATACGTAACAAAGAAAGTAAATATATGCAAAACCATTATATATTTCCTTTAATAAGAAACCCATAATAAACAAATATCTATTTCACATCACAGTTGGCAAAATTCATTATAAATTATAAGAGGTATTGAATATGCAACTTATATCTGTGTAGCTACATTATAACTGGTGTTGGCAATCTCAGGTCTCCAGCTGTGATGAAACTACAAATCCCATCATGCCCCTGCCTCTAAGAGTCATGCCCGTGGTTGGCAGAGTCTTGCAATGCTTCATGAGACTGTTAGTTTCATAACAACTGGAGTGCCAAGGTTGTCTACACTTGCACTATATTCTTTTCATTTTTTTTTTCTAAAGACTCAGCCATTCCAATCTAGAGTAATATTTCACAATTATCTGCAATTAAAAAAACAATCCTTGAGACTGACACATTTGGTCCTGGAAGGAAAAAAGCAAGCAGGGGTGATAAGATGGGGAGACAATCGTGTTGCAAGAGGTACATACACATTGTAGCAAAAACAGCCAAGTGCTCTTGGCTCCAGACTGTTTGGCTTTTCCCCATTCCAGAAATCCCAAATAATAACACAAAGGAAACAATTAGGAAGGAAATTGCTTAATGAGGACATTTGAGTTATCTGATGGCTAGCTGAAGAAAGATTACAGCACTGTGCTGGCATCTGAAATTGCATGTTTGAATGACATATCCTAAGTGATACAAAACAATGGCTTTGAAATCTATATGCCTATAAACAATATGTAGTCAATTATTGTTGAATAGGAATGAGCTCAAGTGTGTTCAGATCACAGTCCAAACCCACCTGAGTTATCCCACCAGAAAGCTGTCACTCTATAACCCACAGCCATACATATACAAGGGGAGTGTATACAGGCATGTGCACGGTGGGGGATGCCTGATTAGCTTTGTACTGTGACAGCTTCCTGGTGGGATAGCTCAGGTGGGTTTGGACTAGGACCTGAACATGCCTGAGCTCTTTCCTGTTGTTGAACATGGAGATTACAAAATGGAAAAATTGGCGAAGCAGTCTATGATGTCACAATCTGTGAAAATGTAACAAATTATTGATAAGCCCAGCTGATAAGTATGCTTTCAGGTGATTGGACAACTGACCATCCTCCTTCCCCCATATCTAAGGTCACCTTAAAGTATACTATATCTAAACCCAAAAGCAACATTTCATACATTATGGCTTAACAATCCTTAAATATGGCACTTGCATTAGTTTTTTTCCCTTCATTTTCACCTGGTGATAGAATCCCAGCAGGCTCTGAGAGTGTGGCAGTGTAACGTTTGTTCAATGACTGAGTTGCCTGATGCACAGAAATGGGTGTGTAGACCCAGAATGGATGGACTTCAGGTATGATACACACTAATACACCCAATACAAATACACAAACGGCGCAGGCACATCAATAATAAGGATTCAGTAGTATTACAGTGCAGGCAGGGCAGCAGACTGCAGCCTGTAGTAGTCAAAAGAATGTATTACTGACAGCAACATGATGTGTGGGTAACTGCCACTCCTGGAAGACCCAATGCCTTAGGCCTCAGCCTATGTTGGCTATGCAGAAATTTGATCCAGGCCACTATTGTGTTCCAAGCTATACTTATATGATCCAAGTTGCACTAAAAGTGGGTTTATTTGTTATGTTTGGAGTAGTACCAAATATAATTTCTTGAGTTTCATCCAAAAAATGTCTGTTTGAAAGCAATCCAAGTTAAGTTTGAAGTCTCTGCCATGAATAAATGGAAACAGAACTGATTTTATGGTCCGTAAGTATTCTTTCATTTCTGAAGGGTAGATCAAGAGCTGTGATTAATACAAAGGCTATTAATGCAAAATCAGGTTCTCAGAAACCATTCCATCCTTGCCAAGTTACATTCACAAAACGGTAAGTGCCCTCAGAAAGTGCTGTTCATAAAGAAAGTTACTAGTAGAACATACAGGTGTTTCAAGTCATTGCTGAGCACAAAGCTGTGCCTGCTTTTTGTGGTGCAAGGAAAACCATCAAAACAAACACGACAAAACAGAAAACATGTATCTAATTATCCCTGAACAGTGATTGGTTGGCTTCTAACATATAAGTGTACAAAAAAATCCTTAAAAGTCATATCCTAGATAGCCTGGAAGACTTCTTAGCAGCCCCTGTAGGACAAAGATAAGAAAAAATGACGTCCGCTTATAATCTTGTTTGGCCCACACAATTGAATGTAATTAATAATATATAAATAATGTATATTAACCTGTTGTCACCCATAACACATATGTGTGGCAGCAAAATAACTTTACTGTCCATGCACCACACACATTGGATGGCCGATGTTTCTATGCGGAGAGTGCACTCCTAGCACACAGACCATATCATCAAAGCCAGCTCTCAGTCCACACTAAGGCTTGGTTCACATATGTGGTGCCACTGCGGATCTGCATGAAAATCTGTGCAGCCACACCACCCACATAGAGAAATGCGGACCCGTGGGAGGGTGCCATTAATTCTAATGGCACGCCGCCCACAGTGGAAAACACAACCATACTGGGAACCGAGGTTCCCGTGTGGGCTGCGTTTTCAGCAGAAGTGAAGGGACTTCTCTGTGTGTCACGAGGCACGGGAGTCCATTCAAATGAATGGGCTCTCATTCCTGCGCAAAACACGGCCCGCACGGCCAATTATATGTGAACCAGGGCTAAGGGCCAATTCACACTGACTTGTGCTAAAATGCATGTACATTTCCATCCATTTTAGTTGTTTTTTAATGCGCGCTGAAGTCTGTTGACATACATTTTGACGTCCATTGACATACATTTTGCATTTTAGCACAATGTAACATTATGGTGTGAATAGGACACATTGGAAATTATTGTTATTCAGATGTCCTTCTGTTGATCTGTGTTTTACAGCTGCAATTAAACACAAAGCGTGAACTGGAACCAAAAGATCAGTAGCAGTCAGGACCAGCTCCCAATCATGTGACTACTGTGACAGTCAATCACAGTGGTCACATGATAGCTGATCCTTCCTGCCCCCCTGACATACAGACCTTATTAAAGGGACACTGGGGCTGAGCTAGTATGGACTAATAAATACTTATTAGAAACAAATGTACATAATATCAGTTTCCTTCTCCAACCAGCAGTTTTAATATTTAGGTACTAAAATTAGGTACTGAAAATGAACATCAAGAGAAAAAGTGAATTTTCACCATATTCACTAAGCCAAGGACACATGTCCTTGCAACGTGAACAGCCTGTTTGCCCTCAGTAAATCAACCCATAGGTCTCTGTCAAAGGAGAAGATCAGTGTTCATAAGGCGCCGCTAGTTGGCTAGATCTGCATGAACAATAGGCTGCATTCACACTTGAGTGTTTTGTAGCTTGCAGCTCCAAGCTCCAAAAATGCCCAAACTTAAAAAAATCAATTGTTCTCTATGGTGCCTGTTCGTGCGATCAGGTGTGAGCAGGCACCATAAAGAACAATAAATTTTTTTAAGTTTCAGCTGTTTTGGAGCTGTGCTGCCCATTTAAATTGAAGCTCTGTCTTAAACTATGGGCAGGTGAATGTAAAAGGACTCAATCTCCGCAGCAAATAGGAATATGTGGCAATAACATATAACAGCAAATTGGTGTGGCATAATCAAATGGTCATAATGAAAATAACATATAAATACACAAATGGTCCTATGGAAACTCTTAGCATATATATATGTTTAATACTCACCTATGTTTCCATAGGACCATTTGTGTATTTATATGTTATTTTCATTATGACCATTTGATTATGCCACACCAATTTGCTGTTATATGTTATTGCCACATATTCCTATTTGCTGCGGAGATTGAGTCCTTTTACATTCACCTGCCCATAGTTTAAGACAGAGCTTCAATTTAAATGGGCAGCACAGTGGCTAAACGGTTAGCACTTTCCTCTAGCAGTACTAGGGTTGTTGGTTCAAATGTGCACCACCTGCCTGGAGTTTGTATGTTCTCCCTGTGTCTGCGTGGGTTTCCTCTGGGTACTCTGGTTTCCTCCCACAATCCAATGACATGCTGGTAGGTGAATTGGCCCTAATATGTGTATGTATTAATGTAAGTAAGGGACCTTAGATTGCACACCCCTTGAGGGTTAGGGACTGATGTGAATGTATAATATATATGTAAAGTGCTGTGTAAATTGATGCCGCTATGTAAGTAAAATAAATAAATCTGACAGGTGGATCTGATCAGCACACCTGTGTGAAAGGACCCTAAGGCCTCATGAGCACTGGACATGAGATTCTGGCATTTTCTTGTATTCAGGGCATTCGTCCCAGGGCACATATAGCCCTAATAATCAATATCACTCGGTGCACTGTCCAGCCATAGCAGCTTTCAGCCTCTCATAGAGTTTTACAGGCTGCCAGGAGAGGGGCAGAATGGATCGCCTGTGCCTTCCACCTATACCAAACACTGAAACCTCATGCATAGGGGCCCAACTAAATGTCCAGTGTGCATAAGGCTTATAATATAAAATATGATGCATGTTTATCTACCCAATATATGTAAACATCAATACTGGATTTCATGCTACCTGACAGTAACCAGTAAGCCTGGGTTCACACTGATACAATCCAGAATTCGCAGCGTTTTCTATGCGAATTCCACACAGCATCAGAATCGCACCTCATTCGAACCGCTGCGAGTGTGCATGTTAAGATAACAACACCCCAAAATTGGTCCTCAAAACACGGTGCGATGTGCAGAATCGGATTGCATAGGTGTGAATATCCATACAATCCGATTCTAGTGCGGACCAAAAAAAAGGTCCTGCACCTTTTTGGTGTGGGTGCGGTGTGAAAAGAGCGAATGCGGTGCGGTTCCTGTGCAAATCACATGCAATGTACTGCACCACATATATGTGAACTCGGGCTAACACTAAGAAAATCAGTGTAGTGTTTATGAATGTAAACATTCCAGCATTATGAAAAATATAAAAGATGAAAATAAAGGAATTATCATCACATATTGACATACATGACTGTGCAATGTTTGAGTATAATATATGCAGTAGATATATTTGAGCTAATTACTGCTCAAACATATTTCTATAGGTATTAAACATACCATAACCCTGCCTGCTCCCCATCTGTTGTTCTTCCTAATTAGCTAAACATCTGAACATTTATCAGCTAAAACATTGCAGCCAAGCTGCCTAAAGAATGTCATGTAGATGGCACAAAAGGGATAGAGCATATCCACATTCTATTAGGTAAGACAGAAGATGCATACACATGCTAGCTGCTTACCATAATTGCTTATGAACATTATTCAATGCATCTAGGTGAACATAACTCATACCACTCAGTTGTAACAGCTACCTAGGGCCAAATATAAATATCATGCTACTTTAGGCGCTCCTGAGGGATGGTGACCTTTTATTCAAGCTCCACCTTTTTAACATCTAATAATTTTAAATGCTTGATTGGAGATATTGATGATCTATTATACATGCAGGACTACTTTTTAACTGTACAAAACACCAAAAAGAGAAACAGAAGATAACTTTAAGTTTCCTGAAATCTAAAGAGCCTTTGAACACCACTCAAGTTCCCCTGCACCCACTACGGGTAGTCCAGAAGTGACCAGAAGATGCCCTAGGCACTGGTGCACCAATATCATCATGGAAAATATTGCTCTGTGCGTACTTTGGCATAAAGACAGTTGGTTATTAAAAGTCCTAAAAGTTATTGAAGGCAAAGGCTGCTGTGAAATCTATTATCTTACATTTTAAGAATGGTAATCAAAAGGTGGACAAGGAACTAATAAAAAGTAATTTTCTGAGTAATGTGAGTGCTAGTATAGATATACAAAATGAAAAGTGGAACATGAGTAGGAGATGAATGAAGAAACCCATTTTTAGATGGACTTTTTAATGGGTTATCCAAAATCAGCAAGCAAAAGAGAAAGGAACATATGAATAAAAAGGTAAGAGGGACAAAATAACGTTAGAATGAAGAGGTTTAATTCAGGTTTTATTGTAGAAAGCAATGTAATATTGCAACTGCTATTTACAGAGGCATAACTAGGGCCTTCAAGGCCCCGATGCAAGAAACCATGCAGGGCTCCTCTGACCCCTGGCCAGGACCCTTCCCTCCAGCATTGTGGCACCTCCCGAAGCCCTTTACTCCCATTGTGGAGTCCTTTATTACGGTCCTGCAGCAGACCCCCTTCTTCTTGCCTCCTTGGGGTCCCCCATGGTGGCGGACCGCAAGTGCTACTTTTTTGTCAGTAGTTTTTTTTTTCTTTTTTTTTTATTTTGTTATTTTTTATGTATTTTATTTATTTATTTTTCGAGTTTATTTTTTATTATTTATAAAGAATAATTTTAGGATCCTCGTTGGGGGGCTTTGGTGAGATAACAGGGGTCAGGCAGGCTGCACAGAATGGATGAACAGGAATAGTTCTCTACAGAACTTCCCATTTATTTACAAACTATTTGCAAGTTATGAATGAACAGTCAGTGATCGGTACCATACATATTTACTGGCCTCATCCCCACTCTCCAAACTGACACATCCTCAACAGCAGCAGGGCCGAGAAGAGAGGGGGGAAGCTAACAGAGCTGCAGGGGTAAAGGGGGGACCAGGGGGAGAATGCAGGGATCCAGGGGCAGCAGGAGACATGTAGCCTGGATAGGAGGGGGGTCATATAGAGAAACCAATGTCCTCCATTTTCCTCTTGCAGCCTCTGAATGCTTTTGTGAGGAAGAGGAGATGAAGCAGACTTTCATCCACTGCAGGAGGAAAATGGAGGGAATTGGTTTCTCTATATGCCACCCCCGAAGCCCCTTCTATATGCCCCACAGGAGTCGCACAGGCAGCTAAAGGCATGACTCTGATATCCTTTTTTTTCAGCTGGCAATGCTGAATAATGTAAAAGTAGCTGCCAGATCACTTTTACATGTGATGAGAGGTGGTTCCCCCCACTGTCTCCCCCCACTTTTCCCAGCTCTCCTGTTCCAATTTGACTATAGAGATAAGGTGTGTGCATCTCTATGGTCAATGAAACCGGAAACAATGACGATTTTGTCATTTCCAGTTTCGGTTTGTTGCTTACAAGCTGTTGCCGGCTTGTGAAAGCATCCTATCAAAGTGATCTTGGTCTAATTAAAAAAAAAAGTTAGAGACAATGTAAAAAGCAGTTCTGCACATTTTTGAACATATGCGTGTATATCTTGTATCAGGATATTGTGACATCTGCTTTTTGTTTGCAAATTTGAAAATTTATTGTAAAAAAAAAATTAGATAAATAATAATAAAATAAAATGAAAGCGCCCCGCGCCCATGCTCAGGCGTAAATGCGACTGCACACGTCCGTGCCCAATGTACAGTTAAATGACAATCACAAATGGTGTATCACTGCGAATGTCAGAGCTAGAGCAATAGTTCTAGCACTAGACCTCCTGTGTACCTCTAAACTGGTAACCTGTAAAGCCTTTTAAATGTCACTCATGGAGATTTTTAAGTACCGCAGTTTGTTGCCATTCCACAGGTGTGCGCAATTTTAACGTATGACATGTTAGACATATGTGTACTCGGCGTAACATCATCTGTAAGGGCTCGTTCACACTAGGCTGTTTTGCCAACGCTTGCCAAACGCCCCTATAGCGTTTGGCAAGCGTTGGTCCGGCGTTTGCGGAGCGTTTTTTAACGCTCGGCAAACGCTCCGCAAACGCCGCATGCGCGGTTTAGTGGCGGTTGCTAGGCGTTTGCCGAGCGTTAATAACGCCCCACAAACGCCTATAATGCAGTTTGAGTGGTGTTACCGCTCCGCAAACGCCCCGCAACCGCAAACGCCGGCCGGGCGTTTGCGGAGCGGCACCATAGACGAGAATAGGAGGCTTCAAAGCCTCCTGACTCGTCCAGAGGCATCCGTTTTGCCGCAACGCGACGCGACGCAAACGCTCCCGTTAGAACAGCACCATGTGCTGTAATGTGCAGAATTGGCAGAGGAAGCGGTAAAAACGCTTCCCAAACGCCTCTCTGCCGCCTGCACACAACGCTAGTGTGAACGTAGCCTTAGATTTTACAAAAATATACAGCAATATTTTATGATTGTGTGCACTAAAATTCATTAGAGTGTATTTTTCTGAATGTTTTGCATTTGATAAACCACTGCGTGACATAAAAAATTGTAAAAACCTACATTTTTTCTCCAAGACCTTTGCATTAAAAAAATATATAATATTTGGGGGTTCTCGGTAATTATCTAGTAAAAAATAATTGATTTTTATAAGTAGTTTCAGAATTGGCTTGATAGTCAAGTTGTTAGGTTATGGTGTAATTTTAAATTTGTTTTAGGCCACAATTAGACTGGTGGTTGGGGGTGGCAAAATTGCGCGGTTGAGCCGTGTTTCTGTCACCTGCCAATCACCCCCTCCCCCTCCTTAAGCTGAAATGGGTAGTGGAGGGGGATGTTTACATGCCGTGGATGAAAACAATGAAAAAATGCTATTTCATTTTCACGTCTTTCCCCTTTAACTGTTTTTGGCATGCAGCGTGGGATTGCCCTTTAAATAGAATAAAGTGGAGAATCTATTCCGGATGCAGACGTGGAGTCCACTTTGTTTGGAGAGGCCCCAGCACCACAGCCCCATTCTGGAATGAAGGGAGTGGATGCCATTCACAATGGTCTGATTCCTGTCTTGATTCCTGCAACACAGGATGGACTTCTATGAAAACTTGGCATAATGTATAATGGTGTACAGAAGATTGCTGGGAAGTTCTAGATGGGAGACATTAGCTTTTATTTTTTCTTTAGTCCTGGCAAAATAGTAGGTAGTGAACATTTCTGGGTTGCAACAGTTTCCAGTGCTAAAAACAACTAAAAGACTAGAAACTCTGTTGGGTTGTCACTAGGGCAGGATCCTAGGGGGATACCGATAGGGGTTCCTGATTAGACCTGAAACTAAAAACAATTTCTATTATCACAGAAAACAACAAAGGGTACAAATAATACCTATTACATCCCTGCCTCTCTCACCTTCAAAACAGTCTCAACACATCATTGATTAGTATAAAGACATTCATGTATCCCTTTATGTAGCACATAGAGTAACAAAGCGGAGTTTGTTTGCCTCTTCCCCCCCTCCACTGCCATGTTTGGCACCTTTTGAGGGGGAACGGATACCTGGTTTGATAGGTCCCCGCGCCCACTTCTGGGTCAGTTCGCCGCGGCGAAATGAGCCAGAAGTTCGGCCCCCTCCTCCCTCCCGCAGGTCCAGAGGTCCCAGAAGACTGCCGGACCAATCAGGATGCGCAGTGCGACTCGCACATGCGCAGTGGTCACCCAGCTGTGAAGCCGCAAGATGTCACAGCCGAGTGCCTACAGCCGAGATGCCGGCACCGTAGAGAGAAGAAGAGAAGGGACGGCACGGGTGAGAACATCGCTGGATCCTGGTAAGTGTGTGTTTATTTAAAAGTCAGTTTTTGCAGCTGCTGACTTTAATAAACACAAAAATGGCTGGAACTCCGCTTTAATTAAATCCCCACACGTGTCTAAAGCTCAAAAAAGCAGGTCACACAAAAATCTACACTGTCCTTGGTAATTATTATTATTATACAGGATTTATATAGCGACAACAGTTTAAGCAGCGCTTTACTAATGAATGTAGACATTACAGTTACAATGCAATTTGGTACAAGAGGAAATAGAGGGCCCTGCTCCTTAGAGCTTACAATCTAGGAGGAAGGGTTGAGTGATACAAAAGGTAATTGCTGTGGGGGGATGAGGATGACAGTGAACTGTTGTAGACTGAAGTGGTCAGGTTGGGGCAGGACAGGGCTGAGATTTTGTCATAGAGACAATCTGTTGCCAAAAAAAGAAGAGAGGGGTTAAAATAGCGAAGGTTTCTACGGGTAACTGTTTGGTAGTTGGAAGACGAGGAGGAAGAAGCCAAAGAGAGAGTGAGGCTCATAAGGGAGTGATCAGAGAGAGGAAAAGGAAAGTTGGTGAGGTTGCAGGGAGTGCATAGGTAGGAGAATACAAGGTCGAGGCAGCTACCATTGGAGTGAGTAGAAGCATGTATACATTGTTTTAGGTCAAAAGAAGTGGCTAGGCTTAGGAGTTTAGAAGTAGCAGGAGTGTCAAGATTACCAGGGATGCTGAAGTCACCAAGAATGATTGTGGGAATTTCAGAAAAGAGAAAGTAAGGCAGCCAGGCAGAGAAGTCATCAAGGAAGCTTGATACCGGTCCAGGAGGTAATGGTAGATAACTAGGCCAGCATTTGGAAATAGTTAAATAAAGCGACAATCCTTCAATCCCACCTGTACTGTCATCTAAAATTCTTCAAACACTACTACCTGAAACACATATCCAGAATGTAATAAATGCTACCTGTAACATAAAGTCAGACGTCTACGCACAATTAAAGCGGTATTAAACCCAAAGCTAATAATGTAATATATTGCAGCTTACCAATCATATGTGGTGGCTGCATTTGTTTTCTTATTTTTAAGCTTGTTCTATTTTCATATAGTGAGTAATACACCTCCTGTATTAGAGTGTCCCTGCCCTGCAGGAAGTAGCACAGGGGGCACCTTTGGACAGTAGTATTGTCAGTCGGGGGGGAGGAGAGTATTAGATGTACTAGTAGATTAAGGTACACTAAGAAATGGAAGACAAACTCCAGCTCACACTTTTTAAGCAGTTACAGAAAACAGTTTTTCCTTTTGAAATAAAAATGTTCCATACAGAAAGAAAAGCTAATCATTTTAAGCACCCCTGTCAGGGTAAAGTGATTTGTCTCATCCTGGTACCTGCAAGAGAGCTTGTTCTTGAAAAACAACAGACTTAGGGCTCGTTCACACTTGACTGTTTTACCTACGCTTGCCAAACGCCCCTATAGCATTTGGCAAGCGTTGGTCCGGTGTTTGCGGAGCATTTTTTAACGCTCGGCAAACGTTCCGCAAATGCTGCATGCGCGGTTTAGCGGAGTTTGCTAGCCGTTTGCTGAGTGTTAAAAATGCTCCGCAAGCACCTATAATGAAGTTTAAATGGTGTTAACGAACCGCAACCGCCCCACAACTGCCGGCGTTTGCGGAACGGCACCATAGACTAGAATAGGAGGCCACAACGCCTCCTGACTCGACCAGAGGCGTCCGTTTTGCTGCAACGCTAACGCTCCCATTAGAACAGCACCATGTGCTGCAATGTGCAGAATTGTCAGAGGCGTTTGGGAAGCGGTGAAAATGCTTCCCAAATGCCTCTCTGCCGCCTGCACACAACGCTAGTGTGAACGTAGCCTTAGTGGCTGGATCACCAGATAAAAATAGAAGAAAGAAGGCCAAAAAATGTAACTAATGCAGCCATCACATCTAAGAATTGGTAAACTGCATTTTAATAAATGTTTGCTTTTGGATTTAACTGCTTGCCTGCCGCCCTATAGTAGAAGTATTGCTACAGGGCAGCAGGGCTGCGCAAATTTGTGTGTATATATATATATATATATATATATACAGTCATGGCCGAAATTGTTGGCACCCTTGATATTTTTCCTGAAAATCAAGTATTTCACACAAAAAAGGTATTGCATTAACACATGTTTTGCTATACACATGTTTATTCCCTTTGTATGTATTGGAACAAATATAAAACAGAGGCAGAAAAGCAAATATGACATAATGTCACACAAAACCCCAAAAATGGGCTGGACAAAAGTATTGGCACCCTTAACTTAATATTTGGTTGCACACCCTTTGGAAAACATAACTGAAATCAGTCGCTTCCTATAACCATCAATAAGCTTCTGACACCTCTCACCCGGAATTTTGGACCACTCTTCCTTTGCAAACAGCTCCAGGTCTCTCTTATTGGAAGGACACCTTTTCCCAACAGCAATTTTAAGATCTCTCCACAGGTGTTCAATGGGATTTAGATCTGGGCTCATTGCTGGCCACTTCAGAACTCTCCAGCGCTTCTTTGCCATCCATTTCTGAGTGCTTTTTGACGTATGTTTGGGGTCATTGTCCTGCTGGAAGACCCAGGATCTTGGACGCAAACCCAGCTTTCTGACACTGGGCCCTACAGTGCGACCCAAAATCCTTTGGTAATCCTCAGATTTCATGATGCCTTGCACACAGTCAAGGCACCCAGTGCCAGAGGCAGCAAAACAACCCCAAAACATCATTGAACCTCCACCATATTTTACCGTAGGTACTGTGTTTTGTTCTTTGTAGGCCTCATTCCGTTTTCGGTAAACAGTAGAATGATGTGCTTTACCGAAAAGCTCTATCTTGGTCTCATCTGTCCACAAGACGTTTTCCCAGAAGGCTTTTGGCTTACTCAAGTACATTTTGGCAAACTGTAGTCTTGCTTTTTTATGTCTCTGTGTCAGCAGTGGGGTCCTCCTGGGTCTCCAGCCATAGCGTTTCATTTCATTTAAATGTCGACGGATAGTTCGCGCTGACACTGATGCTCCCTGAGCCTGCAGGACAGCTTGAATGTCTTTGGAACATGTTTGGGGCTGCTTATCCACCATCCGGACTATTCTGCGTTGCAATCTTTCATCAATTTTCCTCATCCGTCCACGACCAGGGAGATTAGCTACAGTGCCATGGGTTGCAAACTTCTTGATAATGTTGCGCACTGTGGACAAAGGCAAATCTAGTTCTCTGGAGATGGACTTGTAACCTTGAGATTGTTGATATTTTGCCACAATTTTGGTTCTCAGGTCCTCAGACAGTTCTCGTCTCCTCTTTCTGTTGTCCATGCTTAGTGTGGCACAGACAGACACACAATGCAAAGGTTAAGTGAACGTCTCTCCTTTTTATCTGCTTTCAGGTGTGATTTCTATATTGCCCACACCTGTTACTTGCCCCAGGTGAGTTTACAGGAGCATCACATGCTTGTAACATTCTTATTTATCCGCAGTTGTGAAAGGGTGCCAATACTTTTGTCCAGCCCATTTTTGGAGGTTTGTGTGACATTATGTCGAATTTGCTTTCTTTCCTCCCTTTTTTTGTTTTGTCCCAATACACACAAAGGGAATAAACATGTGTATAGCAAAACATGTGTTAATGCAATACGTTTCGTGAGAAATACATGATTTCCTGGAGAAATATCAAGGGTGCCAACAATTTCGGCCATGACTGTATATATATATATACAGTGGGGATCGAAAGTTTGGGCACCCCAGCTAAAAATTTGTATTAATGTGCATAAAGAAGCCAAGGAAAGATGGAAAAATCTCCAAAAGGCATCAAATTACAGATTAGACATTCCTATAATATGTCAACAAAAGTTAGATTTTATTTCCATCATTTACACTTTCAAAATAACAGAAAACAAAAAAATGGCATCTGCAAAAGTTTGGGCACCCTGCAGAATTTATAGCATGCACTGCCCCCTTTGCAATGCTAAGACCTGCCAGTGTCATGGATTGTTCTCAATCATCGTCTGGGAAGACCAGGTGATGTCAATCTCAAAGGTTTTAAATGCCCAGACTCATCTGACCTTGCCCCAACAATCAGCACCATGGGTTCTTCTAAGCAGTTGTCTAGAAAACTGAAACTGAAAATAGTTGACGCTCACAAAGCTGGAGAAGGCTATAAGAAGATAGCAAAGCGTTTTCAGATGTCAATATCCTCTGTTCGGAATGTAATTAAGAAATGGCAGTCATCAGGAACAGTGGAAGTTAAAGCAAGATCTGGAAGACCAAGAAAAATATCAGACAGAACAGCTCGCAGGATTGTGAGAAAAACAATTCAAAACCCACGTTTGACTGCACGATCCCTCCACAAAGATCTGGCAGACACTAGAGTTGTGGTACACTATTCCACCATAAACAGATACTTGTATAAATATGGTCTTCATGGAAGAGTCATCAGAAGAAAACCTCTTCTACATCCTCACCACAAAAATCATCGTTTGAACTTTGCAAATGAACATATAGACAAGCCTGATGCATTTTGGAAACAAGTTCTGTGCACCGATGAGGTTAAAATTGAACTTTTTGGCCGGAATGAGCAAAGGTACGTTTGGAGAAGAAGGGGCACAGAATTTAATGAAAAGAACCTCTGTCCAACTGTTAAGCATGGGGTTGGATCAATCATGCTTTGGGGTTGTGTTGCAGCCAGTGGCACAGGGAACATCTCACAAGTAGAAGGAAAAATGGATTCAATAAAATTTCAGCAAATTTTGGATGGTAACTTGATGCCATCTGTGAAAAAGCTGAAGTTAAAGAGAGGACGGCTTCTACAAATGGATAGTGATCCTAAACACACCTCGAAATCCATGGGGGGTTACATCAAGAGGCGTAAACTGAAGGTTTTGCCATGGCCTTCACAATCTCCTGACCTCAACATAATTGAAAATCTATGGATAGACCTTAAAAGAGCAGTGCGTGACAGACAGCCCAGAAATCTCAAAGAACTGGAAGACTTTTGTAAGGAAGAATGGGCAAAGATTCCCATTCCCTCAAACAAGAATTGAAAGACTCTTGGCTGGCTACAAAAAGCGTTTACAAGCTGTGATACTTGCCAAAGGGGGCAGTACAAGATATTAACTCTGCAGGGTGCCCAAACTTTTGCAGACGCCATTTTTTTGTTTTCTGTTATTTTGAAAGTGTAAATGATGGAAATAAAATCTAACTTTTGTTGACATATTATAAGAATGTCTAATCTGTAATTTGATGCCTTTTGGAGATTTTTCCATCTTTCCTTGGCTTCTTTATGCACATTAATACAAATTTTTAGCTGGGGTGCCCAAACTTTCGATCCCCACTGTATATATATGATTTGCATTTCCAGGTAGGGAGCATGCGCACTTCACCCTACACATGCCGCCATTGGCGGCTACAGATGTCAATCACCGGGTCCTGGGCCATAGATTCCCTGCAGCACCTGGAGATCGCTGAGTAAAACTGACATGGGAGAGACCTGTGTGTAAACAACACAGGTCTCTCACCTGCAAGCAAGCACATGTTGCTGTGTATTTCTCTGCACAGCAGAAAAATACACAGCAGGATGTTTTCCTAGTAAAACACACACTGCACATTATATAAAACAGCACGCAGTTAACCCTTTGATCACCCCAGATGTTAACCCCTTCCTGCCCACTGTCATTAGTTTTAGTGCTTTTTATTAGAACTGATCACTGCATTAGTGTCATTGGGATGTCAGTGACAGTTAGTCAGTTCCCACCCAGTGTCAGAATGCCCACTTCAGTCCCGCTATAAGTCCTAAGATCCCCACCATTATTAGTATAGAAAAACTAAAACTAAAAATTCCAGTATATATAATGCCATTTGTAAACGCTATAATTTTCACATAAACCAATTAAATTACACATATTGGGTTTTTTTTCAGTAAAACATGTAGCAGAATACCTTTTGGCCAAAATTTATGAAGAAATTAGATTTTCTTAAAGTTTTTGTACTGGATACGTTTTATAGCAAAAAGTCAAAAATATATATTTTTTTTTCAAAATTGACACTTTTTTTGTTTATAGTGCAAAAAATAAAAATGCACAGGTGATCAAATACCACTGAAAGAAAGCTCTATTTGTGGGAAAAAAGGAGATACATTGCATTTATGTACAGCGTTACATGACCACGCAATTGTCAGTTAAAGTAATGCAGCTCCATATTGCAAAAAATGGTCTGGTCAGAAAGGGGGGTAAATCCTCTGAAAGGCAAGTGGTTAATAGTGCTTTAATGAGGAAGATGCAAGGCCTGGGGTTTCTAGCCAGTTTTCTGGGAATCCTCTATGTTGATATACAAATTATTCTTTCTGGAGGAGCATAAAAACAAATGTTTTAACACTTAAAGCGGAGTTTCACCCAAAAGTGGAAGCTCCACTTATCTGCCTCCTCCCCCCCCTCCACTGCCACATTTGGCACCTTTTGGGGAGAAGGGAGGAGCAAGTACTTGTCAAAACCACTTACGGCTCAGTCCATTGTGGCAAACTGAGATGGAAATTGCTCTCCCACCCCTCCCCCTTCCCCAACTACCTCTCCCGCCCCCCCCGGCAGCCCTCTGGGACACTTCACAGGTCCCAGAAGACTGCGGCCCATTCACGCATGCGCAGTAGGAGACTGGCTGTGAAGCTGCAATGCTTCACTTCCAGTTTGCCTTAGTCAAGATGGCAGCGCCAGCACCCGATAGCCGACTGAAGAATTGTTGGATCCCTGGACACCACTGGATCCCTGGACAGGTAAGTGCCCTAATATTAAAAGTCAGCAGCTACAGTATTTGGGAACTCCACTTTAACAAAACCTTATTACCTTAATTTTCAAATGTATCCTTAAACCAACCTAGAAACCACACCTAAACTCCTAACATAAATTCAAAGGGCTTGTTCACACTAGAGTAGTGATTGGCGTTTTAATGCCAGTCACCACTAGGTTACATGGAAAACAAATGCTTTCTATGTGCCCCCTTCTCACTATAATGCAGCCAAGACGTGAGGTGTGATAATAAGAAGACAGAATAATACATCTCACTGGATGGCATCGTATGTCACTGCACAGCAAGCTCAACTCACCATACTGCTGTGCGGTAACATGAATGAAGAGTCACTTTGTACACTTCAAACAAAGTTCCACATAAAAAAGGGAGCTGTGGGATGCAGAAAAACGTTCCTCACACCACCCGCTCCAGTTTAGTTTGCAAGCAAGTGTGACTGGTCCCTAATACTGAACCACTCACTGACCCCTTAACCTTCACACTAGCCTTGGACCCAACACTTAACTCTTTACTCTAACAGTAAACTAACCTTACCCCTAATAAAATTAGAAATAGTGTCGCGCTCCACTACCAATTGCAAAAATTAGGAGCGAATAAATATTGAATAAATAAAAGTCCAGCATCAAAAAAATATATGTCACAATATCACTGCAATTACATTGCTGCTGCAAACATGTCCTTAGTAAGTCCGTGCCTTTGATACTTCTAGTGCTGTGATGCGAGATAACAACCGTGCAGTTTACCAAGCATAAAAAATATATTGTGCACCTTCACCGATTGTGCTCTCACCTGTTGTATGTACACCAGGTGAGAGCACAACCGGTGAAGGCGCACAATATATTTTTTATGCTTGGTGAACTGCACGGTTATTATCTCACATCACAGCACTAGAAGTATCAAAGGCACGGACTTACTAAAGGACATGTTTGCAGCAGCAATGTAATTGCAGTGATATTGTGACATATATTCTTTTGATGCTGGACTTTTATTTACTCAGTATTTTTTCACTCATAATTTTTGCAATCGGTAGAGGAGCGCGACACTATTTCTTATTCTATTCTTTATGACACAATGGTATGAGTATGTGTAGAGTGTAAGCGAACCACATTTTTCATAGTTTTATGCACAATTTTATTTGTATATCACTATTTTAGTATCATTTAAATATTTATTAGCACTTTACATACACCATAGTGATTACAAAACCCCACACTTTAGTAACCTTACCTCTAATGCTACTTTAAAGTGGTTTTGCGGGTTAAAAAGATTTCATGATGCATTCCCTGAATAAAAGTAAAACCCCTTCAACCCCCCCCCCCCCCTTATACTTATATGAGCCTGATCTCGATGCAGCACTGAGCCCATATGTAGTGGCTCTCTCCTCTTCTCCCTTCTCTTTGCTGAGAGCAGCAGGAGGCATTGGCTCCCTCTGCTGTCAGTCAAATCCTGTGAGGAAAGAGAAGGGGGCAAGCTTTGCTGTCTGTGTCTATAGACGCAGACAGTGTGGCTCGGGATCGAGTCCGCAGGTGTGCCACTATAGGAAGCAGATTCCTATGGTGGCACACCAGGAAGAGGAAGAGCAAGGAGCCAGGGCAGAGGACCTGAGAAGAGGAAGATTGGGGCAAAGTACTGCGCAATGGTAAGGTATAACATGTTTGTTATTTTAAAAGAAAAAAAAAGTGCCTATAAAAATGCTTTGAAGGAATGCATGTTGGATTTGTACATACTTCTTTTTACTATGGGCAGGACTAAAAGAAGAAGCATTTTAAAAAGTATATATATATATATATATATATATATATATATCTTTAAACAGGTAAATATAGGATAAGGCATATCATGTAGCCTACTACAGAGCAAGCAGTTGGAGCTCTTCTGAAGCCTACTTAGTCAATGAGTCATCACAATCAAGCTTTATTAGACTATTCAGTCCATGGTTTTAAGCATGCAAACTGAGCCGCAATGCTTTCTTCTTCTGCTGTGTTTAATTTTTAAAGTGGTTGTAAACCTCAGACATGAAATGTGAACAAAGCATATCACTCTATAGTGTATACTTGTTTCAATTAAGAGCACTAAGTGTCATTTCTGTCTGTTGCTTCCATCCTCTGCTATCAGCATGAATCCCTTCTGACAAGTTTTCCTGACATCAAGAAAAAAAAAAAATGGTGACGGGGAGGGACATCCAGTAGATTGGCAGCCTCAGCTCTGTTCCTGTGTGCTGTGTGAAGGGGGGTGTCTCTTTCTCCAATCAGCTCTCCGAGCTCTCCTCACTGAGCTCTTGTCAAGGTCCTACCTTTTCCCAGAGGTTATGTTACTCCATGTGCTGGCATCCATCTTTATGCTGAGCATGGTGGGAAGCTTTTATGCCTTCAGGTCTCTGAGGTCCATCCCCCAGAGGGGTGTGGCTGAGTACATATAAGTCTGTGATCCGCACATGCTCTTTGCACTTGTGTCTTGTGTCTTTGTCTTGCTACAGCTCTGTGTATATGCTCGTGACTCTTCTGGTATTTGACTTGGCTTGTGACTAGACCATTCTCTGTGTTTTCCTTCGATCTGACCTTCCGTTGCTGAACCCGGCCCGTGACCTGTGATTCTCTGTCTACTGTTCTGTACTGTTTTGTCCCATTGTTGTTGACCCAGCTTGCCTGACTACGCTATTGTCATTCTCACCAGCTACACGCCATTGGCGGCGGCCATTACCGCAGCCGGGGTGTCTCGGGGGCCGCGACCTGGTTCCTGGCTGCGTCAAGTCCATCCCCACCATCAGGGGCCCTGGTGAAGGGCAGCCTGGGACTTAGACTCCGCGCCCTAAGGGACTTCGGTCTGTTGGTGGTGGTTGTCGTCAGCCAGTGCGTTGCCTTGCCACTAGGCCTACCTGTCCGTTCCACAGCCCTGCCCTGACAGCTCTGCAGTGTGTAACTTCAGCTCTTCATCTCTTTTTCCTGAGCTCTCAGCAGCAATTATAAATTCAGCACTTTGAACAAATGTAAAAGAGAATACTATAGATAAATGGGTACAACGTATGTAGGAGGATTTGTTTCATCTCTGTGTATCACCTGAGGCAAGTCACTTCACTGAGTATATATGAGGGTTCACAACCACTTTAACTATTAGTGCAGTGATGGCCAACTTACTAGATACTATAGTGACACTTGAGAGCTCCCCTGACATCACCAAAGGGGCTGCACTTTTTATTCTGTATATGTAGTACTACAGAAGACAGTGAAAAACTGTAAACATACTACAGTAGATATTATAGGTATGGTAAACGATTGGGGAGTAGATAAATTACCTAGGCAAGCATGTATTAAGATAAAAAAAAGAGATATAACTTACTCAGTATCAAATCTATATACTGGTAACTTGTAACATATAGCGTATAGGAACAAAAAGCCATAGCGTCAAAAACAGAAAATATAAATAGCTGTTCACTTGTACTCTTTTGCCATGTTTGCAGCCTAGTGCACACATTCCTTTGCTATGGTTGACTCACTGTAAAAATCTTCATACTGTTTGTAAAATATAAAGACACATCTTACACAAGGCCTCTTAGCGGATGTTGCGGCTTAGCACATGAGAAAACCACACCTACTCTTTTCAGGAACATTTCTGAATATATATTCAAACTCCTACAAATACTTGTTGAGACTGCCAGTGAAGTCCACCTGCATCTTCTCATGATGACGTGGCAACGATGCTGCACTACTTCTGAATTCAGAGCAGAGGTGCCACTCTGATTTTGTGCGCTGCAGTGAGATGAGAAGATGTGGGGTTGTGCCTATCAACATTGTCACTGCCCATTCACAAGTCTGTAACTTGTTGATATCAGCACATAGCCACACCTAGTTGGCACTATATAAATCCTGTATAATAATAATGTACTAGAAGAATGAGAGTCTGACTGATTTCTATTGGCAACAAAAGCAGTTCATACATGCAAAATTTTCACACATAAGACTGAGGTTCCTGCAAAACAGGTACCAAAACAGCAGGACCATGCCTACTGATTGAACAAGCTTCCACATGTATTTGCAAATGTGTGCTAACAAAACCCCCGTTTTTAATGCATACTGTTAGACAGGTTAATTTGGTTTGTTTGCAGGCTGGTTGGCACGCTGAGCTGGGAATTTTTCTCTTTTCTTTTTTGACATACAGTACGTCGCCCTTCCATGTGCTCCTTGCTGTGAAGGCCAGTTATAGACTGGGGCAGTGGCCATTTTTTGGTACTAATTGAATAACACAGTGACACAGTCAGGGTGACAATGGATGGTAATAGCAGTGGGGGAGCAGAAATAGGGGGGAGACCATCATGCAGCTGGCCTGTGAAGATAGCTACTCTGTAATGCAAATACAAAGCTTTTATCTCTAATCTTAGCTATATGTAATCCTAAAAGTGTATCTCTAGCATAGAGTGTAAAAGGATTAAAGCCCTGTTAGGTTTTAATTCTTGTCTGTGCCCCCTCTAGGGAGATTCATCTTTTCTATGTCTCCTGGTGGCCATTCTCGCCAGCACAGAAAGTGATGGGAAATCCAAAATCCTACGGTTGTCATCAGAACAGCAGATAAAAGACAACCTTCCAAAAGGGACACAACTGTTCAGGGGACAACTATCTACGAGGAGATTTCCTTACATTTTCTGTTATATCTTCAGGACAGAAAGTGGACACACAAAAATGTACAGGGGTACTAAATATTCCCTACTCTATTCAAGAGTAAAAAAAGAATTGGGCTAAAGATACACAGTCCTAACAATAATCCTAACTATTGTGGGGTTTAGCTCAGGTGTAGGTAGTGATTTTAAGGATGCAGTCATTTACGATGTTGTCCTTTTTTAAGGGCTTTCTAGTCCACTTTTATTCATAGAAAATCAGATGAAATATAACCCCTGCAAGCTCCTGTCTATTCAAACAATGTCTCTCTGTCAGTGGTCTGATCAGATCGCCTCTCCTTGAGCCAGAACACACACTCATTGACTGTTTACACACACACGTGTGCACGCACTTTCTGCTTATGCAACGGTTTGCTCTGAACTTTAATCAGTTCCTATACTAAACAACCTGCACGATTACCAGGTGCTGGTCACCATAAACATGGCCCCAGGGTTGAGGCCTCATTCACCCCAAGTCTCTACAAAACCCCTGAGTTCCAGGACCCAATCCAGGAGTTACCAATCATGATGAAAACTGGAAAACCAGTTTTTTCCACTTAAAACAGACATCTAGGAACTCTTTGTCGCAAACACGCGCATCCGAGATGGACGCGGTTCAACCATTTTGGTTTCAGGGTATCCATCTTGCTAAGGGTATCCATTTCCCCCTTATCCCTTCCCCCCTCCCTTCCTGAGAGGCACAGTGACAGATGTGGCTGGTTATGGGTCACTGACAGGCTAAGGCACCTAGTTCAGTGCCTAGCAGTCTGTGAAAGCGTAGCCTCTCTCACCTAGGCCAGGATAACTCAGCTGTCCTAAGAGAATTGGAGACTCACTGTCCCAGAAGCTGTAACATTTCACACCTCGTAAGGAGATAAGGCAGCTCTCCCAGGAATTGAAAGAATTGTAACCTCATAAAACCCAGCTCAGCGTATGTGACAGAATTCAGATAACTTCTGGTAAAATCAGTTTTTCCCCTATGTTTCATATCTTGAAATATGGAAGACTTACATAAAAACCGGGCACCTCGTCAGATGGCCAATGCACAGACGAACATTTTGATGGGTCACTCGTCCACCTCAGATCATCAGGGGAGCCAAAACATAGAACTCGTATACCGTGTAACGTACAATTTCATAATTCATATCTACATGATCCTTAGACTTATCTGCATAATAAAATACCTGCGGAGGGATTGTCGCTTGTGCAGCTGGGAAGTTATAGGCCAGAATATGAATTAGGAAAGATGCAGGTTCTAATTTTGGGTTCCGCCTGCCAATTCCTCCCTAAACAGAGTATTGGTCAGTTACTCAGAGCCACCCCCCTGCTGGGGGACTTTAAAAAACAGGCTAGCAGGACTAAAGAAGTAAGCTGATGTTTGTTTAACCCTCTGTATAAAAGACCTGTTATGACCTTTTTTTACAGACGATTATATCGACCATTATAGTGTCATAGCTGAAGTCGAGTTTCCTCTTTCTCTGTACCAAAAAGGAAGTGGTGGCAGTGAGTGGTTAATTGCGTGATTAACCTGACCCAGTAAAAAGCGCATTCAGGTTGCAGGCACAGATTGTAGTCCATTAGCTGGAAAATCGCTGTGCAGGGTGCAGCTGGGTGTGGCATTGTTACGCAAGTCACATCGCAATTTCCGATTGGCCAGTCCTTCAGTCACGAGTTTGGTGAGAAGGTCTGGGGTCTGACGCCACGATCGTGACACTCTTCAGTGCCCATTAACATATATGCGGATCAGATGCAGTCTGAACTGCATCCAATCTGCATGACATGAGAAAAAACATTGCTTAATGGTTCCTGTTCACATATGTGCTGTGCGGATTCAGTGCGGTTTTAAAAAGAGTCATGTCCGATTTCTGAGCAGTGCGGTCCGGTTCAGGTGCGGATTACAGGCTATTGACTTCTATGGGAACCGTTTCTAAACCTGACGTGTGAACAAGATACAATCCTGAGCTGATCCTGTCCTGAACCTGATGTAAGCCTGACATGAACCTATGAACAGCTTCTGTATCAATTAGCTGTGAAATCTGAGCTTCAATCCACACTGCACATGTGTGAATAAGCTCTCAGTCTGCATGACTGAGAACCCTGTGTTACATATAACCCTTTCAACACTGTGACAAGCATTTGTACTATCACAGTATGTAAAATGGATTCTGTAAATGTCTGTTTTTAATTCCTGAATATACAGTCAGGCCCATAAATATTGGGACATCGACACAATTCTACCATTTTTGGCTGTATACACCACCACAATGGATTTGAAATGAAATGAACAAGATGTGCTTTAACTGCAGACTGTCAGCTTTAATTTGAGGGTATTTACATCCAAATCAGGTGAATAGTGTAGGAATTACAACAGTTTGCATATGTGCCTCCCACTTGTTAAGGGACCAAAAGTAATGGGACAATTGGCTTCTCAGCTGTTCCATGGACAGGTGTGTGTTATTCCCTCATTATCCCAATTACAATGAGCAGATAAAAGGTCCAGAGTTCATTTCAAGTGTGCTATTTGCATTTGGAATCTGTTGCTGTCAGCTGTCAAGATGAGATCCAAAGAGCTGTCACTATCAGTGAAGCAAGCCATCATTAGACTGAAAAAACAAAACAAACCCATCAGAGAGATAGCAAAAACATTAGGCGTGGCCAAAACAACTGTTTGGAACATTCTTAAAAAGAAGGAACGCACTGGTGAGCTCAGCAACACCAAAAGACCCGGAAGACCACGGAAAACAACTGTGGTGGATGACCGAAGAATTATTTCCCTGGTGAAGAAAACACCCTTCACAACAGTTGGCCAGATCAAGAACACTCTCCAGGAGGTAGGTGTATGTGTGTCAAAGTCAACAATCAGGAGAAGATTTCACCAGAGTGAATACAGAGGGTTCACCACAAGATTTAAACCATTGGTGAGCCTCAAAAACGGGAAGGCCAGATTAGAGTTTGCCAAATGACATCTAAAAAAGCCTTCACAGTTCTGGAACAACATCCTATGGACAGATGAGACCAAGATCAACTTGTACCAGAGTGATGGGAAGAGAAGAGTATGGAGAAGGAAAGGAACTGCTCATGATCCTAAGCATACCACCTCATCAGTGAAGCATGGTGGTGGTAGTGTCATGGCGTGGGCATGTATGGCTGCCAATGGAACTGGTTCTCTTGTATTTATTGATGATGTTACTGCTGACAAAAGCAGCAGGATGAATTCTGAAGTGTTTCGGGCAATATTATCTGCTCATATTCAGCCAAATGCTTCAGAACGCATTGGACGCGGCTTCACAGTGCAGATGGACAATGACCCAAAGCATACTGCAAAATCAACCAAAGAGTTTTTTAAGGGAAAGAAGTGGAATGTTATGCAATGACCAAGTCAATCACCTGACCTGAATCCGATTGAGCATGCATTTCACTTGCTGAAGACAAAACTGAAGGGAAAATGCCCCAAGAACAAGCAGGAACTGAAGACAGTTGCAGTAGAAGCCTGGCAGAGCATCACCAGGGATGAAACCCAGCGTCTGGTGATATCTATGCGTTCCAGACTTCAGGCTGTAATTGACTGCAAAGGATTAGCAACCACGTATTAAAAAAGTGAAAGTTTGATTTATGATTATTATTCTGTCCCATTACTTTTGGTCCCTTAACAAGTGGGAGGCACATATGCAAACTGTTGTAATTCCTACACCGTTCACCTGATGTGGATGTAAATATCCTCAAATTAAAGCTGACAGTCTGCAGTTAAAGCACATCTTGTTTGTTTCATTTCAAATCCATTGTGGTGGTGTATAGAGCCAAAAATGTTAGAATTGTGTCGATGTCCCAATATTTATGGACCTGACTGTATTTTTTGAATGATAACAAGTTGGAAACATTTGGGCCTGTTGCGGGATAAGAAGTCTATTTTAAACAGCATTTTGCTTCTGTGGGCAGAAAAATGTTAGCCATTAGGCCACTGCAATTTAATTAAAAACCAAAACAAACATACAACAACAACCAAATAGCAGATATTTTTGATTATGATGGTGATTCTCTTGTGAATTCCAGGAATAGTTGTTTCACAAACCACATATGGCTTAACCACTTGAGCCCCAGAGGATTTACCCCCCTTAATGACCAGGCCTTTTTTTGCTGTTTGGCGCTGCACTAATTCAAATGATAATTGCGCGGTCATGCAATGCTGTACCCAAACAAAATTTACGTCCTTTTCTTCACACAAATGGAGCTTTCTTTTGGTGGTATTTGATCACCTGTGCGCTTTTTATTTTCGGCGCTATAAACAAAAAAAACACGAAAATCTTGAAAAAAAACCAATTTTTTCTACTTTCAGCTATAAAAAATATATCGTAAACTCAAAGTTAGTCATAAATTTAAGCAAAAATGTATTCTGCTACATGTTTTTGGTAAAAAAAATCCCAAGAAGTGTATATTGATTGCTTTGTGTGAACGTTATAGCGTCTACAAACTATGGTATAGATACTGTAATTTATGCCTTTTTTTGCTATACAGCGCTGCACTAATTCAAATGATAATTGCGCGGTCATGCAATGCTGTACCCAATCGAAATTTACGTCCTTTTTTTCACACAAATAGAGCTTTCTTTTGGTGGTATTTGATCACCTGTGCGCTTTTTATTTTTGGCGCTATAAACAAAAAAACACGAAAATCTTGAAAAAAAAACAATTTTTTCTACTTTCAGCTATAAAAAATATATCGTAAACTCAAAGTTGGTCATAAATTTCAGCCAAAATGTATTCTGCTACATGTTTTTGGTAAAAAAAATCCCAATAAGTGTATATTGATTGCTTTGTGTGAACGTTATAGCGTCTACAAACTATGGTATAGATACTGTAATTTATGCCTTTTTTTGCTATACAGCGCTGCACTAATTCAAATGATAATTGCGCGGTCATGCAATGCTGTAACCAATCGAAATTTACGTCCTTTTTTTCACACAAATAGAGCTTTCTTTTGGTGGTATTTGATCACCTGTGCGCTTTTTATTTTTGGCGCTATAAACAAAAAAACACGAAAATCTTGAAAAAAAAACAATTTTTTCTACTTTCAGCTATAAAAAATATATCGTAAACTCAAAGTTAGTCATAAATTTCAGCCAAAATGTATTCTGCTACATGTTTTTGGTAAAAAAAATCCCAATAAGTGTATATTGATTGCTTTGTGTGAACGTTATAGCGTCTACAAACTATGGTATAGATACTGTAATTTATGCCTTTTTTTGCTATACAGCGCTGCACTAATTCAAATGATAATTGCGCGGTCATGCAATGCTGTACCCAATCGAAATTTACGTCCTTTTTTTCACACAAATAGAGCTTTCTTTTGGTGGTATTTGATCACCTGTGCGCTTTTTATTTTTGGCGCTATAAACAAAAAAACACGAAAATCTTGAAAAAAAAACAATTTTTTCTACTTTCAGCTATAAAAAATATATCGTAAACTCAAAGTTAGTCATAAATTTAAGCCAAAATGTATTCTGCTACATGTTTTTGGTAAAAAAAATCCCAATAAGTGTATATTGATTGCTTTGTGTGAACGTTATAGCGTCTACAAACTATGGTATAGATACTGTAATTTATGCCTTTTTTTGCTATACAGCGCTGCACTAATTCAAATGATAATTGCGCGGTCATGCAATGCTGTACCCAATCGAAATTTACGTCCTTTTTTTCACACAAATAGAGCTTTCTTTTGGTGGTATTTGATCACCTGTGCGCTTTTTATTTTTGGCGCTATAAACAAAAAAACACGAAAATCTTGAAAAAAAAACAATTTTTTCTACTTTCAGCTATAAAAAATATATCGTAAACTCAAAGTTAGTCATAAATTTAAGCCAAAATGTATTCTGCTACATGTTTTTGGTAAAAAAAATCCCAATAAGTGTATATTGATTGCTTTGTGTGAAAGTTATAGCGTCTACAAACTATGGTATAGATAATTTGAAATTTACACAGCTTTTACTTTCTGACCGCCCATCACATCTCTTGAGGTGCTAAAATACCAGGATAGAACAAACACCCCCAAATGACCCCTTTTTGGAAAGCAAATCTCAGGGAGGGGGAGGGGGGGCCATTTTCTCCCGCTGCTTGTAAAGGCAATTCTGCAGCTAATTAACCACTAGGAATGCTTTTACATGAAAGCCCATTTCCGGCTGAAAAAAATAAAACCAGGATGATGCCTGCAGCTGCAGGCATCACCCTGGTATAACCATTCAAAGTCCAGTGATGTACCAGTACGTCACTGGTCCTTGTTGGGTGTATATGCTATGTTCTTTTTTTCTTTATGCAGCCTGTGGGCTGAATGAAAAAAAAGAGAAGAAATCTCTGCCAGAAAAAGTGTGTGGTATGCCCACCATTAGAAACCTCCCTCAATCCACCCACTTCTAATGGTGGGCACATATGAAATGTGCCAACAAATATAAAATATATATGCCGAAGCATGGGGGCCATCCACCCACTGGCCACCCCAGGCCCCCATGCTTTGGCATATATTTTCTTTTTTTTTAACTGCGGATGAAAAATCTCATCCGACAGCACTGCACACACCTACTTATGTCTATTCTGAAAGCAAGACCCTGTTGCTGTCAGAATAAACAGGTCAGTGCTGCAGTTTGACGTTCCTGCAAAAAAATCAACAATGGTTAACAATAAAACATAAACTCAATAAAACAACTTTATAAGGAAAAGTGTGTGGTGGTATGCCCACCATTAGAAACCTCCCTCAATCCACCCACTTCTAATGGTGGGCACACATGAAATGTGCCAACAAATATAAAATATATATGCCGAAGCATAGGGGCCATCCACCCACAGGCCACCCCAGGCCCCCATGCTTTGGCATATATTCTGTTTTTTATAACTGCGGATGAAAAATCTCATCCAACAGCGCTGCTCACGCTGACTTATGTCTATTCTGAGAGCAAGTTCCTGTTGCTGTCAGAATAAACAGGTCAGCGCTGCAGCTGAAAGCATTCCTGCAAACAGAAATGGTTAACAATAAAACAACAATAAACCAGTGAAAGTCGAACAATCACAAAAATGACAACAACAAAAAAAACTATAACTATTTTTGGTTTTTACATTTTTTTATTTTTTTGGGGGGTATTTGTACTTTTATTTATTTTTTTTATTTTTTTTAACTTTTTTTTCCAAACTTCAAACATTTAAACAGCTGGTAGGGTCTCTCCAAATGCGATAGCCAGTTTCCTGACTACCGAACATCTTTTGAGACCCTGTGTAAATGTGCCCTGATCTGTGCCGTGCTGTACCCTATACTAATAGTTCACTAGTGTATGGTAGAGGTGGAAGCAGGGCTTGATGCAGAGGCCAGGTTGGCCAGGACAGGAGGGACAACAATAGCGGCTGTCACGCCTAATTCCACGTTTGCTGCAGACACGACATCTTTTTTGGGGTCTTCTTTGGGTTGGGGTACCAGGAATGGTATCGAGAAAATGTCTCTCATGCAGACGGCTAACTGCATCTGGGAGAGGGATTTGGGGCACAGCACCTTCTGGATACAAAAGGGCCCTGATGTTCTCTAACTGGAAATTTAGGTATGATCCACTATGTCCAGTTGCTTTATAGAGAACAAAAGCATTATATAGAGCCAATTGAAATAAATAAACTGACACTTTTATGTACCAGCGTTTGGATTTTCGGGAAACTAAATACGGCTGCATCATCTGGTCATTGAAGTCCACCCCTCCCATGTTAAGGTTATAATCGTGGACACAGAGGGGCTTCTCAACAACACCAGTTGCCGTGGTAATTTGGACGGTCGTATCTGCATGAATGGAAGACAGGAGGTAAACATCCCGTTTGTCCTTCCACTTCACTGCGAGCAATTCTTCATTTCTCAAGCAGGCTTTTTCCCCCTTTTTAAGACGGGTATTTACAAGCCGTTGGGGGAAGCCTCGGCGATTAGATCGCACAGTGCCACATGTGCAAATTCCCAAATTGAACAAATGTCTAAATAGTGGCACGCTTGAATAAAAATTGTCCACGTATAAGTGGTACCCCATGTGGAAATAGGATGACGCCAAGTCCCAAACTATCTTGCCACTGCTCCCCATGTAGTCTGGGCATCCGGGGGGCTCCAAGTAACTATCTTTTCCCTCGTAAATCCGAAACTTACATGTATAGCCTGTTGCCCTCTCACAGGTCTTATACATCTTGATCCCATATCTGGCACGCTTGCTGGGGAGATATTGTTTGATTACAAGGCGGCCAGAATATTGAATGAGGGACTCATCGATGCAGATGTTTTTCTGGGGAGTATACACATCTGCAAATTTTTGGTTAAAGTGATTTACGAGGGGCCGAATTTTGTGGAGCCGGTCAAATTCAGGGTCACCCCGAGGACGACTGAGTGAGTTGTCGTAGAAGTGCATAAAACGCATTATACTCTCATATCTATGCCTGGCCATGGCAGCAGAGAACACGGGCATGTGAACAAGAGGGTCGGTGGACCAATACAACCGCAATTGATTTTTATCATTAATGCCCATGTTGAGGGTTAGGCCCAAAAAAACTTTAAATTCGGAAACCGTAATGGGTTTCCATGCGAATGGTCTGGCAAGGTTTGAATTTGGGTTGGCGGCGATAAATTGGCGTGCATATAAATTGCTTTGATCCACAATCAATGCATAAAGATCTTCTGTGAAAAACAGCTCAAAAAAATTAAGGGGAGTATTTAAATTTGCTGTTTCCACCTGAATTCCGGGTTGGGCAGTGAATGGGGGAAGTACGGGTGCTGCAGAATTTGTGGGCTGCCAATCGGGATTTGCAAGCACATCCGGAAGGACACTAGGGGCTCTACGGGCCTGTCTGCGAATTCTTGGTGGCCGCGGGACACTACTTGTGCTCGCCACCGCACCAGCTTGTACTGCACTTATGGGACTCGCCACGTCACCAAGTGATACTGCAGTGCTGGTATGCCTACGACCAGGACGTACTAGGCCGCTGGTGCTCGCCAGTTCACCAAAAGATACTGCGGCACTAGTACTGGCACTCTGCTGCATATGAGAGTCATCATGCATTTGTACCACCTCAGCAACCTGTGAATGGGATCGGGTACGCCTGACCTTAGCAGGGACCACTTCCTCGTCGCCTGAGCTAGCTGTCAGGGTGCCGCTGCTGTCTATAGGTTCGTATTCTGAGCCTGATTCTGCCAGTGAGTCTTCCCCTTCGCTCTCACTTGACATGCTCAGAATCCTATAGGCCTCTTCACTAGTGTACCTTTGCTTAGACATTTTGGCCACTAAATTTACAGGTACCTAGTGCGACTCACGGGAAAAAGAGCGCCTGGCTGTCAGGGACTGCTTGAACCGCTACAAAAAATTTACCGACAAGTGCTAACAGATATCAGGCCTGATTCTGTGAACACTGCGGTTTTGTGTGTAATATGTATCAAGTGACAGTTATCTACTGACACTGCACTTGCCGGGGGAGAAGGGGGGGGCGTAGGGGCTAAACGCAGGTGCTGGCAGGTGTTGGGGCTGATCCCGCTAACACTGCGTTTTTGGGGATACTAAAGTAATGTGAATGCTGGTATAGCTCTGATCTGATCAAATATATTGATCCAATCAGACACTATACTAGCAATGAAGGTTTAGCGTGCAAGTAAGCGTGTTCCTGGCAATCAAGGGGTCAAATGTGATTATCTGTGTACTAGCGGGCAAACTGGTGCTATCTGGGAGGGGCGCTAACACTATTGGAAGTCGCTAGCGACACTGATACAGTGATCAGTAAAAATTGGTTCACTGAGCAGTGACACTGGTGACAGGGCAGTGAAGGGGTCAACTCAGGGGGGAGGGGGGGGGGGGCGATCAAGGGGTTAGACGGGATCACTGGTGTATTAGCGGGCAATCTGGCGCTATCTGGGAGGGGCGCTAACACTAACGGAAGTCGCCAGCGACACTGATACAGTGATCAGTAAAAATTGGTTCACTGATCAGTGACACTGGTGACAGGGCAGTGAAGGGGTCAACTCGGGGAGGGGGGGGGGGCAATCAAGGGGTTAGACGGGACTACTGGTGTATTAGCGGGCAATCTGGCGCTATCTGGGAGGGGCGCTAACACTAACGGAAGTCGCCAGCGACACTGATACAGTGATCAGTAAAAATTGGTTCACTGATCAGTGACACTGGTGAGAGGGCAGTGAAGGGGTCAACTCAGGGGGGGGGGGGGGGGCGATCAAGGGGTTAGACGGGACTACTGGTGTATTAGTGGGCAATCTGGCGCTATCTGGGAGGGGCGCTAACACTATCGGAAGTCGCCAGCGACACTGATACAGTGATCAGTAAAAATCGCTTCACTGATCAGCGACACTGGTGACAGGGCAGTTAAGGGGTTAACTGGGGGGGTGGGGGGGGGGAAATTAAGGGGTTAAATGGCTTTATTGGTGTACTGGGGGGCAAACTGGCGCTATCTGGGAGGGGCGCTAGCACTATTGGAAGTCGCCAGCGACACTGATACAGTGATCAATAAAAATCGCTTCACTGATCAGGTACACTGGTGACAGGGCAGTGAAGGGTTAACTGGGGGGGGGCAATCAGGGGGTTAAATGTGTCCTAGAGTGTGTTCTAACTGTTAGTGTAGTGTTTTACTCACGTTTAAATGTCTCTTCTTCTCTGTCTGGAACGGAATGTGTCCAGGCAGAGAAGAATGACATCATATCCTGCCCTGTGTAAATATCAACACAGGACAGGATAGGACAGGGACCGATCATCCGATTTCAGCCAGAAATCACTGGCTGAAATCTAATGATTGATCCCTCCTGGATCGAATCGGATCACCCGCGGGTCGGCGGGCGCGCGCGCGCCCCCTGCCCGCGAAAGTGTCGGGAGCGCGGAACCCGTTTTTAAACGTGGTTTTGCGCTCCACTGCCGCCCTGCACACGTATAAACACAGTGGCAGGGCGGCAAGCGGTTAATCCATCAAGCTATGATGCAAATAATGCAATATATGCTACAACACACGTATCTTTAGCAATTACATTGGTATTTTCAGTCCTCATAGCTACAGGTATTGCTATTTATGGCTAACAATAAAAGTTATAGCTTAGTGAAATTTGGTCAAAAGTACTAAATCTTTCTTTTGTGTCTCAGTCACACTGATGTACTTAAAGGTGAAATCCAAGCAGGTATAAAAACAAATTAACGCAGCTATGTATTCATTAGCAAATTATTACATTAATTTTGTAAATCCAAAGCAGTGTAAGTAGTTGAATTTGATTTGGTATGCGCCTCCTGCAGTACACTCTACAGCAGAACCCAGACTGGGAGAGGGAGAGATAGAATAAGAAGCCAGTCAGTTGTGCAGCACAGCATTTATGCTAACAGGCTAAATGGGGTAAACCACAGAGAGAGGTGCTCAATAGTCTGTTGTTTCTCCTTTTACTGTCTAGTCACAGGCTTGGGGAGGGACAGGACCTGTAAGTACCTTTCAGCAGTAAAGAAAAATGTATCTTCTTCTATGCAAGACAGGGCTAGGCTTTGTGGCAGGGATGTGTAATTCTCAGGACTGGATAGACAAAAATATAAATGCTGAGTCAGGTAACCCCCCACGTGTATTTAATCGTGTATAAAGCTATTGGAGTTGAGCCTGTAGCTCACTGTTGTGTGTAACCTAAAGCAAATCTGAAGTCAGCATGTTTTTTTACCCTAATGCTTTCTATGCATCACTCCTTCACTTCCTGGTCTCACAGAAAACACAGGTAGCAGCAGAAGCCTATGGCCTGTGAGGAGGGAGCGGGGGTGTGGCTTGCCAGTATTGTGTGGGTCTTTGGATGCACATAGCCCAGCTCAGAAGCATGCTCACATGAGTGCCCCCTTAGCACAGGACTTGCTTAGAGGACACCTGGAGGAGAGGACAGCGCTGGGGGGGGATTCAGAAATGGAGGTAATGGACTTACTATCTTTGCAAGCTGCAGGAAGTGTAACCTGTTTTTTTATTTTATAGCAAAACAAAATAAAATTGTTTATATATATATATATATATATATATATATATATAAAATTTAGTATCACTTTAAAACGGTACTCCAAACAAACAAAACACAATTCTGATTTTCAGTTACCCTAATCACTGCCCATTAAGTAAGCTCTTTTTATTTAGCCTTTGCTATGATAACATGATTGCCTGTTTAGTCATGATACAAATGGCTTCTCCCTGCAGTGCTGTTGAAACCCAGAACTACGTCACGCAATTCTCTCTGTAAGAGGGATGTTTATATTTTGTAGATTCCTTCATAGTGATTATTTTAGAGAATGCTTAAGTGCTGGTTTACATATATGCGGATTGGATGCGGTTTGAACTGCATCTAATCCACATGACATGTGAAACAACATTGCCTATGGTGCCTGTTCACATATGTCCGGTGCACTTGTGTTACGGATTCAGTTTCAAAAGGAGTCATGTACGATTTCTGAGCAGTGCCTTCAGGTTCAGGTGCGAACTACAGGCTATTGACTTTTATGGGAACCGTCTAGGAAAGAAAGAAAGAAAGAGGGAAAGAAAGAGAGAAAGAGAGAAAGAAAGAAAGAAAGAAAGAGAAAGAAAGAAAGAAAGAAAGAAAGAAAGAGGGAAAGAGAGAAAGAAAGAAAGAGAGAAAGAGAGAAGGAAAGAGAGAGGGAAAGAGAGAGGGAAAGAGAGAAGGAAAGAGAGAGGGAAAGAGAGAAAGAGAGAGAAAGAAAGAAAGAAAGAAAGAAAGAAAGAAAGAAAGAAAGAAAGAAAGAAAGAAAGAAAGAAAGAAAGAAAGAAAGAAAAAGAAAGAAAGAAATTAAGAAAGAAAGAAAGAAAGAGAAAAAGTAAGAAAGAAAGGAAAGAAAAAGGGGGAAGCGGGGAGGGGATTAGACACTTCAGTAGGAAGGATGTTCAGAATACAACACATAAGAATTAAGGGAGTGGGAATTAGGGGTGGAAGGGGGAGAACAGGCACATAATAAGAGTGAACAAACTGACAAACTCTATGCACCATTAAAAAAGCCTCTCTCCCTCAGCCAATTTCTAGTCACCATGGCAACATGATGCCTGGGATTTGTTGAGTCCTGTTATAATGCATTTCCATTTACTATAATATCAATAATTCCTGGTAGGATCAAAAGGATCTTGGATCACTCAATTCATTTTTGTTCTCAGCTTGAGAAGGTCTCTAAAAGTGGCCATAAATGGGATGAAATTTGTCCAGTCCAGCAGGGAACTGGCAAAAGTTTGATCTATCTATGGTTATTCCCATTCAAGTGAAGTAGATCCGATGATCAACTCCACCCGAACAGGGTGGTGTTGATCATCACCCAAACAGGGTGGTGTTTTTTTGTTTGATCAGCACATGCAGCCAATTGGCTGTAGTGCAGATCACTGTGCAGTGCTATGAAAATGTACTGTATTTGCCCCCTTCCTGATTGTTTTTGCATATATGTCACAATTCAATGATTCAGATCATCAAACAAATTTTAATATTACACAAAGATAACCCAAGTAAATACAAAATGCAGTTTTTAAATAATGATTTCATTTATTAATGAAAAAAAAGCTGCCCAAATCTGCCTATCCCTATTTGAAGAAGTAATTGCCCCCTAAACCTAATAACTGGTTGTGCCAGCTTAAGCAGCAACAACTGCAATCAAGCATTTGCGATAACTGACAATGAGTCTTTCACATCACTGTGGAGGAATTTTGGCCCACTCTTTGCAGAATTGTTTAAATTCAACTGCATTGGAGGGTTTTCGAGTATGAATAGCCTGTTTTCACAGCATCTCAGTCGGATTAAAGTCCGAACTTTGACTAGGCTATTCCAAAACCTTAATTTTAGAGTAGATGGGAGACCCATAGCAGGCAGGAATAGAACTCGTGGATCTCAGCCTTTTTTTGAGCCATTCAGAGGTGGATTTGCTGGTGTGTTTTGGATCATTGTCCTGTGCACTTGAGCTTGAGGTCACAAACTGATGGCTGGACATTCTCCTTCAGGATTTTCTGTTAGAGTGCAGAATACATGGTTCCATCAATTATGACAAGTTGTCCAGGTCAAAGCACTGCAAACAGCCCCAGACCATCACACTACCACCACCATGTTTGACTGTTGATATGATGATCTTTTTATGAAATGCTGTGTTAATTTAACACCAGATGTTATGGGACGCACACCTTCCAAAAAAGTTAAACTTCTGTCTCATTATTCCACAGAATATTTGCCCAAAAGTCTTGGGGATAATCAAAATGGTTTTTGGAAAATGTGAGATGAGCTTTTTTGTTTTGTTTTTTTGGTTAGCAGTGGCTTTTGCCTTGGAACTCTCTTAGGGATGCCATTATTGCGCAGTCTCTTTCTTATTGTTGACTCATGAACACTGACCTTAACTAAGGCAAGTGAGGTCTGCAGTTCTTTAGATGTTTTTCTGGGTTCTTTTATGACCTCCTGGATGAGTCGTTGTTGTTCTTTTGGAGTAATTTTGGTAGAACGGCCACTCCTGGAAAGGTTCACCACTGTTTCAAGTTTTATCCATTTGTGGACAATGGCTCTTACTGTGGTTTGCTGGGGTCCCAAAGCCTTAGAAATGGCTTTGCAACTCTTTCCAGTCTGATACATGTCAATTACTTTGTTTCTCATCTGTTCTTGAATTTCTTTAGATTGCGGCATAATGTGTTGCTTTTTGAGATCATGGACTGTGCTTCACTTTGCCGGACAACTTTTATTTAAGTGGTTTCTTGATTCAACAGGTCTGGCAGTAATCAAGCCTGGGTATGGTAAGTGAAATTTAATTCAGCTTCCCAAAAATTAGGTTAATTACAGTTCATTTATGATTTAGCAAGGGAAGGGGGGGGGCAATAACTTTTTCATATAGGCCAGACAGGTTTGGATAGCTTTTTTTCCCCTTATTAAATTAAATCATCATTTACAAAACTACATTTTGTATTTACTCGGGTTATGTTTGTGTAAGTTTAAAATTTGCTTTATGATCTGAATCATTTAAGTGTGACAAATATGCAAGACCAAGAAATCTTTTTTCCCCAGACATGATAACAGATGCCCTTCCTTGGTGTGTCTCATACATGTGGTTTTTCTGACCTTGTGGCCTGACAAGTCTGTGAACAGAGCAAACTGGATTATGCCTCACTACTCAACACATTGACTTTGAAATGAATAGTGGTGTCCTATTACCGCAGTGGCTTTAAATATTCTCTCACATTCCAGTCTGATTCACTGTAAAGCTACATTTACTTAGCTTGAGGGTGAAGTCTGGACACTGTGGCAAGCGTTACACACCCGCTATGGGTTAATACACAGGCAGGCAGCAAAGGATGTACAATAAAAAAAAGGTTGCTATGCTTTCTCTGCTCTGGATGATTTCCCAGTGCAGTCTGTCTGTTTCCATAGACTGTGGCTTTTCAAATAAATTCCTGAGCTTTGTGTTAAAAAAAACTCTTTTAACTGTCATCACTACTATCAGGGAAAAGAAGATTTCATGCAGATGAGAAATGTAAATGTGTTTCAGCAGACCATGAAGAAAGTAAGGTAGATCTTATTTACTGAGATAAACGTACACTGCATGTTTTGAACAGTTTTTATTTGAAAATGCAATGTGCTTTGTTTTCAGTTAACACAGTTTATAGGCATATTTGGAATTTTTTTTGCCTCTCATTACAAGGAAGTAACTGTTTTTTTCTTGAATGTGGAAGGAAAATCATGGCTGGCAACAGTACTTTGTTAGGGTCTAACAGAAAATTTGGAGTTTTATTGTGTTCTAAATGTATGCAATCCACTGCACCTCACACATTAGTATAAGGAAATGGCACTGAACCTTCTTAAAATGTCAACAGTTTTAGTGGTCACATAGATGGAAGCCAAAACCGTAAAGTGGTTATAAAGTTAAAAGGGTTTTTTTTTTTACGTTAATGCATTGCATGGACGCACACAGCCAGGCTTGGGAGCAAGCCCACACGTGTGCCACCATAGGATTGTGACATCCCCTCACAATCAGATGTCCAGTGGCACCATCAGCTCAGACTTGGCAGAAACCAGACCCTGGTAGATGTATCTACAGTTTGAAGACGTCTGGTCCTTATGGAAGACTTTTGGCTAAAAAAAAACATACTTCCTATGTGGCAACAAGACCATGGAACTCACCTGCGCACAAAAATGCAAGAACCGGTGTACAGAAAAAATAGCATCAGGTGTGTACTCTGTTGTTTAGTGAAAGATAGATACCCTAAATAAGGAATTTGAAAAAATAGCAGTAAATTTAAATATTTGGCTGTAACAGAAGGCAGTTTTGTTTGCCTAATACATGGGGAGTGGTACAAGCATGAGTGTCTGCAGGCAACAGTGAGGCATGGTCGAGGTCCCTTGCAGCTTTGGGGCTGCATTTCTGCACATGAATTTCATCAGATTGGGAATTTCATCAGAATGTTGAAAAATACAGGCAGCTACTTATCCATCACACAATACCATCAAGGAGGCCTGATTGGTTCTAAATTCATTCTGTAGCAGGACAGTGAACACAATATAAAGCCAAAGTAACAAAGGACTATCTTTAACCAAACAAAGAACAAGATGTCCTAGAATAAATGGTATGGTCCCCCCCACAAAGCCCTGATTTCAACACTGGGTTCAATTGGGATTACATGAAGAGACAGATGGAACAAAGATAGCCTAAATCCGCAAACTAACTGTAGTCAGACCTCCTCTGAAATAACAACGACCACCCTGTTGAGGTCCTTAAAGTCCTTCCCTGGCATAATGACCTCCATCACTGTGTTAAAAAAGCTTTATCTAAATGCCCCTTTCTACTTACCCTACACAGCAGTCATGTGACACTTCACCCCTGAGTCATCTCTTCTGTTTACTTTGGATTTGGACACTACCTATTGGATGGCTACCATCATGGTCCTCTTAGGAATAAGACAGATGTCACCATGGGGAATGGTAGGGAACCTTTAGTCTCAGAGTGCCATTGCAGCGTTAGATTCAAGGTACCCCACACCAGAACCTGCAATGGTAAGGGACCTGGATAGGCGACCTATTTTGCTGCCTTCACCAGATAAGGGGAAAAATACAGACTGACAACATAGGTAAGGAAGGGAGGTGGGATTTACAGTGGCAAAAAGTTAGTTTTATCCCAGAGGCTCTAAAAACTATGTACAAGTGTACCTAAGGGAAAAAGTGCTTACACACTTTGTTGATTGATAAATCAAAGCATATAGCATTATTTTTTTTAAAGTATCCTCACTTTACAGAATTTTTTCACAAATGCCTAAAACTTTTGCCCAGTACTGTATATACAGTATATAAGCAATGACAAGAAAAACTGCCTGAAATAATATTTCTGTGTACTTTTCATATGAACCAATGCATGGACACACGGTTATATTACTTTGGCTCCAGCTTTTGTAATTATGTGAGGGTCATCATAATTAGCTATTAAACTAGAATCTACAGTCCCAAGAGGAGCATACGAAGAAACAGATCCAGTTGTAAAATCAGCAGTGAGTTAATTTATCATGCACTGAAGTGAGCTGACACAGATTGCTGGTGGGAGACCCGGTAATTAGCTGAGAACAGGACAGGATATTCAGTTGCAATGGGATGTTACTTATATTATTCAATAACTACTTTTCGTCATTAATGTTCAGAACATCTGGCTTTTGCTTAATTTTATCCACTAATGTTGCACTTTACAAGGCATGTAGTTAACTAACGTACAGGACTGTTCATGTTGCACTTCTCAGTTATGTAGCAAGTATACTTTACTGGCTAATTATGTAGTATCAAGAAAAAGCTTTTCATACAGTTTTGTTATTTGACATCTCTGTGTGCACAGCTAGTTTTGTTTCTTTGCATGTTTACTTTGTATTATTGTGTGACAGTTAAAGACAGACACATTAGCGTTGCTGAAATAATAAAAGCAGTCCAGGCCAAAAAATAATTTTCCAAAGTTGCTAAAGTTAAGCTATCATTAAAGGATTATAGGTGCCAAATGTGAACATTTTTAAAGTGGTTGTAAACCGCTGAAATGAAAAATGAACAGAGCATATCTCATTACAGTGTGTACTTGCCTCAGTCTAAAGCACCTAGTGTGAGCTCTGTCTCCTCTATCATTCTTCAGCTGTCTGCACAAGTCATTTCTGACAGGTACTGCTGACACCAGTCTCCAGATAGCCTGTCCCCCCTCCATGATACAGAAGATGATTGATAGCTCCTGCTGTGCATGTTTTCCTATGAGACTGTGTAGAGGGAGGTGTATCCTTTCTCTTTACTTGGGTCTCAGAATACACTCTGCTCTCTTTACTATGCTGTACAGTGTGTGACATCAGATCCCTGTCCCCTGCCTACTGAAACTGAGAAAAGGCATTTGATCTGTGTGTATTAGAAGGCCGTAGAGAAGAAAGGGCTGCAAATAAACAAGTACAAATTATGTAGAAGGATTTGTTTCATCTGAATATCACCTGAGGATAATTACCTAATTGGGTATATGTAATGGTGTACAACCACTTTAAGAACTAGCTAGTTACTCGTCTGTCATTCATATCCTATGGTTTTTCTATTTCAGTGGGCCATTGACCCAGGACAAGGCACGTGGGGAATCAGGCCTTTATGGTTGCATACTTGTCCAGGTCAGAGACCTGGACCTTAGGATAAGCAGAACAGCTTATAAAGACAGTGAGTAATGGCTTTACCAATATGTGCACCATGAGTAGTTTATTTGATGTAAACACAGGATGTTATGTAAAAACAAAAAAATATACAATAATAATAACAGCCTTTGGAAAAAATTGCTTTATATACTGTATAAATCCTGCCACATATGCATTTATTCTAAAGGATAATTGTATACATATTGCCTGGAACTTTACTTGAATTTATACATGCTACATTTTTCAGGAGAAATACTAGTATTCTGAGCAATTTTTTAAAAGTTTCTTATATGTCTATACAGTTATTAATAAGCATCCCTGTAAAATGTATCATATATTTTAATTTAGTATTTATTTCTTTTTAACAGGGTTTTTTTTTTTTACATGGATGGACGTTAGGGAATCACACACAATAATTATATAGTAAGTAGTCAGTGCTTATAGGAATTAGGCAGCTGGCAAACAGATATCCTATTGGATGAAACGCGTAGGTAAGTCTACGCGCTGATGTCACGCCACTGTCGGATGTGGAGCAGCTGCTCTGTTTGTGAGTCTATTTTAACTTTTTGGGATTTATATGGTTTTACCTGCATACCTGCACTGCTATCAATAAATAATACACTATGGCTTCATTTTATCTGCTTGTGTGGTGAGCTTTAATTTGCCATGGTGCTGTGTTCCCTGTCATTACCTGGAAGTTTAAAGGAGCAGTATCCTTGCTTGAAATCTGGAAACTTAAAGGAGCAGTATCCTTGCTTGAAATCTGGAAACTTAAAGGAGCAGTATCCTTGCTTGAAATCTGGAAACTTAAAGGAGCAGTATCCTTGCTTGAAATCTGGAAACTTAAAGGGGCAGTATCCTTGCTTGAAATCTGGAAACTTAAAGGGGCAGTATCCTTGCTTGAAATCTGGAAACTTAAAGGGGCAGTATCCTTGCTTGAAATCTGGAAACTTAAAGGGGCAGTATCCTTGATTGAAATCTGGAAACTTAAAGGGGCAGTATCCTTGCTTGAAATCTGGAAACTTAAAGGGGCAGTATCCTTGATTGAAATCTGGAAACTGAAAGGGGCAGTATCCTTGATTTAAATCTGGAAACTGAAAGGGGCAGTATCCTTCCTTAAAATCAGTGATGATAGTTGAAGAACAAGACAACCCTGGTATTATTTCTTAAACATGCTGTGCTGTATTATTTGCAGCAAAATCTTCTGGTGACTTAGCAGTTCACTCAAAGTGTGTGGAGAGTCATTTTAAGATTTAATCATCACTGTGGTGGAGACACTTTACTTCTTTGTTTATGAAGTTTATTCATATCACTTGAGACACATTGGACATTTAATTTATGCTTATGATTAATGCATTATATCTTTGAGATTGATGTTATCCTTTCACAGTTCACTGCACTTTTGCTTTATTTTGGCACTGCAAATTTGTCTGTTTATACCATATACACATGCACACACATCCAATTGGAGAGTTGAGGGGCATGTTTCCTGTGTAAGGCTGGGCAAAGATGGATCAATTTTTATTCATTCAGAGGGACGAGCGAAAAAAAACAAATGGATTCCTCCATCCACACAATAAAGGTGCACAGAGGAATCTTACTTGCTGAGATATTGGGTTTGATTTACCAAAACTGGAGAGTGACAAATCTTGTACAGCTGTGCATGGTAGCCAATCAGCTTATAACTTCAGCTTGTTCAGTTAAGCTTTGATGAAAAATCCTGAAAGCTGATTGGTTTCAACGCAGAGCTGCCCCAGAGCATGTAACAGAGGTGGAGCATGTAACATGTTCCCAATGCTTCAGCCACCACCTGCTGATCGCTAGTGCAACCAAAAATAATAAATGCACATTTTTTACCAGCAAAAAAATGTGCATTTATTATTTTTGGTCAAATGGTGAACTTATCCTTTAAAAGAATAAAAAAAATGTGGTACATAATTGAAATAGAAGCAGTTTCAAAGGATTGCCATGGATAGACAGACCCTTCACCAGAAAAACTGGCAATAACAGATTAATCCAAATTTGTTCTAATATTGGACTGCTGGGATCTGTCATTATGCTTCTCTCAGTATCAACAGACAAATGGCTCTTTTACCTGTTACTGAAAGACGAATTTCTTTTTCAACTGACAAAAGAGATTGATTACCAATCAGTCGCAGAGATTTCACAATATACCAGAATACCTTGCAATGCAAAAAGCAAACACTTCACCAAACTCAACGTAATTAGAGAGGATGTCTGATACAATAAGACTAGGAATTCCTTTGAGTCCATGATGCATGAAAAGCTTCTTATAAGTGACAGTAAGAATATCAACTTCACAGTAAGGTTATAGTATTTCAGCAGATCAGGTATTAGAAGTAGACCTGTAGTCTATTTTTAAGGTCAAATAATGCGTATACAGAAAGCTGCCATCTTAACACCTGCATTATGAAACACATGCCTTTATTTTAAACAGCACTGAATTACTAAAGAAAGTTCACATAGGAAAATGCTCACCCAGTAATAATATAGCACACCTTGCCAATCCTTGCAAGCATTATATATCCAAAACAGAGAAGTCAAATCTGCCTCTGGCACTCACTTTTATGGTCCCAGGCACCAGGAGGGACAGGTAAGCCCAGGAAACATAATGGGGGTCTAGAAGGGCTAAACATTCCTGACTGTGTAGAAATAAATCACTTCTACTACATAGCCAGCAGAAAAAAATGTAAACAAATTCTCAGCTGCTATAGTGGCTAGTGGCTATAGTGGTTTGTTTACATGCTGGCTCTCTACCCAGAAGTTATCCTGCTGCTACATGTTTTGGGGTGTCAAATCCTTCATCAGGGTAGATGAAGGCCTTCATCTGAGACCTCATTTTGACACGTGATATTGATACAGCTTTAAAGATCTGTGATGGCTCTTGTTCATGTGTGAACTGTGTAAGTGTATTTTTATTATTTTTATTAGATGTTTACTAAATACTCTTATGCACAATCCAGTTTTGTTTTTTTAGCTTAAATATCAAAGAACTATCCAGAAAATAATAAAATGGGATATTAGGGAAATTTACATTGTGGGAAAAATGTGCTGCCATTCCAAAAGTTAAAATAGCACTGTAACCAGGCTGTGGAAATTCAAGTACTTATTCTTAACAAGCAATAAATATGCTTTAGAATAAGCCCTACTGGCCTCTGTTGTTACAGTCACTGTGGAGAAATGTATCCTCGTATTTCACAACAGAAGTGTTAAAGTCCTTAATTGTGGGTCTCAAGATTTCTCTCTCCCTTTTTCTGTACACCTGCTCTGTGTCTGCATTATAAAATAAAAAGCTTGCAAGGAAATATTCTAATATTAGAATATATATCTACCATGAGAAAATGAAAAAAAAACTTGGAAACTCCTGCTGTAAACATTGAGGATGAATTACTCCAAAGTGGTTGCTGCCGGAGAGGTCAATGAGAGCTTGTTTTAAAGTTTACTTACTGATTTCAATATGTACCGTATTTGCCGGCGTATAAGACGACTGGGCGTATAAGACGACCCCCCTACTTTTCCTGCTAAAATGTAGTGTTTGGGCTATACTCGCCGTATAAGACTACCCCTCTTCCAATGCACACCAGTGGGAGGAATAGTGCCCCATCATTGATGTCAGTGGGAGGAATAGTGCCCCATCATTGATGTCAGTGGGAGGAATAGTGCCCCATCATTGGTATCAGTGGGAGGAATAGTGCCCCATCATTGGTATCAGTGGGGGGAATAGGTGCCCCATCATTGGTATCAGTGGCAGGAATGGTGCCCCATCATTGGCATCAGTGGGAGGAATAGTGCCCCATCATTGGTATCAGTGGGGGGAATAGGTGCCCCATCATTGGTATCAGTGGCAGGAATAGTGCCCCATCATTGGTGTCAGTGGGAGGAATGGTGTCCCATCATTGGTGTCAGTGAGGGGTGGAATAGTGCCCCATCATTGGTGTCAGTGGGGGGAGGAATAGTGCCCCATCGTTGGTGTCAGTGGGGGGGGGGAATAGTGCCCCATCGTTGGTGTCAGTGGGGGGGAGGAATAGTGCCCCATCGTTGGTGTCAGTGGGAGGAATAGTGCCCCATCGTTGGTATCAGTGGGAGGAATAGTGCCCCATCATTGGTATCAGTGACACCAATGATGGGGCACTATTCCTCCCACTGACACTTGCTGACCCTGTTCTCGTATGGTGCTGCTGCAGCCAGCATATGTGGTTGCAGCAGCACCTCTACACAGAGCACTTACCTGCTGCTCCGGCACTCAATTTTCGCGGGGCCGCTCGGCTCCGCCCCCTCGCCGGTGATTGGCCGCCTGTGTGCCTTTCCTGAGCTACAGTTCTGGCGGCCAATCACCGGTGAGGAGGCGGAGCCGCGCAGCCGCACGAACATCCAGTGGCCGAACTGAAGGAGACGCCGCGCTTCCTGGACCGGATCGTCGTGGGACTGGATCCAGGTAAGAGACGTCAGCCCCTGCAAACCCCTGTACTTAATGCCGCAGCCCCCCTAACATGTGTACCGGCGTATAAGACGACCCCTGACTTTTGAGAAGATTTTCAAGGGTCAAAAAGTCGTCTTATACGCCGGCAAATACGGTATATATTTAAATGTCAATTGCTTAGTCACAGTTCTATGTTAAGTTTGAAAGTTAACAGTTTTTAGTTAGCAACTCAGATTGATGCACATGTAAAACCTGTTGTACAGCCAGCCTGTGTAGACTTTCTGATTGAGGAAAGCTACACAACAAAAGCTTGCCAAATTATATAACTATATTATTGAACTCCTGGAGGGGGACCACTCCCTGAACCATGTGATGTGATATCTAGACCTGTGGGGATGTGAGATATGCTAATCAAGCAATAATCGTATCAAAGCATCTAAACGCTGCTGTGAAGCATCTGAATGAAACTAATGGATGGATACATTTTGGTAAATTAGACATAATATAGGCCTATCTGATTTGGATTTGGGTAACCTCAGCTTCTAGAGACACAACTAAACTTGTCAGTTATAAAGGTTCTCTATTCTCATGTCACAAATGACTGTTTGGCACGTCATCTGCCCCTGAAGTTTATCAATAGTTGATTCAACAAGTATTGGGAATTCATAATATTTCAGTTAGTATATGAGACAGCAACCAAATATGGGCATGGTGGGAAACCATGTGATGTACTAGAGCACTCAAATGAGAAAGGCTTGACTCTCCATGAAGAAAAGTGACTATTTCAAATGAATAAACTGTTTTTCACAGTCTGTGTGCCTAGTCAGAAAAAGGTATTGTTCCAGAGCATAGTAAAAAGAAAGTTATTTAATGCACCACATTTATTGCAAATATGGCAACTGTCAGTGAACCTCTGCAACAATTAACTAGCTAGATAGTTTTATGGAAGTGCAGTGCCACTGAATGTCATATATTTAATGAACAAAAGAGATGACTTAAAGCGGAGCTCCACCCAAAAGGGGAAGTTCCGCTTTAAGCCTTTGTCCCGCGTTCCCCATTAAGGATTGGCACCTTTGGGGAGCGGGTTCCCGAATTTGACAGGTACCTGCTCCCACTTCTGCTGTGATCGCCTAGGCCATCAGAAGCGGAAGTTGTCCTCTGCCCCTCCCTCCCATAGTCTTCTGGGACACGTGACAGGTCCCAGAAGACTTCGGGGCCATTCACAAAGTGCAGCGCTTCTCGAGCATGCGCAGTGGGCATCCGGATGTCAAGCCACAAGCTATCACAGCTGGGTTCCCACACTGAAGATGCCGGCACCAGGGAGAGAAGACGGCTGGTGAAACCAGTGGTGGTGAGGACACCGCTGGACCGAGGGACAGGTAAGTGGCTGTATATTAAAAGTCAGCAACTACAGTTTTTGTAGCTGCTGACTTTTTTTTTTTTTTTTTTTTCAGGTGGAACTCCGCTTTAAGCCACAAGACCTAAAGTACACTTTTCCTCTCTTTTACTAAAAATCATAGCAGCATACAGCTCTGCATGCTGATATTAAACCAACTTACATTCATTAGTCAATCAAACATGGTATTCTTATACTGTTTTTCCACTTCTTGGTTACATGAGGCACTGGTTAATGTAACCCTGGCCTCACAGCTGCATCCTGGGAAGTTCATGTCACATGTTTCAAGAAGCAGACCCAGAATTCCAGGCATAGCTCCAGGAAGTAATGGGAGATAGATTCATCTGCCCTAAGTTAAAATGGCCACTGTGAGAAGAATGGGTAGGAAAAGAAAAATAAAATATGGAAAGAATAAAAGACCTGCTAGTAACTAGAAGTATATATGTTTGTAGACCACCATTGTTAATCATTTCTAAAGGTGCCTTTGTTGTTTTTATGATAAGGGTGAAGTTCCTGTTTAATTTGTGCAGGTGCAGCTAGATCGAAATATGAATTGCCCTGAAGGTTTAGGTGCCATCCTAGTACATAAACAACAGCTAGAGATTAAGCAGGGTATACAGACAGTTTGACAGACTGACAGATCCCTGCATTCACACAAGCAAGGCGGATACAGCTCAACGTTTAGAGGCAGAAAAAACACCCTTCTGTTTTGTGTTTTTGACAGCTAAACGCTCCTAAACTAGTAAAAAAAAAACACTCAAAATTAGCGTTTTTTTGCCAAGAGCCCTGGCATTTTTTAAGCCAGTGTGCATGGAGCCTCAGTGTTTGCTTTTGCCTTTTATTCTGCTTTAAACTGTGAGCATCAAAAATTGTTACATTTACATGATTCTTCCCAGTTTGTGCAGTGTTTTCCATTTAGAGTTTCCCTGGCTGAGATTTATGAAAGCGACCCGATGTCTATGGTTTAGTTACCCATTTCACACACTACAGTTCGTAAGATGGAGTAACTAGAAAGCAGATCCTGCCACATCTGGCTCTTAGCCACCTTTCTAATGACTGCCAGCATTCCCTTGGCATGTGTTTAGGACATATCTGTCTGAACATCTGCTACATTAGGCACTTCCTATAAGCATTATGTCAAGTCAAGGTTGCCTAAATAGTGAAAAATCACTTCATTCCCATATTTAACATTATCATTAAACATTGTTTCCCAAGAGCTATTTATCATTGTTACTGTTTGTGGCTCAGCACCATTTGTCATAGTGCATTGTGGCTCACAAGCTTGCAAAGTTTGGGGACCACTGTTCTAAGCCAACAACTAATAACAACGTTAATAATCTGTTAGAGATGGAAACTCTGTTGTGTTGAGCCTAATCCTCATTGCATGTTAAAACTTCTGTGTTACGCTTGCCCTACTCAGAATCCTAAACTCCATCCGGCAGTGAGTGAGTCAAAGGAAGCAGACAGTACTACGGCTATTCAGACCACATTCATCATAACACACAAAAGTAAAAACCCGCACTCTATTTATAGATCCGCAAATCCTCTGAATGGTTTCTCTGTGCTGCCCACTGATTAACCTCCTAAAGAAGCGCCTATAAATATCCTCGAAAAGAATGCAAACCCTTCTTTAAAATAGCAAAACAAAAGATATTTTCTTAGTCTCTAACAGGTCTGTGTCTGTGCATCTATCCGAGTTATTTATTGTGTATATGGAAAAACAATCAGTATATAAAGCCCAAACACAATATTCTTGACATGACAACTAATAACGCTAACACTGTATTCTGTAGAACCAGGTCCATCTAAATTTTATATGTGTGTGTATATATATATATATATATATATATATACACACACACTATATTTCCAAAAGTATTGGGACACCTGCCTTTACACGCACATGAACTTTAATGGCATCCCAGTCTTAGTCCGTAGGGTTCAATATTGAGTTGGCCCACTCTTTGCAGCTATAACAGCTTCAACTCTTCTGGGAAGGCTGTCCACAAGGTTTAGGAGTGTGTCTATGGGAATGTTTGACCATTCTTCCAGAAGCGCATTTGTGAGGTCGGGCACTGATGTCAGATGAGAAGGTCTGGCTCACAGTCTCCACTCTAATTCATCCCAAAGGTGTTCTATCGGGTTGAGGTCAGGACTCTGTGCAGGCCAGTCAAGTTCCCCCAACCCAAACTAGGTCATCCATGTCTTTATGGACCTTACTTTGTGCACTGGTGGAACAGGTGGACTCATGTTGGAACAGGAAGGGGCCATCCCCAAACTGTTCCCACAAAGTTGGGAGCATGAACCTGTCCAAAATGACTTGTATGCTTATGCCTTAAGAGTTTTCTTCACTGGAACTAAGGGGCCAAGCCCAACCCCTGAGAAACAACCCCACACCAAAATTCCCCCCTCCACCAAACTTTACACTTGGTCAGGCAAGTAATGTTCTCTTGGCAACCACCAAACCCAGACAAGTAAATTGGATTGCCAGACAGAGAAGCGCAATTTGTCACTTCAGAGAACATGTCTCCACTTCTCTAGAGTCCAGTGGTGGCATGCTTTACACCACTGCATCACACTTTGCATTGCACTTGGTGATGTAAGGCTTGGGTGCAGCTGCTAAGCCATGGAGACCCATCCCATGAAGCTCTCTGTGCACTGATGTGCTAATCTGAAGGCCACACGAAGTTTGAAGCTATTGCTTTAGCTTTAGCTATTGACTCTGTAGACAGTTGGCAACTTCTGCGCACTGTGCTGTTGTTCCCAGTTGCTTCCACTTTGTTAAATTACCACTAACAGTTGACCACGGAATATTTAGTAGCAAGGAAATTTCAAGGATGGACTTATTGCACAGGTGGCAGCCTATTGCGCTACCACGTTTGAATTCGCTGAGCTCCTGAGAGCGACCCATTCTTTCACAAATGTTTTTAGAAGCAGTCTGCATGCCTGGGTGCTCGATTTTATGAACCTGTAAACATGGAGGAGATTGGGACACCTGAATCGAATGATTTGGAGGTGTGTCCCAATACTTTTGGCAATATAATATATATATATATATATATATATATATATATATACACACACACACACACATACACATATATATATATATATATACATTATTATTATTATACAGGATTTATATAGCACCAACAGTTTGAGCAGCGATTTACAAAATGAAGGTAGATATTACAGTTACACTCCAATTTGGTACAAGAGGAAACAGAGGGCCCTGCTCCTTAGAGCTTACAACCTAGGCAGTTCTGTTAGGCAAGGCAGGTTCTGACACTTACATCTCTCTGGCACTCTGCTGTTTGTTCCTATCAACATGCTCCATGCTCCGCAGCACACCTAACTGGCTCATATTGATGCTTCTCCCTTCCCTGCTCTGAGTTCTGCTGTACAGGGCATTGTAAGATACTGTGAGATACTTCACAGATCAGGTATCTACGCTGCTTACAAAAAAAAAATATTTAATTATGTACTAATTACAGGGCTGTATTATTTTCTGTCTTTTTTTTATCTGCCTGGAGTACAACTTGTTTCTGTTTTATTATATCTTTCTTGAATGTAACTCATTTGTATGTAAACAAGACAATAACAGCAGTTCCCAAAAGCAAGAGTTCAGTTATTAGAGTGGTTGTAAAGCTTTGTGTTTTTTTTTAAATAAAATAACAAACATATCATACTTACCTTCTCTGTGCAATATTCCCCACTGTGTCATTGTATTCTGACACTGGAGTTCCCCCGCCATCAGAATATACTGATCAGTTTTTTTATCTATGGCCTAAAAAACTCTTAAAGTAATATTAAAGCTTCATATATATATATATATATATATATATATATATATATATATATAAAAAACAAAAAATAATAAGTGAGCGCTTTAAATGGACAAGCAGCTAAGGCACACAGGATAACCAAAATAATCCTCACATGAAAATAAAATAAAAGTGCAGCGCTAGAAGAATATATAGATGTGTCACAATAGATAAAAGTGATCAAAGAAAGTCCCAACAACGGTGACCTAGGGTAACAATGCACACTAACCAGAAGTGCACATTATAAGTGCAATGTAGAAAAGATGGAGTTCAAAGAGTAGTCATCAGCATGGAAAGGGTAGATGCATTCCCTTGGTCAGTGAAGATCCTCAGGATGGTACAGAGCTGGGCAGAAGAAATCCACTAGAATAGATGGTAGAAAATGATTGCTGCTCCACCAAAAGAGCACTGCTTCTCCACTGTGCAAAAACGATATCTGGGAGAAAAGGTGCTCCCCACAGGGGATCAAGAAAAAATGCCCATAGTGAAGTAAAGTTTAAAAATGAATTTATTAAGATAAGCAGGATGCATCCAATAAAAAAGGCAAAGATAGACAGACAGGACTAACCGTCCTGTCAGATGTAGTGGCAGTCGGAGCTCCACGATGCTCCGATGGCGTGACGTCAAGGCGTGCGTAGGCTCCTCCTTATGCGTTATGTGCCAAGCACATCTTCAGAGAAAGAACCTGGTCTGTCTATCTTTGCCATTTTTATTGGAAGCTTGTAGGAGGAGTTTTCATTCTCCCGATTGTTCTATGAGGCTGCATAACCCCTGACCCTCTGTCTGGACAGCGCTGATTGGCCCTGTGCTGATAACATGCACTCTCCCAAGAAAAAAATAAACTCTCTTGCAATATACAGACCAAACTGAGCATGTGCTGTTTGCCCCCAAGGCTCTGTTCTATCTGCAGATGGATTGGGAACAGTAGAAGAAGGGGAGGATCAGAGAAGACATGATCAAACAGCCTTTTTAAGCAATGCAGAGGATTAACCCCCTAGGTTCCACAGTGAGTATAACAAGCATGCTTTACTGATTTACAAATTGATTTTACTGTTGTGGGTTTAGTAACACTTTGGCTCTCAGCCGCACGCTCACAGCCAGAGCCAGCTGTCAATCAGGCATCTAGATAAAGCCAAACAATATGGTGGGGGCTTTTCCAGAGCCTGGAGTGGATCTGTGAGATCAAGTCAGTGAACTCCTCTGACCCACATGAGAACTATGACCACAAAAGCTTTGGTCATACTTCTCTTTTAACACACTTACACAGATGATTTACATTTATGGATCTTTTTATATGTACATGTAAAAGGATAAGACCTAGTTCACACTAGTGTGACATCTGATGCGACTTGAGTCACACAGAATCGCATGACAAGTGAAAACTCATTGTTTTCAGTGGTGCCCTTCTAATCAATGCGACTCAACACATTGCAATTTACAATGTGCCTTAGCCCCATAACAAATCCAAATTCACCTCAAAGTCACACTACGCAATTTCACTTTAAATCACATCAAAGTCGCATCCCAGTAGTGTGAACTGAGCCTAAATAAAATGACTATAATAACCCAACTTTAATCAATATGAAAACTTGCAACACACGGACAGATATACAGATTTACGTTTTTGAATGATCTGAAAGATTTTTTTGCATTTGATCAGTATATACCATGTTTAGCCTTTTTTTGTATTTTGCTTCCTGCACTTGCAGCAGTTTAAAATGATCTGGTTCTTATATTGTTTTCACAAGGATATAGCCTAAAAATCAAAGTTTGCAAGCAGAGAGAGTGTTCAAAGTACCACTATAGCTATAAAAAGAACAAAATGAATCAGCACTATGTTAATTGCATAGTTATAAAAAGAAATTGTCTAATGAATCGGCATTGTGTTGATCATTAACCAAGCTCACATTTTGTAAATTAGCAGTGGAAACTATTCAGCAGAAGGGTTAATCAATTTTATTTTTCTCCTCTGAGGTGTTATAGACAAGGCACAGAGGAAGCAGACAGCCTGCCTCCAGGCTGGGCCATATCCAGGCTCCAGTGTTCATAAACATCCCAGGCTCCAATGAGCCAGGGAGCGATACACCCCACACACTCCTATTCCCCCCACCATTACCACCACCCCCTCCTTCCCCAGTTTAATCTGCACTCAGGAAACAGCTTGCTGGGTCACACAGCCCCCCAGCCTCAAAGACAGCCCACCACAAAGGAGAGGATATATGTACTCCAAATAAAAACCAATCATTATGAAACTATGTGTGTCCCTTAGTTTTAGGAGTTTCTAATGATCTGAAAGTTTTTATTCTCCACCCTAGCTTGAGTAAAAGTTTAAAGAAGCCAAAGCTGTTCCTAGACAAGGGCTTCTGCTGCTCCTTTTGGAAATCACGATTATATATTTTTAATAAATGTTGGACAAGCCCCCACATAGATTGTGCTCTAAAATGTTGGATTCATCCTACAGCAGATAAAGTGAGGGTTTTCACACCCCTTTTAAACCAGAAATCTAGCAAAAAAAAAAAAGGAGATAAAAATGAATGGCCCATCAAAAGATAAAATAATTTTATTTCCGATGTTATGCTTTTAAAATGTTTGCTTTAGAATCGCCCCTTAAGGGTGATGGAGTAGTGGGAAAGGGATGTAGGCCAGGTTACGGGAGACTGGTGGGAGGATGCCTTGCAATCTGACATGTTCTCTGAATGTGACCCAAAGGTAGACCCAATTATGTATCTTACTACAAGTCTATGACACCCTGCACAGATTGCATAAAATGGGAATTTTGCAGGAGCCTACCTGTACTCAATGTAAACTAGACCATGGAGACTTAATTAATCTCCCGTGGAGATGCCGAAATTGCATTCATATTGGAAGGAGGTAGTTGATATGCTTAATTCAATGTTTCAAATTACGATTCCACTAGATTCTAAAAGTTGTATTTTAAGCATTTTGGATGGACTTGACGTGGAGGCTATTCCTAAAGAGACGATTGTAAGAGCATTCTTTCAGGTTTGTAAATTACTACTGGTCCGCTGGAAATCGGACCCACCTTAGGAGAATGGATAAAAAGTATTGGTAGTATCCTGAGGTTAGAGAAACATGTCTATTTACATAGAGGATGCCCAGGTAAATTTGAGAAGATATGGGCAACTTGGTAGGATGTTCCTGGGCTGGAACCCATGGATCTGACCTTAGGCTTTTGAGGGAAAGGTGCAGTCCATGTGCTTGCTCCCTGTAAAATCCTTGCCTTGTCTCTGTACTGTTTTATGTATGCCTGGTCTGGACGTGTAGCTGTGCATTGTATTTGTAAGACTGCACTATTTGAAATTGCTTATCCTTGGAATTTTTCTGGATTGTGGCCTTATCAGGCAGTGTAATGTATGGCTGTGTATTGGTTCTCTTCTTCAATAAAGTTTTGTTGCTGGATAAAAAAAAAACTAAAATAACAAAACCAGCTTTTTGTTACATATTCATCATTAATCTAAAGATTTTTCCCACAGTACACTTTTTCTGCCTCTAGATGTCCTTAGTCTTATGGCGAGTATAATTCAACCCATTTCCGCTGAGCCCAGGGTGCCCTGCACCCAACGCAGCCTGATACTGGATGTAAAACCAAGTCAAATTAGGCTACTTACACAGCTTGCGTTTACAAATATACATTTATTGATGTATTACTGATTACAAAGCTTCATGTGTTTTGGCTTTTATACCTGCCTGGAGTTCAACTATATACCTGTCTACAGTTCAACTTTATATTTTTTTTCATATGAGATTTTTCCCTTTAGGTCCCTGATCCCAGTCTGAGGCCTTTAGGTGGGTAGTGACCTCATCACACTGGGCAAAGCTTAAATGCCATTTTGGAAAGTCAAGTATGCTACTAGCCTGAGACATGTTTCTATGAACTTTTTAACATAATGGAAATAAAGTAGCTGTCTGCACTATTGGGTGTTTGCTTCCTTTTAATATATCTATTCCTGGGAGATTAGTAATGACCAGGTGAATGCTGAAGAAGATCATTGTCTCTAATATAAAAGCGCAATTGACCCTCTTTTTGCAGTGGGGTCCATTATATTAGGTGAGGAGATAACCATGAGTCGTGGTGAAGGGCAGTGGTGTTTGTTCATGCTGAAGAACGTCGTATTGTTGTTCTGACAAGAATTAACCTCCCTGGCGGTCTGATTATTTCAGACTTTTGGTGCTGTAAGCGGTAACATTATTTTGCATGGAAATATGTAGTTTTTTTTATTGTAGGCCTGTCATTTTTAGGAATAACTCACTGAAATCTGTACGAACAAGAGTCTAGTAAACATCCCGGATATGATAAAACTTTAAACTCGAAATCATAAATTATAATTTAATAAATAATCATAAAAAATAATAATATAATAATAAATTTAATTCAATAATATAATCAAACCAAAAACACTGAAATTTGAAATATAGCTCCAAGTTCGCACATCGCTGAGCAAAGTCGCAGAATCGTTTTCAGTGTCTGATGACGAATTTCCCCACAAATCATTATCACTCAATTCTGCAAGTGGTTCTGATTTACTATCGCTGTTCTCTAGCTGGTCTAAAACTGCTTTTGACCTAAAGGGACACTTTTTGGACGTCATGGACTTTTCCCAGTTTCCAGGCAGAAAGAAAAGTCAAAATGCAGGCAGGGCACAGGACAAAGCAGTAGGGACAAAATGTATGTGAAATGCTTTGAAATAGCAATTTTTTGCTATGTAATAATCGTTTTTAAAAAAATGACATTTTTAAAAACTTTCAAATTTGCCGCCGGTTCCGGCCCCCGTATGTCCTGACGTCACAGGGACCGGAAGCCGGATGCCGGCATCGGCCGGGGACGCTGCAGGGGGCACATCACGGGAGCAAAGGACAAGGTAAGCACTGCAGGGAATCCCTGAGCAACGCCGCATGGGAAGCCCGAGTGTAGCTCGGGGTTACCGCTTTTGGTACTGAAACTTTACCCCGAGCTACACTCGGGAATACCGCCAGGGAGGTTAATATCAATTGAAGATTGCAAGAAGATTAGTTGGTGTAACGGACTCTCACATTGGACTATACGTTGTTTTTTTATGCTTTAAGAGCTATACTGAATGTATATATATATTTGCACATTCACAAAAGGATACTTAATACTGGGGCGATCTGTTTATGATAAAGGGTTATGGTATGAAGTTATATGATAGTTGATTTGTTATGTCATATTGGAAGCGCTTCATCCGTATTTGACTTTGATTCATTAACACAGTGGAGTGATTGCACAGATGGGTGGTAGCTGCTTTCCTGATTCAATTTGACTTATTTATTTATAGTTATGGGTACTAATAAGGCGGGGGGGAGTTCTAATTTTAGCTAATACAGCAATGAGTATAGAGCTGTAAAACAAGATAGAGATTTTTATGTTTGAGTTCATTCGTTTAATGAAAAAAAAAAAAAAAAAAGACTCATGTATGCCTTAGTATGCGAATGTTGGCCAATTTGGCTAAAACAAATTTTAGCTCGGAGCTTGGTCAAAATATGTTGAAGACAGTAACTTTCAATGTTTACATGAGTTTTTCAATTAAATATAAAAGATGCAGCGCTATATCACAAGTATTTAAGTAAAAAACGTCCAAGATATCAATATATAGTGATTAAGTGACTAATGTGATCCCAAACATTATGTCACAAGCAGAGTAACATGCAGTGCAAAAACAGTCTTTGTGACAATTTCTCTCCTTCAAAGTGCTGCTTCCATGCGGTGAACGTGAGAAGGATAAGGCTGTGCACTCACCAGATGCACAGCGTAACTGCGCATTTAGAGATAAGTTATCTCTACTAGATCCACTGGTAGCTCCTAAAGGTCAGGTCAAGCCAGATATTCCTCCACCCGCTGGATGTTGCTGATAATCCACGGTCTCTCTCTTAGGTGGCTCTATAGGTGATATGTGACTCAACAAGGGCCACAAAGAAAGGAGACCAATAGCGTAATACCGTTTAAAAGATATATTTTATTTCCTATACAGTATAACATAGGTGAGGAAAACAAACAAACAATGAGGTGAATTAAAAGATGGCCGCCGGGACCTCCATGGTGCCGGCGGCAGAGAGATAATGACGCTGTAGCTCCTACCCTAAAGAGGGTGAGTCACATATCACCTATAGAGCCACCTAAGAGAGAGACCGTGGATTATCAGCAACGTCCAGCGGGTGGAGAAATATCTGGCTTGACCTGACCTTTAGGAGCTACCAGTGGATCTAGTAGAGATAACTTATCTCTAAATGCGCAGTTACACTGTGCATCTGGTGAGTGCACAGCCTTATCCTTCTCACATTCACCGCATGGAAGCAGCACTCTGAAGGAGAGAAATTGTCACAAAGACTGTTTTTGCACTGCATGTTACTCTGCTTGTGACATAATGTTTGGGATCACATTAGTCACTTAATCACTATATATTGATATCTTGGACGTTTTTTACTTAAATACTTGTGATATAGCGCTGCATCTTTTATATTTCATGTTTTTGTAAGGTTTTTTGGTATCCTTTTAGATGCTGTGGCTGCTTTACTTTTCACAGCGCTCACAACTTCTTTTATACATGAGTTTTTCAATGTTTACATGAAAAATAATAAAGCTCTACAATATAGATGAGCTCTCATGTACTATCAAATAAATGCATAATACCATGATTCATGTCAGTCTATTATGTTCTCTTTCCGTCTGCTGCTTCTGTAGTGCAACATTAAATGGTGTGTGTAGCAGGGAATGGTGTGAGTTTTCTTGATTCAGCCATCAAAAAAATAAAAAAATTGGGCCATATAGGGCAGGAACAAGCATTTCGGACAGTTGTAAGACTTGTTATTGGGGAAAGAAACACTTCTACTCATCTTAGTAAGCATGTATGGCCATCATAAAGGATGCAGGGAATGTGAAAATATTTATAGTGGATAGAAACGAAAACCTTAGAAACAATGTGGTTTTGATTATCTAGGCATGGGCCCAAGTGAGAACGTCAGGGAGTGATTTAAACAGATAGTCTGTCTAGAGACTGCACCAATTAGCTCCCAACACATAAAAAGACAATTAGGGGTATCAGATAAAAACTGGATTATACAATAAGGCATAATATAAAATCGTGTTTTAATGTCACTCTTAATAGTACAGCAACTGTGCCTAAAGTGAAATGGTCACTTTTTTATTTTAGCACTTTAGATGTAGCTTGGTCATAACTCAGGTGTGATTTTAAATAAGCTTAATTTCCTTAAAAGTTGTAAATACACATTAGACATGGTACTCATAAAATAAAAATATGTACGTGATGGTATGCTACACCTCTAATTAAGACAACAGATCATAAGCGAAATCTCCTGCGCTCAAGGACTCAGGCGGGTGGCGAATAGATGGAACCAGACCTGGAAAGATCGACCACCAATGCATGTAGAGTTGTGCAGCTCCAAACAAGGCTGGGGAAGCCCGACCAATACTGCAAATCGAAACAAAAACGAGAAGCGCACCAACCTTGCGCATTACCTCAGTAACCAAAGTTTATTAATTGTAAAATAATACTCACAAACAGCGAATAAAATCAGGCATATAGGTCCTCAAAGGGACCTGAAAAGTAGAAAGCCTGCGCGGATCCCATCATGGGGGTAGATACTCAGTACAGCTGACGCGTTTCGAAGGGCATCCCTTCTTCATCAGAGCTCTTTTCAGGTCCCTTTGAGGACCTATATGCCTGATTTTATTCGCTGTTTGTGAGTATTATTTTACAATTAATAAACTTTGGTTACTGAGGTAATGCGCAAGGTTGGTGCGCTTCTCTTTTTGTTTCGATTTGCAGTACATCTCTAATTAAACCAACCTACTACTGCAAAGACATGCTGGCAGGTTGATTTGCTCCTATCTAAAATTGTCCCAAATATAATAAACGTAGTGCCGTGGCTTAGTGGTCAGTAGCTTTGCCTTGCAGCTCTAAGGCTTCATGTACTTGAGCAGCTCCTAAACTCGAGTTTAGGAGCTTTTGGCATTTTTTTGCCAAAGCTCCTAAACTCAATTCCATAAAAGTCTATATGTCCATGTGCACATGGGCTTTTAGCAGAGTTTAGGAGCTGCCACGTTTAGGTGAGGTTAAACCTCCCTCTCTTGAACGCAGAAGAATAGTGTTCAGGATAGGAAGGTTTTGACTGACCACGGGAAACCACAAAACGCCGCAAAATCGCGGTACCGCGGGGGCTGCGTTTTGCCGCGATTTGCATTTTCATATGGCCGGCGGTCAGGGTAGGCTCATGTACATGGAGCCTGAGATGCCTGGTTTGAATCTCAAGCAGGACACTATCTGCTTGGAGTTTGCATGTGCTCCCTGTGCTTGCGTGGGTTTTCTACCATACTCCAAAGACATGGTGGCAGGCTAACTGGCTCCAGGCTGAAACTACTTTAGTGTGTGTGTATGTATGCATGTGACGGGCAACTTAAATTGTAAGCTCCTTGTAGGCATGGCATCTTAAATTGTAAGCTCCTTGTAGGCATGGACTGAAAAACTGCAAAGACCTCTCTTCCAAAACTCAGATCAGTTCTACAATAAATACACCCATTGAAATGACCATTGCTTCATCTGGCTGACTTTAGACAGCAGCAGAAAGCACCTGACGTGAATTGGTCTTCAAACATTTTCCAGGCCAAAGCTAGCCATAGACATTAGATGAAGATTTAGACATTACAACAACAAAAGATCTTTTTTAAGGGCACATTCTTATGATATGTATTATAGATTCTAAACGATGAAAAAGCTACACATTCTCACTATATCACATACAGCAATGCTCATTAAAGCTACACTGATGTGTTGTGCTGCATTTAGAAAGGATGGGTCAACATAGGGCAACATACTAAAAAAGTGAGATTCAGCCCTTACAAAGTATATTTCTAATAATATAGATAATAATTTTGGCAAAATATGCATGTTTATGCACTGAGCAGACAACCTTGGTGCCAAGATAATGAAGCCATAACAACTCTGAGAAAATCTACTTAGGACAACTGATATTCCCCTTGAGACAAGACAGCCAGTGAGTATCTGCAGAAACAATTTTGCATGTTCATTGGAAAGCTCTTCTAAAAGAATAAGTTTTCCAAGTGCCATCTCCTGTCTTTGGCTGGGTTAAAACAGTTACAGTATATTTCATAGCGTGACGCTCAGCAGAACCAAGGATGACTGCACAAGGCAAAAAAAAATTCCAACTGCAATAGTCTTGAAAAAGATGAGGATGCTTGCATATGCAAGCACAATCCAATTACCTTGCCATGGGGTCAAGTCGCAATAAGTTGACTGAATATAATATATGTCTTAGACCTAATTCACATGGGTGTACTATAGCATACACCTGTGACAAGACCATTTTTGCCTGTTTGCATTTCAGTTCAAGCACCTGCACCCAAATTTCTGTTAAAACTGGGAGCAGCAGCTATGTCCATGCAGCCACTGCAACCCAATTGACATGAATAAGGCTGCCTGCACCCAAACACACAAACCATCTGTCCAAATATGGCCCTCACACAAGCGTACACTGTGGTATGCCCATGTGAACGAGACCCAAAGCTGGCCATAGATGGATTGAAAATTGGTCCAGTTCAGCAGGGACCAGCCAAATTTTGATCCATCTATGGTCATTCCTGTTCATAAAAAGTTGATGATCGACCTCTCCTAAATGAACTTGTTGGAAAATTCTTCTATGATCGGCTGCAGTGCTAACCAGAGTCCTGCTATCAGAATACAATAACATAGTGGAGAGAATTCCTCTATCCACCACACTTGTGGAGGCATGGCTAACTCTACTGTGTATCATTTTTGCCCCACCTGTGTCAAGTTATCACTTGATGACCACAAACCACCAATGCAAATACCACATGTAGTATTGTTGTGGCATTTTACCATATAATGACATTTTTAACACTTGTTATCATAAAAATGTATATAAATGTCAATTCATAAAGATTTTTTATGAGGTAATTACTGGGGAGAGCAGAAAAAAGGAGACATTTGAGGATAAGGTATAATACGAGCCCTGATGAAGTCACGTGACAAGCGTGACGATACGCATCGGCGGTGACGCACTTCCCGGTCGGACACCATCTTGAGACACCTTGGACACCCATGCAACTACATCTGATCTGAGGTTTGAACTAAATGCGATGGGAAAGATGATTTACAATGTGAGAGTATATTAGATTGTATTATTGCTGTATTAGTGAATAAATGGTTTTACACTATGCAAGTATTCACTTATATTTTCTGAGGGATTGAGTGGCTATTTACCATGTTATTGCCTGGAGAGGAGATCTGCTTTCCTGTGAGCCTGTACTTGTGGGGAGACCAGTGTGGAGAGCTGTGGAGGAGTCCGGGGTATTAAGGATCCAGGTATTAGTGATCCTAAAGGCTCTTTGACCCTGTGTGGGTCGCAAGAGGGAGGTGAGCGGGCAATTCAGCCATTTTGGATATCTTCACACACCTATCATCACTTTGTGTTCAAAGAATTTATGTGGACTTTATTTTGTTAATTGCTGATAGGTATTTTTTCACTTCACGGGACTTTTTTACTATATTATCTGTTTTATTATGCGTTTATATATGTTATTTTTTGCATGATTAGACACAAATATATGTTGTTTGGAATACACTTGTGATTTTTTGTTATGTGTGGTTGGAATAATTTATTTGTTCTGGTGGGAGGTTTTGCAGCATGCATTTATGCTGAGTCCCTTTTTGGACTTTTTTATGTTGTTTGTTGATCACTATTAGATCCATTAGGATCTTTTGGGGCACTATTATCCTAAGTTTGGTCCCTTATTTTGGACCTGTTGGTTGGCACTTGTTACACGTGTTATTGTGTGAGGCAACTTTACACTGTGGTCCATCACGGTTTATGTATTATTGATTGGTCTTTTTTCACTCATTTGCACTATTTCACTTATATTTATGCAAATTCAGTGTGTTAGGTGAAGGATTTATATGGTAGTAGCACCACATTGTTTTTTTGTTTTTTTTCATACTTGTCTAAAGGTATAATGCTAGATTGTAAGCTTGAAAGAGTAGGGCCCTCGAACCCCTCGTGTTTTGCCTTGTTACTGTATTGTCTCATGTACTGTCCCCCACTATACTGTACAGCGCTGAGCAAACCTTTTGGTGCTATATAAATAATGTATAATAATATAATAATAATACTGCTGCTTCATCAGGGTTCAAAAGTGGCTTTCATTAGTTAAATATTCATTTCATGTGAAATAATCCCAGATACACACCCACGTAATATTTTTGATTATGAACTGAACATTTTCATGAAAAATAAATACCAAAAAAATACCAAATGCAGTTAAAGTTAAAATAACTCATGCCACTGTGTTGAGCTGTGCACCACCATTCATGTTCCTCTACTATGGACACCAGCCTGCAGCACGAGCCCTTAGTAAACTGACCCTTATGTCTTTTAGGCTAGGTTTGACCATTAACAGGAATGCTTGGTATTCAGGAGCATCCCTGATAAGGCTTTTGAAGAGGTAAGTGTGCTTATGTTGCAGGCCAGCTTACCTGGGGTGGGGGAAAAGATTGAACAAGGTTTTCTAAACTCTGGGATTACTTTCGCCCCCCAAGATCTGTCCGACAAGCCCACCAGCACCTACTCATAAACATGAGATTAACCAGCTTGATGTCATTGGCTGGCTCAGGAGACAGGTATCTCAACTCTATATCTTTAAACTGTTTGAAAGGAGAATTTATTTTTTTCTGAGTAAAGCTGACATTTGAATGTTCAGATGGTTAATCGGTTAACTGTGATGCATCTGTTATGCTTCTACTGAAGAACACTGTAATCTTGTCCTCTAGTGTGCAGAATGATGAGTGTATCAAGGTTACGCCGCCCCTTTAGGAATGTTAAACTATCTGATTACTGCTGGGCAATCACATACATAGAAAAAGTCTGGTGAATTTTGCAGCTGAAGGTTCTTGCCGGTTTAACTACTTAAATATGGGTACGTGTATGTGGGTTATTTGATTTGGTCCAGTTGTACTGAGGATCGTTGCAAGGCAGCGCGCTTTGTTTTGAAATTCACATGAATGTGCAGTGGCATAGATTACAGTGAGGTCTGATAAAGTCAGCCACCAAGCAATTTGAGTAGGGTACATAGACAGGGAGTTCAGAGGAAGGTCACAAGGAGACAGCCATTTTATCAGGTATAAGGTTTACAAAATCTCAGATGTAAACAATGTTCCAAATGATTCAATACCTTTGCACCGAGAAATGTGCATCTTTTGAGTCAAACATTCTCTTTGGTTTTCTTGAGCTTAGTGATACCATTGTTATTGCTAAAAAATGGAAAAAATTCAGTCAAACAAAGAAGTTCTTGATGGATATCTATAAGGTCAGCTCCAGGGAACGTAACTTCCTTTGTTCTGAATTTTACTCCATCAGCCAGTTCCAAAGAAATGATGCATAGGGTACACCTAATCTACACCATATGCTACACTCTGCCTGGCATACTATTACTTGTATGGAACATGTCGAATTAACAAAATATGTGCAGATATTTTAGGCATAATAGTAGGTTGTCAGACAATACAGTCTCCTCCAGGTAAAGCAAATTAATTTCTTTGATCCTATATTAAAATCCAAAATAGAACTATCCAGGTCATAAAAGCTATTAGAATGCAACATGAAATGGGTAGGTGTATGAAGAACTGCTAACTTGTCTACATAGTCTGGAACAACTACTCTATTAACTCAACTTGCACTAAAAAATTGTTTTGTATCCTAAAGAAGATGATGGATGGGAAGTTGAATGTAATTATCACATCTGATGGAGAGTGAAGGGATGGCAGTTCCTGAAAAAGTCCTTATTAGAGGATTAGAGGACTAGCTGGCTGATTTAATTGAAGAATTATTTTATGATTATTTTATATCATTTTCCGTAACTTTTCTTGGCTTGCTTTGAATGCTGAGGATTTCTGCCATAACCCAACATCTTACTAGTAGGTTACATCTATCTACAGTTAGTTCCATGGTGTTCACTGCCAGTTAAAGACTCAGGGCTTGTTCTCAGCAGAACTCTGCATAGCCATGCACTTTGGGTGCACTGTATTGCATTTTTTTTTATATCTATCTTCACTGATTTTGATGGCAAAATGCACATCAACGCACTACAAATGTACTCTGCAGGAATTTTTATTTCAAAAGCAGTGGTGTGAACAGGCTATACTGAGAACAATGTATGGCACTAAAGAAGAGTTTATCCTTATAAATGCAATCATGTTTTCCTAAAGCTTTATCAAAGTAAGTATGGCTTCATTTTTTATGTTATTCACTCAAGACATCTTATGCTACATAGCCAGTGATAGTTAGGCTGGCCATAGATTAATTGTTTTTTTTTTTTTATCAGCTGGTGAGCTGACCAAAAAAGGAATGAATGAATTCCCCCATCCATACAAGCGAGGTGGATGGGGGAATCTTCTCCACTGTGCTACTGTATTCTGACAGCAGGACTCCTCTGCTGTCAACATTACCGTTTGAGGGAAGACCGCTAGATCTTGCGTCAGAATGGATTAAAATTGGACGATCCTGGCTGAACAGTCTGATTTCTGATCCATCTATGGCCAGCTTTACTGCGGTTCTTGTATGTTGTAATTAAAGAACCATAAAATTCATGATGAAAAAGTGCTCTTTGGATAGGCAATTAACTATAATAAAGTAGTGCAACTCTTATTAGCTACAGGCCAGTCTGGGCCCTTTATTAAATACATTGGTCAAGGGCCACAAAAGATTGGGGAAGGAGGGCCATAAATCTGTTTATCAGGTCTTAGCACAATAAGTATCTGAACATAAATCCAAAGCTTGCACAGAGCAACAACTTGACTTTGTAGTCTTTAAAATGCTCTTAAAGATGCTAGCATGAAATAGTAGACTACTAATCCTGGCTTAGATATATATATGGTGTTTAACAGAGCTCTTCTTTATTGGTGTAATATTGGTACCAATCTATCTTTGCAGCAGAAGCAGCAGCCTTCACAGACATGTTCATCATATGCTGGGAAACAGGAATCATTTGAACATGAATATCCTACATAATTGCTTATGCCAGTGATGGCGAACCCGTGGCACGCGTGCCACAGCCGGCACGCCGAGCCTTATCTGTGGGCACGCCAGGAGAATCCAGCGGCGCGCTGTCTTCCCGGCTGTAGTGTGCGTGACAGCCGAGTCCCCAGTGCGCATGCACAAGAAGCAGTGCTCTTTGTGAATGGTAAGGCGGTACCTGGGACACATGACAGATCCCAGAAGCCGCCGGACCAATCACAAAGCGCAGCGCTTCTCGCGCATGCGCACTGGGCATCCGGCTGTCCGACGAGCGCCCACACTACAGAAGCCGGGAAGACAACGCGCGGCTGGATAAAGGAACAGGTAAGATAAAAAAAAAAACTCTGCGGAAGTAAGAGCGGGTACCTGTCAAATTCAGGTACCCGCTCCCCCCCCTCCCCAAAGGTCAGCAGTCATCCCTGTGCTGTCCGCAGTCTCTGGTCATCCCTGTGCTGTCCGCAGTCTCTGGTCATCCCTGTGCTGTCCGCAGTCTCTGGTCATCCCTGTGCTGTCCGCAGTCTCTGGTCATCCCCTGTACTGTCCGCAGTCTCTGGTCATCTCCTGTACTGTCCGCAGTCTCTGGTCATCTCCTGTACTGTCCGCAGTCTCTGGTCATCTCCTGTACTGTCCGCAGTCTCTGGTCATCCCTGTACTGTGTCCGCAGTCTCTGGTCATCCCTGTGCTGTCCGCAGTCTCTGGTCATCTCCTGTACTGTGTCCGCAGTCTCTGGTCATCCCTGTACTGTGTCCGCAGTCTCTGGTCATCCCTGTACTGTGTCCGCAGTCTCTGGTCATCCCTGTACTGTGTCCGCAGTCTCTGGTCATCCCTGTACTGTCCGCAGTCTCTGGTCATCTCCTGTACTGTCCGCAGTCTCTGGTCATCTTCTGTACTGTTCGCAGTCTGTGGTCATCTCCTGTACTGTGTCCGCAGTCTCTGGTCATCTCCTGTACTGTGTCCGCAGTCTCTGGTCATCTCCTGTACTGTCCGCAGTCTCTGGTCATCTCCTGTACTGTCCGCAGTCTCTGGTCATCTCCTGTACTGTCCGCAGTCTCTGGTCATCTCCTGTACTTTCCGCAGTCTCTGGTCATCCCTGTACTGTCCGCAGTCACTGGTCATCCCTGTACTGTGTCCGCAGTCTCTGGTCATCTCCTGTACTTTCCGCAGTCTCTGGTCATCCCTGTACTGTCCGCAGTCACTGGTCATCCCTGTACTGTGTCCGCAGTCTCTGGTCATCTCCTGTACTGTGTCCGCAGTCTCTGGTCATCCCTGTACTGTCCGCAGTCTCTGGTCATCCCTGTACTGTGTCCGCAGTCTCTGGTCATCCCTGTACTGTCCGCAGTCTCTGGTCATCTCCTGTACTGTCCGCAGTCTCTGGTCATCTCCTGTACTGTGTCCGCAGTCTCTGGTCATCTCCTGTACTGTGTCCGCAGTCTCTGGTCATCTCCTGTACTGTCCGCAGTCTCTGGTCATCCCTGTACTGTGTCCGCAGTCTCTGGTCATCCCTGTACTGTCCGCAGTCTCTGGTCATCCCTGTACTGTGTCTGCAGTCTCTGGTCATCCCTGTACTGTCCGCAGTCTCTGGTCATCTCCTGTACTGTCCGCAGTCTCTGGTCATCCCTGTACTGTCCGCAGTCTCTGGTCATCCCTGTACTGTGTCTGCAGTCTCTGGTCATCCCTGTACTGTGTCCGCAGTCTCTGGTCATCTCCTGTACTGTGTCCGCAGTCTCTGGTCATCTCCTGTACTGTCCGCAGTCTCTGGTCATCCCTGTACTGTCCGCAGTCTCTGGTCATCCCTGTACTGTGTCTGCAGTCTCTGGTCATCCCTGTACTGTGTCCGCAGTCTCTGGTCATCCCTGTACTGTCCGCAGTCTCTGGTCATCTCCTGTACTGTCCGCAGTCTCTGGTCATCTTCTGTACTGTTCGCAGTCTCTGGTCATCTCCTGTACTGTGTCCGCAGTCTCTGGTCATCTCCTGTACTGTGTCCGCAGTCTCTGGTCATCTCCTGTACTGTCCGCAGTCTCTGGTCATCTCCTGTACTGTCCGCAGTCTCTGGTCATCTCCTGTACTGTCCGCAGTCTCTGGTCATCTCCTGTACTTTCCGCAGTCTCTGGTCATCCCTGTACTGTCCGCAGTCACTGGTCATCCCTGTACTGTGTCCGCAGTCTCTGGTCATCTCCTGTACTTTCCGCAGTCTCTGGTCATCCCTGTACTGTCCGCAGTCACTGGTCATCCCTGTACTGTGTCCGCAGTCTCTGGTCATCTCCTGTACTGTGTCCGCAGTCTCTGGTCATCCCTGTACTGTCCGCAGTCTCTGGTCATCCCTGTACTGTGTCCGCAGTCTCTGGTCATCCCTGTACTGTCCGCAGTCTCTGGTCATCTCCTGTACTGTCCGCAGTCTCTGGTCATCTCCTGTACTATGTCCGCAGTCTCTGGTCATCTCCTGTACTGTCCGCAGTCTCTGGTCATCCCTGTACTGTGTCCGCAGTCTCTGGTCATCTCCTGTACTGTGTCCGCAGTCTCTGGTCATCTCCTGTACTGTCCGCAGTCTCTGGTCATCCCTGTACTGTCCGCAGTCTCTGGTCATCCCTGTACTGTGTCTGCAGTCTCTGGTCATCCCTGTACTGTCCGCAGTCTCTGGTCATCTCCTGTACTGTCCGCAGTCTCTGGTCATCCCTGTACTGTCCGCAGTCTCTGGTCATCCCTGTACTGTGTCTGCAGTCTCTAGTCATCCCTGTACTGTGTCCGCAGTCTCTGGTCATCTCCTGTACTGTGTCCGCAGTCTCTGGTCATCTCCTGTACTGTCCGCAGTCTCTGGTCATCCCTGTACTGTCCGCAGTCTCTGGTCATCCCTGTACTGTGTCTGCAGTCTCTGGTCATCCCTGTACTGTGTCCGCAGTCTCTGGGCATCCCTGTACTGTGTCCGCAGTCTCTGGTCATCCCTGTACTGTGTCCGCAGTCTCTGGTCATCTCCTGTACTGTGTCCGCAGTCTCTGGTCATCCCTGTACTGTGTCCGCAGTCTCTGGTCATCTCCTGTACTTTCCGCAGTCTCTGGTCATCCCTGTACTGTCCGCAGTCACTGGTCATCCCTGTACTGTGTCCGCAGTCTCTGGTCATCTCCTGTACTTTCCGCAGTCTCTGGTCATCCCTGTACTGTCCGCAGTCACTGGTCATCCCTGTACTGTGTCTGCAGTCTCTGGTCATCTCCTGTACTGTGTCCGCAGTCTCTGGTCATCCCTGTACTGTCCGCAGTCTCTGGTCATCCCTGTACTGTGTCCGCAGTCTCTGGTCATCCCTGTACTGTCCGCAGTCTCTGGTCATCTCCTGTACTGTCCGCAGTCTCTGGTCATCTCCTGTACTATGTCCGCAGTCTCTGGTCATCTCCTGTACTGTCCGCAGTCTCTGGTCATCCCTGTACTGTGTCCGCAGTCTCTGGTCATCTCCTGTACTGTGTCCGCAGTCTCTGGTCATCTCCTGTACTGTCCGCAGTCTCTGGTCATCCCTGTACTGTCCGCAGTCTCTGGTCATCCCTGTACTGTGTCTGCAGTCTCTGGTCATCCCTGTACTGTCCGCAGTCTCTGGTCATCTCCTGTACTGTCCGCAGTCTCTGGTCATCCCTGTACTGTCCGCAGTCTCTGGTCATCCCTGTACTGTGTCTGCAGTCTCTAGTCATCCCTGTACTGTGTCCGCAGTCTCTGGTCATCTCCTGTACTGTGTCCGCAGTCTCTGGTCATCTCCTGTACTGTCCGCAGTCTCTGGTCATCCCTGTACTGTCCGCAGTCTCTGGTCATCCCTGTACTGTGTCTGCAGTCTCTGGTCATCCCTGTACTGTGTCCGCAGTCTCTGGTCATCTCCTGTACTGTGTCCGCAGTCTCTGGTCATCCCTGTACTGTGTCCGCAGTCTCTGGGCATCCCTGTACTGTGTCCGCAGTCTCTGGTCATCCCTGTACTGTGTCCGCAGTCTCTGGTCATCTCCTGTACTGTGTCTGCAGTCTCTGGTCATCCCTGTACTGTGTCTGCAGTCTCTGGTCATCCCTGTACTGTGTCCGCAGTCTCTGGTCATCCCTGTGCTGTCCGCAGTCTCTGGTCATCTCCTGTACTGTGTCCGCAGTCTCTGGTCATCTCCTGTACTGTCCGCAGTCTCTGGTCATCCCTGTACTGTCCGCAGTCTCTGGTCATCCCTGTACTGTGTCTGCAGTCTCTGGTCATCCCTGTACTGTGTCCGCAGTCTCTGGTCATCTCCTGTACTGTGTCCGCAGTCTCTGGTCATCCCTGTACTGTGTCCGCAGTCTCTGGGCATCCCTGTACTGTGTCCGCAGTCTCTGGTCATCCCTGTACTGTGTCCGCAGTCTCTGGTCATCTCCTGTACTGTGTCCGCAGTCTCTGGTCATCCCTGTACTGTGTCCGCAGTCTCTGGTCATCCCTGTACTGTCCGCAGTCTCTGGTCATCCCTGTACTGTGTCCGCAGTCTCTGGTCATCCCTGTACTGTGTCCGCAGTCTCTGGTCATCCCTGTACTGTTAATTAGTTTGCACTACTGTACGAGTTGTTTTTTCTAAACCAAAAGCTCGATATTCAGGTTTCATTGCAGTGTTGGCACTTTGAAAGAAATAAGTTGGTTTTGGGTTGCAGTTTGGGCACTCGGGCTCAAAAAGGTTCGCCATCACTGGCTTATGCTATCTCAGCAATGCTAACCTTTGCATTCGCACAAAACCCCTACCTGTTAGCTGTACCTTTAGCTTTATTTTCAAATCCTAAAATCAAATCTTTGAATAAACTTAATAATAACATACACTGTGGGCATATGTCTAGCAGGCCCCTCTGGCTTTCAGTTGGGACACCTGCTTCAGAGCCCACTGGAAACTAACTGTATTCATGGAATTAACAAAAAGTGGTTCAAGTACCATGCTTGTACCACTCTTTTAAATATAAAAATGGCACATATATTGCTCATTATTAACAAAGAGGCTCAAACCTTTTTGTTAATCAGGAGTGGTTAGTTCTCTGTTCTGTGTCAGTGACAGTTAGAGCACAGAGAATATAGAGCAGCAGCTGCATGCTCCAATCTCACTGGCTGCCTCACCCCACCCCCAGCTCAGAGTGGGAGGGAGGAGGAGAGTTAACCCTGCAGGCTCTGCTTGTGTAGTGTAATCAATGCACAAGCAGAGAGAGTGATGTGAACTATCTGCTCACATCCCATATGACAAAGTTAGACCTGTTGGGAATCTGCAGCATTTTTCTCCTTGACAAACTGTTGCAATCCATCTATTAATTAAGGGCATACCTATGTTAGTTTATATTTCACTCTGAAATAGGAACTGACATAGGTGGTCCAGATATACCTGAAACAGTTCTATCTGCTCTGTTAATGTGGCCCAAGTCACTCCTAATAGGCTAGCTCAGGGGTCCCCAAACTGTGGCCCGAGGGCCGGATGTGGCCCTTTGCTACCCTTGGGGTACTATTCCTCCCACTAAGACCAACAATGGGGCAGCACTTATTCCATTGACACCAATGATGAGGCACTATTCTTCCTACTAAAACCAATGATGGGGCACTACTCATCCAACTGACCATCAACCCTGTATCCATGTTTATTCTCATTGATGCTGGGGCCAGGACATTTTCTATCCTCGCTGGTCCTCCTAAAGTCTAAAGGACAGTATACTGGCCCTTTGTTTGAAAAGTTTGGAGACCTCTGGCTTAGTTAATTCCCCAGATTGTTTTTTTAGGGAAAATTGAGAAATTAAGGTTAGGGTACAGATGAGCCCAAGCAGTATCTGTGCAGATTGGACTGCTGAGTCAGACAACAGCTGTCCTCCTCTCTCAACCCCTTGCTACCCTGGCTGCTACCAATGAAGAGTTAACATTAGAGTAGTAACTACTATTACTTTGTACCCTTGGCACAGAGGAGCGTAGTTTGTATTAATTACAGTATATAGCCACAAACATAAGCTCTACGTTCAGTTGTACATGTTGATACATAGGTCCTACATATTTAAGAATATGGTTCTATATTGCATGGAATACATTTTGGAAATATCTATATTGTGAGGATACACCAGAATATGGGTTTTGTTAATTTCATGGTGGTAATTTGCTTCAAACATTGTATATACGGATTCTATTAATATACCAACACTCAGTATTTCTGGAATGTCAAAAATTAAATAAGCAGTCTGTTTTGCACTCCCAAATAAAAAATGGTTATTTTCTTTAGTTTTGCTGCACTACTGTTTACTTACTGTAAGGTGTTGTGTCAGTAGGGTCTGGAGGTGTGAAATTTTCTGTGAAGTTCACGTTGCACATGTCAGCGCTACAGCAACAAAAGCGGTATGTCCCATTCTGTATGAGCGGTGGAGTAGTAGTTACCACACATTCTTCATGGTGACAGTCATGTGGGTCACCTATGTATGACCAGCAACCTGAAAATGTGAAAACCAACACAGTTAGCTCTATAACAGAGAGCGATGTATCTCTAGCCAAGCAAGATAAAGTGAAAACGTTTCAGCTAATTTAGGGGTGATTTAGGTTTATTTTACAAAGTAACAAATTGAGTATGTTTTCAGGTGCTTTCTGGGAAACTTGGCATGCATTTGAGATGTGTTTATGTTAGAAACTCTGTATATAGCCCTACAGAACAGACAGTGCACAGTACACATGTGTTTTCTGCGTCACTGCAACCAGGAAACTTTTTATTTAAAGAAAAGACATCAAAATTTAACATAGATGCAACTACAAACTTATAAACACTGGCAGCTACTGGTTGAAGAATATATCTCTACTGAATACTGATGTAGGTGTGACATAAAATACATGAACACGGTATTCCAACAGTTTATTGACTATACAGAAATAAATGCAATGCAATGAGCAACGTGCAAAAGCAACAATATATTAAGTGAACATATTCTCATATTATACAATTAGAAATACAACACCGCATTCCAGATTCTTTGAGAAATGCTTCACAAATACACAGTAAATTGTGTTTGGTTTCATACAATTTTATAAACACTTTCTATGACAGTTAACTATGCAGTAACCATAAATGAATCTGCTTACTTTTAGAAATGATCATTCTTACCCTTTTTACAACATTAAACAATTCTGTCAATCGACCACGCGTTTTTTCTTCCAGATGGGGGGGGGGGTTACAGGACACTGGGCAGACACACATTGTGCCTGTATTTCAAAGTCTGTTCAGACTGAGGCAAGATGCAGGCTGTGCTTGAGCAGAGGGTGTGTTCAAGAAGCAGGCTGTGATTGGGAGGGAGTGTGTGCCAGAGGCATGTTGTCATTGGGAGGGGGGTGTGGTGACTGAACAAACTGTCCAGTAAAGGCATGCCATGTGTCTGCACAGTGTCCTGTACCTCTTAGTGGCCAGCCAAATGATGAAAGCTGACAATGCAATATTGCACAGAGCAGCCCCATACTTCTTCTTTGGCGATCTCCCACCAGTACTGTCTACTTCTGCTGCTACTTCTTCCTCCTGGTGCCCCCGTAGAAAGCCAGGTGCTAAGGAGGGACCCATGTATGTGTCCTCCCAAGCCAAGCTTCGAGCTTCTATAAACAGACACAGCACTGGTAAGCCATGTCCCCACCCTCCTCCTAACAGGGGTTTGACTGACAGAAGCAGGGGCCTATGGCTCCCATTGCTCTCAGTGTCTCCAGTGAGCCCAGGAAGTGAGAGGAGTGGTGCTGCAGCTGGGACAACGCTAGAACAGTGAGAAGAGTCAGGAAAATGTTTTGGAGGGGAGGTGGATAGAACAGTTAGGGGGGTGTTTTTTACCTTAATGCAGGGAATGCATTAAGAAAAAAAAATTTTGACTGTAGAACCAGTTTAAGCCTATTCGTGGATTACTTGGTAGAATCACTGTTATGACCATTTTTAAAGCTGATCTCCACCTTTTGATATACTTTACATAGTTCAAACTATGTCCCTCACTAACCTGTGAGGCCTTGGATGTGCAATATAAACTGTGTGTAGCTGTGGCCACATACAGCATACCACACTGTGTTCCAAGTGCGAGCCGAGGCTTCCAGTCTCATACCCGGAACACAGTAGAGTCTATCACATTGGGTCGCAGCCATTCAGAGTAAGCAATGTATTCTATCAGTGAATACAAAGCTTCCTCTGATTGGCTGAGTCAGAGAGGGCAAGCTGATGATGTCACATCATTCATTGATAGAATACATTGCTTTCTCTGAATGGCTCAGCACCGCTGTGATAGACTCTACTGTGTTCCGCGTATGAGACAGTGTGGTATGCTGTATGTAGTCGCAGCTACATACAGTTTATAACGCACATCCAGCGGCCTCACAGGTTAGTGAGGGACATAGTTCGTGTGCCCAAGCCGGCCCAAACAACTATGTAAAGTATATTAAAAGGTGGAGATCAGCATTAACTAGTGGATGGATGGGGATAAACAGGTTGTGTAGTTTTGCTTAAGATTAGTGACTGTTTCCATCACTGTTTTTCATCATCATAAGTTGGCCATAAACTGATCAAAACGTAACCGGTTTAGCAGGGGCGAGACAAATTTTGATTAGTATGTGGCCTTCCCTGCTCAACAAAAGTTGGTTGTTTCATCGACTTCTGTCAAAGGAACCAGCTGGAAAACTTTTCTCAGTGCCAATGGGCTGCAATCAATGATCTGTGTATTCGGTTAGAATACAATTCCCTGGTGGAAGAGATTTCTCCATCCACCTCATTTGTGTGGATGGGGGAATCTGTTTTTTCCCTTCAGCTCACACAAAGTGTAAAATATGCTGGAAAATCGCTTTGAAACTAAAAGCTGATTTAGCCATTTTCTGTAGAGACGTTGCACGGCATGCATGCTGCAAACAATTGTCACTTAGGAAAAAATCATAAGATCACGGCAGCACACAACTCCAAGGACAGGCAGATGTCTTACTATCCATTGATCTTGCTTATGTGTGAGTGTCCTAATTATTGTTTTGCCCTGGCACAAATCTCAATGGTAAAGCCCACCCATATCACTACTCCTGCCATCCTCTTCCTAAAATGTATATAGCATATACTCAGATCCTTGACCAGACTGTTTTACTTCATGAATGCTGTTGCCTATGTAGTGATGTGATCATTTATTTGCCCATTTTCCAGTGTATACTTCTATTATGCAGTGTTTGTTTTGCCCTTTTCCAATATGGCTGCTATGCTCTCTGGGCACTGAGGATGAGGTCATCAAAGAAAGACTTGTGGAAAAGAGGGAAGTGTGGATGGTCCTACAGAGAGAGAGCTCAGACTGTAAGTGTTGCAGCCTCCCCTCACTGAGACATGCAGAAAAGACTGTTAATGCTTTAATGTTCCTGTTTGGAAGATACTTTATGTTGGATGGTTCACTGAATGTGATTTCTTCAATACATGGACTTTCATATACAATGCTGTGTGGATTACTGTCTATGTGGACAATACATTTCTCAGTTGGGATTTCACTTGTTATCCAAAAGCCCCAATTGAGTGGAGGCACAAGCGCTTGAGATCTTGTCCTGATCACACAGATTATAAGGACTCTAAATACTGTACAGGTGACGCCATTATATCCCAGTAGCCGCAAAGAGTGTAAAAATAGCGCTACACCTACACAGAGCCTCACCTGCCATACTGACCATGTACAGTTTCCCAGGAAAGTGAAGCAATGGGCAGGCCACAGCATCCACGAGGGTTTACAGTCTGATATAACATCCCTGAGTAACAAAATAATAACCATAGTTCGAAGTGCTAGAAGACTTATTTATAAAGAAAAAGCAGAGACCTGTAATAATGAAACAATCTAAAAATTAAATGCTCCATTCAGCAGCATAGATTTTCTCCTGCTTTTCAAAAAAAATACACATTACACACATTTTGGAGCACCATACTACTGTTTCATGTCCTGTACTACACTATAGCCAAATAACATAAAGTGTCACTGTACGTCTTTTGTACAATGTAAGTCAACTATGGTTCACTCAAAATTCCAACCTGCTAGATTGCCAATGAAGCAGATACCAGACTCATGCAATCTGGCTACATGATGCTTTCTGCTCCATAAAATGGGATATTATCTTTAGAAAATATAGAAAACACTTTTGAAGTGTTAATTCCTACCTGTATATGGCAGGCTTTAGGCCTAATGAAAAATGACTTATAGTACTTAGTACTTAAAGCAGTAATGGTTACCTTTTTTGATATGGAGGACCTTCAAGCATGGTCCTTGATATCATTGAAGGGCCACATATACAATTTAGTGAATATATTAATTATCAGAGACAGCAGACACACAACAGGATATAGTCAAAGATTGTGGGTATGATACAAGAGATATTTAGAGACTGTGGACATAACTCTGGAGATTGTCAGAGACTGCAGAAATGATACAACAGATGGTCAGAGACTGTGGACTTCACACAGGAGATGGGAAAAGACTGCAGAAGTGGTACAAGAGATAGTCATAGGCTGCAGACATGATACAAGTAATGGTCATAGACTGAGGATATGATATAACACATAGTCAGAGACTCTGGGTATAATACAAGAAATGGACAAAGACTGTAAACATGATACAAAAGATGATCAGAGACTGAAGCCAAGATACAACAGATAGTCAGAGACTGAAGACATGATACAAGAGATGGTCAGAGATGGAAGACATGATATAAGAGATATATACAGAGACTGAAGACATGATACAAGAGATGGTCAGAGATGGAAGACATGATATAAGAGATATATACAGAGACTGAAGACATGATACAAGAGATTGTCAGAGACTGAAGAAATGATACCAGTCAGATATTGTGGATATAATACAAGAGATGGACAAAGACTGCAGACAAAATATAAGAATGGTAAAAGATTCAAGACATGAGACAAGAGATGGTCAGAGACTGAATACATGATACAACAGAGATGGAAGACATGATACAAGAGATAGTCAGAGACTGAAGACATGATATAAAAGAGATATTCAGAGACTGAAGACATGATACAAGAGATAGTCAGAGACTGAAGACATGATACAAGAGATAGTCAGAGACTGAAGACATGATACAAGAGGTAGTCAGAGACTGAAGACATGATACAAGAGGTAGTCAGAGACTGAAGACATGATACAAGAGGTAGTCAGAGACTGAAGACATGATACAAGAGGTAGTCAGAGACTGAAGACATGATACAAGAGGTAGTCAGAGACTGAAGACATGATACAAGAGGTAGTCAGAGACTGAAGACATGATACAAGAGTTAGAGACTGAAGGCATGATACAAGAGGTAGTCAGAGACTGAAGACATGATACAAGAGGTAGTCAGAGACTGAAGACATGATACAAGAGGTAGTCAGAGACTGAAGACATGATACAAGAGGTAGTCAGAGACTGAAGACATGATACAAGAGGTAGTCAGAGACGGAAGACATGATACAAGAGATAGTCAAAGACTAATGAAATGATACAAGAGATGGTCAGAGACGGAAGACATGATATAAGAGAGATATTCACAGACTGAAGACATGATACAAGAGATGGTCAGAGACGGAAGACATGATACAAGAGGTGGTCAGAGACGGAAGACATGATACAAGAGGTGGTCAGAGACGGAAGACATGATACAAGAGGTGATCAGAGACGGAAGACATGATACAAGAGGTGATCAGAGACTGAAGACATGATACAAGAGGTGATCAGAGACTGAAGACATGATACAAGAGGTGATCAGAGACTGAAGACATGATACAAGAGGTGATCAGAGACTGAAGACATGATACAAGAGGTGATCAGAGACTGAAGACATGATACAAGAGGTGATCAGAGACTGAAGACATGATACAAGAGATGATCAGAGACTGAAGACATGATACAAGAGATGATCAGAGACTGAAGACATGATACAAGAGATGATCAGAGACTGAAGACATGATACAAGAGATGATCAGAGACTGAAGACATGATACAAGAGATGATCAGAGACTGAAGACATGATACAAGAGATGATTAGAGACTGCGGATATAATACAAGAGAAAGGCAAAGACTGCAGACAAAATACAAGAGATGGTCAAAGACTGACGACATGATACAAGAGATGGTCAGAGACTAAGGACATGCTGCTGGGGATTGTCAGAGACTGTGAACATGCTATAGAAGTTGCTGGAGTCTGAGGACAAGTTTCAAGAGACAGCTGGAAACATATTACATAAGACTGCTAGAAATCACTGCTACAACAGGGCAATAGGGAAGCACAGATTAACATTAGCAGAGACCCGCTGTAAGGTTTAGGAACAAAACCTTTAAGCCAGTCATTCAAAAGGTATAAAAATAATGGTTACACTGTAAAATATGTCTATGTTGTAACTGGTTGTAGCAGTTTGGAAAGAAAGGCCTCTTGTGCACTGCAGCTTGAAAAAGCTCAGTACAGTACATTTTTTACTGATCTAAAATAAAGCCCAGTGTTTACAATATGCCTGTACTCACAGGAGCGTAACCAAGCTCTGCATATTCTTGAGTAAAAAAAATAGAAAAATCTGTGTTCCTGCTCAGTATTTTGCACAGGTATAAGTAAATACGCGCATATGAGCATAACTACCGTATTTGCCGGCGTATAAGACGACTGGGCGTATAAGACGACCCCCCTACTTTTCCTGCTAAAATGTAGTGTTTGGGCTATACTCGCCGTATAAGACTACCCCTCTTCCAATGCACACCAGTGGGAGGAATAGTGCCCCATCATTGATGTCAGTGGGAGGAATAGTGCCCCATCATTGGTGTCAGTGGGAGGAATAGTGTCCCATCATTGGTGTCAGTGGGAGGAATAGTGCCCCATCATTGGTGTCAGTGGGAGGAATAGTGCCCCATCATTGGTATCAGTGGAAGGAATAGTGCCCCATCATTGGTGTCAGTGGGAGGAATAGTGCCCCATCATTGGTATCAGTGGGAGGAATAGTGCCCCATCATTGGTATCAGTGGAGGAATAGTGTCCCATCATTGGTGTCAGTGGGAGGAATAGTGCCCCATCATTGATGTCAGTGGGAGGAATAGTGCCCCATCATTGATGTCAGTGGGAGGAATAGTGCCCCATCATTGGTGTCAGTGGGAGGAATAGTGCCCCATCATTGATGTCAGTGGGAGGAATAGTGCCCCATCATTGGTATTAGTGGCAGGAATAGTGCCCCATCATTGGCATTAGTGGCAGGAATAGTGCCCTATCATTAGTATCAGTGGAGGAATAGTGCTCCATCATTGGTGTCAGTGGGAGGAATAGTGCCCCATCATTGGTATCAGTGGCAGGAATAGTGCCCCATCATTGGTATCAGTGGGAGGAATAGGTGCCCCATCATTGGTATCAGTGGCAGGAATGGTGCCCCATCATTGGTGTCAGTGGGAGGAATAGTGCCCCATCATTGATGTCAGTGGGAGGAATGGTGTCCCATCATTGGTGTCAGTGAGGGGTGGAATAGTGCCCCATCATTGGTGTCAGTGGGGGGGGAATAGTGCCCCATCGTTGGTGTCAGTGGGGGGAATAGTGCCCCATCGTTGGTGTCAGTGGGAGGAATAGTGCTCCATCATTGGTATCAGTGACACCAATGATGGGGCACTATTCCTCCCACTGAGACTTGCTGACCCTGTTCTCGTATGGTGCTGCTGCAGCCAGCATATGTGGTTGCAGCAGCACCTCTACACAGCACACTTACCTGCTGCTCCAGCACTCAATTTTCGCGGGGCCGCTCGGCTCCGCCCCCTCGCCGGTGATTGGCCGCCTGTGTGCCTTTCCTGAGCTACAGTTCTGGCGGCCAATCACCGGTGAGGAGGCGGAGCCGAGCAGCCGCACGAACATCCAGTGGCCGAACTGAAGGAGACGCCGCGCTTCCTGGACCGGATCGTCGTGGGACTGGATCCAGGTAAGAGACATCAGCCCCTGCAAACCCCTGTACTTAATGCCGCAGCCCCCCTAACATGTGTACCGGCGTATAAGACGACCCCCGACTTTTGAGAAGATTTTCAAGGGTCAAAAAGTCGTCTTATACGCCGGCAAATACGGTAATTAATTTTGAATAGGAATGTATTGTACAAGTGAATATGAGCAAAACATACTTCTGAAATTACGTCCAGAAACGCTGATGCGCAAACATCTGTACTATGTACAAGAGGCCAAAGGCTGTAACCACCTGTAAAAATGTGCTCAATACCATATGACTTGTGCACTTCAAATTTTAATGCAAAATAATATATCAAAAAACAGTAACACAATTGATCATAAATCTACGTCCAGATTATTTTTTACTTGCCTTGTTTGACGAGATTAATTTCCCCATCTCTCGTTTTTTCCCATAAGCCAAAGCAGGTGCTTCCCTTGGAACACTCCACAGTGCCATTCTCAGGGGATATCTGACTTTCGCTGACTCCCTGGTCCTGCTGGTTGGGATCTTTGTAGGCGCACAAACGCTCTTCATTCTGAGCAGCTGGAAAAAAATATGCCAGAAGGAAGATTAATCCCCATGTTCTGTTACCACAACAGCAAATACAAACTACATAGCTGCTGAAAACACATTGTCTTTATAATGCCACTACTGGAGGTTAATTCAGGCATCCTAATTTAAGAAAACATTTAACATTTAACCACAGAAGATTGAAAAAAATACAAACTGTGATAAAAAATGTTGCAAGATGCTCCTATGTGTTTAAAGCTGAACTAAAGGCAAATGGCTAATTACTCAGATGTAATACATATAGTATATAAGAGCTGTTTTACCCGCCAAATCATTTTTTTTCTGTTCATCCAGATTTACACAGCGCTGCCACGCAGCATACTTTGGTTGGCCATTTCATGGTTTTCTACTGCAGTTAAATTAGAAGTATGGACTTTGAAAACAAAAATATTTATTCTCACCTAGGTGGATGCAGCATTAATCTGATGGTGCATCTGTCCCCCACCAGCTATGCAGTGAGAACTGAGCAAACACTGTTGATCACTCAGTTCTCCCCTCTGATCTGAGCAGAGCTGTGACTCTCTGCCCCTAAAATACACACTGGAGCGCTGTGCAGTGGAGGGGGCATGAGGGGTTGTCTCAGGCTCTCAGCAGATTGCTGACAGGCTGAACCAGGTGGCAGTACAGGGTTTTGGGTGGATCCCGACCATATGGTCAGTATCTTTTCAGAGCCTGGACCAGGTCTGTGGCTGAAAACAGGTCACAGGAGTGCAGAACTAACTGCACTCCTGTAATCCCACAGGAGTGCAGAAGCTATACTTCTCCTTTAATTCCTTTGCATCGGTGCCTCACAGCCCTGGAAGGGGTTTCTGGTGCTGGGAGGCGGTGCAGGGTTTAGAGTCATGTGACCGCTGTGATTGGCTGTCACGGCAGTCACATGATAAGAAAGATCCAAATCGCAAGGAGCGATTGGGGCCTTTCCGTGGATCGCCAAAACATGTGCTGGGAGCGCTCAGGGTGGGCACTCTCAGCACGTTTGCTTACAAATGGTACGCAAATATGCGGCCACTCAGCGTCAAGGCCCAGCCGCTGAGACGCCGCATATTTGCGTACGCTTGGCGTGAAGAGGTTGAGCACTACAATTAGGTCTTGTCCCTATCCGCAGCTTGCAACTGAATAGTGACTGACAAAATGAGAGAAATAAAATAAATAATGCAAAATGAGTGTGACATGCATTACTTGTTCCAATGTCATCATCATCTGACAGGGATGACATGTGAGTGAGTAATGCTTGTCACATTCATTATACAATATTTAGTTTATAAACAGTGAAGGTAAAGGAGCACACTGATGAACTCATCGCTCTGTCACTCTGCTCTCCCCTTCTATCAGCATCCATACTCCTTCTTAGCACATGGGTACTGCTGCACACCCGTTTGGCTCCTTGTGCTGCTTTTCTCTTTTTCGGTCTGAGCTCTGTTGTAAAGGGCAGGGGGTAGCAAGAAGCTTGTGCCAGATATTTATACTGTGTACAACTGAATACAGAGCATTATTAGTTTGTGTCCTTTTTATCTGTCTGAAGTTTAACTTTTAGGTATTTGTGTATTAAATGTTTGTTTTCTCTATGGTCTCATTTTCTGCTCAGCATGTCCCACCTGTGAATTTGAACCAGAGAAAACCTATATCCCTACTTACATTTGAGTTAGCAAGTTCTTTATTTTTTTGGTGAGGAGTTTCTTTATATTTGTAATCAGGCACACAGTACTGAGTCAACACCAGAAGACTTTTTATTTGGTCCCTTAAATAAAAGTGAGCAGCAATAAGACACCATGCTGCATGCGTCAAGTCACATGATGACATTTCGCTCTCGCTGACAGATGTATAATCCCAGAATACTCAGCTGTTCTTTCTACCGTGACAGACCACTATTGGAGGGCTAAAGCCTATTCAATCTATACATTTTTCCATATCCAACTCCCATGTCCAATATTATGTCTCTGTTTTAGGCTTATGAAGGACAAAAGGGTATAATGGCCTATTTAATAAACAGAGCTCAGAGCAACATTTAAAGTGCCAAGAGCAGTCTAGCAACCAATCAGAAAATACCGTATTGTAGTAAAGCAAGTACGAGGTGAATTTTAATTTTTTATTATAGACCCACGGGTCCTTAAAGAATTGCGCTCTGTCATTTCAAAGCCATTGTTTCTAATTTTTAGGGGCTCTTTAATGACTGGAATAGTACCACTAGATTGGCAGAAGGCCAATATGGTGCCCATATTTAAAAAGGGGTCAAAATCTTTACCAAGTAATTATAGACCTGTTAGTTTAACTTCTATAGTTGGGAAGATATTGGAGAGTTTAACCTCCCTAGCGGTCTGATTATGTCCATATTTCTGTGCTCAAAGCGGTACACTTTTTTGCACGGAAATATGTATTTTTTTTATAGTAGGCCTGTAATTTTTAGGAATAACTCACTGAAATCTGTCCAAACAAGAGTCTAGTAAACATCCTGGGTATGATAAAATTTGAAACACGAAATCATAAATTATAATTTAATAAATAATCATAAAAAATAATAATATAATAAAAAATGTAATTCAATAATATAATCAAACCAAAAACACTGACATTTTAAATATAGCTCCAAGTTCGCACATCACTGCGCAAAGTCGCAAAATCGTTTTCAGTGTCTGATGACGAATTTCCCCACGAATCATTATCACTCAATTCTGCAAGTGGTTCTAATTTACTATCGCTGTTCTCTAGCTGGTCTAAAACCGATTTTGACCTAAAGGGACACTTTTTGGACGCCATGGACGTTTCTAAGTTTCCAGGCAGAAAGAACTGTAAAAATGCAGGCAGGGCACAGGACAAAGCTGTAGGGACAAAATGTATGTGAAATGGTTTGATACAGTAATGTTTTACTATGTGATTTTAGTGTATTTAGTGAATGTCACTTTTTGTCATTTTCAAATTTCCCACCGTTCCGTCCCCTGTACGTCCCAACGCTCGCAGAGGACGGAACCCAGATGACAGATGCCGGCATCCGCCAGATTACATTGCCGGGAACACTGCAGGAGGGACATCGTGGGAGCGCAGGACAAGGTAAGTGAAGAACAGATGCCGGAGCAGCACTGCATGGTAAGCCCGAGTATAGCTCGGGGTTACCGCTTTTGGTACTGAAACTTTACCCCGAGCTACACTCGGGAATACCACCAGGGAGGTTAATAAAAGACCACATAGATGAGTTCTTGCTGGAAAAAAATATTTTAAGCAACCGACAGCATGGATTCATGAAAGACAGAAGTTGTCAAACAAATCTGATTTCTTTTTATGAGGGGGTGAGCAAAACCTTGGACAGAGGGGTGGCGGTGGACGTGGTATACTTGGATTTTGCAAAAGCGTTTGACACAGTTCCCTACAAACGGCTAATGTGTAAGGTAAAGTCTATGGGCTTGGAAAAATCTGTATGTAAATAGATAGAAAACTGGCTAAAAGATTGTATTCAAAGAGTAGTGGTTAATGAGTCATACTCTGAATGGTCTAGGGTTGTCAGTGGTGTACCCCAAGGTTCAGTGTTGGGACCCTTACTTTTTAATATATTTATAAACAATATAGGGTCTGGGATTATAAATACAATTTCAGTCTTTGCAGATGACACCAAGCTGTGCAGTGGAATAACGTCCTTACAGGATGTCTTCAATTTACAAGCCAACCTCAATGCACTGTTTAATTGGGCAACTATGTGGCAAATGAGGTTTCATGTTGATGAATGTAAGGTTCTGCACTTGGGGGCTAAGAATATGCATGCATCATACATACTAGGGGGAGTACAACTGGGTGGAATCAATGGTGAAGGATCTGGGGGTTCTGGTAGATCACAAGCTTAATAATGGCATACAATAACAAGCTGCAGTTTCTAAAGTGAGCAAAATCCTCTCTTGTATTAAAAGAGGTATAGACTCCAGAGAGAGAGATATCATAGTACCCATGTACAAATCATTAGTAAGACCTCATCTGGAATATGCAGTTCAGTTTTGGGCACCAATTCACAAAAAGAACATTGGGGAACTGGAGAAAGTACAGAAAAGGGCAACCAAACTGATAAGAGGCATGGAGGAGCTCAGCTATGAGGAAAGATTAGAGGAACTGAATTTATTCTCTCTTGAGAAGAGGAGATTAAGGGGTAAAATGATCAACATGTATAAATACATCAGTGGTTCATATAGTGAACTTGGTGTAGAGCTATTCACCCTGAGGTCATCACAGAGGACATGGGGGCACATTTTACATCAGGAGGAAAAGAAATTTAATATCCAAACACGGAAAGGTTTCTTCACAGTGAGAGCTGTGAAAATGTGGAATAGACTCCCTCAAGAGTTGGTTCTGGCCAGCTCAGTGTATTGCTTTAAAAAAGGCCTGGATTATTTCTTGGATACACAGAATATAACTGGTTGCTAACATTTATAGGTAAAGTTGATCCAGGGAATATCTGATTGCCTCTTGGGGGATCAGAAAGGAATTTTTTCCCCAACAGGAGCAAATTGGTTCATGCTTTGCTGGGTTTTTTTTGCCTTCCTCTGGATCAACTGTGGGTATAGAATTATAACTTTTTTTTTTTTAATGGTTGAACTGGATGGACTTTTATCTTTTTTCAGTCAAACTACCTATTATGGATACAGCATTGCACTGGACTGAATTGAATTAAATAAGCACTCAATAAAACGGAATAATTCAGTAATGGACAGAATAATTTATCTATTTATCTAAAACGTCAGATGTGTATGCGATATACTGATTCCTACCATACAACATCCATATGTCACCTAGTCCTAACCCAAGCCAAGTCAAAACTCAAACCCCTGTAAGAGTCCTTGCTAAGAACCTAAACCTAATTGTGACCATACCTTTTCCTTAGATTTAACAGCCAATATAAGCAAAAAAGCAAAATTTACCATGTGAAGACAGTGATTGGTTATCACCATCCTCACGGCAGCAAGAAACATATGATTGGTTATCACCATCCTCACGGCAGCAATAAACATATGATTGGTTATCACCATCCTCAAGGCAGCAAGAAACATATTGGGGGGGGATTTACTAACACCAGAGCACTCAGAATCTGGTGCAGCTGTGCATTTCCTTTGGAAAAGACCCCTTAAAGAAGAATTCCATGGGGAAAATAATTCCATGCAGTGGGGTTAACTGCTCATTTTTGTCTAGGGGTGAGGCAAGTGGAGATATACTTACCTCATCCGCCAATCCTCCAAGTGCAAGACCAGTCCCTGACTTCCCCCCCCCCACACACACTAGCGGTCTTTTGCACTGACTGTTCTTGACACCATCATGCCCATAGACCGGCTCTGGACATGAGGACAGCAGGAATAGTCCACAGGTGGACGTGGAAGAGCACTGTTTTCCAGAAGATCGAAAGGTCGGGTAAGTATAGCCTTTCTGTGCACCCCTGGACAACATGATCAACAAAGCCCCACTGCATGGAAAAAAATTTTATGGAGTTGTGCTTTAACTGCATATTTTTTGCCTAAATTGATGGGATGACCGCAGGGATTAGTGATACATTGAACTCTCTCAAACATCTGGTAGATTTCAGAACTGAGATGACTGCCTGTTCATGAGTATTCCTAAAGAGCAGAGGGAGGCTAGAACCCCTGTCAACGTTTTATTTCTATCTGTGTCCTTTTTACAGATTTCACCCTACTTCCTACCTGGTAAAACAGTAGTCAGCAGGACAGGATGTGAGAGTAAATCTCTTCAAAAGAGCCCTGGATAGAAGGAAAGCCTGACAGGAGGTGTAATTCTTTAAAGCAGAACTTCACCCAAAAGGTAAAGTTCCACTTGTTTGTCCTCCACTACCACATTTGGCATTTTTTTGGGGGGAGCAGATACTTGGATTTGACAGGAACTTGCTCCCCATTTCCGTGTAAGATCGCCAAGACGATTTTTCAGCCCTTCCTCCTTCCCCCTGCAGCCTTCTGGGACACACACAGGTCCCAGAAGACTGCGAGACTAGTCACACAGTGACACGCAGCTTGTGCATACACAGTAGGAAACCAGCTGTGAAGCCCGGAAGGGTTCACTGCAGGTTTCTATTACCCAACATGACGGCTCCTGCACCCAAAGCCGAATGAAGAATCGATTTGGGTGAGTACATCGCTGGATCCTTGGACAGGTAAGTGTCATTCTATTAAAAGTCAACAGCCACAGCATTTGTAGTTGCTGACTGTCACGTTTGTGGGGGGGAGATTTGAGCTCCACTTTAAAGGATCCATGGACCTTAGATGACAACCTTCCAATCCAATTATTTTCTGCCAGCTCAGGAGAGACTTAAATACCTGCAGGTTACTCCCCACTCAGGGCTTTGAGGGGTAGAAGAAATTACACATATTGTAAAATCTTGTCCTATTTCTTTTATTTTAACCTTTTTGAGCTGAAACTGGAAGTATCTCCAATTCACCTTCCCAGCCCCTCTTCATAGACCGTACATGAAATATCACACACCAGCCTGGAGGTTGGTTAGCACCTTGCACATCTAATAACATTCTTATATATATGGGGGCCTTTATGCTGACCATGCACATCAGTATTTGACTTGATCAGAAGTTTTCATTGTATTTTAGGCAATTTTCTTTTAAAGTGCCACACACGTTTGCTTTTTTTTTTTTCCAAATTAGCTTCAAATGATGAAACTGGGTTCATTTTCACATTATATTTAGTTGATTTTTATCTTCATGCAATGAAAGCCTTGAAAAAATTGGCTGGTTTTAGCACGCATGCTCGCATGCTACACAACTGTTGAAAACAATCAAAAAATGTTCCACCCCAATTGTTTTATTTTCAAGCCAACCTTAAAAATATCCAAACACAGTTTGGTTTCCATAGACTGGTTACTGAAATAAGATTATCAAACAATTGAACTGAAATACCAGCAGCAACAATTGGGATATTTATATCTCAGATAATCTATTAGACAAGAATAAAATGCACCTGCCTATGAAATGATCACAGCTTGCCACCAGCAGATACAGTCATTAAATGTACACTTAACATTCTAGGTATGGGATATCTGAATAGCCGTACAAGCCATCTCTGCCTAAAACAGTAAAAGCTAGCATGCATCTCTATGGTGACCCGAGGTTGCCTTGCGTATAGAATAAAGTTTGATGTTGCAGCCTACTTTATTTACTTTTTGTTTTTACAGGAACTTATAGTGCCGTCTATTTACACAGCGCTTTACATATATATTGTACATTCACATCATTCCCTGCCCTCAAGGAGCTTACAATCTAGGGTCCCTAATTCACATTCATACATACATATACTAGGGCCAATTTAGGCAGAAGCCAATTAACCTACCATTGAATTTGACATGTGGACATACTGGATACCTTCAGCTGCCATTGTGCTTTTACTGGGTGTTGAGTGTGTCCCTGTACTTTTAAGGAGGAGTGGACTACCTCTAGGTAAGTCTGCCCTTAATTTTGCCACTGCTATGTATGCTCCAAATTAGAGACTCTCATAGCTAAAGAGCTAGGACCACAGTATACAGAGGAGCCTTGGCGAGGCACTGTGGCTTTCACATATATTTGCAAATGTGTGCAACTAAACCCTAACACAATCTGTTAAGACAGGGTCAGTTTGGCTTGGTTGCAGTCTAGCTGGTAAGTGTTCCAGTTAACCTACCAGCATGTCTTTGGAGTGTGGAAGGAAACCGGAGTACCCGGAGGAACCCCACGCAGGCACAGAGAGAACATGCAAACTCCAGGCAGGTAGTGTCATGGTTGAGATTCGAACCAATGACCTTAGTGACCTTCCTTTGTATATTTTTAGTCTCTACACTTTTGTGTCTAAAGCTACCCACAGACATTACACTCTAATCAGACCTACAGACATGAACAGACAGCCAAAATAGTGTTTCTGAAAAACATGCACGTTCAGATTGGAGAGGGCAGAAAGACATTCCAAGGGTGCAGTTTCCTCAAACAGACTTGTCATGTGATTTGACAGTTCCAAATCGCATGACAAGTTGCACCCTATTGTCAGCAATGGAACAGTTCAAATAGTTTGTCTATTTCAGGTGTGACTTGCATTGACATTTGAGCATGAAGTCGCACAGATGTCAAGCAGGCTGCATATGAAATCACACTGGGTCCATGACTTTGAAATTGCTCTACTTCAAGTGAAGTAGCTCGATTTCAATGTCGCATTTGGTGTGAACCGGGTCTCAGTATTGTTTTTCTGGTCTGACCTGAGCTGCATTGGTCAATTATCATGTTATTTCTGTGGGCACTCTAAGGCTGCCTTGAGGCTCCATTCACACTAGAGCGTTTTGGATGGACATTTCAAAACACTCTTCTAAAACAACAAATCATGGAACTGCGTATTCAGATGCTATTCATTTTAATGGCACTTGAAAATTTGGTGCAGATCTGCCACAGTTGTTGCATGATAAATTGTATCGCCTAAAAGAAGTTCCTGAAGTTTTTAAAAACGTTCTGCATGGTGCGGTTTGCCATGATTGCAGTGTGATTTATTGCGCGACAATCTCAGCAAAACCACACCGTGTTTTCAGGTGCCATTAAAATGAATGGCACCTGAACACAGGGTTCCGCAATTTGTTATTTTAGCAGAGCATTTTAAAATTGCAGGCAGAATTGCAGCGATTCTACCAGCAATTCAAAACACTGCACTGTGAATGGAGCCTTAAACCTTGGTGTCAATAACTGAAGATGGCTATATTGAGGCAAATCTACTATGCGCTCTTCTCTTGACAGATTGCATATGTTTAATCTTTAATACCTAGTCTTGGCATCATCCTTCAGTAGCATATGGTTTTATCATCATGGGGGCTGAAAGACTACTACAAAATGCCATAGTCTCTGCAGAAATTTCATGTGGTAATTGAATACTACGCGCACTGTCATCTGTTAATTATAGGGATCTCTAGCAGCAATGACTCTACTGTTGTGTAAAGTGCTTTGATTACCTGGTAGTCAGCTTAAAGTATTTATGTAGGAAGTGATAAGCCTGTCTGTATACTGAACAATGGAGATGGAAGTTGGCTGTTCAGCTAGGCCAACCACAAAACACACTAATGAAAAGTTGTTGTTCATGGCTAGTCTAGGAGCTCGCTCACCTTCCATGCACAAATGAAACTCTCATAAATCAACAGCAGAATTTCTACAAATGTTGATGTGCTGTCAAGCATTACTAAACTAAAGAGAGTCGACAGTCACAGCATACCCTTTCATTTTATAACATCTGTATTGTAACAAACTACACGAAGCATCAGGCCCCGACCATTACAACCATGGCAGGCTGAGAACACCAGAAATCTTAAGAGATATAGTCATGCACTGGAGCGACTGTGGCATAAAACCAAATCCCAGCAAGCATTTACCCGATATAAATCTGCATTCTTAAAATACAATTCCTCCCTCCATGCTGCCAAACAAGCCTACTTTGTCACTCTTATTAATACCTTGTCATCCAGTCCTCATCGTCTCTTCTCTACTTTTAACTCTCTACTTTCTCCACCTCCACCCAGTAACTCACTCACTGCTTACAAGATTGCCAATCATTTCAAAAACAAGATTGACGCAATTCGTAGGGGCATCTCCACTGCACAGACATCCATCCCATTTAGCATACCTTATACTAAACCAACCTCAACACTTTCCTCTTTTGACCTTGCTACTACTGAAGAGGTCACTAAAGTTTTCTCAGAAGCCCGTTTCACCACCTGCCCCCTGGATCCTGTTCCCTCATAACTACTACTGTCAGGAAGATGCTCGCCATAGTGCACAGCGGCACAGGCGCAGATATGCGAGGGCCCGTCCTGCTGCACATAGTCGTGTGCATTTGCGTTCACGCATACGCACACACACGACAGCCCGTTGCTAATGTTGACGCCAATCAGACTATTTAAACCCAGCAGCACTATTAGCCTGTGCTGTCTGATCTGCAGCTCCCACTCCTGTATTCCTGTGCCTGATCCTGTTCCTGTGAGTGATTACCTGTGATTGACCCCAGCTTGTTTCTTGGACTCTGCCTCTGCCCTCTCATTCTGCCTGATCTGCTCCCGCCAACACTGACTCTGGCTTGTGACCTGACCATTCTCCTGTTTGCTGTTTATGTCTGATCTGCTTATCTGTTACTGACCTGGCTTGTCTGACCCTGCATACAGTCTGCTACCAGCCTGCTTCACTGCCTGCCTGCCTGCTCTGCTGCCAGCCTGCTCTACCGCCAGTCGGTCCAGCCATCCCATCTCCAAGCAAGGTGCCAGCAATCCCTGCACAGACTACAGGACCGAACAGGCACTCATACCCCGCCGTGCTCTTGTGGTTGCTGTTCCACCTCCAGTGGCCCTTGAACCGGAGCTGTACGAGAGGCCTTTCTCCTGCCATCAGGCTCACACGTAAGGTACGTGACAACTACGGTCACCCTCTTCTTCTGTCCTATGCTCCCTCACTCACATCTTCAATCTCTCCGTTTCTACTGGTGCCTTCCCCACCCCTCTAAAGCATGCACAGATCACTCCCATACTTAAAAAGCCATCCCTGGACCACCAATCTGAACAACTTAAGATCCATCTCCCTGCTCCCGTTTACCTCTAAACTCTTAGAACGCTTAGTTAATCGCCTGAGCTCCTACCTCACTGGCTTTCACTCACTCCACTCCACTGAAACTGCCCTACTAAAACTCACTAATGATTTACTATCTGCTAAAACCAATGGCCACTACTCTGTACTCTTACTACTTGACCTCTCTGCAGCTCTTCACATTGTTGACCATCCCCTCCTCCTCAAAAAACTGCTATTCATTCCTTAGGTATACGTAGGATTTTGTGGCACTACATATCCCATAGTACCTTGCTGCCTGCCATTAGTGATGAAATGGTGTGTTTCATGCACTGATTCTGCCTCCTGAGACTCCTCCTCTCATCACCTCTGTAGTTTAGAAGGCAGTCTCTGTGAAATGTGTGACACAGCAGTGCCTACTCACAGGGCACGGTGACTACATGTCACAGAATTCAAAGAAATAAATGTGTGTAGGATTCTTCAGGAAGTATGTTTTAAAACTAAAGCATCTGATAAATGAATAAGAGTAGGGTAGAAATAATTGAAAGACAATGTGGATTTTACAATGTGGCCATAGATATACTTTGAAACAGTGTTAATTTAGTCGACTAAAATATTTTTGTCGAAATTAACATTATTTTAGGCTACTAAAATACGCCTAAAACTAAAACAATTCAGATGACTTAGTCTAGGTTCACACTTGTGTGGAGTGGGACACCGCATGTGATTCGCACAGGATTCTCACTACATTCCTGTACACATCTCATGCACTGTCTGTGCAGTGTGGTTTGAGCCATACATTTTGTATGGCTCAAATCGCATCCGCACCAAAAAGGTGCAGGACCCTTTTTTTCTGCACTTGATTCTCATCGCATGAGTGTTCTCACCCATGGGATCTGATTTCTGGTAATCACACTATGTTTTGCGATCTGTTTTGAGGTGTCATTAATTTAACATGCATGGATGCCGTGCGATTGCAATGCGGTTCGGGAAACGCAGAGGATTCGCTGTGTTTCCCACATCGCATTAGTGTGAACCAGGTCTAAAATACGACTAAAACTAAAATAGCATTTTAGTCAAAAGACAATAACTAAAACTAAAATCGAAATCTGACGTCAAAATGAATACTGGTTTTATATCAGAACAGCTAAATCTGTTTTCTGTAGTGCATGTTCAAACCTTTATACCATATATAATAACGTGATTAGGAAGGGAAGAAAGGACACCGCCCTGACCGCCCGTGTAATCCTGTGTATAGGGGATGGCCTCAGCAATCACGACAAGCCACGCCTTCAGATGCGTTCCGCCCTGCCCACGAGGGCTTGATCGCAGAGGAGTCCCCTATACACAGGATTACACGGGCGGTCAGAGCAGTGTCTTTTCTTCCCTTGCTAATCGCACGTTACTGGACTTTGATGCAGACATCCCCTATACTTGTCGGTGAGGTGACCCTGTATCGATAACCCAGCTTCTGAGCGGCGCCAAGACATTTTACACATCAGCTCATATATAATAAATAGATTTTTACTCCAGGAGTATATAATGAGTTTGGAAATTCTAGAGAAATGCTTAAATAATGCATTACAATGTAACTCAACCCATTAGATTTTAGTTGACTAAAATGAGTTTAGTCAATTAACCCCTTCGCGTCGGCCCTTTAAGAGGTTTCAGAAGCCGGGAGGCGAGGTGGGGTTTTAGGGTCATGTGACCGCCGTGATTCGCTGTCACATGATTGGAAAAGGTCCCGATCGCAAGGGGAGATCGGGACTTTTCCGTGAGTCACGGACCTATGTGCTGAGAGTGCGCAGGGCTTGTGCTCTCAGCACATATGTATTTTCAAAAGGCCCAGACACCGAGAGGCCGCATATTTGTGTGCGCTCGGCGTCTAGGGGTTAAAATGTACTGTTGATTTTACTCGACTAAAATATGACTAAAACTTAAACAATTCAGGTGACTAAAATACGACTAAAACTCAACTGGCATTTTAGTCAAAAGATTGACTATTGACAATTAACACTGCTTTGAAACAAATGTAATTGAAAAACAACATGGTGGTGGCTGAGAGGGCTTTGACAGAAGCTGCCTAAGGCTTGGTTCACCTATATGCATTTTGTGTTTGATGCTTTCTTCAGTGCTTTTGCAGTTTGTTATGTGTTTTTCTATATGGGCTTTTACCGCGTTTTGTTTTTTGTTCAGGTCTTTTTTTGTTAAAGTGGAATTTTTTTTGTTGCTGGGCAGAATAAAAATGCAAAAAACTTCCTGACCCTTTCCAAAAATGCAGCAGCTCCAAAAAGCATAGATGTTTACATGTTCCATAGGAAACCATGTTAAATGGACTGTAGTGCATTTCTACAAAAAGCACAAAAAACGCATTGGTGTGAACAAAGCCTAGGTTGCAGCGAAACCTTTTAACTGAGTCAGTGCTGTGGACATATTATACTGCCGGGACATTAGATGGAGAGTGATTGTTCCATCAGAGCCTTCCACCCAGTTGCTACACGAGTCCTGTCATCGGCACACAGTATTTATGGATTATATGCCATAACATGTGTCCTGGAAGGATGCCAGTTAGTAAGAACAGTTCCTACTGTCAGGTGAGGTAACCATTTTGTCCCTAAATGTAGTCTGGAACCAGCTTTTCATCTTGGCTCACGTGCCTTTAGCTTCTTTTTGCTACACTGTGACACTGTATATTTTTCAGAGTTTCAAAATAAATAAACCTGACCTAAGTATGAAGGTATTTGGTATTACAAGGGCTGCCCCGGGCAATGCAGGCATATTCTGTCAACTTAATGCGGTATTAAACCCAAAAGCAAACATTTCCTATATTGCAGCTTACCAATTCTTAGATGTGATTGCTGTATTAGTTTTTTTTTCAGGCTTTCTTTCCACCTGATGAACCAGAAAGTCTTGTTTTTCAACAAAAAAGGCTGTCCTGCAGATGGAGCAGTTAGAGTGTTGAGACAAACCATTTACCACTGACTGGGGTACTTCCAGAGATCAGCTGTTATTTATTCAGGTAAAACTTTTATTCCAAAAGGGAACTGCTTATAAAATGTTAGCTGGAATTTGGCCAATCAGCGCTGTCCAACCAGAGGGTCAGGGGATAAGGGGATATGCAGCCTCACAGGATGGTCAGAGGAGAATGAAAACTCCTCTTACAAGCTTTAACCAGTGCTCGGCCGGACACTAATAGAAGTCACAAGACTGCTATATAATGCTGATGGGAAAAGGTATTTAGCAGTTTATATTTACTAAAATAATTGCATTTCCATGTTATGTGTACTGTGGGAGACCAGATATAGTGAATGCAGGGTCATAAGTTTAGTAACACTTTAAATGTGATGTTTAATCTGCTTATATTTGCCTTCTTTTCTCTCCTGATCAATTTACATGACTATTTTAAATAAAACATTTGCATTGTCATACCATACCTATTTGGAGACCCAATTATGTCATTGCTGGGTCACTGTGCATCTCTATGCAATTTAGTAAGATCATGGCTGGTGAGAGGAGCTGCAGGGTGCTGTACATAGCTTTCTTGAAAACATCACAACACTCTGCCTCAGTGCTCCTTTCAAGAGCCCTCTGACCATTTTAATACAGACTGCCCAAGCCAATGTCCACAGATGATGCTGAGCTTCCATGACTGAAAGAACTGAAAGCTGGAGAGGAAAGAGCTGGATGATGCTTGATGTCCTCCAGCCAGTAAATGAGGTGGGCTCTATCTGACTTACTGCAGCTTCTGGTGCACACTGTAAGAACTTTCAGAAGAGCCTGAAAAACTATGCAAGACTGAACGTAGGACTGGAGTTCAACTTTATTATGCTCATACTGTATATAAACTTGCAAAAGCAAGAGCATGATGTAACCACACTCAGGGAGCACAATCAGCTTAACCCCTTGGCGCCGGCGCCTCCCGGCTCTTTAAGAGTTTCAGAAGCCGGGAGGTGGGCGGGGTTTTACTGTCTTGTGACCGCTGTGATTCGCTGTCATGGTGGTCACATGATCGAGAAAGGTCCGTGAGTACTGGACATGTGTGCTGGGAGTGCGCAGAGCACGCGCTCTCAGCACGTTTTTCTTAATTGCATGCAAATGTGCTGCCGCTCGGCGCCAAGGCCCAGACCCTGGGAGGCCGCACATTTGCGTGCAGCCGGCGCCAAGAGGTTAATGCCCCAATCACACTTGTGAATAGGGTTTTACCAATTACATGTGGGAGACCTGGCAATTAGCTGCAGGCGGCAGCCCCGTTGAAGGTTGACAGCTCCCATAGTTATTTACAGCCACTGGCATGTAATTGCTCATGGAACGACTTACCTGTGAATGATCATTCCTTGAGGAATGGCTTGATGAAATTACATGTGAGTGACCACGATTAGCTGTGGGAGCTGTCACCCTTTCAGTGCTTTCAATGGGATTGCTGCCTGCAGTTAATCGCTGGGTCTTTCCCACACGTAATCGGTGTGAATGAGGCCTTATGCTGATTGTGTTCCCTGAGTGTGGGTACAAGCTCTTGCTTTTGTAACTTCCCAGGGATTAGCTGCCTACTGGGTCTCCAGCATGTCATCAGTAAACACCCTATTTGCAAGTGTGAATGGGACCTTAAAGTGGTTGTAAAGGCACAAGGTTTTTTACCTTCATGCATTCTATGCAAGAAGGTAAAAAACCTTCTGTGTGCAACAGTGCCCCCAGCCCCCTCAATACTTACCTGAGTCTCATCGTGATCCAGCGATGTGAATGACAGCTTTGAGTGTCACAGGTCTCTGCCTCCTCATTGGCTGAGATATTGGCTCCCACTGCTATCAATCACAGCCAGTCAGCCTATGAGGAGAAAGAGGGGCAGGGCCAAGCGGCACACGGAGCAGAGGGTGCCCCCATAGCAAGCTGCCTGCTGTGGGGGCACCCGACAGAAGGGAGGAGCCAGGAGACTCGAGAAGAGGAGGATCTAGTTTGCTCTGTGCAAAACCATTGCACACAGCAGGTAAGTAGAGACATGATTGTTATATTACAAAAAAAGATGAACCTTAAGGGCCAGTTCACACTACAAAAATGTACTCCAGATTCATTCCAGATATGTTTTTGCTCACAGTTCACACCACACGCAGTTCTAGTGCAGTTTTTATGTAGTTTGCCATGTTCCAGTATGGTTCTGTGCAGAAAAAAATAAATCCAAAATGTCTCTTTTTTGGAAATCTCATTAACCAAATCCGAGCCCCTCCAATGGGGTTGGTTAATGAGATTTCCAAAAAAGAGACGTTTTGGATTTATGAACTAAATTCCTTGCAACCATTTGGGTTAAATGTCGATATAGATTTGAATTGTTTTCTCACAAATTTTTAATTTTTAAATTTTATGTTATTTTAAGTATATTTTTATATAGGCAACTGTTTAAAGATGATATATGGGAGATTGTATGTTTTTTGTACAATTTTTGCATTATTTTTGTATTATTACTAGAGTTCCCCTTTATTTGTGCTGAAAGTGTTACTGGCCCTTTAAGTTCCCTTTTTGAAACACAGTCTTAGAGGGTGCTGGCCCGTTAATGTATTTACTTATTTAATTTATTTATCATTAGTGTTTTATTTAAATTTCTTTTTATTCTATTTTTGTTCTTTTGTTTTAAAGTTTTTTTGCTTGTGATGGCAAATATATTGGATACATTGTATATCCTTTGTGGACTCCTGTCATCTGTGGGGCGGCTTGCTTTGCTTGATTCCCCATTGATGTCAGCTGTTCGTTTCCTGTGAGTGAATATTTAAGGAGGTTGAGACGTCTCACATCTATCCGCTCCGTGAGGACGTCGATGACAAAACGCGTAGGGCGGAGCTTGATTGATGTGACGTCATTACGTTTTTGGCTGCCAGCTACTGCGCATGTGCTGAGTAGCCAGGCTCGTTTATGTGATTGCTGTTATGCTGTTGATGCTGGTGTCGGCTGGGACACCTCTTGAGTAAGTGCAATGAGTATCTAATAAAGGAATTGGTTTTTATAATATTGCACCATGAAGTCTTTCTGTTTCTCTCGAGTGCTTGGCATTTCCCCCCATGGATACGTTTGAAGGTGGTCCTTTATCTATTGGAGAAGTGGATTTTCGATTAATTACAAAGTTTTTCATCCTGTTATTTCGATCGATGAGGATCGGTGTGTTGCAGAGTTTCCGTTTCTGAAGATATATTTATGGATGATCTGCCATTATATTATCAAGGTTTTTTGGTGAAATTTTTCATATTTAGACACTTTTTTTGCACAAAAGTTTTTTGCACTTAAAAGTTTTTTTATTTATTTTTTTGTGGTATTGGCATATATATATTTTTTTTTCTGGACTTATGATTTGATGATTTCTTTATATATATTTATATATTTATACACATTTACTAGCACATGGAAAACACTGCATACATTTTTGATGCAGAAAAAAAGTACACTGGACTGCATCTAATGTACACTAGCCCTTAGAATCGCTTTAAGCTTCATAACTGAGCCAACCTTACTGTATACAATAGGGGGGTAAGCTGTGGGTAGTTGGAAGCAGAGGGCCGCAATCAGCTCATCAACTGGGAAAAACAAAAACAGGACAGGCTTTCTGAGATCTGACAGTCAGCAGGGTTAGGTGCCATCTACTATGACATGACATCTGTCATTTCATGTCTATGAGCAACTGTCTTGAATGTGGAAATCCTGAGGCCATGAGACAAGGTTATATTATTTAACAGCTTTGAATTTTAAAGCAGGAATGCAGCTTCTTGTCTGACATGTAGCATAGCTCTAGGTTTCACTGATGTTTACTTTCTTGATTAGTGTGGAATGACCTGTCAACCTTTGACCTTCATGTTACCTGTGGCCTAGAAAAAATGTACAACCATTCCTGGAGAGATAATGCCATGTTTACCCAACATGTGTCATTAGCTGTCCTTCCTGTTGTTTGACAGAATCACGCAGGTTGAGGGCCACACTTCTGACATGCAGAGTTCACATGTGTTTTCATCATTCTACAACTGTACTATTAACATTTACAAAACTACATTTCATTTGCATCAGACATCATTTACTTATAACTGCAATTCAACACAAGACACTTTTAGCCCTGGTTCATACTGGTGTGACTTGTCATGCAATTAGACAGTTTCAAATCGCATGACAAATGGCACCCTGTGTCAGCAAATGATGTTTATGGAGGTATAAGCCTTGTTATAAATTAAGGTTACCAGATCTTTAAATGGAAATCTGGGGACACCCTATGGCCATGCACACCATGGGGAGGGCCAACCAATTTGACCATCATAAGGCTCAGTCCACCATTTCCAGCCCAAGGAGTTCGGGATCATTTGGCATACATCAGTGTTGAATCTCTTTTTGATACTGGTGTTTATGGAGTTCTAAGCCTAGCTGTAAACTAAGATTACCAGATCTTCAAATGGAAATCTGGGGACACCTTATGACCATGCACACCATGGGGGGGGGGGAACCACTATGACCATTATAAGTCTCGAGTCCACGAGTTTGGCATACATTGGTGTTCAATCTCTTTTTGACACTGGTGTTTATGGATGTATAAGCCTAGTTGTAAACCAAGACTACCAGATCTTCAAATAGAAATCTGAGGACACTCTGTGACCATGTACACCATGGGGGGTGGGGGAACCACTATGACCATTAAAAGTCTCAGTCCACCATTTCTGGCTCAGGATTTCGGGAGAATTTGGCATACATCGGTGTTGAATCTCTTTTTGACACTGGTGTTTATGGAGCTCTAAGCCTAGTTGTAAACTAAGGTTACCAGATCTTCAAAAAGAAATCCGGGGACACCCTCTGACCATACACACTTTTAACCACAACCACAAAAAAGACACCCTGATTTTGAGCATACTTCAAAGAGGTGTACAAAATAAAAACATTTCAAACAAGAAGCACCATGATATGGATGCATAGTTAGAAGGGATGCCTTAACGGTGCCAAGAAGTAAAACGCAACTTCTCTGGTGCACCGTCTTCCAAGCGATTGGAAGCTATAGCCAATAAAGTGGGTGTCACTTTGTATGGCTTGTAGTGTGGAGTAAAACAAGTCCCAGCATTGGTTTTAATGGCAGTAATAGACAAAATTAGATGTTAACCAACATACTTTCTGGTTGATGACCTGGTGGGGAAGTTGCACGCCTATATTACAATGCAGAAAACCCCTGCATTACCAGGGTCTGGGGTGGTACATCAAGGAGATGCTGACTAGCTCTCCAACAGAGACTGAGCAGCTTGTGAATAGTTCCAGGAAGTTTGCCCTCAGTTGTATGTTCCCGTAGGCATCCTTTACCCCCTTACCCTATACCAGTTCTAAATCCACTTGATAAATAACAAAACAAAAGCTCAAGGACTGGTTTCTGACTTTGAATGCAAGCTTGTGTGAAGAATGCAGATTGTCTGGCTGTGCAGGACTATAGGGGGACCCCATTCATCAGCAACCCCTAAGTGGGTAGTGCTACATAAACATGGCTACCAGTATAGTACTCCTTTGCAATAACATGTTTGCAACACATGAATCTACACATTTCTCCTGGAAATGGAAGTTGGATAGGAAATCCAACCCAGCTAATAACCTTTTACCCCTTCCCATGGGTCAATCAGCAGGGGAGGGCTGCTATGGTCGGAAGGTTCCTCCTGGCATCATTATTGTCACCTGATCCACAGATTACTGGCTAATGAGAAGCAATCTGATTGCTAAGCAACATTCTTTATGAAATCCATAGGATTAGATAAATACCTAATTTCTATGGGAACCTTTAGTCAGAACATAAAAGAAGATGCTGGGCTATATTAGGCTAGGAAGCAATCTAAAATACTGTCATGAACCTGTTTCAGAAAGGTGGAAAATAAAAGCAGGAATATAATTGGTTGTTACAGGCCAGCTCTTCACTTTGCCTGATGTGCCACCACTAATGTGTTAGTTTGTTTAGGTCAGAGAAGGGCAAAGGGAAAGCACCTCTAAGTGCAGTAGGACCAAAAGATTTCTTAAACTCAACATAAGGTCACTCACATTTAGTAGCCAAAAGAGAGGTGTTTCGGAGCATGCACCGCGTCAACTAGCGGGACGTGCGTGCTCCTTTCTCAAGCTTGAGAAAGGAGCACGCACGTCTCGCTAGTCGACGCGGTGCATGCCCCAAAATGCGGTGCATTCTGGTCAGGAATGACGTCACTTCTGCCGATGCTGTGGTCCACAGACAGCCAGGAAGAGAACAGCTGACTTTCATCACCTCTCCTGGGCTGGATTGAGAAAGGAGCACACACGTCCTGCTAGTCGACACGATGCATGCTCCGGAACGCCTGTCTTTTGGCTACATGTGCTAAAAGTTAAATGTGAGTGACCTTATGTTGAATTTAACAAATCTTCTGGTCCAACTGCACTTAGAGGCGCTTTCCCTTTGTCCTTCTTCGTTATACAGTCTGGTTCAATCCTGGAACAAGATGCCCCAGTGCTGGACTTTTTGGACTTTCTCTATTTTATGGACTATTACTGGTAACTATGAGAAAACTCGCCTACCATCCATATTTCTTTTTTATACAATTTGTTTAGGTCTGTAAAGTGGTTCAATTTTTATATATTTAAATGCTAGAAATAGGCATATTACTTACAGGACCAGATTTCAGTTATTCGCTCCCAAGGCAGTTTTACAATTCGAAAAACACAAACAATAGCTGCATAGTGTTCAAATAATGAAATGTGCAGTTCATGAGATTAAAATATTATTTACAATGTGCATTCTGGTTTAAGAGGGGCAAGAATTAAAAAATAATTAAGCAACGGGTACATTCCACACCTCGGTACACAACCTATGTGGATTTTCCACTCATTGGGAATTCATGGATGCATCCCTCTTTTTTTTCCTTATAGTTTTTCATGCTACATTTTTCCCAAGGTTTAGTCCTATATTGGTTTTTTAAGGCCCATTCACGCATAGTGTGGTGACTGACGGTTTTCATTGCTGGAAGAATGCCACTCACCGCTAGGGCACATAGAAAACATTTTTTGGTGTGCCCTATTTGCACTACAATACAGCCCGGATATGCAGTGCAGTTAGCTGCAATAAAATGCAGACATGCTGCATTTTATCACCAGGCACTGGATGGCACTACATGTCACTGCACAGCAGCGAAACACACTCCAATACTGTTTTATGGCATTCATTAGGTGTCACTTTCTGCACTTCAAATAAGCTGCTGCTCACTGCAGCTTAACCTGCCAACTCCCCGCATACGAAATCGCTCAATGTGCTGGAATACCTCATTTGCCAAAAGAGTGTTGGGAGAGGAAGAAGCCAAGGTGACTATTACATAAAAAGTGGCGGTCTGCATATAAATGTAGTATTTTTAAATACAGTTTTTACTAAAGGCTCATTGACACCAGCAGTGCTGGGCTGCATTCTCCAATGCAATCCCAAAGCATGAGCAAGGCAATTTGCTTTATGTCCAATGGTTTTCAGTGTGTGCTGAGAAATAAATAGTATATGTACACCACATTTCCATGTGCTGTAATGCATTTTAAAACATTGAAGCACTTAATAAAAACGTACCATTTGAGGGAAAAAAAGAAAGCACTGAAATGCTTCTTAACAATGCACTACAGCACATGCTACAATGTCATGAACTCAGTTTCCATGTTTACCTTAAAGCAGTGTTAACCGCTTCCTGACTGCCCTATAGTAGAACTATTGCTACAGGGCGGCAGGGCTGCGAAAACTCATGTATACGTGATTTTGAATTTCCGGGTAGGGGCGCCCTACCCGCACCGCCATTGGCGGCTTCAGCCGCCAATCACTGGTTCCCACCTGGTCATTCCCCGCCGGCACCCAGCGATCGCTGAGTATCACTGACGGGGGAGAGGTCTGTATGTAAGCAATACAGATCTCTCCCGTCAGCACCTGCACACTACTTTGTATCGCTCTGCAAAACAGCATGCCTCCTTTCTAAAACACCACACAGTTAACCCTTTGATCGACCTAGATGTTAACCCCTTCCTGCCCAGTGTCATTAGTACAGTGTCAGTGCTTTTTATTAGCACTGATCACTGTATTAGTGTCACTGTGAATGTCAGTGACAGTCAGTTCCCCCCCCAGTGTCAGAATGTCCGCAGCAGTCCCACTATAAGTCGCTGATCACTGCCATTACTAGTATATTAAAATAAATAAATAAAAATCCCAGTATATATACCGCCATTTGTAGACACTATAACTTTCAAACCAATTAATTTACACGTATTGAGATTTTTTTTTAGCAAAGACATGTAGCAAATACATTTTGGCCTAAATTTATGATCAAATTTAATTTATAAAATTTTTTTAGTGGACATGTTTTATAGCAAAAAGTAAAAATTATTGTTTTTTTTTTCCAAAACTGTTGTTTTTTTGTTGTTTATAGCAAAAAAAACACCAAAAACCATAGAGGTGATCAAATGAAAGCTCCATTTGTGGGGAAAAAAGGACATAAAATTAATTTTGGTGCGGCGTTGCATGACCGAGCAATTGTAAGTTAAAGTAACACAGCACCGTATCACAAAAAATGCTCTGGTCAGGAAAGGGGGTCAATTCTCTGGAGGGCAAGTGGTTAAAAAGGAAATTTGTTTTTTTTTACAGATCATACCAATGCTGCATCTGTCCCCCGATGGCACTAAGGCTGAGAACTGAGTGATGAAAGACCGATGATCGCTCAGTTCTCAGTGCTCCGTAAGTAGAGGGCTGGTGCTGCGGCGCAATGTCACCCCCTTTGTCCACCAGACACAGCTGATGACAGATTAGTGTACCAGGTTGCTACCATTACCATCGCTGACCAAACACGACAGATCTCGTAGCAATTGTACACAATGGATGGCATCCATTCATAGCGATTGGGCACAGTGATCACATGGTACTGACAGGGCAAACCATAGCCCATTTGATTAGTTGTGGCCAATCACAGCTAGTAACAACAATACACACTGAATTAATGGATTCATTCACAGTAAATGGTTGTTTATAACAATGATTGTCACTGTTATAAGTGATCAGTGTGTAAAAAAAGAGAAAAAAAATCCTGATCACCTCCCCAGAGTAGTACAGAGTTACTATGGTAACACTGTACTGCCCGGGTCACAGTATGTAAAAAAAAGTAATAAAAAAGAAAAGAAAGTTGGAAAAAAAGTGTCCCTGATCATTGGCCACACCAGTAATATGATGACACTGCACAGCAATGGTGACAGTATATAAAAAACTAATGTGAAAAATCACTAATTTTTTTTTCTTAATTTTCCAAAAAATTACAACTTGAAGCCATGCCTTTTCTTGGACTGTTTACTTTCCAAAAAGGGGTCATTTCGGGGTTATTTGTACCTTCCTGGCATTTTCAGGCCTCAAGGAATGTCAGTGCATCAGGATTGATGGATTTTTAAATATATATCCCATTGTTTGCAGACTATAACTTTCCTACAGAATAAATAATATACAATAATTTGTGGGGGGGTTTTACCAAATAAATATAACAGAACACATTTTGGCCTAAATTTATTTATTTACTAAATTTCATTACAGAAATTAAGAAATTACATTTTACACTTTGGCTTTAATACGGCTATAAGCAATAAATTCCTGGTTAAAAACACAGGTGTATTTACTAAAGCTGGAGAGTGCAAAATCAGGCTCACTTCTGCATAGAAACTAATCAGCTTCCAGGTTATTACCAAAGCTTAACTGAACAAACTGAGGTTAGAAACTGATTGGTTGCTATGTAGAAATGAGCCTGATTTTGCACTCTCCAGCTTTAGTAATTAAACCCTACAGTATTTGTTTTCACCAGTCTCTCCAAGCTGCAGAATTTCTCAGCAGGGGAGGGGAGTAGAACGGCCTGATCTGAGGATGCAAAGGTTCATGGACTTTAAAATACAGAATGTCTCCTGGGTCTCTCCATATCTGAAATACCATCATAAACATGTTCCTTAAAGAAAAGAACAGGAAAGTCTACATCCTGTAGAATGTACTGAGAATCCCGATAACAATAATGTAAAATGTTAAGAAGCTACAATTTCCCTTATATAAAACATTTATTGAGATCCTTCACAAATACTGTGCATATGTACAAAATATTGCATTTTAGAATATTATTTTACTATAATGTGTCACAAAATGGAACTTCACTTAATATGACCCTGTATATATGTCCTGTATTTATTATTACTTGCAATGATGTACAAGGTACAAAGTACCCGGTGTCAAAAAAAAGTTTGGTCTAGTAAAGTCCTTTAAAAATTATTACTGATTTGGTGGTCCTGCCTGGTTGCCCAAACCTTTTGGGCCAAAGTTTTCCATATGTTATCTCAGCTCTTCCCAGTCCTCCCTCCCTGTACTCTTTTGGGACACGTGACAGGTCCCAGAAGACTACAGGACCATTCATGAAGCGCAGCGCTACTCGCGCATGCACAGTGGTTACCTGGCTGTGAAGCCGCAAGCTATCACAGCCAGGTGCCCACATTGAAGATGCCGGCTTCCTGGAATACAGGACAGCCGGTGAAACAGGCTGCAGGGGACACACCGCGGGACCGAGGGACAGGTAAGTGGCTGATTTTTTAAAAGTCAGCAACTACAGTTTTTGTAGCTGCTGACTTTCATTTTTTGACAGGGTGAGTGGAACTCTGCTTTATCCACTTGCCCTCCAGAGGATTTATCCTCCTTCCTGACCAGGCCATTTTTTGTGTTACGGTGCTGCATTACTTTAACTGACAATTGCGCGATCATGCAACCCTGCACGCAAATTAAATTTACGTCCTTTTTTTTCCCACGAATTGAGCTTTGTTTCGGTGGTATTTGATCACCTGTGCAGTTTTTTTTTGTGCTATAAAAAAAAAAAACGACAATTTTGAGAAAAAAACAATATTTTGGACTTTTTGCTATTAAACATGTCATACATTTAGGACAAAATGTATTCTACTGCGTCTTTGCTAAAAAAAAAAAAAAATCTCAATACGTGTAAATCAATTGGTATACGTGAAAGTTATAGCGTTTACAAATGGCAGTATAGACACTGGAATTTTTTTTTTTTCTACTAGTAATGGCGGTGATCAGTGACTTATAGCGGGACTGTGGCAGACATTCAGACACTGGGGAGAACTGACTTGGTGTCACTGATATCCCCAGTGACATCAATACAGTGATCAGTGCTAAAAAAAAAGCACCGACACTGTACTAATGGCGATCGAAGGGTTAACTGTGTGCAGGGAGTGTTTTACTAGGGGGCCTTGTGTTGGTGCTTCACTGTAAGCACACTGCTCTGGATGCTGTGCAGTCATCCAGAGCAGTGTACCCGAGCTGACAGGGAGGAGAACTGTTTCTAAACAAAACAATCCCCCCCCCCCCAGTTAAGGGAGTTAAGATGTGGATGGCTACTTTGAGTATTTCCCCTTTCTTTAGGTACCTTAGTGAAAAATGTACACTAAAATTAAGGAAAAAAACAAGATGTCCAAAGGCTTAAAGTGTTACTAAACCCACAACAGTAAAATCAGTTTAGTGTATTGCTAGAGTTTTTTTTTTTTTCTTCATGGGATCAGCACAAGGCCTGCATCTTCCTAGAGCAAAATGAAAACTTCTCCAGCAAGCTTTAACCACTGCTCGACCGGACACTGACAGAAGTCGCAACACTGCTATATACTGCTGATGAGAAAAGGTATTTTTTTCTCCAGTGAGAGTGCATGTGATCAGCACATGGCCAATCAGCAGTGTCCAGACAAAGGTCAGCGGTCCTGCATCCTTCTAGAGCAGAATGAAATCTCCACCTACAAACTATAACATGTGCTCAATTGGACACTGATAGAAGTCACAAGACTGCTCTAACTGCTGATGAGAAAATGTATTTAGCAGTTTGTATTTACTAAAATAATAGCATTTCCATGTTGTGTGTACTGTGTGAGACCAGATATAGTGAATGCAGGGTCCTGGGTTTAGTAACTCTTTAAGCCCTCATGCTCACTGGACATTTTGATAACACTGGTAACATTAGCTGTGCAAAGTCTTGTTAAAAACATGAGTTTTGCAGCTTTTTTTTAGCATTTTTGCATTAGCGTTTAGCTGCGTTTTGACGTGTTTAGAGGTGTTTTCCCGCGTTTGCTTTTTTTTAGCGTTTTTACCCCCAAAATTTTTGGGGGGTTTTAAAAAAAAGTCCAGAAACGCCGGTTTGCAGAGTTTTACTGCATTTTGCCACGTTAGAATGTTTTTACAGCTAAAAAACTCCTCCAGAAACCCACTAGTTCTGGGTTTTTTTTGCCAGCCAAAAAACGTTGCTTACAGTCTATGTGTGCATGGACTCATAGGATAACATGCCGGGGAGTTTACTGGCTGTAAGAAAAAAATGTCAAAAGCCAAAAACAGCAGCTGTAAAACCATCAAGTGTGCATGACGACAAAATGCTTGAAACACTACTCATCTGACCATGTTTCATGTCATGTCCATATTTTCACAGCCCCCCACCCTCAACCACACTGGTAGTTGCTATATGTCATTGAACTTGTAGCCTATTGATACTTCCTCCAGCTCTGTAGCTGAAGGTCCATACCTCCATACAGATCTGAGCTGGAGGAGGATTCTGCATGATCCCAAGCACTGCACCCTGCAATCAACTGACTGCGGTTGAAATACCTTGCCAACTCAAATGCAAAAAATAATAACATATGCATGATGTATTCTTTTTGCAATATGGCTGTTATTATTTTTTGCAAAAGGTGGTGCTTTGCATACACTACCAATACTTGTCCAGTGCTCTCTGACATCCAGGGCTGGAAGGACCACACCGGAGGGATTTGAAAGACGTTTCCCAAAGCACTTCTATGCTCAGCATCAAGATTTACATTATATTCAGTGGTACCTGCTCACACCTGAGCACCTTTCCACCTGAAACTTGTTGCTCAAAAAAGAACATGAGCTTCCTTGAGGTAGAGTTGTGCATTTCTGGCCCATATAAACTTCAATAGGAGTGCTGGAAAAGGTGCATAATACACGTTTTTCATTCGATTTCTTGCCCTCCTAGTAATTGCTCATCATTTACTAAAACAAAAACACTTAAATCTGAATACACCCAAAAAATGAGTTTACAAAAGTGCAAAGCAAGCTTCAGTATCACCTGAAAGTACTCATGATCAAGTGTGAATGGGGGGCTTAGAAAGTATCCAACACCACAAGCAGTGAGCAAAGAATGTTCTTCACAGTACAGTTGTAATGCAGGTGACAGTTTTTCTGTTTGAAATGCTCTGGCCCTCATTCTCCCGAAGGATATCCCATGAGTGACTCCCCCGACTCTGTTAAAAAAAGTTAAAGCCACTTGATGCAGCACTTCAAATGCAAAAGCTGGATACAAATGAAAGTAAAATAGCCATCTGATCTTGTACAGATAATGGCTGATGTAAAATATGGTCCAATAATACTGGACACTGATGGTCTGAATCATTCACTGGCTTCTTATATTTCTCAGCAACTCAAGCAATGATATCTCATTGAAGAAGGTCTTAGTCCAGTTTATTATTGAGACTTTTGATCCCCCTTCTGCACACCCTTATATGCTGAATATGGCAGAAGCAGGTGGGCTGACCATGGAAATAAATCCTGCACCTGAACCACCAGAGATGTATAGGATGGAAGTGGGTGAGCCAACCCACAAAAGCTACCCAAAATCAATTTTTCGATTTATTAGTAAAAAAACACAAAGACAAAAGGCAAAAAAGATGGATACAACTACAACACATTTTTTGTTACTGAAAACATAAAATGTTCAAGTTGGCCTTGTATTGTATTCACATTGAAAAAAAAAAATATCTGTAAATAATATACTATTTCAGGGCTTAATTTTCATCCTTGGTATTTCTGTAGTTCAGGAGGCAGGCTCTGTGAAATGTGTGACACAACAGTGCCTACTCACAGGGTATAGTGACTCAAGGAAGTAAATGTGTGGGGATCTTCACAAAGTAAAGCCTGGTACACACGGTAAGTTTTTTTTGTACAACCCAGCGAACTCAGCAAAATAACTACTAAGGAAGTCACGAGACAGCGACAATATGTGTAAGCGGAGCCAGAGCGCTGAGAGAACCTAAACTGAAAGTGACGGGGAGCCGTGGCCCCTCTTTACTTACTAATGCCTGTGGATTATCTATTTATGTGAGTGCATTTTTATTTCAATAAACACATTTTACCCTACATACTACACTATGGGGATACCATTTCTTTATATGTGAGCATACCGTAGGACAGGGAATGCATCTTTTAAAGGGCCAGTCACCAGAAATAAATTTACCACTGAGTGACCTTTGAATGGAGAACTACATTTGAGTGGAATCTAGAAGGAGAGGAGATGATGAGAGGACCCGCATTAAAGTCAAAAAGTGGAGGTGAGTGCAATATTTGAAAGGTGGTGGATACATGGTGTGGTTGTTCACTACTTAGGAGGTGGTGTATGATGATCACGGAAGAAAATTAAGTGGCACATTTTATGAAGGAAGATATATATTAAGCACACTATATGGACTGAGGGCATTATATGTCTTGTAGTCTCTTTTTTGAAGAAATCATTTGTTGAATTGATTAAAATGAGGTCATTGTTTATTTGATGATGAGTTTCGGTGTATGGATCACATGACCACATGGAGGCGCACCATTTATATTTTTTGGTATATTAAAAAAAAACCTGAGGATATTGCAAGGAGGTCTCTGTACTAACCATGCGATGTTAGTACAGAGATCTCCCTGCTGGGAGCTATTGTGTTCTGATAGGGGGACCGACCCATGCCAGAACACACCAGTCAGCGCTCACAGCCATTGGCTGAGAGTGCTGATTGGCTGCTGGTTTTCTAGCAAGTTCGTTTGACAGAACCCAGCCAAGAGATCGGCTTCTGTCCAGCAAGGACCTGTACACACAGCCCAAATGTCAGCCAGTATCTACTGTATCTGCTGATTTTGTCCGATTTTCAGCCTTTGTGTATGGGGCTTAAAGTTGTTCTAAAGACTCAAGGATTTTTACCTTCATACATTCTATGCATTAAGGTAAGAAACCTTCTGTGTGCAGCAGCCCTCCCAGTACTTACCTGAGCCCTATCGTGATCCAGCAATGCTCTCCGGGGACTCTCCATCCACATTGGCTGAGACAACATTGGGAGCCATTGGTTCCCACTGCTATCAATCACAGCCAGTGAGGCAATGAGGACAGAGAAGGGGGCAGGGCTGAGCCACGGCTCTGTGTGTGAATTAACACGCAGAGCAGCAGCTCAGGAGCATGCCTGCTGGGTGCCTCCATAGCAAGCTGCTTGCAGTAGGGGCAGTTGGCAGGAGGGAGGGTCCAGGAGCGGGGGACCCGAGAAGAGGAGGATTGGGGCTGCTCTGTGCAAAACTATTGCACAGAGCAGGTAAGTATGACATGTTTGTTATTTAAAAAAAAACTTGTCTTTAATATCGCTTTAAGTTTACAAATGTCATGATTGTTTGGAGTAATAGGAGTAGGCTAGAAATATTGAAATACAACGTGGAAATAAATATAGGATTTTAAATCTTTACTAGCGATACGTTTTATTGTCAGGAGGAAGGCAGAGGAGTACCAGTACATTCTGGTGCTTTATATAGCGCCAACAGTTTGCTCAGCGCTTTACAATATAAAGGGAGACAATACAGCAACAATACAGTTCAATACAAGAGGGTTAGGAGGGCCCTGCTCCTCGGAGCTTACAATCTAAGAGGTTTATAAGAAGGTTAACTAAGGGTTCTGCTGCTTTTCACAGACAACTGCCTCCTGATTGGTCTTGGGGTACATTTATCCACCACCACCAACCAAATTTTAGCTTTCAGTAGCTAAAATCAGAGCTAATTCCTAATTGGTTGTTTTGTGTACCTTCACACAGCACATAGTATTGTAATATAAAGACCTTTGTATCTTATGGGATCGTAATTCTTTATGAGGGTAGTTCCGAACAAAAGCTACAGCTAGCAGTTGGATTCCAATAAAATAGTAACAGTCGACCCGAGAAACCTGTGCGTGTGTCACGTAGATAAAAGTCCACGTCTCCCTTTTAATTATAATTAATGTAATGTGTTCGTAGGTTTACTGAAGCAGATGTTAATGAGACTTCCCTTCCAATCCATCACACAGTGGAATTCAGCGACAATACAGTATATAATCTCACTGGTGCACAGCTTATGAAGGTTGCATTAGCCTGGGAAAATGCAAACTACGAGAAGCAGCTCTCACTGTCTATCCCATAGATGTCTTAGTTCTCATTATGTTCATTTTATAATAGTTGCCAGTACCTCTTTAAACTTTTCACAGTATATCAAAGGTGCAGGCATTTTATAAAGTGTTTTTTTTTAACCAGAAGCTTGTTCATTTCTCAGAAAGTAAAAGAACACAGACTTGGCTTCACACACTGGTCTGGCAATAGGGCAGCTGCATGAACTGACTCCAGTGCTGTGAAAACACACAAGAACAGGGTGAGAGGTTAATATGGTGCTCTTAGGTTGCCTGCTGCCCAAACGCTCAGTACCATTCTGCTTAAAGCAAAAGTTCACCTTTTGAAAAAAAATAATGAATGCACATTTTTTTCAAGGGTAACAAATGTGCATTTTTTATTTTGTCCAAAGGAGCCTGGAAAGCATTGAACCAGCAATCAGTAGATCACTGATGCCATGCAGGTCTCCTGCAGACCTGTCAGAATATCTGCTAGCCGTACGGGATGGTACGTGGTAGTTCGTTGATAACCACAAGCCCACAGCTGCTAAGGCTGTCAGGACTTACAGTTCATTCATTCACAGAATTCCATGAATGAATGACGCGGCCCTGTGGGCGGAGCCCCACATGGCCACATTGTTTTCAAGTCTGACAGATAGTACGGGGAAACATCTCCCAGTATTATCTGTCGGGGGGGGGGGGGGCAGGCGCGGATGCAGCTATGAGAACATGTTACATGTTCCGTCCTAAGAACGGGTGAAACATGGAAATGGAACATGTTCCCAAAGGTGAGCTTATCCTATAAACTTTCAACATTCAGCAAATGTTCTGGCTTGTTATGAAGGAAGGCTTTTGTCCTAGTGCAGTGATGGCAAACCTTTTGGGGACCCAAACTGCAACCAAAACCCACTTATTTATCACAAAGTGCCAACACTGCAATTAAACCTGAATACTGAGGTTATAGTTTAGAAAAAACAACCCATACACCAGCACAAGGGGAAAAGTCCCACTGACCACCAACACGAGGGAGCAAAGTTCCACTGACCACCAGCACAAGGGGGCATAGTTCCACTGACCACCAGCACAAGGGGGCATAGTCCCACTGACCGCCAGCACAAGGGGGCATAGTCCCACTGACCGCCAGCACAAGGGGGCAAAGTCCCTCTGACTGCCAGCACAAGGGGGCAAAGTCCCTCTGACCACCAGCACAAGGGGGCAAAGTCCCACTGACCGCCAGCACAAGGGGGCAAAGTCCCTCTGACCACCAGCACAAGGGGTCAAAGTCCCACTGACCGCCAGCACAAGGGGGCAAAGTCCCACTGACCGCCAGCACAAGGGGGCAAAGTTCCACTAATCGCCAGCAAAAGGGGGCAAAGTTCCACTAATCGCCAGCAAAAGGGGGCAAAGTTCCACTGACCACCAGCACAAGGGGGCAAAAATAATAATTAATAAAAATGAATGTATTAAAACTCACAGCCAGTCCAATATATATATACCCTGGGCAGCGCACAGACCGGCCATGTGAAAGTTTGAACAAGTTGCAGCTAATGAGTTGCGGCTCGTGACATCATCACCTGGTGCCGCTACTCTTTTCTGAGCATGCGTATGGCACCTATGTGTGCTGTTATCTAATGCTAGACTGCTGGGGCGATGCTGGGATGACTTGGCTCACGTGAGAGAGCTCCGAGTGACCGCTGTGGTACGCGTGCCATAGGTTCGCCACCACTGTCCTAGTGCATGTACATAGTGGTGCGCTGGTAGGTGCATTAGAGTTCTACCTAAAATGCCACTGCAACGATTTCATGCATAGCAGGTAAAAATGCACATTAACACTACACATGGGTCTAATTCTGGCCTACAAGTTACTTGGGACAGCATACCCTTCAGTAGTAACACACAGCCCAACATGCTTTTGAAGTCAGGTCATAGAGGCATTGACTACTAAACAAATATGAACACTTTTAGGTGCAGTCTGTTTCTTGGGGACATACATGCATTAGTGTCTATGCCAGTTTTTGTCAACTTAACACCCCGGTCGCCCTTGGGGCGACTTGGCATGCAATTTGCAAATCATATGCCAAGTCGCACCCTATTGTCCACAATTACTGCGGTCAAATCGGTGCGATTCCGATGCACTACTTTTCGTGCTATTTGCATAGACATCTGTGTCAGATGTCTTGCAAATTGCACCTGAAATCATCATGTCCCCTGACTTTGAAATTGTGCGACTTACAGTGAAGTCGGGCTTGATGTGACCGGGGTGTAAGAGCTAAAGGGGGCCTCAGCTGTGATTGCTAACATCACCCAAGGGCCACACATAATGTTCAGTATATGTAATGCGTGAGGGGACTGCCTGAAACTGCAGACCTAAGGCCTAGCTCGCATCTAAGCGTTTTTTTTGTGTGTTTTGTAGAAGTACACTACAGTCCATTTAACATGGCTTCCTATGGATCTAGTTTACATCTGTGTGTTTTGAGCCAGTGTGTTTCTTGGAAAGGGTCAAGGACTTTTTCCCGCAGCAGATTGCATTTTGTATGTAATAGACTTCAATGGACCTGTACCAAAAAAGTGTTGCGTTTTTAATGCGTTTTGCATTTCTATACTCTCTGGCATTACACTCTCTGGCACTCAAGTAGCATCAAAGTCGCATCAAAGTAGTGCAAGAACCTATATGTGTCCAAAGTCACATTTTTTTGGGCTAATAGGAAAGTATGACAGTTCTGTTCGTGAAGTGCGACTTTGATGCCACTTCTTTGCCACAGAATATAAAGTCACATCAAAATTGCACTACATAGACAGAACTGTCATACTTTCCATTTAGCCCAAAAAAAAGTAAAACGCATCAAAAATGCACTGCAAAACGCATTGGAAAAACACATCAACTGCAACCTGCATATATGTGAACCTAGCCTAATAGAGGAAATGAGGTTCAAAGAGTGTGGAAATGCTGCATTTGTGGTTGGGGATATACCGAAGAAGATAATAATGACTTTGGGAACATGTTACATGATGCTAGTGGAGATCAATGCTATTACCCTAATCAGTGTTTCCACTACAAACTGCGGCGTTCCAAAGGCTGCACATCATATACCAAGGAGACGCATGCGAGCCCCAGGCTGCAGGTTTGGACACCAGTGGTCTATGCCAGTGTTTCTCAACCTTCTTTCAGCCAAGGCACCCTTTCAAATCTCAAGGCACCCTTTCAATTTCTGCACAAACTTCAGGTACCCATTACAAAATGTAAAAAACTAAACTAATAGTTTTACAAAATGCAGCAACACCTGCACATGTAGTACACCCAACGTTAGATGTGATATATTTTTTCAAAGCAAATACACTTTTGCACACTGGTACTGACTAGTATTCCATTGTTTCTCTTCCCCCTCAGTTTCTCTCCCTCATTCAGCTAATGTAACTCCAGTGCTGATGGAGAGGGGTAGACAAGGGGCTGTGCTGGTGCCCCATGTCCTTCTTGTCCACTGATGACATCAATGGTTGTTATGTTGCCAGTGGCTAGAAAGTTGTATTGGTGTACAAGGAAAACCTGTGGCTTTGTGTAACTACAAGGCAGGCTTGTATGCAATTTTCTGGGCAATATTTAGGCATTTTGTCAAGGCACCCCTGATGAAACCTGAAGGCACCCTGGTAGAAAAAGGCTGGTCTATGCAACTGGTTAAAGAGACATTACAGCATATTTATTTTATTTCAGGTACTTATACAGCGCCATCAATGTATGCAGCGCTTTACATATATATATTGTACATCAGTCCCTAATAACAATCTAAGGTCCCTAAATCACATTCATACATACACATACTAGGGCCAATTTAGACAGGATCCAATTAACCTACCAGCATGTCTTTGGAGTGTGGGAGGAAACTGAGTACCCAGAGGAAAACCAAGCAGGCACAGGGAGAACATGCAAACTCCAGGCAGGTGGTGCCGTAGTTGGGATTTGAACCAACAACCCTAGTACTGCCAGGTAGAAGTGCTAACCATTTAGCCACTGTGATAAATAGGACATGAGGGGTAATCTCTCCAATGTGAGCAGAAGTCCCCTCTTTTCCGTTTCAATATTTTTATTAAGAAAGTTTTATTTTAAGAATACAACAAGCTCAAGATACGCCCGCGCAGGGGCAGAGAAGAACAATAACACATAAACGGATACATCCTGCTGACTTGTATTAGCCAAATAACGGAATGTCCAATGACATCAAGGAGGGATGGCAAAAAGCCGAACCAAATAACAGCAGCAGCAATCCATCATATTACCGGAAAAAGAATCAGAAAGAAAAAAAAAGGTTAGAAGGAAGGAAAAACAAAATATAAAAACATAGAGAGAAAAAAAAAAGAATCAGAAAGAAAACATGGAGGAAAGGAAAACTAGAAGAATCACGGATCCAGGGCTAGCACAGGCAACAACTATAAGAGGCCATAACTAGTAGGAGGCAGGGATGGCAAGGAATAACATATCCAAGGTTCCCAAACCTTAAGGAATCTCGGATGAGAATCATGAAGAACGCTAGACATCTGTTCATTGATCAACATAGCATTCATCTGGGTCTTCACCCCCTGGAAGACAACCGAAGGGGTTCTCCAAGCTTGAGCTATAGAACGTTTGGCCAAAATAATTAGGTAGGATGCCAATTTCTGCTGAGACCTAGACAGACCCAAAATTGGGCAATGCAGGAGGGCCACCCTTGCATCCCTACGGACCGTAATATGAAATAGCGTTTGCAGCAAACCAAAAACCCTAGACCAGAAGCCTATCAATCGCGGGCACGAGCACCAAATGTGCAAGACATCCCCACATAGACCACAGTTCCGGAAACATCTATCTCCGCCAGTCAGATTAAAGTGAGCAGTCCGAGCCAGGACCCAGTACCACCGCAGGAGAACTTTGTAGGATGCCTCAAGAGTGACTGTATTGAATGAACATTTCATCACCATCCCCCAGGCCCTGCGCCAATCCTCCGCCGGAATCGAGAAACTCAGATCTTGCTCCTATTGAGAGGCATAAGACAGGGGTGGTGAGGAGGACCTACTGTTAAGAGAGGCAGAAATTACAGAAATGAGACCAGGGGATCCTGGGAAATGCTGACAGATGTGTTTAAAGGGCGTTTTGCGGTAAGCATATGTAGAGGTAAGACGGAGGGATAGGACCCAGTGGCGCAATTGCAAAAACTGATAATATTCCTGTGGCGGGACCCCCCTGGATTCTCAAAGAGACTCCCATAATGGAAACGTACGAGCGCTCAGAAAATCATGTACAATAACAATACCATGGGAGGTCCACCAAGAGAAAGAGGGGGGATGTTCTAGGCCTGGTGGAAATAAAGGATTATGCGTAATCTGCAAAAGAGGTAGAAACAATGATATCAAATTACCCAAATATTTATAGAATCCCAGGATTGCAAACTGTGAAGAATGATAGGGCTCAAATCCAGAGGGCGCAACTTAGGCGGGAGCCAAAGCAATGTAGTTAAGGAAAGCGGAGCACAGTTGGGTAATTCCAAGAGTACCCATAACGGGATATCTGTCGTGGCATGAAGCATAGACAACTGGAGAAGTCCCCTGTTTTGAGCAGAATTCCCTTTACTTCCTATTCCAGAAACATAATAGGACATGAGGGGCAATCTCTCCAATGTGAGCAGAAGTCCCCTCTTTTGAGTAGAATTCCCTTTACTTCCTCTTCCAGAAACACAATAGGACATAAAGGGTAATCTCTTCAATGTAAGCAGAAGTCCCCTCTTTTGAGCAGATTTCCCTTTACTTCCCATTCCAGAAACACAATAGGACATGAAGGGTAATCTCTCCAATGCGAGCAGAAGTCCCTCTTTTGAGATTTCCCTTTACTTCATATTCCAGAAACACAATAGGACATAATGGATAATCTCTCCGATGTGAGCAGAAGTCCCCTCCTTTGAGTAGAATTCCCTTTACTCCCTATTCCAAAAACACAATAGAACATGAGGGGTAATCTCTCCAATGTGAGCAGAAGTTCCTTCTTTGGAGTAGAATTCCCTTTACTTCCTATTCCAGAAACACAATAAGACATGAGGGATAATCTCTCCAATGTGAGAAGTCCCCTCTTTTGAGATTTCTCTTTACTTCCTGTTCCAGAAACACAATAGGACCTGAGGGGTAATCTCTCCGATGTGAGCAGAAGTCCCCTCCTTTGAGTAGAATTCCCTTTACTCCCTAGTCCAAAAACACAATAGGACATGAGGGGGAAATCTCTCCAATGTGAGCAGAAGTCCCTTCTTTGGAGTAGAATTCCCTTTACTTTCTATTCCAGAAACACAATAAGACATGAGGGATAATCTCTCCAATGTGAGAAATACCCTCTTTTGAGATTTCTCTTTACTTCCTGTTCCAGAAACACAATAGGACATGAGGGGTAATCTCTCCAATGTGAGCAGAAGTCCCTTCTTTGGAGTAGAATTCCCTTTACTTCCTATTCCAGAAACACAATAAGACATGAGGGATAATCTTTCCAATGTGAGAAGTCCCCTCTTTTGAGATTTCTCTTTATTTCCTGTTCCAGAAACACAATAGGACCTGAGGGGTAATCTCTCCAATGAGAGCAGAAGTCCCCTCTTTTGAGTAAGGAGAATTAATATGGTGCTTCTGCTCTGGGAGCCTTCATCTGAGAGATGGCAGCTAATATGCTTCAAGACTGGACTATGCACTGAGCAGCACTTCTAAGAGTGTGAAGCCGACTGTACTGAAAAGAAAATAGAAGAAGAAGGCGCTTCTGCGAGCAGTTTCCATTAAAGTTATTGGAATTAATGCACTTAGAAGCCCCTTCTTCTATTTCCTTCCCTCTTCTGAATAGTTTTCCTTTTACTTCCTGTCCCAGGGACACAACAGGTTGTGAGGGGAAATCTCATCAAAGTGAGGACAAACATACACGACTCAAATCTCGCAAATTCCTGTGACACCACTGGGCTTAAAAAACTTCAACTGAGAAATCAAAGGAGCCAGATGGAAAAAAGTCAGGCAATCGGTGACTGCAACCAACCAGCTGCAGCCACTGTTCAGTTATTCTGGCAGTCATGAGTGCCGGCTGTCATAATACAACAGCCAGGAGCAGAAGTTCAACAATCCATGCTGTTTAGTGTGGATGGTGGAATCTATATATACTTCTCTTGTTCAGCCTGATATGCTGAATGTGAGAAATGTTTATGTGTATGGCTAGCTTTTGGCAGCTGTCACTAGAATGTCATATAGGCATATGCAGAAATAGAAATGTGTTTATGTGAGTACCATTTTATACCTAGAAAACTGCACAACCATTCATGTCTATGGGTGTACCTGGGATGCCCCGGTGGGGGGAACAAGGGGGATTTCTGCTGTATGGACTTGTGCAAGAGCCCTTTCTCAAACCACTTCCTTGCAGGGTTGTACATAATACTGTTGAATGCAGACGTCTTCCTTAGAAGATCGTTGAAGATGAAATATAAGACAGGAGCAGGACCACATCACATGAGACACAGAGCTGATGGTGCAGGAGATATTTGAGTCACCTTTATGCAATACTTCATAAGAGCAACCAACGAGTTTCATTAACTACATGTTGCATATGAAATAAAAATGAAATAAAGAAATATAACGAAACCAGTGCTCAATCCCCTAATGACGTCACTCAGAAATTCCTTTGGTAAAGAAGTCTGTCATCCAAAGTTAGTATATGAAGCTATGAGACAAGGTCAAGTAACACGCAGCATGGAGGAAAAGCTTTCTCAGAGGCTCTTAGACAAAACACAGACATTCCAGCCAGGAGGTAAAACCTGGATTATTTGTTTTCTGCTATGGTGCAACTACCTCATGGGAGAAAATATTAATGCTTATGCTGAAAAGCCAAAAATAACTATAACTATACTTCGCACCTAAAGCTAAATGATGCTTGTGTTCCTGTTTCTATGTGTTGCCATGCTAACATAATTATTATATCTACACACCTCCTAATTATTTCCATTTTAGAATGATAACTGTATGTTTGTAAACCTGGAAGGTACTGGATCAACCAAAAATGGGCTTAAAGTAAACATGACATTTGACACTCCCCTCCCCCAATTCTTTGGCATCCAAGGGTGACTTCCGTAAATTTACAAGTCTGCACAAATAAATTCCTGACATGTCGCAATATACAGCCACAGTTAAGGGTTTGTTTTTTTTTGTGTGCCTTTTTTGCATTACAAACCAGTCAATACCCTTCTGTCAATTTAGTTTGCCTACACTGAGATGATGTCATCAGCCTGCCTCAGGCAGGAGGAAACATTTCCAGCCTCCTATTCCCCAGTGATCAGACTGCGACCTTGTAACTAGAGTAGGTTGAAGTAGGGGGCAGATCTGTGTTAGATATTTGTGAGCACTGCCAAGACCTGCACAGACATTAAGATTTAAAGTGTTACTAAACCCACAACAGTAAAATCAGTCTGTATATGCAGTAAAGCATGCTTGTTATAGTCACTGTGGAACCTAAGAGGTTAATCCTCTATACTGTGTAAAAAGGCTGTTTGATCCTGTCTTCTCAGATCCTCCCCTTTCTTCTACAGTCCCCAATCCATCTGCTGATAGTACAGAGCCTTAGGAGGAATTTTTTTTTGGGGGGGGGGAGGGTGCATGTGATCATCACAGGGACAATCAGCACTGTCCAGATGGAGGATCAGGGGTCATGCAGCCTCATAGAACAGTCAGAGGAGAATTAAAACTTCTCCTACAAGCTTTAAACAGTGCTCGGCCGGACACTGATAGAAGTCACAAGACCGCTACATACTGCTGATGAGAAAAGGTATTTAGCAGTTTATATTTACTGAAATAATTGCATTTCCATGTTCTCTGTACTGTGGGAGACCAGACATAGTGAATGCAGGGTCCTGGGTTTAGTAACAGTTTAAGTGACAGTGTCATCTCATTTTAGTCAAGGAAGTAAATAGTGAAACTGGATGATGCTGTTCTGTCCTTCTAGAAAGAAGGGCAGATGAATGCATTCTCACAAAGAGTAATATGATCTCTTAGAAGTACCAGATATCAGTATGCACAATACTTAAAATGTATGTTAGGGCAAAAATAAAAAAAGGAGTATATCTGTGCGATACATGCTTGTTTCCCTGTGTTTTATCCATTTATAGATCCTGCAAATACAGAATAATACCTGTTGGTTTGCCAGAAATCCCCTCACCCTGTCAGAAAATTAGTCAGGAGCTATACAAACTGAAGCTGCTGACTTTTAAAAAACAGCCACTTACCTGTCACTCGGTCCTGCGGTCTGTCCCCCGCAGCCCATTTCACTGGCCGTCCTGTATTCCAGCAGGCCGGCATCTTCAGTGTGGGCACCGGGCTGTGATAGCTTGCGGCTGCACATGGGCGAGTAGTGCTGCACTTCATGAATGGTCCTGTAGTCTTCTGGGACCTGCCACTTAGGCGATCGGACCAGAAGTGGGTGCAGGTACCTGTCAAATTCGGGTACCCGCTCCCCCCCCCCGCCACCCCAAAAGTTGCCACTCCTTAATGGGGAGCAGGGGAGCAGTCCTTAAAGCGGAACTTCCCCTTTTGGGTGGAGCTCCGCTTTAAGTTCTGTTGGAGCTGACGGCACACAGCATTTTTGTGGAATGAGCGGTATCAACCCTGCCTTGTTGTCTTTTGCTACACTACTTAACCACTAGCCTACAGGGCACTTATACCCCCTTCCTGCCCAGGCCAATTTCCAGCTTTCAGCGTTGTTGCACTTTGAATGAAAATTGCGCGGTCCTGCAACACTGTAACCATATGACATTTTTATCATTTTTTGTGATAGCTAGAGCTTTATTTTGGTGGTATTTAATCACCTCTGGGTTTTTTTTTCTTAAACAAACCAAAAACCACTGAAAATTTAAAAAAAAACACATTTTTTTCTTAGTTTTTGTTATAAAATTTTGCAAATAAGTGATTTTTCTCCTTCACTGATGTGCGCTAATGAGGCTGCAGTGATGGGCACTGATAGGCTGCACTGATGGACACTGATAGGAGGCGCTGACAGATGGCACTGATGGGTATTGACAGGCATCACTGATGGGCACTGAAAGGCAGCACTCATATATGGCACTGATAGGTGGCACTGATAGGTGGCACTGACTGGCACTGTTAGGCGGCACTGATAGGCAGCACTGACAGGCATTGATTGGCACTGATAGGCGGCACTGACTGGCACTGATAGGTGGCACTTGGCAGCACTGATAGTTGTCACTGACTGGCATTGATAGGTGGCACTGACTGGCACTGATGGGTGACACTGAAATGCAGCTCAGATGGGCACTGATATGTGGCATTGATGTGGCACTAATGGGCACTGGCAGGTGGCATGGATGAGCACTGAGAGCTGGCACTGATGGACACTGACAGGTGGCACTGCTGGGGCTACACAGATCATCAGGGCACACTGATCATCAGTGCTCTGATCTGTGTACATGTCCCCTCTGAGGAATGCCGATTACCGGCTCTCCTCACGAGCTGTCAGCGTGACAGCACGTGGGGAGAGAAATGCCGATAGCCGGCATTTCCCTGTTTACATGTGATCAGCTGTGATTGGACACAACTGATCACATGACTGAGCCGACATCTTCGGCTCTTTCCATGGATCGGTGATCTGCTGTGTACGAGGGACTGCACCACTGATCGCCGCACTGCGTGCTCTGGGAGCTGCGCATGCGCGGTTAGAATGGGAGGACATCATTTGACATCCTCCCAGAACGAGAGAACCACCTTGCGTCCGTCATATTTCTATATGGCGGGCGGGAGGTGGTTAAAACCCCTCACTCTCAGATCTTTACAACACAGGCACTAATTATTCATGTACTTACACTAGATGCATTAAAAAATAGTTACAGATTTATTTAATGACTACACAACTGAATGAAAGATAGATGGATCATAGGAGTTCTCTTCTTCCTCCACGTATTTTCTTCATATTTGGGGAGGATTCTGGAAAAGGTTTCAGATGTTGTTAAGTGTTGGCTCCTGTTGCAAACAAACCTCATTATAAACAGGGGGAAGATCCCATCATTCTGCTATGATAGTGAAACAGAAACTGATACAGCTGGCATTAGTTCTTGGGAAAATAGCACATAACAGTGGTACTACCATTTTGCTCATTAAAGTCTATTCTGATTTGAAAATGTTCCTTGGCAGAGGGGTTACACCCGCAGTGCAAGGGTTAACTGTTAATTTATTCTAGGGGGGAGTAAAAGCACTTTAACCTACCTGATCTTCTGCTCCCCAGCAGACAGCGCTCCCCTTGCTCCAGTGCAGTGGTTCTTAACCTGGGTTCGATCGAACCCCAGGGGTTCGGTGAGTCAGTCTCGCGGGTTCGGCGGAGGTGAAGACCCACACCTGACTCATATGATTCGTGCAGTAAATATTCATTATTATGTTTTTGTTTTTGTGTGAAAATCATGTTTTAATGGTTTTGTTCTTTGTTCTTAACGGTTTTGTTCATTTTGTGCACCTATGTATAAATATATACCTAAATATATACCTATGTTTTGAATTTTAAAAATCATATTTTATTTTTCCAATTAAGAAGGGTTCGGTGAATGCGCATATGAAACTGGTGGGGTTCAGTACCTCCAACAAGGTTAAGAACCACTGCTCCAGTGGAAGACTGTCCCTTGGTGTCATCATGTCTAATACAAGCCTATGGTCCCTGCATCAGTCTCAATGACATCTGGAGCATGGGGGAGATGTTGCAGAACCGGTCTAACAGTGAAGAGGATCAGAAAATTAAGTAAGTAAATCTTCATTTTATGCCACTAGACCTAAATCAGCAGTCAAACTTTGCAGTGCAGGCTTCCACTTCACATTTCTGGTCATATAGCCAAAACAGGAGATGAGAGGAAATCCCTCCAAAGTGAGGGAATCCCAGGTTCTCACTAGACTCAACAGAACTAGTGCCTTCCATTGGAAAATTTCCCTTCTATTCCTGTTCTGGTGACAACCTAAAACTTTTTTCACTTTCACTCTAGGTGATAAAGGTAAATAGGACAAAAAGAGAAGGTAAAGTAATGGAGTCATGGTGACCAATCATAGTGATCACACTTGTAAACAAAGACTGTATGTTGCAGCCAGCACTAATTAGCTGTGAGGGGAAACAAAGTTTTCCCCCAGAGATTGGCAGCACAGTGTCACCAGAGGAGCCAAACAGTGTCCTTGATCACTAGCCCTCCCAGTACAGTGACACTGTAGTAACACTATACTGGGGTGGCTAGTGATCAAGGACACTGGCTGGCTACTCTGATGAACTGCACTGAATGCCAGTGCAGCTAGTCAGTGTCCCTGATCACTAGCCAAACTAGTACAGTGTCACCATATCGGTGTAGCCCACCACGATATCCCTAATTACCACCACACTAGTCACAATGAAATCAGTCCATTGCAGCCAGCAACAGTGTTTCTGATCGCTGACACGCTAGACCAGTGCCACCAGTAACAGTGTTTCTGATAGCTGCCATACCTGTCCCAGTGTCACCAGACCAGTGTAAGCCAGCAACAGTGTTTCTAATCAATGCCACAACTTTGCCAGTGTCACCAGACCAGTGTAAGCTGGCAACAGTGTTCCTGATCACTGCCATGCCAGTCCCAGTGTCATCAGACCTATACAAGCCAGCAACAGTGTTTCTGAACAGTGCCACATCTGCAGAGAGTCACGAAAACAGGGTAAGCCAGCAACAGTATACCAGATTGCTGCCACGCCAGTTCCAGTGTTGTCAGACAAGTGCAGCTATCAGATTGCTGCCACACCAATCTCAGTACACCAGGACCTCCAAAATGGGATAGGTAGTTAGGAAATTAGATGTGTAATGTATGCCCCTGTGATGGAGGTGTAGGTGGGACAGAACACATGCGAAGAGAAGTGGGAAACACAAGGCTATTTAGTGATCTGGAGGGCACATGATAAGTATAGCAAGGTTCTGGCAAAACAAAAGTTAAATCCGTACCACACGGTGGGGCACACGACAAGGATCACTGAGTTCTGGTAGGCAACAAGGGGGTTAGTCCGTAGCACCGTCTGGGCCCACAACAGGGAGGCAAGAATTAAGTCCAGGTTGGCACACAGCAGGGAGGCAGAGCTCTGGTGGGCAAGGATTAAGTCCGGGTTGGCACACAGCAGAAGGCAGGCTCTGGCAGGCAATGGGTTAAGTCTGGGAGGCACACAGCAGAAGGCAGGCAATGGGTTAAGTCCTGGAGGCACACAGCAGAAGGCAGGCTCTGGCAGGCAATGGGTTAAGTCTGGGAGGCACACAGCAGAAGGAAGGCTCTGGCAGGCAATGGGTTAAGTCCTGGAGGCACACAGCAGAAGGCAGGCTCTGGCAGGCAATGGGTTAAGTCTGGGAGGCACACAGCAGAAGGAAGGCTCTGGTAGGCAATAGGTTAAGTCCGGCTTGGCTGTAGGGTCACACAGCACAAGACCTATCACAGCATACTAGGTTGTGAGCAGGGGAGAATCTGTGTACCCGAGTCCTGCTCCGGTATTTATCTCTGGAGCAGGACGCTCCCCTGTTGACAGGCAATGGCCACCCTGGTGTTGGGTTGCCGTGGAGACAAGCCCCGCCCCCTCACTTCGGCCACGTACAGGGAGCGCGGCCTTTGTCTCCGGTGGGTGCAGAGTGTGGGAACATCGGGGCTGCACTGTGCCCAGCGAGACAAGGGGAGGGGGGCTTATGGTGGCATCCAGGTGGCTCGCATGTGGGGAATCCGCATGCAGGCACAGTGGAGAGACAGGCACTTGGCTGAGGGGAAGGTGTGGGGTCTGCAGCAGAAGGCAGCTCCCTGGCGCCTAGCACACCATTTATGTGGGCTACGTGCGGGCACAGGGGCATGTAATAGGGAAGGGGAGGTGCAGGCATCCAAGGGGGGGGGGGAGAGAAGGAGCAAGGGGTCACTGTGACAGCCCCTTGCAAACCTGAAGGTGCTCTTTGGATTTTAGGCCTCCTATGCGGCTAGGCTTCAAAAAGTCTCACATACATGGTATCTTTACAGGAGGAGGAGTAAGAAAAAATACTTTTTTTAATTTATTTTCCAAACATTTGTGTCAAAAAATGTGATCTTCAAAAGACCCAACATGCCTATAATTATATATCTTGGAGGGACTCCTACTGCAAAACAAAATATGTTGGGAGGGTCTACTTTGTGAAATGTGGTAATTTTTCTCCTGTCTTGGCACATGCCTCAACCTCAAGATGTGTGATAGGTAGTCAGGCAGTCTGTCTCAAAAAGAGACACAATTCATTTGGGTACAGTGTTGCATGACCAAGTAATTTTTGGTCAAAGTATCACATTGCTGAAAACTTAAACATGACCTGGATAGGAAAGGGGTTTAAGATACTGTTCTTTGAATTATTATTATACAGTAGTTATATAGCACCAGAAAGGTTTGCTCAGCGCTGTATATTATAGTGGGGGACAGAACATGAGACAATACAGTAACAAGACAATACACGAGGGGTTCGAGGGCCCTGCTCTTTCGAGCTTACAATCTAGGAGGGAGGGGAAAGTGGTACAGGAGGAAGTGGCTGTGGGGGATGGAGTGGTAGGAGGAGTGGAGGAGATTGGCTGTTAGCTGAGGGTGGGGTAGGCTTCCCTGAAGAGATGGGTTTTCAGGGTGCACCTAAGGAGGGTAGGTGACAGTCTGATGGATTGGGGTAGTGAGTTCCAGAGGATAGGGGAAGTCCTGGAGAAGTCCTGCACTCGGGCATGGGAGGTGGAGACCAGGTTTGAATAGTTGAAGATGTATTTCTGTAGAAATGTGGCCTCAGTAATATTACCAGTGAGGAAACCATTACAGCTGTCTTACCATCTACAAATATCAGCTATGAAGAATCACACAGAATTACACAGATGCAACATGACAATGAAAAATGTATCGATTTGTATATAAGAATATAATGCTCTGTTAGTGTAAGATAAGGGCAACTGTTATGCCTACAAAAAAAGAGCAAACACCAGGAGCCTTTCTTTTTTCCTCTTCACATGACATAATTATTCCCAGATGTAGCTGTACTTATGCCAGAGTTTTGGGCCATTCGTATTTCAACAAGGAGAGCACTATCTGACTTCCCTCCAGTCTCCTAGGAGAGCAGACTTCTGTCTAAGGCCAGTGTTTTGACTATGACGGGATTCCTAATGGGTGATGGAGCCAAAATATAGTCATTTTACCCTCACCCAGTCTATTCCCCTGCTATCCAGATGCAGGACTCAAATTCTGTTTAACTGTTGCACTTCCTGAGAGGAACTATTTGTGGTATGTGTACAAATTAGTAGATATAAAATAAAGACATAGCATAATTGAAATGTAATTATGAAACAAAAATATGAAACATTTTTAATTGCTCTTTAAAATATGTAGAACAAGGTAAGAAGTACAGTGCAAACATTTATGAAAAGAAGACTAAATAAACATATTGTCAGCTAATTCTAGTGAGCAATATAAAGGGAAGTTAAAGGAAATCTATGCTCACAGCATGCACTTACATCTATAACGTCAGCATTGTAATAACAATACAAACAATAGATATATATGACAATCCGATATCTCCTTTCATGTTGTGAGTGCTGCTTTTCCGCTGTCCATCTCTTTTCACAGTTTTCTGGATTCCCTGCATGCTTTCTGTTTACTTTCAAAGATTAATAGTAGCAGGTAGAAATAATTGAAATACAATGTGGAAATAAATGTATGATTTTAGATTTTGACTGGACCATAAGCATAAAAAAGATCATAAATGATAAAGAAAGCATCACATTTTGCAAGATGACACAATAAAAAGTATCATCTGCATACAGCATTTAAATTGCTTAAAGTGATTGTAATGGACCAAGGTTTTTTACCATCATGCATTCTATGCATGAAGGTAAAAAAAACCTTCTGTGTGCAGCAGTGTCTCCAGCTCCATCATTACTTACCTGAGCTTCATTGAGATCCAGCGATGTCAACAACAGCCTCAGCTTTCCCGGGTCTCTGACTTGTCTTTGGCTGAGACAGCAAGTGGGAGCCATTGGCTCCTGTTGCTGTCAATCACAGCCAGTCAGCCAATGAGGAAGGCGAGTGGGGGCCAAGCCACGGCTCTGTGTGTGAATGGACACACGTAGCAGCGGGTGCCCCTATAGCAGGCTGCTTGCTGTGGGGGCAACCGACAGGACACACACAGAAGGTAAGTATAGACATGTTCGTTATTTACCACCAAAAAAATATGAACTTTTAGAATGGCTTTCAATAGTGAGCTTGTATCTTGTGTTGTCAATTTAGTGTTTACTGGCTTAAATTATTTTTGTAAAAATAATTATAAAGATATGCAGTTAGCAATTAGTGGGAGCTCTCAGTGGCTCAATGCAATTACTATTTCTCTTTCACTTATAGTGATTGTAAAATTAATTTTTTTAAATAACAAAAATATTTATACTTGTCTGCTCTGTGCAATAGAGTGGCCCCAAATAGTCGTTGCTTAGAGCGCTCCTAGCTCCTCCTCTTCTCGATGGTACCCCATAGGAAAACGCTTCCTATGGGGTACCACCTGCATGCTTGCTCCCAAGATCTGCCATCTCTGTCTGCAGAACATAGACATTGGGACTCGGACCTGCCCCTCACTCCCTTGTCACTGGCTTTGATTGACAGCAGTGGGAGCTGTCAATCAGCTCCAGCTGTCTCAGCAAAGTCTGTGGGACGTGGACGTGAGGGGAGAGAAGAGCTGCAGATGTGCATGGCACTGGATAGACTGAGGACGCAGGTAAGTAAAAGAGGGATGAAGGGGCAATTATCACGTCTAAACAATTTTTACCTTAATGCAGGGAATACGTTAAAAAAAAAATGTTTAGACTTATAACCACTCTATAGCTTGAATTAAAACATTTCAAAATGACCCTTGCAGTGGGGGTCACCAGCACTGCAAAGTTTAAATGCTTGTTTTTACCTAGGGTACAATTAAAAAGCACTTTTGCTCACCTTGTCCCTTACTGTCCCCTCTGTCAGTGCTCTACTCTTTCCTTCGGGGCTCTGGGATGTGAATGGGCCCCCAGCATCCTTCCTTTTAATGCAGGATTGCTCGTATTGCATTGTACATGACCACATCAGAGTTTGACTCCAATCACATGATTGGAAAGGTCCCGACTGTAAGTAGCGATCGAGACCTTTTCGGAAGGCACTGGTAAATGTCCCGGGAGAGTGCAGGGCGTGCATTCTCGACACATCTATGTTTTATTTTTTTTAGGTATGCAAATATGTGCCCTCTCGGCGTCAAGGCCAACAGATTAAATAGTATGTAAATTTAATATTTCATATTCCTGATATGTGCCTGTTGTACAATGAAAAAGTATCCTGTTCTCTTTATAGTGCTTCCTTTGCAATCCCTGGTGCTCCTGCCAGTCCCTCTGCTTTCTATTAAAAGCTGAGCACACTAGGCAGGAGAGCAAAGCATGGTCAGTTTTCTAGCTATCATGGGAATTCAGCCTGCTCTCCTCCAATAATTATAATCATATAATGATAATCAGACTTGTCTTGACCCCCTCTCCAGTCTTTTACTGGGAAGATCAGTGTACTCCTGTTTCTCCTTCCACAACTCTTACGCAGCTGAAAACAGAGGGAATGTGATTGCTTATAAAAAAGGGGAAAAAAGTGTTTTTTTTTTTAATCTCTACACACGTGTATTGCCTTTTTTGATTTCTATTTTAAACTAAATGGATTGTTTCACAAGGTGAGGGTTTACATATACCAGTGGTCTCTAAGCTGCAGCCCAGGGGCTAGATTGCTCTTTGCTTCTCTTTATCCGGCCCCTGGGGCACTATTCATCCCACTGATAGGAGACACTATTCTGCCCACTAAAACCAACAATGGGGCATAATTCCTTCCACTGACACCAGCAATGGGGAATAATTTCTTCCCCTAATACCAAAGATGGGACACTGCTTACTCCCATCGATGCCAGAAAAAGATTCTATTCCCACTGGCCACAGTCTGCTTCCCCCCCAAAGTCTGAAGGACAGTAAACTGCCCCTTTCCATAGAAAGTTTGGAGACCCCTGGCATATACTTTAAGGAAGCAATGGAATGAAGAGGGGTAACCTCCAGCATGCTACATTTCACTCCAGCAGACAGGTATGACCATCCCATGCTGGATGATTCTATTGACTGACACTCCACAGTTTTTCATCTAACCACTCATTCTAAAAGAAGTGGGTAAACCATAGCCAATTTGAGTGCACTATCTATAATGTGAAATTTGACTCTGTTCTCTTTACCTCAATTAAAACACATACATACACTTTCTTCCTTTAATTTCTGTAGACGTGATAGGTAACAGACCCATCGGTCATTTTAATAGTAGAAGGTCAGCACTCAGATTGACATCTCAGGATCCCAAGAGGTTTTACAGCAGCTGCAGCTGAAGCTTTTTACGGTTAAGACTGTGCTCCTAATCATGAAAGAGAAAAGCTATTTTATCCGTACCTGTTTTCCATTATCCAATTTTCTGAGATTAGAAAACATTTGCCACACATTTATCATGTTGCTTTGCTGGAAACCATAAAACGTCACTTTCTTTCATTTAAATCCACTATAAGCTGGATTTTAGAAAAGAATGCCAGATAATGTGGAAAGCCTATGGAGACATTTTTTTCTAGCATACTGTAAGATGGCAAAGGCAGATGCAGATTCAAGCAAGTTTCACTAAATTAGATTAATTCATATAATTAATATGGATTGATTGATATACAGCCCTCACAGGGATAGTGTGCCATCAGCAGCTGATTACTATTGAATGGGAATATGACATAATGAGCACAGAATGCAGACTTACTTTGTTATGTGTCAGATCCCTAGAATAGAAAAAATATCATATTGGTCTAAATGAAATGAGGCACAAATTTTTTGATTTATGACTTCCATGCTCTTTTTTAACTGCTCAACCTTTTCAAAGCCAAAACGCCGAAACTGGCCAGAAGCAATTATCTAATGTATGTTATAATAATATATTTAAAGAAAAAAGTGATTTGGATTTTAGTTTATACTCAATAAATCATTGATAGAGGCTTATATAATATTCATATGTTCAGAATAAAAGTAATAAAAAATACCTGAAAGAGTTCTCAAACTCCCCATTTATTATGTACTCATGGATTAACACTGCTACATTATTATTATACGGTATTTATATAGCGCCAACAGTTCGCTCAGAGCTGTACATTACAATGGGAGACAATACCTGAGACAGTACAATAACAATACAGTGCGATACACGAGGGGTTCGAGGGCCCTGCTCCTTGGAGCTTACAATCTAGGAGGGAGGGGATAGTGGTACGGGAGGAAAAGCTGTGGGGGATGGAGTGGTAGGAAGAGTGGAGGAGATCGGCAGTTAGCAGAGGGCGGGGTAGGCTTCCCTGAAGAGATGGGTTTTTTGAGTGTGCGCCTAAAGGAGAGGAGAGTGAGTGATAGTCTGATGGATTGGGGTAGGGAGTTCCAGAGGATGGGTGATGCCCTGGAGAAGTCCTGGAGGCGGGCATGGGATGAGGAGATCAGGGAACTAGAGAGAAGGAGGTCTTGTGAGGAGCGGAGTGTGCGTGCTGGGCGGTACTTGGATATTAGGTCAGTGATGTAGTTTGGGGCAGAATTAATGACAGCTTTGTACGTCAGTGTTAGCAGCTTGAATTTGATCCGTTGGGCAATTGGAAGCCAGTGGAGGGATTGGCAGAGGGGGATGGCAGTTGGTAAGGTGGATGAGTCTGGCCACCGTATTCAGGATCGACTGAAGTGGGGATAGCCTGCGGTGAGGGAGGCCAGAGAGGAGGGAGTTGCAGTAATCGAGTCGTGATATGATGAGGGAGTGGATGAGCTGCTTAGCAGTTTCTGGGGTTAGGAATGGGCGTATTTTGACGATGTTGCGGAGGTGGAGTCTGCATGAGTTTGTTAGCGATTGGACTTGGGGCTGGAAGGATAGATTGGAGTCTGGTATGACACCAAGTACTCTGGCTTGCGGGGTGGGCTTGATGGTGGCATAGTTGGACGTGATGGAGAAGTCAGTGGGGGGGGGGTGCGTGGGCTGGGGGGAAGACTAGAAGCTCGGTTTTTGGAGAGGTTCAGTTTAACTAGTTGCCGACCGCAGATAGCCGAATGACGGCTGCACTGCGGCCGGCCAGTTCTGAGTGGACGTCATATGACGTCCTCCCAGAACGCGCTCTCCTGCGCGCCCCAGGGGGCGCGCACCCGGCGATCTCCGTGATCGCTGTGTCCTACGGACACAGCTGATCACGTGATGTGGTAAAAGGCCAATCACAGCGGCCTTTTACCACGTGATCAGCGGTGTCCAATGACACGCTGATCACAGGGAAATGCAAGTGCCGTTTCTCGGCTGCACTTTCCTCACGTTGTCAGATCGTGAGGAAAGTACTGCCGAGAACCGGCAGTTGTCAGAGCGGGGATCGGCACCGATCATCAGGGCACTGATGATCAGTGCCCTGATGATCGGTGCCCAGCAGTGCCACCCGCAAGTTCCGCCCACCTGTGCCCAGCAGTGCGCCCACTAGCTCTGCCTACCTGTGCCCAGCAGATCACCCACCTGTGCCCAGCAGTGCACCCACCTGTGCCCAGCAGTGCACCCACCTGTGCCACTCTGCAGTGCCACCTACCTTTGCCCAGAAGTGCCACCTACCTGTGCCCAGCAGTGCCACCCACCTGTGCCCACCAATGCCACCCACCTGTGCCCACCCACCAGTGCTGCCCACCAGTGCCACCCACTAGTGCAGCCCAGCAGTGCTGCCAGTCAGTGCCACCAGTCAGTGCCCAGGGGTTGTGCCAGTCAGTGCCGCCGGTCAGTGCCCAGCAGTGATGCCAGTCAGTGCCGTCTATCAGTACCCATCATCAGTGTCACCTATCAGTGCCGCCTATCAGTGCTGCATATTAGTGCCGCCTATCCGTGACACCTCATTAGTGCTGTCTATCAGTGCCGCCTATCCGTGCCACCTCATTAGTACTGCCTATCAGTGCCCTTTAGTGCTGCCTATCAGTGCCCATCAGTGCCGCCTATCAGTGCAAATCAGTGCTGCCTCATCAACGCACATCAGTGAAGGAGAAAAAATACCTGTTTGAAAAATTTTATAAAAGAAACAAAGAAACTTTTTTTTTTTTTCAAATTTTTTGCATTTTTTATTTATAGCGCAAAAAGTAAAGCGCCCAGTGGCGATTAAATACCACCAAAAGAAAGCTCTATTTGTGAGAAAAAAATGATCAAAATTTCATATGGGTACAATGTTGCATGACCGCGCAATTGTCAATCAAAGTGCGGCAGCGCTGAAAGCTGAAAATTGGCCTGGTAAATAAGGGGGTATAAGTGCCTGGTAGGCAAGTGGTTAAGGAAGTGGAGCGACATCCAATCTGACCTGCATGCATTCTTTATTTTTAAGAAAAAAATCAGAATATACATGAGGCCACTACTTTATTTTTCACAAAAACGAATCCTGCTCTCTTGCATCACAGCTTTTTTCCTTTTCAAAATCCCTATTTCCTAATCTCCCCATTTTTTCCTCGTTGAATTTCTTCTTGTTTCTACCATTCAATCAGGACAAAAATCACTGGGAACATGGTGCTTAGAATCCAGGCATTGGAGACATATCGGGGTTTATTTACTATACCTGGAGAGTGCAAAGTCAGGCTCACTTCTGCATAGAAACCAATCAGCTTCCAGGTTTCATTGCCAAAGCTTAATTGAACAAGCTCAGGTTAGAAGCTGATTGGTTTCTATGCAAAAGTGAGCCTGACTTTGCACTCTCCAGGATTAGTAAATAAACCCCATCATGTCTATGTGCTGCGGTCTATTATTTCTGAATAGGGACTGGACAGATATCTTGAACCAGCCAGAGACATAAAATCATCATCCTGCTGAAAATGATTGGATTAGCTGTCTGTTATCTAATGTCTATGGATATACTTTCTCTGTGCTGAGGTTTGCACCTTAGATTGAGCTTGGGTTCACACTAATGTGGTGCGAAATTTGCAGCAGTTTCTGTGCAAATTCCACACTGCATCACAATCGCACCCCGTTCATGCGAACTGCTGCGGGTGTGTATGTTAACAACACCCAGATATTGGTCCGCAAAACGCAATGCGATGTGCAGAATCGGATCGCATTGCGTGTGAATATTTCTAGTGCGGACCAAAAAAAGGGTCCTGCAACTTTTTGGTGCGGATGAGGTGTGATCTGAGCCATACAAAATGTATGGCCCAAATGGCACTGCACAGATTTCGCATGTGATTTGCACAGGAATGAGGTGCGGTTCCTGTGCGAATTACATGTGATATGCCGCACCGCACAAGTGTGAACCCAGGCTTAAGGTCTGTCTGTTTCAAAAACTGTGTGAATGTTGGAGCAGTCAGCAGTAACAGAGTACAGTACTTGTATGGGGCTCTCTGAGAATTAGAAAATACAGAGCCAGCAAAATACTATGGAACAGTTAAATACTTTTCTGCAACAAAAGGCAAAATCATCCCTATTCAGTAAGACTACCCATAGACATTAGACAATGCTCTGACAACACATGCAATTTTAGGTCAAAACGTCATTGTTTTGGAAGGATCTGCCACCAAAACAATTTATCTATAGGTCATTTATATGTATTTTATAATTCTTTATTGATGCATTTCACAAACATTTACAGCAGAAAAAGGCTGAGAAGTTGGATATAACCACTAGGTGCAGTAACAAAAAGTAGTAAATATGAGTGTCATTAACAGGTAAAGATCATAACTTGCCTATAAGACCTGGTCACACCAAGTGCACCTTGGCATGTGATTTACATGCCATACAACTTGCAAAGCGAGGTTGCAGCCTATTGTCTACAATTACAGCGGTCATATAGGTGCGGTCCTGACTTGGTCAGAGCCACACCGATCTAAAGTAGTGCATGCAATACTTTTGGTGCAATTTGCACAGACATCTGTGTTAGATGTCTTGCAAATTGCACCTCAAATCGCATGCCATCCGACTTTGAAATCATGTGACTTAACTGGAAGTCACACAATTTCAAAGTCAGGATCGGTGTGTCCGGGGTGTAAAGGTTTAGAAACATAAGCAATAATTCACACATTACTTGAAAAAGAAAAAATACATACATCTTGTGCAGACATGCATGCATTCTCTATTTTTAAGAGAAAAATCAGAAAATAATACAATGCATGTGAAAAAGAGGTCTATGGGTAACCAAATTATAGAGTACATTTGAGATGAAAGCAGAATGATACTTGACATCTATTGGGCTCTTATCAGTATATACATAGAACAATGCAAAAATAAAGCAGAATAGATCTCTAATATGCAATTGTAATGCAAAACAGTCATCCCCAATGTTTAATTTTTGCAATCAAATAGAGAAAACAAGGAGACATTCTGGAACTATGAGGATGAGGAAGGGGAGCATCTACTAGTGGGGCTAAATATACAGCAAGGATAACAGGGAGCATGCAGCACAGTAGAAAGGAGGGAGATAGTGGGAAGAAGGGACATAATAGATGGGGTTAGCCAAACTCTATCATAGGATGGGGAACAAGCTGGGAGGTCAGGAATACCAGCAAAAAAGGAAGGGGATGAGATGGGAAGAGACTTAAAATGGCAAGATTGAGAGCATGAGTGAAAGAGGTCAGTTAGGTAGTACTAAGGGTAGAGAGAATTTGGGAAAAGTGCAGTGGGGGTACACTGAAGAGAAATTGTATTCCTCCATAAAGGAAAAATCTATACAGTAAAACCAAGTGGTTCACTACCTGGTATTTGTGCCTATGAGGGAGCTAGTCAGGTCACCCATAAGTAGATTATCATCACTGCGACTAAGTCATTTATGTATGGTGCATAGGGAAGAAGAGGTGTTTTGCTACCTGGTGTCTGTACTTATGAAGGAGCTAGTCAGGTATCCCATAAGTTTAATAGCTTCAACGCAACTAAGTCATTTATGTATGGTGGGTAGAGAAGGAGAAGTGTTTCGCTACCTGGTGTCTGTACCTATGAGGGAGCTAGTGAGGTCCTCCATAAGTTTAATAGCTTCAACGGAAGTAAGTCATTGATGTATGGTGGGTAGAGAAGAAGTGTTTCACTATTTGGTATCTGTACCTATGAGGGAGCTAGTGAGGTCCCCCATAAGTTTAATAGCTTCAACGCAACTAAGCCATTGATGTATGGTGGGTAGAGAAGGAGAAGTGTTTCACTACCTGGTGTCTGTACCTATGAGGGAGCTAGTGAGGTCCCCCATAAGTTTAATAGCTTTAGTGCAACTAAGCCATTGATGTATGGTGGGTAGAGAAGGAGAAGTGTTTCACTACTTGGTATCTGTACCTATGAGGGAGCTAGTCAGATCCTCCATAAGTTTAATAATTTCAATGCAACTAAGCCATTGATGTATGGTGGGTAGAGAAGGAGAAGTGTTTCACTACCTGGTGTCTGTACCTATGAGGGAGCTAGTGAGGTCCCCCATAAGTTTAATAGCTTTAGTGCAACTAAGCCATTGATGTATGGTGGGTAGAGAAGGAGAAGTGTTTCACTACTTGGTATCTGTACCTATGAGGGAGCTAGTCAGATCCTCCATAAGTTTAATAATTTCAATGCAACTAAGCCATTGATGTATGGTGGGTAGAGAAGGAGAAGTGTTTCGCTACCTGGTGTATGTACCTATGAGGGAGCTAGTCAGATCCTCCATAAGTTTAATAACTTCAATGCAACTAAGCCATTGATGTATATTGGGTGGGGAAGGTGACTTCGAGAGTGCTAGAATACAGGAGTGTGCTGTATAGTGTGGTAACTTTAGGGACTATTCCGCTGGGCAAAACAAAGATCTTTTTGAAAATCTATTTTTATTTATTGTTGAATGATCATGTAAAACGGAATGCACATTTCCGGTACCCAAAAACAACAGGCTCTGGCACATTATTTTGTATTTAAAATTCTCTTCTGTGTTGGAAATCTGTACTGTTTTTGAAATAAGACAAATGATCAGTTGGCTTAGCAATATGAACTTTCTTATGTCTGTGAGTAGTTATGATGAGGTGTAAAGTGCTAAAATCCTTATCAGCTAATCAGATGTTGGTTTACCTTAGACTGGATGAGTACAGATGTACTGCTGCAGATTACAGTCATTTTTACATTTCCTTACTGATTAAGCCTGCTTATCATGGAAATATTTTTATAATCCTAGTCATATACTGTTAAAATTATAATATAGCTACTGCACAGGGTTATAACAGATGACCTACTTTGCAGCATCAAATGACTGTGTGAACCTAAATCTTTTCTATACAAAACAAATATTGTCGTTAAGCTCACTTTTCATATGTATTTTCCCAAATCTTGCCTTTGTTTAACCAATGACAAAGCAATGCCCCATGACAAATTCAGTTTGATGTATTCAACAGTCAAACAGTAGCCTCTGGCAGGGGGTTGGATCTACATGGCGTGCTGGTGAAGGGTGGCAGAATATGTTTTTGTCTCCCTCTGATTCCCAGCAAGGCTATTACACTGTCATATTTCTATAGCAAACAACAAAAAAACGGTGAGAATCTGCAGTCGCCTCCTCAAAGCAGCCAAGGAGTCATTTCAACATAGACTCAGGAAAAGAACACTAGAAAACCCCAGGAACTCTGCTTTTGGAGTTTCTATGTTAAAAATTACATTGTGTAACGGATATCAACCAAATAGGGGGTACTGTGCTTTCATAACCTTACCTACCCACAGAGATAAGTATAACCATACTTAAAATAGAAGTTCACCCAATAATTGCTCAATACACATTAAGCACATATAACACATGTAACATGATAAACGCATAGCCTCACGTTTAACATCTGTGTGTGCTCCAGTTGTCCAGCAATCAGCACTGGAAAATTGCAGGCTATTTCCAGCGACACCAGGCAACTCAATAGGGTTGATTTACTAAAGGTAACTGTACTATGCACCACAAGGGTAGTTGCTTTATACCCCAGGGGAAGCTCTGAAATGAGGTGAAGCTCTGCTGATTTCTTTCATCCAATCCTGTGTAAGCAAAAATTATGTTTTTTTTATTTTCCTTGCATGTTCCCCTCAGATCTAGAGCAACTGCACTTTCAGGGCCTGTTGTGGGTACACCTAAGCTTCTCTCTGCACAGCCAGGCAACAGGTATTTCTCACATAGACTTGCATCCAAGAGACGGTAAGCAGTCCTTGGGCTTTGTTTTGTTGTTTTATTAGGGCAAATCAACTTGGATAGGAAAATAGGGATTATGGGATGCTCAGTTGGCTTGAAGCAATGAAGGGGGGATAACTTCCTTCCTATGTACAAAGGCAGACCCTGGGCTGTTCTTTTCTTGAAAGCCGGCAGTCATTGTGGATCAGTAGCAACAACTGATCAACTAGCAGCCCTTCAAAATCAGCTTAACTTCTCGTAACTACATTCAGGGATATCTTCTCTCCCTCTGCAAATACTACCTGCTCTCCTGGCTTCTCGAGGGATCTCCCAGGACAAGGATAAAGGACTGAGCCCAGGGCTGTCCTTAGAAAGCTGGCTATGTGTGGCTTTCCCCTTGTAGTTCCCAGAGAGTGCTGCTGTACTCACTCTGTCCTCTTTGCTTCCTGCTGCTCCAGTTCTCAATCCCATTCACACTGCTAAATGTATCCTTCCAAGCCAGCCCAAGCCCAGCCTGGAGTCCGCCCCCCCTAGACCTAGGGCACCCCTCCCAGACACTGACAGTCTCCTCAGCACTCCATGTTCCATCCGACACTCCTGTCAGCCTGACTCTCCCATATTTATGGGCCAGTCCACCACACTACCAGGGCCTCCTAACCTGGGATTGGTCAGACTCCCATAAACATGCATATTAAGTCTCCACCTCTTCCTGCTTACAGACTTCTGGAAGGTTCTATGGTCCTCCAGAGTCAGGAGGAGGCGATAAAGCCACAACTTGTTAAGTCATCCAGCTGACCTGCAATAACCGACCTCAATCACAGACTCACACAGTTACCATACACTGCACTATTCTAGTAGCACACTAGAGGGTGATACACATGGATATATGTGAACCTAGCCTTAAGCATTGTTGCAAAGGGGCCCTAAGCCTTGAATAGATGTACGTGAGCTAAATCACCATATGGTTTCTTACGGATGTGACTTTGTGGTAACTCTCTTGCCCTCCCTTTGCCTTATCTTGCAAAAGCGTTCATATAGAAAAAGAAACTAAAGTATAAATTGGTGTTGAAAACTTCTATGTACTGTATACTTTAAAGATTATGGCAAAAAATCTTTTAATGAATAATGAAAAACAGCCAATAATAGAAGATGCGGCTGTACGTGGTTATGTGCTGGGACTGTGTCAAGCACAAACATGTCCTTCAAACACAGCCTATATATACACTGTATCTACTATCTACACCCTGTTCCAAATTATTATGCAAATTATATTTTTCTCATTTACCTAAATAATTGATGTAATTAACAGTCAGCATAATTTTCATGTTATCAACTATTAAGAGTACAATTCAAATTTTATTGAACAAACCTCCTAATGATAACAGTATTTTTTTTAAACATAAAAAAACTTACAATGCACTGTTCCAAATTATTACACACAGTAAGTTTCAAAACAGTTTATAGGTTGTAAAGAACTGAAAATTGTCATTTGTTGTGTTTGCAGGATATTTACTGAAATCAAAAGCTATTTCAATCAAACGTTTAACAACATTTTAACTTTTTAAACATTTTAACAGGTCACGTTACATTTTAACATAAGACCCCTTATTTGATAGCAGCTTCACAAGTCTTGCATCCATTGAACTTGTGAGTTTTTGGACAGTTTTTGCTTGAATTTGTTTGCAAGATGTCAGAATAGCCTCTCAGAGCTGCTGTTTGGATGTAAACTGCCTCCCACCCTCATAGATCTTTTGCTTGAGGATGCTCCAAAGGTTCTCAATAGGATTGAGGTCAGGGGAGGATGGAGGCCACACCATGACTTTCTCTCCTTTTATCCCCGTAGCAGCCATTTATGCAGCGGTATTCTTTGCAGCATGAGATGGTGCATTGTCATGCATGAAGATGATTTTATTACGGACAGCATAGTTCTTTCTTCTCTACCAGGGAAGAAAGTGGTCAGTCATAAACTCCACATACTTTGCAGAGGTCATCTTTACACCTTCGGGGACCCTAAAGGGGCTAACCAGATTTGTTCCCATGATTCCGGCCCAAAACATGACTCCACCACCGTTTTGCTGACATCGCAGCCTTGTTGGAACAGGGTGGCCGTCCACCAACCATCCACTAGTCCATCCATCTGAACCATCCAGGGTTGCACGGCACTCATCAGTGAACAGGACTGTTTGAAAATTAGTCTCCATGTATTTTTCTGCCCAATGTAGCCATTTCTGCTTGTGAGCATTGGTTAGTGGTGGCTGAATAGAAGGTTTATGCACAGTTGCAAGGATCTGGCAGAAATTTTCCTCAATGTGCCTTTATCTGCACGAACCCGTCTGTGCTCTGAATCAGCCACAAATCTCTTAATAGTGCGATGATCACGCTTAAGTTTTCGTGAAATATCTAATATTTTCATACCTCGTCCAAGGCATTGAACTATTTCACTCTTTTCGGCAGCAGAGAGATCCTTTTTCTTCCCCATATTGCTTGAAAATGGTGCTCTGCTTAACAATGTGGAACACCCTCCTTTAGTAGTTTTTCCTTAAATTGGGCTGACCTGCCAATCTAATTATCACAGGTGTCCGAGATTGTTTTCAGTGATCAAAAGAGCCCTGACATACAATGCCATCCATGAGTTAAACTGAAAAACAAAATATTTAATCTTTGTGACACTTAAATAGAATTTGCATAATAATTTGGAACAGGGTGTATACGCAACCCCTGGCACATAACCATTTCTGGCCGCATCTTCTAATTGCTGTCTAAGGCCTGCTGTACTATGACAATGTTTTTACGGAGGCTCTGTGTGCTGTACGAGCCCCTATACAGCATGATGCATGAGACCTAAGTCTTCTTCAAAAAAATGTATTCTGTACATCAGAGGAAAGTTTCCAAATTACACATTGGAAACTTCTGCTAACTTTACCACTGCTGGATTCCTTGGGTCTGACCTTCCTAGTATCATCCCGCCAAGTCACTCAATTATGGCACATCTATGATCAGCACCATGCGGCAAGTATTACTGTATGTGCAGCTTTTACCTCACACTGAATCTGTATTAAGATTAAAGAAAACATTCATTAATATCTAAAAAGACGTCAGTGTCAAGTTTTTTTCTACACGGACAATGAAAACAAAGGGAAGTTGGCCAAAAGTTTATACAAAAAAATGTATTTTGACATTGGTGTGAGGCCATACTCTCTGGCTTTCTGTTTTATGCACCATAGATATGTCCTACCTTACTGTTATACCTGCAAGCATCCTCTATGTTAAGGGTATTGAATTAAAATTTACAGAGGTCCAGTCACATCACAGTCCCTCTTTACATTACAGCCCCCCTGTACATCATTGTCTTTAGCCTATCCTTCACATCATAGCCCCCTTTACATCACAGTCCCCCCCTCCCCCTTTACATCATTGTCCATAGTCACTCTTTACATCACAGTCCCCACTTCAAATCAATCCAAGCTTAGGATCTGCATATCTTGAATAGCAAAGTTCCTCCTGGCGTAGCATCTCAATGGTATCAATAAAGGTTTGAGATGCTATGCCGGGAGGAACTTTGCTATTCAATATATGCATATCCTAATCATGGATTGATTTGAAGCCTTTATGACCATACCCGAACCCGCGGTTGTATCATTTGGTAAGGGTCCAGTCACATGCACAGTGGTGGATTTTTGGAAGTGTTTAGCTTGTTTGCTTTGCTTCACATTGATTTTGAAGATTCCTTCTCTCTTGTCTGTGAATGCGGCACTGGATCTAAACTTTTTATGGTACTTTTCATTGGACGTTTTGTATTATATTTGCATATGAGATTGCACAGTTTAATATTATTTATCATTTGTTAATTATAAGCACTGCACTTTTATTTACATTTATATCTTAGAGTTTGTATCATCAATCTTGGTGCTAGGTATCACTTGTTACACCTGAGCGCAGAATTATTATACATACAATGTAGTGCAAGGGCCTGCCTGTTTGCATACAAATTGAAAGTGTTTAGGTTTGACCTCCTATTATACGGTTTCGGTAAACCTAAAGGAAAATCGTACAAGCAAATTGTATAATGTATGGCCAACCGTAGGATTAATTAGGAAAAAGACTCTTGCCTGTTATACTGTTATGCTGAGTTTTACCAGTAAAGCCTTTGAACTGTTGTTTTGCCTGGTCTGAAGTCATTCTAAAGGGGTGTATGAAAGTAAGTGACAAAATATACATAGACACCTGAAGCTTGAGTCAGGCATAAAGCACATTGGGGTATGAAGTCATTCTCTGCAAGAGTCAACATTTTTGAGAGGAGGAAGAAGTGATTGTCAAGAGTAACTAGAGGCTAGTAACTAGTACAAGCAGCCTGTCGTGTGGTACCTGTGTAAGGTGAGGCATACTCTGATAGTGAGGGAGACTCTTCTTTGGGCTTCCTTCCCAAGCGGTCCACCTCTCATCGCAACAGCAGCAGATCAGCATAATGGAAATCATCAGTCTAGCCACCAGGTATGGGAAGCAAGAGGAACTAAGTGCACTATGGGATTCGTGCTAGGTGCATGGCGAGACCCCATTCTGTTACTGGGAGTGAGGTAACAAGGGTATGGTGGACGGGTGGAGTTGGCATAGGCTCAGTGTGTCCTTCCTAAATGCAACAATTACAGTCAAGGTGGGCATTGACACAGGACCAGAAGATTAGCTGGAATCTAGCTTATTCACTCAGTCTACATAGTGTTCAGCCCATCCAAGCTGGAGGAATGCTGAAGGTTGAGTTTCCCTGAAAGCAGTCCCCACCTTGTCCCAAGGATCTGATTAACACAACACAGCAAAGGTACCCCCTTTGCAAGGTGAGTAACCCCACCCACAGTGCCTAGCGTATCCCAGAAGAACCCAATAAACCCAACTCCTCGCTCACTTGCTGACTGGACAATAATGGAATGTGCCCTTCCCGCAAGTAAAAATTCTTTCTCCCTGGAGAATATAAGAAGCAAGCAGTACAAAATATTTTAGGTACTTATGCTAGTAGTAATAAAAGGCTCATGCACAAGCCTGCAAAAAAGCTGGAATCAGATCCGTAATGCTTACATTTTTTTCCTGCGGACCTGAACCCTGCTGTATATTATGCTATGGGTCTATGCTACATGCAAATCCATAATCTAAAACTGTGTTCTGCTGTGTAAAAAAAGAAACAGAAAAACACGCATCCACGGTCCTGTGTATGAACCAGGGACGGACTGACAACTCATGGGGCCCCCGGGCAATAGGGGATCATGGGGCCCCTGTGTCCTTGCCCAAACTCAAAAAAGCCTATGAAAAAAGGTACCAGGGGCATCTCATGGGGCCCCCTATTGACCCCGGGCCCTCGGGCAGTGCCCGAGTTTCCAAATGGTCAGTCCGCCCCTGGTATGAACTTTATGTAATCTTGTACACAAATTAACAGCTGTGCTAATGTTTACATACATACAGTGTTTAGTGTAAAGGTACACTATTGGCCCTGAATGCCATGGACACTTGGGGGTTTATTTACTAAAGCTGGAGAGTCCAAAATCAGACTCCCTTCTGCATAGAAACCAATCAGCTTCTAACCTCAGCTTGTTCAATGAAGCTTTGGCAATGAAACCTGGAAGCTGATTGGTTTCTATGCAGAAGGGAGTCTGATTTTGGACTCTCCAGCTTTAGTAAATAAACCCCTAGGTGTCAGAAACTACCTACGTCCTAGCAACCAAGGATGTTAGATGTCAGGAGCTGCCTGCATTTTTATTTGTGTTGTATGCATGTAAGCTTTGCCACAAACATTTCATGAGTCCAGCGTACAGACAAGATGGTATGTAAGATCTTGCTGCCAGCCAGATCCTATGTAAAAATCATACAACCATGTGCAAAAGCCTTAAATTCTTTTTTTTTTTTTACTTTACACACATAGATAAACACTGTATTTTAATAAATTATTTTAAATATATTGTTCTGCAGTTCCATTTTAAGCCTGTCCATAAATAGAACCATTGGCTGACAACAGAGTATGAGTCAGCCCAATGCAGGCTGGCTGATGAAACTCATAGAGTCAAGAATACAAGACCGATCGCCTTGCACAAATAGAGAGAGCAGTGATGACCGTTCCTTTTTATAGGAAACTCCTGCAAATTGGCAAAGTGCAGGAGATGTTTCATGCTGGACTACTGCACAGGTCTGGAAGAAATATATATCAATATAGCTTTAAGCCTAGGTTCACACTGTGAATTGCACAGGAATGCGCACCACATTCCTGTGCAATTCACATGCGATTCAGTGCGGTGCCATTTAAACCTATTCATTTTGAATGGGCTCAAATCATACCACATCGCACCAAAGTAGTGCATGCGCTATTGTTTGAAACTCACTGCAACTGGATCGCATGGTGGGTTTTGTACCATGCGATCCGGTGCAGGCATACGCACTGCGTTTGCATTCTGTGTTTAGGATGTCATTAACATTGCATTGACATCTACTGCAGATCACAAGAGCAGTGCGTTTTGAACGCTGTGTGGGAAACGTGCACGGATCACAGGTTTCCTGCACTGTGTTTTAGTGCAAATCGGTGCTTCAACACTGTTTTTAACTTTTTTCGTATTTGTTTGACCTCCTGTAGTCTCTTTCAGCCACTTCCTATCTACCACACTTTCTGCATGCGCTTGCTCCAGGATTGCCTGCATATCATTTCTCTAGGAATGTGTGATGGCATATAGTCTCTGCCAGTTGCACGTGTCACAAGGTAACAACAACATGGCAGGGATTGTGTTAATCAATAAGCTGCCATAAAGGCAAAGTTCACTTTTGGAACATGTTCCATGTTCTGCCCACATTTAGGGTGGAACATGTAACATTTTCCAGCTCCTGCTCCTGCTCCATCTCCCCCCTTTCCCTGTGAACGCCCGTGCTTAAGGAGGAACGACTGGGGGGTAAAAACATGACTCAGCTGCATGTTTTAACTGCTCCCTAATGCAAGTGTAAATGAGCACTTACTATCCCCTAGACCAGTGGTCTCCAAACTGCGGCCCTTTGCTTGCCTTTATCCGGCCCCTGAGGCACTTTTCCTCCCACTGACACAAGACACTATTTCTCCCACTGACACCAACAGTGGGGCATAATTCCCACTACTGACATCAGCAACAGGGCTCATTGACACCAACAATGGGGCCCTATTTCTCCCACTGACTCCAACAACGGGCACTATTCCTCCCACTGACACCAATGAGGAGGCACTCAAACTGACACCAATGATAGGGCACCATTCCTCCCACTGACACCAGCAATGGGGCACTATTCCTCCCTCCAATACCAAAAGTGCATTGTTTACTCCCACTGACACAGGACAATTTCAACTCCCAATGGCCACAGACCGGCCCCCCCTAAAGTCTGAAAGACAGTAAACTGGCCCTTTGTTTAGAAAGTTTGGAGACCCCTGATATAGACTATGGACTAAACAAGTGGTCAGCCCTTGCACAAAGCACGTTAATATATGATATTGCAATGCACCATAGTAAAAATATATGAAGGGGGACTAATAGTCAAACAATAATGAGCAGACATGAGAGTCAGTGATCATTTCCTTTATTTTCTCTATATAAAGTCCTCTATAGAAAACGTTTTTCTCTATAGAAGACCTTTTTCACTGCATGAGTGCTAAAGATCATGCCAGCGTCACCCTATGACATTTACCTTAGTATTTCATCATCTGTTCAAGCTAAAATAAGCACAGATGTACAGGCAAGTGAAAGAAGAATCCCCAAAATGACAGGAATGTTAGTCAAATTAGGTTTGCCAAAACAACTTAAAAAAACAATGGCAAAAATCCAATACAGCAACAGAAAATGTACAATTTATTAAAATGTTTGGTTCCTTATAATAGGTATGCCAAACAAAACTATCTGCCTGGCTAGTGTTTGCTACAGTAAAGGCAGCAGGAACTAAGAACAATTAATGCTGTAACTCTGTGTTCTCCAAACAGAGGTTCCGTGGTGTTGACAGATCTCCTGGACGTGCCCCAGCACAGCTCCACTTTTAATCTTACCATGTGGGAAGGAGCCTGAAGGATTTTAGTGTGAGAGACTTGTTTGATGAATGAATGATTACATGTCTGCATAGAGAATGCTTTTAACATACTACAACTTGAACTCATGCATTCAGTACTGCCTTTGTTCCTTATTTTTATTTATTACAAATTTACGTGTACACATATGTTCAATAATTAAAAAGTACTCTAATGTAAATCGTAGTTTTCTGTGCACACTTGTCAGGCTGAAGTAAAATGATAAATTATTCTTTTGAGAACTATATACAGTATGTGTGGAAAGTGCAGCTTCATAAATAATTAAATATATGAACAATGTGATACATTATTCAATGCATAGCCCCTTTCTTTATGTCCCCAGCCAATGTTGTAATGGGTACATTACAATGACCAGTTTGGCCAGCCACAAGATGAAGAAATACCCAAACTGATCACATGCTGACCAATAATTTAGCATTTATAATAATGCGGAGAAATGATATAGATCTACCTTTGATGATGATGAAGATAAACTAAGGACACGGTACAAAGAGCAGTGTTATGAAGAACAAACATTTTTCAGCTGGAAATTCAATGTAATCAGACTAAGGGGCCGTATACAATATAATGGAGAGTGAATGTCACTTTCTGCTATACAGGGAAGTACTGCTTTACACTGCGGCTTTCATGTTACAGTCCATAAAATGCAGGCTGTGGTGTGTATGTGATGGCTTCATGGAAGAAAAGAACACGGGAGGAGAGGTTGACCACGTCACTTAAACAGGCTATGTGTACAGGCTCCATTCTCAGCTTTTTTAAAACCTATTTTATGTTAATTGCATTCCGCTTGCTTTGGAGTCCCAAAGCAAGCAGGAAACAGTGCACATTCATAAAGCATCATGTGCCATGCTTTTTAAAGTGGTTGTAAATCTCTGAAATGAACAAAGCATATCCTTCTATACTGTGACTCAAAACAGTGTGATTTCTGGCTGCTCTGTCCTCCCTCTACTATCTGCATGAATCACTTCTGACAGTCTATGTGGTGACACCACAGAATTGGGAGATGCCCCCCCCCCCGCACACAGCTGGTGATTGACAGCCTTGGCTGTGCATGTTTCCCTATGAGTCTGTGTAGAGGTGTGTGTGTATCCATTCCCTTCACTCAGGTCACAGAAAACACTCAGCTCTCCTCTCTGTGCTGTTCAGCGTGTGACATCAAATCCCTATCCCCTGTCTTCTGGATCTCAGAAATGCTGTGTAGAATGTGTTCTTTAGGAGGTTTTAGAGAAAAAAAGAACTGAAGATAAACAGGAAAAATGTATGTAGGAGTATTTGTTTCATCTCAGTGTATCACCTGAGGCTCAGCACTTCACTGGATATATGAAAGTGTTTACAACGGCTCTTACTTATTACTTACCACGTATGCATTTATTCTGAAAACAATAAATGATGATGTTATGCTAAACCTGTTTTCAAGGTGTATTCCACCAATAGCAGCAAAGTGTATAAGAGCTCTTTCAACTGACATGATGGCTTGCCTTGGGTGCTACCCCCAAATTTACAAGAAATAATTAAAGGTAAATCAGATATAGATGATTTGTTTTGTATAGACCTCAAACATTTCATCACTAAGTATTGGAGAAAATAAGAAATGTACATTTGTTTAAAGGCATTTACTAATTCTGCAAAAGTCTGGGATGCTTCAAGATTGAGTGAAAGTACATACAAATACAAATCATAGTAGCCAATTACTCAGTTCTATTATATTCTTTACATTTCTCTTTCTCTGTGATTTAGGTAGACCTATGAATTGAGCACTGTGCAGTAAAAGATAATGGATTCTTTACAATTGTCAAACATAAGATAAAAAGTCCTTTCATTTCCTGCACTTGGTCCAGTTAATATTACATAATGCATATTTAAAAGAGCCAGTCAATGAAAATTGCCGTCTTAATGCAAAGAGATTCATTGTCGTGTTCATATGTATTATTCAATCATACTTGTGTGAAGGATCTGCATGAAAAGCATTTTAAATTATTCATGAGATGGCAGAGAGAAAAAAAACATATCACAACTTAGCAGAAAATAGATGTTCTCAAAATCTGGAAAGTTTTGAAATGATGGACGGCTCTTAAAGGAGAACAAATTTCACATAATAGCACATTATATTATTATATAGTAGAATCAAAGCAGAATGCAGCTTGGTGGACAAATGCAATCCTTTTGTGTTTAAACGGGTGTATTACTCTGAACAAACTACAACTGCCAGGGAGAATGTAGAAACTATAAGCAAAAGGCAATCTGTAAAGGGTTCTAATGAACAGCGGCGCAAGGTAACCCCCTCCATTAATGGGGGTTATCAATGGCCATACATTGATCGAAATCTGACCAGTTCAGCAAGAACCAAATGGATTTTGATCCATATATGGTCTTTCTCATTCACAAGAAGTCAATCTATCATTCCACATTTCATGAACAGGTTTGTTGGTATATTTTCACTCAATTAGCACATGCAGCCAATTGGATGCAGTATCAGTATACTCTTTTTTTTTTTAAATAGGTGTCAATCTATGCACGAGAGCTGCGACTCTCCCGGCTCTGTCCCTCCTCACTAGGCAGATTGATAGATATTGGCTCCTGCTCCTGTCAATAAAATTCAGTGATGAGGGAGTGGTGCCGAAATGTCCTGTCTGTGTCAATAGATGCAGACAGGGAGGCTTGGGAGCGACTCTGCACCAGAAAGCTGCTTTCCATGGGGGCACTGGGTGGAGGGGAGGAACCTGAAGTGCCAGTGGGGGATCCAAAAAGAGGAGGATCAATGCTTCTCTGTGCAAAACCACTGCACAGAGCAGGTTAGTATGACATGTTTATCATTTTAATTAAAAAAAGGAAGCTTTAATATCAATATTAAGAGTTTTTTGGCCATAGATAAGAGAAAAACTGATTAGTACATTCTGATGGCAGGGGAGTCCCACTGTCAGAATACAATGACACAGTGGGGGGGGGGGGGGTATACCCCATCCAGTTCAAATGTGTGGATGGGGAAATTTGGTTCAGTTTTTTTTTTTTTGGGTCAGCCGCCTTGTATATTTCAAAAGCCTGTAAAAAGAAATAGTAGCAGTAAAAAAAAAGCACTTGTTGGTTTAATCAGTCATTTTCTGTGTATTAATTCTTAATGTCATGGGGTGTTGCGGGGCATGTCCTTTGCCTACATATTTTTTGCTAATAGGTGTTCCTTTTCCCTCACCTCAGAAAGTCGTGAAGTTTGCTAAAGTTCACCAACACTCACCTCCCCACGCTACCTTGCCAGCAGTGACATCTTCTTCACAGTCTCTTTGGGTTGCCAGGTCTTCAGCCATCTTGATTAACCATGATGTATCTGCCACACATGAGCAGGTGCAGCTCAGTGTGACATCATCACTGTGCTGACAGCCTGTTCAGAAAGCAGGGCTGTGGGAGGGGCAGAAGTTCCAGACACTACAGGCTGCTTGCAAAAAAACTACAGGAGGGGCGGAGACAAGACCAGTCACCCTGCACAAGGAGTGAGAGCAGAAGTGATCGGTCTTCATTACAGGAAGCTTCTACACAAAGGAAACATTTCAGACTGGGTTACTGTGTAATTCTGGAAGAAATACACAAAGCACACTAAGATTCAAAGAACAATACACATGGCTCTTGTTTTAAATTAAAATTTGCTTACCCCAGAGTGAAGCTTTTAAAGTATCAATGTGAAATTATATTACTTTCTTTACCTGTAGGAATGATATAAAACTTAAATGTCACTGGCAGTGCACTTCTTTGGTTAGTTTTGCATTAGATGTTCTTAATAAGGACTTGAGTTCCATTCCTTTACCCCAATTAGTTTTAAATCTACCCTCAGTAATTCACTAAAAGGTTGTATAACTGCATACCAATTGCTTGCAGCATTTTTCTTGCATTTGATATGCAGTTAGCATTTAGGGAACACCTTACAAAGCAACATATAATAAGGAAAGAAATGTGAACACACTTCTAATGTTTTTCATTTTTTATTAACACTGAAGCTGAACAGTAAAATACACAATTGTAATACTGTGCAGCCAGTCCTGTGATCCCGACACACCTGACATGTGACACAGAAATCCTTGGGTGAGCTCACTTTTCTTTGGTATCAGCTATGACTGGACAGTGAGGAAGAAGCAGAACACTTCTGAGGTTATTACTCTGCTCTCACTTATTATCCAAATCCTGTCTGGCTATGGCACATGAACTGAAGGCAAATCTGCCCATTGGGACACAGATGGCAAAAAAACAAACTAACATGGGCTAGCAATATACACCAAACTGAGCATGTGTAGCGTGACTCCACACAATATGTCTTAAAAGGAGATAAGAAGGGGACACTGGGAAGGGTAGGATCTGAGAAGTCAAGATCAAACAGTGTTTTTACACAATGTGGAGGATTAACCCCTTAGTTGCCACAATGAATATAAGAAGCATGCTTTACTGCATATATTGACTGATTTTACTGTTGTGGGTTTAGTAACACTTTAAAAAGACCTTGTCATACTGCCCATTCAGGGTAAAGTGACAGGGTCTCTTTAAAGCCCACCCCTGACCCAGTTATATACATCCCCATTTTCCCCACGTCTTCTTTGGTCATAGCTCCCATAAAATAGCTGATATGTCTGGGTATGGAGGAGCATGCGACCTCCTTCCATGATACAGTACTCAGGCCTAGCAGCCAATCCCTGTCACATGATGGAGGAAATGACATAACTACTCCCTGTAAGCTCTGACATCAGCCAACATGGGGGTCATTTAGACAAAAATTCTGCTGCATGAATGTCACAAGCATTCACCCAGCCCTCACAAATTCTGACTGTATTTTGCCTAATACTTTGTAATCCTATGATCATCAGCTCTATTTAGTGGTAATTATGCATTATTTTTCCTAAAATACCTCAATCAGGAAAATACTGCATTATGGCCAATAGGTGGATTTGTCAATCATAAAAAATCCCTGTACAGTCAGAAATAGTGAGTCCTGGGAGAATGCTTGTGACATTCGTGCAGCAAATTTTTATAAATAGACCCCCATGATATTTTGAGGCAGCTACGGTGAAGAAAGGAGTAACAGGGGAGTAGGTGATTATAGTGGAGTTCAAAAGTGGGCTTTAAAGAGACCCTGAACAGGTCTCTTAAAGGGCACTCCCAAAATGTGTTTTTGGGCTTCATATACATGACTATACAGAGGACATACAGCATGCAGAGCCTGCGTAATCACTTCCCGGGACCCACTGCTGGAAGTACAGCCACCCATTGAGATGAATTGTGTAAAGCACCAGTACACGCATAGATGTCTGCTCTGAACACTCATTCGGGGCATACATCTGTGCGGGTGCTTTATGCAACCCCTGACACATAACCGCATACAGCCTCGTCTTCTAATTCATCTCAATGGGTGTTATTATGAAGCAGCAGTGGGTCCCGAGAAAATGATTTCGTAGGCTCTGCATGCTGTGGCCCCTCTATGGCTGTGTACATGAGACAATAATAGAATTAATATATAATTGTTAAAACTATGGCTAAACCAAAGTCAATCTTTAGAATTCTAAGAAAACACAATGCAAATCACAGGTATGGAATTGCAAGCGGAAGGGGTTAAGTAATTGTAGTGACTGCACCTAGTCTGCCTGCTGGAAGCCAGCCAACAATCTGTCCCTAATTTACATTCCCTTCCAAAACTACCTTCCATTGTTCCACTGCCTGAGGCGGCTTTGCTTCTCTGACAGGGAAAGCCCTTTCCAGACTAGCTCTGCTTTTAAATTATGTATTAAGCTCCGAGAAAGAGAAGTGGAGCTGTATTAGATCCACAGCAGGAACCCTTGAAGTGAAAAAAATTGAAGTATGTAAGAAACGGCATAGAAGAATCCAATTAAACTGGACGATGAGGAGCTCAACTAACACTCTTCCGGTAATCTGAAGAGGCGTGCCACGCTGCTTTCCTTTTTGTGGCTGAGGACTAGACACCTATGACTCCATTACATCCCGGGTTTTACACATCATTACTTAGCTTGTAGTTTTTCTACAGGGCTGGAACATACAGGCCAGCCTTAGGCATTTCTTTGTTTCAGTTCAAAGAAAAATTCCACAAACTCCAACAACAATAATTTTATAATACCGTGTGTTATAAGGTGTACCATTGCCTACATCCCACCCATGAGGTAACTCTTAAAGGGATTCTAAAGGCAGAATGGATTCTATGCATTAAAGTAAAAAAAAAAAACCTTCTGGGGCAGCTCTTCCTCAGCCCCCCCCCCATACTTACCTGAGCCCCATCTTGATCCAGCAATGTGCATGAGGGTGTCGGCTCCCCCAGGTCTCTCTCTCCTCATTGTCTCACACAGCAGTGGGAGCCATTCGCTCCTGCTGCTGTCAATCACAGCCAGGGAGCCAATGAGGAGAGAGCGGGGACAGGGCCAAGCCTCACTATGTGTGTGAATGGACAATGTTCATTCACAGAAGCGTGGCTTGGGAGCAAGCCTGCTTGAGTGTCCCCATAACAAAAGGCTTGCTATTGGGGGCACTCAGCAGAGGGGAGGAGCCAGGACCACCAGTGGGCGACCCAAACAAAAGAGGATCAGGGCTGCAAACCCACTGCACAAAGCAGGTAAGTATGGCATAGCTGTTAATTAAACAAAATATACAACCTTTAGAATCACTGTAAAGCTGATCTCTCGGAACCAGGCAAAATCTACCCTTGTAGTGGTGTGCATTAGGATGTATTACTTATACAATCCCTCGGTCTAGCAGACTCCAGCGCTGTCCCCAAGCTCAATACTGCAGGCAGTCCCTTGTCATCATCAAGCACTATTAACCGTGCATTGTATGTGAGGTGGCATGCATGCAACCGAGGCCCAAAGCTGTTTAGAGAGGATGCTGCAGGGAACTAGTCTTATAGACTGAGGAAGTCTGGTGGAGCCGAGATTGAAGCCCAACTCCAGGCAAAAATGATATGTAAATAGTGCATTGTGCAACAGTTATCAAACTCCTCATTCTTGGTTCCAAACACCTCTTCCTAAGCCATCCTGCAGTGTAATGGATCTAAAGCTGGCCATACGTTATTTTTTTTTTCTTTGTTCAGCCAGCCAACAGATTTCTCCATCCACACAAACAAGGTGGATGGAGAAATTGCCTCAGCCAGGACATTGTATTTTGACACCTGCAAGCAGACGCTGATCGATAAAAATTTTCCAGCATGTCCATTTGACAAAAGTCAGTCAAACAGTTTACTTCTGCTGAGCAGAGAGGGTCACACACTGATTTAAATTTCAGCAGGTCCCTGCTGTATTGGCCAAATTACGGTCAAGGTATGGCCACTTAAAGTCATAAACTAAAAAACAGTACCACTCTAATTCTCTAGAAGGTAAGTCCTGTGGCTGGTGACACTGTGTGCTGATCAGGATATGAGGTTCAGCAGGCTTAACTAGGACAAAAAGAAAATGGCGTCCCGGCTGCACACAGCATCAGCAGACTGTAAAGCTAAAGTAGTGAAATATGATGAGAATTGGCTTCAGCTCGGTTCTACACCCATAGAAGAACCCACTAATGTATTTTGCATTAGGTGGACCTCTATGATTAAGATCCACATAAACTAAATGCATTAGGGGGGTTCTTCTATGGGTGGAGAACCAAACTAAAGCCATTTTTATCATCTTTCAGTATGTTAGCTTTATAGTCTGCTGATCCTGTGTGCGGCTGGGCACCATTTTCTTGTAGTACAGTTAAAGTCATACGTTTCTCTATGAGCCTAGCTAATTTCCTGCCCTGAGAAACAGGCATTATTCCCCACTTGTTATCTTCTTGACTGTGGTATGGTTAGCATTGGTCAGAGGAATGAAAAGCAGGGAGCTTTTTTTTCTACCCCCTCTTATCCAATTTGCTGGGTTAGCCAAAATGACCAAACTCAAGCACTCAGCAAATCCAGATTTGTTCTTCTGGAATCCCCTGTCTGCTGCCACACCACCCTTGGTTCTGTGCTGCCATCTTACTTTTATATGTCCTTGGTTGCTGGCTGTTGCTTACAGTTGGTTCACTGAAGACTCCTGCTAGGTCCTTCCTCTAGCCTGAAAAAGGTTCTCACCATTCCCTACTCCATCCAAAATGAAAAGAAAAGTTTTGACTTTGGTTATACTTGAAGTAGCTTAATTGTAAAAATTTGAAAAGAAAACACATTTTCAAAGACTGTACGGAGGAAAGATGAGCCACAGAAAAAACGTGATGCATATACAGTATATCTCTATGATGTATATATTTTCCCACATACAGTACATATTCAGTTTACAGGCATCAACGTAGAATAACATAACTCTGAAGAAGATGCAGGGAGTGCGCTCATTTATAGAAATCAATGCACAGTTTGACAGCACTACTAACATAACTGATATATCACAGAGTGCATTTTGGCATATGATTTGCATTTTTTACAGCAAAAATTCATATAAAAGAGAAATATGTAAATGACAAAGTTCTATTTTAAAAAGACACCTTAAAGAACTTGTTCAAGCTTTGCCAAAAAGAAAGGCTGTTGCACTGTGTTCGGGGATGCTTTGCAGCACTCTGTAAGCAAACGGATTAGGTCACATTAATGTTGCCTAAGCAACCCAGACAGTCCACCTGAAGCTTGCTGTTATGTACCAAATGGCACTTAGCCTGGCACTATTTGGATCTCCAGACAGTACAAATAGTACTATACACCCACCTATTTGCTGAACACTTCTCTTGTAAGCCTTAATTGCTAGTCACTGCAGTTACTGAGTGTTATTTGCATCTCCACATGTACAACCGATGATCAACACGACACAGAGGACTTCATGCTCACAAAAAATAGCCGTTTCCATTTTAAAGTGCGGTGCACAGGACAACGTTCTGATGATTCCACAAAGTTATGTATCATAGCAGAGGTAATACCCATACGACTTGTTAGTCACAGTACTGAAGCTAGAAAGGCATGCACAGAACTATGGGTTCAAAGCCATATATAACTCATGCTCCCACTTCAGCCACATTTGCTGTGCCACTATCTTGTCAATTCACCAGCTCTGACCAAACTGAACTCTCAACCATCCCCCAGAGAGGCGCAACTAAACTCTAGAGTAATACTATACATCAGGGATTCTCAACCAGGGATCCATGGAATCCTAGGGTTCCTTGAGTGGTTGCTAGGGGTGCAATGAGCAATAATCTGCCTCTCACATAAATTCCCACTGACGCCATTGACCTTTTTAGAGGGTAATTCTTCCAAATGACAACAAGTGTAAGGAGCATTCTTCCCACTGACCATCACACTATTGTATCATAAGCTGTAGATATAGTAATTTTTATCAGGGGTTCCCTGAGATCAGAAAGATACACTATATTGCTAAAGTATTGGGACGCCTGCCTTTACACACACAGGAACTTTCATGACATCCCAGTCTTAGTCCATAGGGTTCAATACTGAGTCGGCCCACCCTATGCAGCTATAACAGCGTCAACTCTTCTGGGAAGGCTGTCCACAAGGTTTAGGACTGTGTCTATGGGAATGTTTGACCATTCTTCCAGAAGTGCATTTGTGAGGTTAGGCACAGATGTTAGATGAGAAATCTTGGCTCGCAGTCTCCACTCTAATTCATCCTAAAGGTGTTCTATCGGGTTGAGGTCAGGACTCTGTGCAGGCCAGTCAAATTCCTCCACCCCAAACTCACTCATCCATGTCATATGGACCTTGCTTTGTGCACTGGTGTGCAGTCCTGTTGGAACACGAAGGGGCCATCCCTAAACTGTTCCCACAAAGTTGGGAGCATAAAATTGTCCAAAACATCTTGGTATGCTGACGTCTTAAGAGATCCCTTCACTGAAACTAAGGGGCCAAGTCCAACCCCTGAAAAACAACTCCACATCATAATCCCCCCTCCACTAAAATTGGCACAATGCAGTCAGCCAAGTACTGTTCTCCTGGAAACCACCAAACCCAGACGTGTCCATCGAATTGCCAGACAGAGAAGCCTGATTCGTCACTCCAGAGAACACATCTCCACTGCTCTAGAGTCCAGTGGCGGTATGCTTTACACCACTGCATCAGACGCTTTGCATTGCACTTGGTGATGCTTGATTTTATAAACCATTAGTCATCATTTATATTTATTCACTTTTAGAGTCACTTGTTACTGTGGTTTCACCTTCATCTGTGGTGGTTATCCAGGAAGGTTTATACCAACTATGTTTTTACTATGGCACTGCCACTGAGAAGGTAAAGAGAGATACATCTCATCAATCTGATTACGTGCAGTTTATTAGGCTGATGTCATAGTGATTATTTCCTGTTTCCTATGTATTCATCATTACCCATTATTTAATTAATAGGAATTTATCCATCTTTACTGTGCTGTTCACGAAGGAACAGCTAAAGAAAAAAAAAGACTTCACTAGGCTATATAATATGGAACTTTACTGCAGATGAATACAGAAAGGAAATTCTATTGCCTCTTATGGATCATTTTTGCCAATACAGCCATTTTTTAAGACACCGAACAGTACTTTATTTTAATTCTTTGATTTTAATATGATTGTAACATGTTCACCCTGTCTATGTCAACCTTTTTCACAATCTATGTGATCGAATAAATACAATATCGCATCCACTTTTGTAGTGATATATTACTCCGCATAGGATTTCAATTAACCACTTTTTTAGGTGGTTTTGCACTAGTCAACTGCCATTTTTTCTGTGTTCCAGTATATTTAGGTTTATAATCCACACTTATATTCAAAGTGAGTCGGAGATTCTATTTAGATACGGTTATCGTAGCAAATTGGATGGCATTTTTCCTTTTTTGACAATTGACAAGATTGCTAGCATGCAGGGCTGGGGGGGAGGGGGACCAGTCTTGCGCTCAGAGGATCACCCTATTAGGTATGTATATCTCCGCTTATGGAACCTCTAGACAAAAGCGAGCATTTAACTCATGCAGTGCAGGCACAGACCCACTGCATGTGGAAATAACATTTCTTCTTTCATTTATTCTCCGCTTTAAGGTAAAAAACCTTCAGTATGCAGTTTCCCCCATTGCCCCCCTTATATTCACCTGAGCCCGATCTAGATCCACCGATGTGCACGAAAGCAGAGGCTCTCTTGGCTCTCTCCCTCCTCAACGGCTCAGACACAGCGGCAGAAGCCATGGGCTCCTACTGCTGTCAATCACAACCAGTGGGGAGGGAGCGGAGGGCAGGGCCGAGCAGCACTCTGTGTGTCTTATGGTCACACACAGCAGGGCTTAGAAGCAAGCACAGGCGTGTGCCCCCAGCTTACCAATCATTAGATGCAGTGGCTGTATTTGTTTTGTTTTCTTTAGACTTTTTCCCCTCTGTTTTCACCTGGTGACCTGGCCAGTAACACACCTTTTGTATTCGAGTGCCCCCACTCTGGATGAAGAAGCACAGGGGGCACCTTTGAAGAGCAGTATTGTCAGTCTGGGGGTAGGGAGTGTTAGATGTATTAGCATACTTAAGTACACTAACAAATTGAAGCTGAAGTCCAGCTAACACTATATAAGCAGTTACAACAAACAGTTTTTTTTCCTTTTGGGATAAAGATTTTCCATAAATAAAAGCTGATGAATATAAGCACCCCTGTCAGTGGTAAATTGGTTGTTTCAACCCTGTAACTGCTACATCTGCAGGACAGCTTGTTCTGCTAAAAAACAACAGACTTATTGCCCAGATCACCATGCGGAAAGTATAGTAAATAAAGCCTACAAAAGAAAACTATGACATCTAAGAATTGGTGACCTACAGTACAATAAAGGTTTTCTTTTGGATTTAATACTGCTTTAAGATGAGAAACTGATAAACAGAGCTCTGTTAAAAGATATGATTCACAAAGCACTTGAAAGCAATTAGAATCTACTTAGGAAACATCTGCTATGCTGTGCCACATTATGTTATTCATGCTATCAGGCATAATTAATTAAAACCAATGTTTTAACCTATGGCAGCCAATTTATTCTCAATCTTTAAGGTGTATGAGAAATATTATAGGTTGCCATGCAAAATAAAGCATGTAATTAAAGCTTAACTCCGGATAGTATCTAATTAGGAGCATTACTTCCTGTCCCTATGCACTTACAAATGTCATTTATTTTGTTTTTAAACCTACCTACAGTAGTTTTTGAGTAAATTACCTTAGAAAAGCCAGTCACATCATCACTTTCAAGGAGAAACTGCACGTCCGAGCAATGAAGAGCCGACATTAAAGTGAGCTCCATATTCACAGAAATAATAGGTAAATAAGGCCCCTTTTACAGAGCAGATTCCATTCTGATGAGCAGGGGATATACTCATAGATCCCCTGCTAATCAGAGCAGAGCGGGCAGATGGTATATCTGTGTCCACTCAATTTCTGCAAAATGGACACGGACAGAGCCTGCTCTGCTCTATGGGTGGCCGGATCTAATCGGACTCCACTGTCCATTTATTTCTGACTACCCTCTGATCTGATCCACCTAAACAGAAGAGTACTAGGAGCCAGGGGTAGGTGGACACAAGTCAGTTTACACCTGCCTGTCTATAGTAATGCATGGATCTTCTGATCAGAAACACTGATTGGATCACCTGTGTGAAAGAGGCCTAATGCAGGCCATAGGCGGGTTGAAAACAGTCTGTTTTTTTAAAAAAAAAAAGAAAAATTGGTCGTTCAATAGGCCAACGTTACCACCAACGGTAAAAAAAATCAGCCGATTTCCGTCCCGTCTACGGACGGTATTTAATTACTTCTGTCCCTTGCAGAGAGCTCCGCTATTATATTTGACATGAAAAAGTATTGCGGTTGCAACAATGTATCCATTTGTATCCATTTCAGATACAGATGTTTTTATTCGGATACAAATAGATACATTGTTGCAACTGCAATACTTTTCATGTCAAATATAATAGCGGACTGGTATTCTTCTTCTTTTTCTTCTTCTTGCAGGTCACGGCTCATGCGCAGATGTTTTATCGGTAAAACAATCGGCCGATTTGCCCATCATTGGCGGGAAAATCAGCCGATCGGCAAAATTGGCCGATTGTTTTCCAACTTTACAGATAAAAACAATGTGCCAAAACCCTGAAAAAAGCCGATCAATTAACCCATTAACGGTGTGAAAATCGGCCGATTTTTTTTCAGCTGAAAAATAGGCCGATTTTCAACCCGTCTATGGCCTGCATAAGAGTGGCTTTTCATACACTTTTCATAATAATTTTTGAATTCCATAATTTGCAAATCAACCTGTAGATTTGATCTGATAGTTGTTCACTTCTGTATACACTGTAGCTGCTGCAGATATAAACACTATGGGGTTTATTTACTAAAGCTGGAGAGTCCAAAATCAGACTCCCTTCTGCATAGAAACCAATCAGCTTCTAACCTCAGCTTGTTCAATGAAGCTTTGTCAATGAAACCTGGAAGCTGATTGGTTTCTATGCAGAAGTGAGTCTGATTTTGCACTCTCCAGCTTTAGTAAATAAACCCCATACTGTCACTAATCAGGACTTAGAAAAGGGAAATCAATATAATCATTCCTGTCATTGATAAATGTTGCACTGTGGCTTCTGTCTGACCTTCATCAGGATGAAACTCATCCTGAATGACAAATGTCCATTACTAGACTTTCTTAACCTCTGCCCTCAATACTAGATGCATACTATCAGATCAGTTTAAGTCACATGGAAAATGTAAACAAGTATTATATAAAACAAAAATGTAACATTTGTAAGACAGCCATGGTCCTCAGAGTGCAGTCAGACATAGATACATAATTCATCTGCCTTCTGGTATTATGACCATGCAATGCTTATTCAGGTGAATGCTTGTTTCAGTCAGTTTAGATGCAGAGGAGGAATAAGTAGCTACCTTAAATTTGTGGCTTTTCATACAGCGTTTTTCAATCGTTTTTAAGTTTTGGCATTTTTATTAAACAATAGAGAAAAATACTGTCTGTTGCATCGTTTGTTGCTAAGTTTTTCAGTTTTTTTAGCTTTTCCATCAGCTTTTATTTCCCTTTTATATTAATATTAATGTATTATCATTTTTTGTTAGGGTAAGGGGTAGAGTTAAGATTAGGGTTAGGGGTTAATATTTTATTATTCTTATTGTTTAATTTTTCGTTATGGTTAGGGTGTTAATAATAATAATAAATGAATAAATTAATGTAAAATAAATACACAAATAAAAATAATAATAAATAAATAAAATTAATAATATCTAATATTAAATAAATAATAATAATTAACCCCTAACCTTAACCCCCTAACCCTTAAAAATGTAATAAATTAATAATAATAATTGAGATAAATTGATTTTTTCCTCCTCAAGCGCTTTGGAGCTGCAAGCTTCAAGCTACAAATCGCTCAAGTGTAAATTGGGCCTAAGTCTAAACCTCGATCCACAATTTCACATACATTTCCAAAGCCTGGTACACGCACAGGTAGTTTTATTTTTAATTTAACCCAGCAGGCGGAATGAAAAAAGTCCCCCCCGGTAAGCACTCACAGCCATTGGCTGCAAGTGCTGATTAGATGCTGACCATAACTACTGTATACTCTGTATACTCCCTTTGCATACATTCCTGGAAGTATGGCTCATCAATAGAGGGTGCTGTAGCAACTACCAGCTGGGAGTGGAAACATCATAGGCAAACGTACATATTTGCCAGCGCACCATGGATCTCGATATGATCCAAAAAGGTTTTTATTCCAAAAAGATCACGTCACAAAGAAAAGTGCAACATTTCAGGACCCCTTCGTCAGGCATGTGCTGATTGAATTCCGATCGGTTGCTGTTTTTCCAGCATGCCCATTTGACAGACACCAGACAGGCTGCTGTATACACGAGCTGAATTTTCTAATTTTTCCAGCCATAAATCTTGCAAGGAAAGCAGGATTGTTACACAATATATATGTAAAGCGCTGCGTAAATTGACAGCGCTATATTAGTACCTGTAATAAATAAATAAATAATAATAAAGGAACATGTGGAACCACAAGGAAATATTTATTGGAAATACCGTTCTATATTTTTATTTTATTTATAATACTAAGAGACGAGAGACGTGGGACACATAACAGTTAGTACGTTTCTTTTCTTTCTTTTTTTTTTTTGTAATATGTCTGTCCAGAGTAACCCTGGAGCGGATGTCCAGCAGGTATTCACCTTCCCCCCTAGACATGAGATCATCTCTCAATTCATCATCCCATGTCTATCAGTGTTGGAAAACACTTCTGAACGATGGAAACTGACTGGTGCAAAACGTAGGTTAAAAAACGTCTGTTTAGCCGCGTTTGCGTGTTTATAAGCATTTGTATTTAGAAGCGTTCTTTCAGATAACCTCAGGAGACCTTCCAAAATGCTCAGTATGCACTGAAAAACAGTAAAAATTAACTATTTCAAACATTTTGATAGGAATAGAGAGAGCAGAAGCAGAGAGACCAGTGTGTGTTGAGATTACCTATCTTTTCTGTTTGTATTCACTATGGATCCCATCATGAGCATAATGCGGAGCGTTCTACCATTTTTTCCTTCACGCAAAACCTGGAACTGACTGCGCTGGTGTGCTAGGTCCATTTGAATACATGGAAAACGCATTGCATGCATTTCTGATGATGAAAAAAGGTTCTGGACAGCATCTGGATATGGAACAGTTAAAAAACGCTTCTAAACGCAAACACTTTACAAGTGTTTAAAATGCTGATAAAAACATGAATGCAAGTTTGGTGCGTTCAAAAAAACGACTGTAAACTCAACTGCCTGTAAACGACTGTAAACAACATAGTGTACATGGACACATAGGAAAACATTAGGGAGAGTTCAGGAGCTGCTGAAAAAATTGCAGAAAAGCTCCTGAACGTGAGTTTATCATCTGCAGTGTACATGAACCCTAATTGTCAAGGAAGGTGTCAGCAGGAAGACATCCCAGGCATCACCTTATCTCAGAAACTATAGGGATTGTCTGTAAAAACTAAGCCTGGAAATTGCTGCATTCTCCAGGACTAGTCTGTCTGTACTTCACGTCACTAAATTAGAAACACTGCGGTTTTGTTGTACAAAAAATAGCAAGCAGACACCTGAGATTCTGCAGAAAAGCTTTGACGTTGTCCTGGCAACTCCCATCTCACTCGACTGACATTCTATCATGTCATACCTCTCATACAGCTCTTCATTAAACAGGGAAAGCAGAAACGCTGGCTGCAGAGAAGACCGTTTATCCAGCGTCTACATTTACCTATTTAGTAAAAAGGTTTACCAGCAGCTCATATACAGTAGCTTAAGCTGGCCCTACATGGAGCCAGGGGCGGACTGACTATTTGGAAACTCGGGTACTGCCCAAGGGCCCGGGTCAGTAGGGGACCCCATGAGATGCCCCTGGTACCTTTTTCATAGGCTTTTTTGAGTTTGGGCCCCATGATCCCCTATTGCCCGGGGGCCCCATGAGTTGTCAGTCCGCCCCTGCATGGAGCACATTTCGGCTGTTTCCTCACAAGCAATGAGTGCCGATGTCTGCACCCTTTTATCTGACATGCTTTGATGTGAAAATCGAAGGAGCCAGGTGGGAAAATGTCAGCTGAACAGTGGCTGCATCTAATCACACGCAGTCACTGTTCAGGTATTCTGTGAAGCACAGGCTGTCAGAATACAATAGCTGGTAGGGGGTTTCATTCATCCATGCTCTTCAGCATAGATGGGGGGAATCTGTAGAAGTTTATACAGTGTGTGGCCAGGTTTAGACTAGTTCCACACATTCATTAGAAATACTACCAATCCTATAAAAAAAATATGGTGAAATAAAAATCTAATACGATCCAGGCACTATCAGAGTCCTTTGACTTTCCAGTCGAGGGATGGTGGGCAGGAGACAGCCGACAGGGCCGCCCACTAAGCGAATACACACCGTGTTTGGTCAGATTTAGCCTGTAATTTTTCTGTACACAAATGTCCACACGTGTGGATAAAACAGTGCCTATAATTTCTTGCCTACATCATATTGCATATGTGTGGCCACAAATAAAGTGGGCTTTAATGCCTAGTCATTGCACATATGCATCCATGGCAGTCTGAGAGCAAACCCACTGTGTACTCAAAGGACATTGACTGAACTGTCATCTGTCCATCACGGCTTGTGACCAAGTGACAGTTGTGAGAGCCAATCACAGCAGTCACATGATATGGCCACTTCCCAAGCATTAACGCATTGCTGGGAGACGACATTAAAGGGTTATTTGCCTGTTGACATTAATGACAGTACCACATTGCACAGCAAAATTTAAACATCAGTTGCATATGAGATTTTCTCAGTGACGTCTGCAGAATCCCATGAATCAATGTGGCTGCAGCCTTGTTCTGTTCATTGCAGATTAATTCATCCTCTCTACTTGCAGTTCTATTGATCGCAATATTAATTTGGTCTGCTGGATCTGAAAGGGCACTTCTGGAAAATAAAAACAAGAAGCAAACTAAAGGCAAACAAATGCAATGATCTGCCAAACCCCGAGAAGGCAACCTGCATTTCTTATGAGCGGTCTCTGTGACAGGCTGTGCAGGTTAGCACCAGTAATTTGTTCAGTTTCCAGCTTCTCATGTGAACATAACAGTTAGCTGATAAGTGCATTATCACTCAGGGTCACAGACAGCAGCTGTTAACAATTTCCTGTCCCTGAAGAACCTGTTTTCAACTGAAAACCTATAAACACTGAACTTCCACCCTCCAGGAATGCAGGCCATCAGCAAGCCGCTTGTATGCTAAGAGCAGGGTGCTCATTATCAAATAGTTTAGCTTGCCATATTTTATTTTGACTCTATGATACCTGTATAGGACAGAGCTGAAAAGCAAAAGACGAGATAGAATTCTGCAATGCGCCTATCCCCCCATTTACATCTGAGTGTAAGTATTTTCACATACCTCCCAACAGTCCCCAATCGGGCGGGACTTTCCCACATATTCACCTTTGACCTGCATGACTCTATCTATTCTTTATATGTGAGCAGGACCTGCAGCAGTGTGAACGGTGTGCACATCTAGCACAGCCAGAGATTGCAGCCACAATGAGAGAGAGCGTGCAGCTGTCAACTCCAACCTGTGATGTCAGGGATGGGCGGGCCGATATGTGTTTCAGGGGCTCCGCCCCCCTAGTCAAGCAAGCACCGCATAGACAAATAGCTGGCATTTATACATTGCTGGTCAGGGAAGATGGTGACAAGGGGCAGGACCAATTGGAACTACTGCTTGTGCACCTGCAAGCCTGAGTTATATACCACATGCAGTAGTTCCAATTGGTCCTGCCCCTTGCCACCTTTTTCCCAGTTGGCACTGTATAAATGCTGGCTGTTTCCCTTTGGACAGGTTGTTTTTAAAAGGGGGTGGAGCCCATGAAATGCATATTGGGCCTGCCCATCCCCAACATGACAGGCCGGACTTGACAGCTGCACTCTTTCTCTGTCCGCCAATCCCTGGCTGTGCTTGATGTTCACACTGCTGCAGGTCCTGCTTGGCTGCACTCATTTGTTATCCATCTGATGTCGGCATTCTTGTCTCGGCTCCTGTATGCTGTTAATCAAGATTTTAGAACACAAGTGTATGTTTAATTGGTGTCTATGTGGCTTAACTAGTTTCTGAACCTTTCACTCTGTACGTAACCCATCCCTGAATCCTGCACTCTGTACGTAACCCATCCCTGAATCCTGCACTCTGTACATAGCCCATCCCTGAATCCTGCACTCTGTACGTAACGCATCCCTAAATCCTGCACTCTGCACGTAACGCATCCCTGAATCCTGCACTCTGTACGTAACGCACTCCTGAATCCTGCACTCTGTACGTAACCCATCCCTGAATCCTGCACTCTGTACGTAACCCATCCCTGAATCCTGCACTCTGTACGTAACCCATCCCTGAATCCTGCACTCTGTACGTAACCCATCCCTGAATCCTGCACTCTGTACGTAACGCACTTCTGAATCCTGCACTCTGTACGTAACGCACTCCTGAATCCTGCACTCTGTACGTAACCCATCCCTGAATCCTGCACTCTGCATGTAACGCATCCCTGAATCCTGCACTCTGCACGTAACGCATCCCTGAATCCTGCACTCTGCACGTAACCCATCCCTGAATCCTGCACTCTGTACGTAACGCATCCCTGAATCCTGCACTCTGCTCGTAACGCATCCCTGAATCCTGCACTCTGCACGTAACGCATCCCTGAATCCTGCACTCTGCACGTAACCCATCCCTGAATCCTGCACTCTGTACGTAACCCATCCCTGAATCCTGCACTCTGCTCGTAACACATCCCTGAATCCTGCACTCTGTACGGAACGCATCCCTGAATCCTGCACTCTGTACGTAACGCATCCCTGAATCCTGCACTCTGCACGTAACCCATCCCTGAATCCTGCACTCTGTACGTAACCCATCCCTGAATCCTGCACTCTGCACGTAACGCATCCCTGAATCCTGCACTCTGCACGTAACCCATCCCTGAATCCTGCACTCTGCACGTAACCCATCCCTGAATCCTGCACTCTGTACGTAACGCATCCCTGAATCCTGCACTCTGCTCTTAACGCATCCCTGAATCCTGCATTCTGCACGTAACCCATCCCTGAATCCTGCACTCTGTACGTAACGCATCCCTGAATCCTGCACTCTGTACGGAACCCATCCCTGAATCCTGCACTCTGTACGGAACGCATCCCTGAATCCTGCACTCTGTACGTAACCCATCCCTGAATCCTGCACTCTGTACGTAACCCATCCCTGAATCCTGCACTCTGCACGTAACGCATCCCTGAATCCTGCACTCTGTACGTAACGCATCCCTGAATCCTGCACTCTGTACGTAACCCATCCCTGAATCCTGCACTCTGTACGTAACCCATCCCTGAATCCTGCACTCTGTACGTAACACATCCCTGAATCCTGCACTCTGCACGTAACCCATCCCTGAATCCTGTACTCTGCAAGTAACCCATCCCTGAATCCTGCACTCTGTACGTAACGCATCCCTGAATCCTGCACTCTGTACGTAACCCATCCCTGAATCCTGCACTCTGCACGTAACGCATCTCTGAATCCTGCACTCTGCACGTAACGCATCTCTGAATCCTGCACTCTGTACGTAACCCATCCCTGAATCCTGTACTCTGCAAGTAACCCATCCCTGAATCCTGCACTCTGTACGTAACGCATCCCTGAATCCTGCACTCTGTACGTAACCCATCCCTGAATCCTGCACTCTGCACGTAACGCATCTCTGAATCCTGCACTCTGCACGTAACGCATCTCTGAATCCTGCACTCTGCACGTAACGCATCCCTGAATCCTGCACTCTGCACGTAACCCATCCCTGAATCCTGCACTCTGCACGTAACCCATCCCTGAATCCTGCAGTCTGTACGTAACCCATCCCTGAATCCTGCACTCTGTACGTAACGCATCCCTGAATCCTGCACTCTGTACGTAACGCACTCCTGAATCCTGCACTCTGTACGTAATCCATTCCTGAATCCTGCACTCTGTACGTAAGGCATTCCTGAATCCTGCACACTGTATGAAATGCACACCTGAATCCTGCACACTGTATGAGATGCACTCCTGAATCCTGCACACTGTATGAGACGCACTCCTGAATCCTGCACTC